>NC_079147.1:75341251-76541251 GCF_945859685.1 Eupeodes corollae | reverse complement strand
GAGCCGCCTTTGATTAAATTGACCGCAACGCGCTATTTTTCAAATTATGGCAGAAAGGAATGTCAACGAAAATGATCCGAGTATTAAGAAATATGTATAAAAACACGCGACAAAGGGTTTGGGATGGTAAGAATCTTTCCGAATGGTTTGAAACTAGTTCTGGTGTTAACCAAGGATGCCTCTTGAGCGCCGTTCTTTTTGCCCTGTTTATAGATGACATTACAGAACATTTACCTGCAGGTATTTACATGGCCCAGCAAACTCTTAAGGTCTTACTATACGCAGATGATATGGTTCTATTCGCAGAATCAGCTCACAGTTTACAGCTTATGATCAATAAACTATGTACCTATTGTAAAACGTGGAATTTGGAGATCAATCTCCAGAAATCGAAAATTATGATAATTAAGAATAGACAATCAAAATTAGAAAAAAATGAAAAATGGTTTCTGGATCGGCAGCAAATTGAAGTTGTCACGAAATACAGCTACCTTGGTATAATTCTAGAACCAAACATGAAATTCACACAACATTTTGAAAACAAATTAAAAGCCTCAAAAAACCTTATCAACGCCTCATGGAAGGATATTATTAGTAAAAATGAAATACCACTCTCAGCTAAGTATAAAATTTTTGAAAGTGTTATGCGCTCAGTTATGTGGTACAGCTGTCAGACCTGGGGATTTAAGCAATACGAACAAACCGAAAAGCTTCTACGTTTCTTTCTGAAAAAGTTATTCCACCTTCCCTCGAATACCCCTAATTATGTACTTATGCTTGAAACAGGCCTTCCAAATATATTTCATTTTACTCTAAAGTTACATTTTGATTATATACATAAAGTTCTCTGTTACCCATCAGACAGACTTCCAAATATTTTTGTTAAGTATACTTTTGACCATAAATTAGATTGGATTAATTATTGGATTTCATTGGCAGAAAAATGTGAAATAGACCTAAATATACAATACACAAATCTAGCACTTCTGAAGCAACAATGCTATAATCTTCTGGAAATATCCGACTCACAAGACCGTACCCAAAACATTGAAAAAGCAAAATCATCAATTAATAGAATTATTTATTCAGGGCTTAACTATAATCTCAACGAAAAGAATTACTTTGTTGACCTTTATAGTGTGAAACAAATATCACTAATATGTAGAGCAAGATGTGAAATGCTGAATTTGAATGGATCTCCATATAGAAACGTTATAACCAATCAGTGCACAATTTGTAATATGAAAGCGAAAGAAGATACTTTCCATTTTTTAGCTATATGTCCCATTATAGACTTATTTACTTCGGGGAACGCTCGTTAACAATGGAACATACAAAGAGACTCCTAAATGGTTGCAATTGGCAAGCTCTTTATAAATTTATTGTATCTGCATTTATATACCGAAACAATATAACAACAGAATTTAGATAAGAAACAAAATAGCTTATACTTTTATTTAAAAAAAAAAAAGATAATCAAGTTTTTATGAAAATAGGCTTCTTTTTATTTTATTTTATTTTTATATTCGAAAAACATGTTTTGCATTTCAATCAACTTACCAGACAGACGGCAACGCCATTGTCTTATTATTATTTTATTTTATTACTGTCGTTGAAACTTATATTGTAAGAACTAATTTGTTATAAATAAAATATTTGAATCTTGAATCTGTCAATTCGATTTTTTTCAAAATTTTATCGAATGTTTAACATTATATTTCTTATAAGATAAAATAAGTTTAAAGCCAATATTTCAAATTTTTGAAAAGATATTTGAGTCGACAATCAATTTTTACCAACTTTTATTGAATTTTTTTTAGGTTTTTAATTTTTTGTACAAAAACTGTCAATTCGATTTTTTTCAAAATTTTACTGAATGTTAACAACAATATTTTTTGAAATATAAAAGTAAATTTAAGCCAATATTTCAAATTTTTGAAAAGATATTTGAGTCGAAAATCAGTTTTTACCAACTTTTATTATTTTTTTTTTAGGTTTTTATTTTTTGTAAAAAACTGTCAATTCGATTTTTCCCAACATTTTTAAGAATGTTGAAAACAATATTTCTTATAAGATAAAATAAGATTGAAGCCTAAATTTCAAGTTTTTGAAAAGATTTTTGAATCGATATTTAATTTTTACCAACTTTGAGTAATGTTTTTTTTTTAAAATTGAATTCGATTTTTCTCAAAATTTTATCAGATGTCAAAAACATTATTTTTGTTGCACAAAATTGTTTTGGAGATAAAATAATATTTTAGTTGTACAATTTTTGAGGTGACACATTTTTTTCAGTTTGTTTGATTTATAAAAAAAACCGTTAGATGGATTATTTTCAAAAAATATACTTCTTTGATATCACGTTACAATATATTATATACAATTTAATTCAAGTCTCTAGCGTTTTTGGTTCGTAAGATATTTAGGGTTAAGCGAAATTTTCACCTTTTTTTTAAACTGCTATGGTAAAAAAACCACCCACGTAATTTTCTTGAGAGCCCTTTCTGCATCTTTCTGCCTTATTATCTGTATAACAAAATTAATTTGAAGTCGATATGTCTTCTGGTTCTTGAGCTATGGCAGACGAAAACAACGTCGCGAACGTACGTACCCACGCACGCACAGACATCTTTCTAAAAATCTTTTATTTCGACTCTAGGGACCTTGACACGTCGAGAAATGTCAAAATTTTCAATTTGACACATCTTACCCATTACAATAACTTCCTATGGGAAGTTAAAAATGTATCGTGTTTTCGAACTTTTAATTATTACACTGTTCAACTTATAACCAAATAAAACTTTTTCAAATTGTTGGTGGCCTAGTTCCGAATCTAGCTTCACAATCACAATGATCATCAGATATCACCTTTTACAATTCGAAAAACAACATTATATTAGTTAATTATTTTAAAACATAACGTTTTTGAGAAATCCTCCTGCAGTCATTTGCGAACTCTTCCAAGGACCACCAAGTCTGCCCATCTTACCTGTGGCGATGATGGTAAAAATTAGACTCAAAAGTGTTAAACAAAAATTGACTCTAGTGCAATCATTTGCAAACATTTCATAATTTGAACGTAGATATATCTTGGGTAGCTTATAGCAGAAGTCAAACGGACAGAAGTTCTGGATGTTATCAAAGTGGCGATAGAAGCAAACCGTTAAGACTACCGCCATTCGTTTTAAAACCCTTATACGTTTCCTAATCCAAAAAGACAGAAGTTATTTTTTAGTTTATAGTACTAAAAAAAATGTTTTCAAAAACCCTAAAAACGTGTGAAAATCAATCACACTTTTTCTTTTTGATGTACATATGTTCATAAATAACTTGACAAAAGCTATAAGCTAAGTTTAAATCCGAAATCGGCACCAAAAATTTACATTAAACTTTATTTTTTTCAAAACCATGAAATTATTAGTTTCCAGGATTTTTTAAGACCACTTGGTCTAACGGAAAAATAATGAGGTCAAATACGAATTCAGGACAACAAAATTATTTCAAAAAGTATTAACAAAATTATTTCAAAAAGTATTACTGGGTTTTTGCATCAGACAACAAACTCAATTTTGTTATTCTCAAACATTTCGGTCCTAAAAAAATCATTTTACTTAAAGTAACTATAAATTTTGTTAGCAAAAGTTTTGTTTTATTGGATGTAAAAAAGGTTTTACAAAGTCATTATAATTTTTTTAGAACACAAAATATCTGAGTAGCTAAATGGTTGGCGCCTTGGTTTCGAGAGAAGAGAGAGTTAGATTCAAAAAACCATTGTAAAGGTGACGATCCTTGGTAAAAGTATTTACCTGTGTTCATCGATCTGTAGTTCATAGGTTCGTTCAACAAATTTTACCCGGCAATTTTTTTTTTTTAATTAATTCTCCTTTATCATTTCGTAAGAAATTAAACTTCATTGAAGACTGAAATGTTTGGTTAATTTTTTGAAGGCTGTTCAAAATATTATTTCGTATTCAAAGTGAAATTTGGTTCAGGTGAAACTCATGATAACTTTTTAAATTGTATATTAACATAAATAAATGTCGTGAAACTGATAGGCTGCGTTCGATCTAGCGTTGAATAGGGTATCCTGGATAGGAGAATTTGTAAATACCCTATTGAACGATGCCCTATCTGCTTGAGATTAAACGCAGCCATAGGATGTACAAAATTAAATAGAAACCGAATTCCTGAAACATGCCAAAAGGATACTTAGTTAAGGTGGCGCTACAGTCCGGGGCGGACCTGGGCCTCAACCAACATGCGTCTCTAGCCAGATCGGTCCCTAGCTAGCTGTCTTCAGTCTCGCACGCCAAGTTTGTTGAGGTCTTCACCCACCTGAGTCGTGGTTTTCCTAAGACGCTCTCATCTTTCTTTGATAGGGTCCAGGCCTCAGCGCCATAGATGAGAACCGGGATGTTGAGTGTCTTATAGATGGTGATTTTAGATGCTCGATAGAAGAATTTACTACTCAATTGCTTTCTTAGTCTAAAGAAGCAGCGATTTGCAACGCTGGTGTCGTTGTCTGAGTCTTCAATTACCTCAAATTTATAGCTGTCCATGGTGACGTTTCGTCCAAGACGTCGTTCTTCAATGTCCCTTTTTGATGACAGCATATACTTGGTCTTGCATTCTCCATCGTCATTCTGCACAAACGGATAAGTAGAGCTCTTCCCTATGGATGCTGTCATACGCGGCTTAAAATCAAATTTGAAGCTCATGGGTTTTTTCCATGATCTGCCGTAGTGTGAATATTTGGTCGATAGTGGACTTTCCTGGTCGGAAGCCACACCGATAAGGACCTATCAGGTTGTTGACGAACGGCTTCAAACGTTCTCCTAATACGGTAGAGAGGATCTTATATGCAATGTTAAATAGACTGATGCCTCTGTAGTTGGCGCAATTTAGAGGGTCCCCTTTTTTGTGTATCGGCAAACTATGCTGAGATTCCACTCATTGGGCATGCTTTCTTTCGACAGCAGCGATGCCTTCAGCTCCAGCAGATATGCTTGAATTCAGTTAAGATATAGCTATCATCACTTCGTCGAGGTCGGGTAGGCGGAATTGTTGATCTGCGTCGCCAAGGTTGAGTGGAATTGGGTTCATCATCGCCGTTATATAATTTGGAGAAGTGGTCTTTCCATATTCTCAACATAGACTGCGGTTCTGTTGTGACATCCCTCTAGGAAGGATACATATCTGTTACTAAAAACAGCCACGACTGGAGTCCTGTCATCATCACTAACCTACTAATAACTACTATCTTCGCTTGACTTCGACATACCACTGCATCCCATCTACACCTACCAACAAAACTACTCTCCAATCTGTTTCTCTTGCAACACCCTCCTTAATATCTACAACATTCAAAATCTTCTAGTTTCCTATAGGTACTATTTTTTCAACACTTTTATAAATAAAATTATACAATACATCATTTGAAATCTATGCTCAGGGGATGAAAAGTTTTGGAAACTCTTGTCTTCTGAAAATTATTGGAAATCTGAATTGGAATTTCAATTGGAAAATTAAATTCTTTTGGAGTTTATATCTGGACCTTTTTTATATGATACTTTACTATCTATTTTCCCAATAAGGCTTTAAAATATAATGGGTAAGAATGAGCCATTGGGTTGATGCCATTTAGTATTTCAAAATAAAAACTAGTTGTTGCAGACCTTAATTTTAATAATAATAGAAGAACTTCTTGTTCTATAGGAAGAACTAGTGTCCGACCGAAGGCTAGCATATGCGCGCACAAGTAAACGTGCGAATACAAAGAATCTCAATACTAGTGAACAAAATGGAGTCTAGCTTCGTTTCGTTCAATTTTTCTCAGTTTCGTTAACTTAAGCAAACTTAAGCAAGATCCCAGTCGCTTGCCGCATAAGTAAAGTCTGACATTTAGATACGTAAGCAAAATTGCATTTTGGCTATGCAGTAATTTCACAAACTTAAGTGAATTTTCGTTGGTTTTTTGACATAAGCTTATGTTTGCTTATGCCTATTATAGTTGGACCTTTACTGTTACTAGCTATTTAGATTTCAACTCAGTAATAATGATTTAAGAAATCCATAAAAACTCTTAAAAGTATTTTGTCAGATTTCAAAATTTCAATATCATTTTTAATTGATTGTTTTTCTAACACGGTTCAGTGTTATCCCGAAGATGAAGAAATGGAGTGGAGAATGCCTAGATTTTCATCAGTCAATTTTTTAAAACATGGTTTAAACGAGTACTGTTTCATAAATTTGAATAATTTGGTTTTTAATCTGATGATTCTGCTGAAATATTTTTTTTTAAATTAAGTTTGAAAATTAAGGAATTAGTTTTGGAAATGTGCTAGCTAAAAAGCTTCAAAATAAGAAAATAGTCATAGTGTGCCTGAAAAGCAATACATTTTTAAAATTATGATTTTGTATTTATATTTTTTAAACTTATAAACTGTGATCTCATCTTATATCTATGTTTCGTTACCTTCATTTGATTAATTTTTATAATACGGAAAATAAGTAAAAAAATGAGATTCATTGTTTTGTGTTTACAAAAATTTCAATTATGTTGTTAATTTTTACCTAAAATTAGTCATTTTTATTTTCAAATTTGGACACACTTATTTTTCAAGTGGCAACCGTGGTATTATCGGCTCTCATATTATATTAAAAGTTTAATTCGCTAATATCATCAAAGTTAATCTGTATTTCGCTTTTAAATCGGTATTTTGTTTTTAAATTTTAATTGGCGCACACTCAAAGTGGTTTGTATACCTTTAATATGCCAAAGACTCAGAGAGAGCATTCAGATATTAAACTACATTATGTAGGTCGTTTAAAAAATGTCCTTGTCGGTAGCTGCTTTGTAGCATGTTCTTTGATAAGCCATAGCGTGTTAGACATTTCCTAAGCTGGAGAGATTGCGTACACCAGAACACTCGAAGCCTAAAGTGCAAAACTGGTTCTTGTCAGCTAGCGATCGCGAGAGATAAAGAGATATTCAAAATCGTAAAATTATTTATTATGACAAACAATGACTTATATTACCAAATAAAACTATAAACAAAACATAATTATTAAACGGAAGTATCAGGAACGATTTGCTTGAACGAAATATTCAGACAACTAGGGGTTAAAGAAAAACAGCAGTTGCTTTGAAAGGCAATTCAATTTAATTCAATTCAACTAAACTTTTTTTAATGGAGCTATCAAACTTGTAGTTCCCATAATAAAACTTTAATATATGTAGGTGCAATAAATTATAAAAGATAAATTTGCCGAAATCATTTCTTTGTGCTATTTGTTATTTGTCTTCTTTTTCTTAAACCCTTCAGGAGGTCTACTCTGCATTTTGTTTGAAAGTTTTTTTTTCTATTTATTTTACTTTATAATTCAAAAACGGAATAAAATCTAATACCTATCTTTGAATTTACAAATTTTTTTTTTGCAAAATGGAAGGTTTCATTTTTGTTTTTCAAAATCTTAATGTACAAAAAAATGTATGGTATGACGGATTTGTAGCAGATTCATAAACGATGCAAAAGTAACAAACATCTGTCAAAATGAAATTATAGTCTAAATAAAAAATCATTGTTCAATGTTTAAAAAATGTGGTTTTATTTAATTATTGGTAAATAAATAAATAATTAAAATGATATGTGTAGAAATGTATTACAACACGAGTAGCGATAGTGATGATGATGAAGAAGGTGGAGTGCGAAGTTTTGAAAAAGCACAATTAATTATAAAAAGAAAGCAGATAAGACAAACCTCAAATTCATTTGATTTACCTGATTCAAAGTGAGTACACTTTTTATATTAAATTGTAGTGAAACTGCAAATGTGAACAAATATTTTTTTTTTATTTATCGCAAATAAAATACTAATAAATTCCATAAAATAAATTATTTAACAAGGAAATTTACAGTTTTGTGAACTTTCATTTCTTCGTTGTGAGCAAATTTTCAAACGAGAGATACCGTCGTTTTTTTTCATAGTCGTCTTTTCCTTTCGTCTTACAGAACACTGAATGAAAGCGTTCAACACACTTGACGTTTACACGAGACATTAACATGTGACAGAAGTTGAAAAGGACTTATGGAATGTGGGTTATTCTGTTATTTTTGAAATGATTAAGGTTGTTGCAATAATTTGCTTCACATAACTTTACCATTGTGGTTTCGTCAATCGTTTTCAGTATAAGATCTTTCAACACTGTAACTGAAATGTCAAAATAATATCCATGAAAAGTAATGCTTGTTCGATAACTGGAAAATGTAACCAAGTTTCCCAAATTCGTTTGCTTAGTTAACACTTGAAAAATAATGACAGATGATGCCTATTTAGCTATCGTCGAAACGATATCGTCTGACGATAATCGGTTTTACGGAATGACCACCCAGTTTCTATTTGTAAAAGGTTGAAGGGTACAAATCTTAAAGCTTAAACTTTACCAATCAACATATTTTTTCATAGTCAAAAAGTTTAGTTAAAATATTTGTTTGTATTGATTTTTATTAAACTTAAAAATCTTTGGCTAAAACATATAACTAATAATACATATATGTATATATATATATTTTGTAATTGACACACTATTGCGTTTTTGTCATAATCTTAATTAACAAAATATTGTATAATCATTATCATTAAAGTAAAAATTTAATATAGAGTATAATATTATTTATATGTAAATATATATCCATATATGTAAACAGCGAAAATATCAAACTTTTTATACATTATTCCGTTGTGTACTTTTGTTTTATCTAATATTAAAAAGACTGTGGTGAACATGCATATCTTTTCTATTTTTGTTTTACTTAACTAACTACTAAATCCTATGGTCGAAAAATTTATTTAAAATAATATTTAAATATTAAAATAAAAACAAAAAAAAAACGTACATACATAAATATTTATATGACTTTTTGTTAAGTTTGTAAGTAGTTTAAAAATGTTTTTGTTGTAAAATTAGAATTGTGGCACTTGTGTTTTTGTTTCGGTATATTTTACTTTTTTCATAAGATCTTTTAGATGGTTCTGGTATTAATAATTTGTTTTGGTCAATATATAAATGAATGTTTTTAAGTGTATAAGAAAAGTTAGAAATATCAACATTGAGTACAATATATTATTTATAAAATTGTAACAAAAGACTTGTAAAATTTAAATAAAACAGTTCTACTATAAAATTAATGTCATTAGCATTTGTGTTCGTTTCCCTTGCTGATTTGTACGTATAGTATTTTACAATTTTATAACATCAAAAAGAATATTTCAAAAAAAGGAAGACATTAAATATATTATTATTGGATCCTCGAAGGATACACTTAGAGCTAAACACAGTTTTTAAGGGTCCTTAAAAAGTAGTATTTGGCGTTGCGATATTTCTGACATTACAACCAGCAATATTATTACTATTATTTTTGTGCGTTGTGCGTTTTGCATTGTGCGAGTACGAGCAGTATTTTTTTAATTTAAAAAGAAACAAAAAAAATAATTTTATTGTGAAACTGTTATGGAATGTGCTTCGTATTTCTTGATGGTTTTGGCGGCGGAGTCGGTGGCCTTCGCTTATCGTCGGTTAGGACAGGATTTGTAGTTTCAACATACTCATATGTTGAATTCATAATACTGGTGGGACTCATTGCTGAAAAGGAACTGCTCTGTGTCCAGTCGATTCCTCCGGTCAGACTTGTAAAGTCAGATGAATCACGTGTTTTAGCTGGTAAAGGTGGTGGTTTAAGGTCTTCTTCAGACGTTGAATCAGTTGTATCAACGATATCTAATTTGAATTAAATAAATGATTAGGAAAATAGTTGTGGTGTTATTTTTTAATTTTACATACCAACTGAATTTCGATTACTACTATCGCCCCCAGATAGAGATTGAGTATCAGCGGCAGAGAAACCTTTCATACTAGATGTGGGCGTTGCTATACTAGCTGGTCGTGAGAGACGACGCTCTTTCTCCTTCTCCGATCGAAGTGGTCGTTTTGCAGTTAGCTTAAATGAAAATAAAAAAATGAGAATGCATATTAAGACAAAATAATGAAAATATATAAAATAATGACGACCCAAATAGTAAATCAGTTTAAGAAGCTTCTTTAAAGTATTGAAATGGGTACTGTGGTCCTTATTATTAATAAAGAATCGAACATTCTACTTAAAGCAAACTTTTTGGAATAACCAAGTGTCAAACAAATAAATTGATGTTTGAATAGCGCCACATGTCTTTTAAACCGTTGAATGGAATAAAAACAGGAGTCACGAAATGAATTATTTAGTGAATGTTCGTCATTATGAGGTCCTATGCAGAAAAACCAAATATCAAGCTGGTATGTGGAATATTTTGTGTCAATTTTTGAGATTTTTGCTATCATTTTTAGCACAAGACACAGTGCGAGTTAAGGGAAAAATGATTTAAAAAGAAATGTCTAAATGAAATGACTACGAAAAACAGATGACATTTTACTTGAGCGTACGCGTACGAAGGATTTTTTGGATGCCCGATTTATCGTTTGAAATGTTTAGGGGAGAAATGTAACTGAATACTTCCCTAGATCACATCTAGAATCAAAGAAAGGGTGAGACAAGCGACGTTAAAGGCCAAAAAAGCTTAATTTTTAAAATACTGAGAACTTCAAGATTTTTAGTTTTCTTAATCCAGTTCAGATTCATGGATAGGGGTAAAGGTTACAAATTAGGTTTTAAAGGCCAAAGGCAGCATTGAGTTTTCGAAGTACATATTTTCCTTGCGGTCAAAATTTAATGAGTTTATAATATTTTGTCGTTGAAGATTGAAATTCGAAGACTAGGGTTGTGAAGTATATTATTGTATTAGAAGTTTCTGAGAGAAGAGCTTAAAAAAATAAGCCCTCTTCTCAGGAACCGATTCAAAACGACCTCTCACATTCTTGCCAAGATTGCCAAAAATGAAGAGACCGGAGTGATTCATGAGAGGGACGCTCAAGATAAAATAAAGTACCAGAAGGTTGTTGATGAATACAACATCAGCTGTCCAGCCGAGAAAAGGCCGTTAAGCGATTCAGATCTCAGGTAGAGATCTGCACGTCTCAGAAAAGAGCAACCTTGACGACCGGACAAAGACAGTGAAAGCACCATCTTCTGGAGCAGCGCAACTGCGTACTCTTAGTGAGGTTGTCAGGGATGACCTCCACGTAGCAGTTGTGGATGAGCTCTCCACAAACAGCAAAGGTCTGCTGAACGTGTGGAACTCTATCGAGGGCAAGCTCTCTGCGATGGTGTTTTCATACACTAGGGGGTATAGGGTAATTAAGTGTGCAGACAGGTTTTCTAGGGATTTCCTTAGTGAAAGCATTGCTAAGGTTAGCAATGACTGGGAGGACTTGAAGCTCAAGCTTATCCCAGCTAAGGACATCCCTAGACAAACGAAGGCTCGCATTTGGTTGCCGCTCATGAGCATAAAGCCAAGCGGGCAGGACCTGATCCGCGGTCTTCAGAGGCAAAATCCGCTGGTCCCCCTGCACGATTGGGCTGTAGTTAAGGCAGAAGAACCGCAGAAGATCAGCGCCTCTTACCTTCTGAGGATTAGCGAGGAGAGTCTAGGGGCTCTCTAAAAGGCCGAATACAAACTTAGTTTTGGCATAAGGAATGCCAAAATTAAAATTCTGCAGAGTCGGGGAACAGACACCGACAAAGCTGATGACAACGTCGAGGTTGACGATGTTATAAGCGGAGTCGCGATCCCCAGTGAGTTGCCGGGCCCCAGCTCTGCAGCTAAAAATAATTAAAAAACGCGTTGAAGGTCATCCAGATTAATCTAAGTGGCGTTATCCAAGAACCGTGGATAAACGGCCTCAAGTTAAGAGGCCTCCAAGACAACCAATACGACCTCTTTTATAAAACAGCAGATCAACACCAAGGTAATCCCAGAACTTGTATTTTAGTTAAGAAACATTTGAAAGGTTTTTAAAAGATAAGAATACACAGGGTTTGCTGTTGGCCTCTTTTTACTCTGACCATAATGCACCATCACCTCCGGAGGAGGTGTGCAAAATCATAACCGAAGCTAACATCAAAAAGGCAAACCTTCTGATCGGAGGCGATTAGAACTAATAAGTCTTTGGAACTCTAAAATAAGCATATTCTCTATGTGGCTTTGCAACTAAAACCATTGAAATGAAATGAAATGAAATGGTGTGGCGCAACAGTCCGTTGTGAACCAGGGCCTAGTGACTTACAACTCTCAACCATTCCTGTGTGCGAGTACTGTTGTCAGGAATGGAAGGGACCTACAATTTAAGGCCGAATCCGAACGGCTATTTTGAGAAAGCACTTTTTCATCACAAGAATTACTCTTGAAGGATTTGTCAATTCCTCGCAAGAGGCAGTACCCGCGAAGATTATTTTTTTTTTTTTAGTTAAGGTGGCACAGGCAGGGATTGAACCCAAGACCCCTTGCATGAAAGTCCAACGCATTAACCATCATGCCACGGGTACTACTAAAACCATTACTGCAAGATAAACATAAACGGCCGCGCACTACTATACCCTGCATCAGACTTTGACACCACGAGCACATACTAAGAAGACAAAATCTACCTTTGCACCATGCAAAATTAATTGCACCGACTGTAAACTTGGCCTCACTTTTTACTTTTGCATCCAAACATTTTTGTATCAACTTGAAACTTTATTCGTGTATCATTGCGGATCAAACTGAAAAAAAAATGAATATAAATGGCGAAAATACATATAAAAAACAGGCTAATTAAAAGTGATTATTTCATAAAGTTGTTTAAATTCATTATTGAAAGAAGCAGGAAATCATTTTGCACGCCTTATAAATTGATTTTGGAGAATTTTTTGTACAGAATCTCATTTTGCCGCGTGGATGAATTTAAAGTGAGGAAGAAATGTCGATTGTGGCCTTTCTGACCGTGAAATCGCTAGAGAAATAGGAAGATCCAATGGAAGATCGTCTGGAAGATCTGGAAGGCAACTGCCTGTTTCAACCAGACGCGATAGAAAAAATGTATAAGTCAACTTCAACCAGGAGAACATCCTAATACACTGAGAGACCTCCTCCAAAACGCACTCAATATGCTCACTAAATGGACTGATCACTGTGGACTTAGTATTAATACTTAAAAAGCAGACCTCGTCCTTTTTACACGGAAATACAAGACCCCAGTAATTGTACCTCCTTCAATAAAAGGTGTACCACTAATTTTTACCAATGAAGCCAAATATCTTGATCTGATATTGGACAAAAAATTATGTTGGAAACCTAATATTCAGGAAAGAGTTAAAAAAGCTACAGTAGCTCTTTTCCTTTGCAAGAAAGCCATAGGAAGCAAATGGGGTTTTCAACCTCGCATAACCTATTGGCTTTGCACATCGGTCATCTGACTAATACTTATGTACGAGGTTGCAATAAGGTGGACTGCACTAGTCACATACTACGACAAACTCAGCAGAGTCCATCTGACACCCCTCGACATATTCAGCAAACAAATGGCAGCGAGTACAGCGGTAAGACTCAACGCCTCATCTCAATGGACAACAACAATGTGGGGCATTCCATCATTTTGAACATCTTTGGTTCTATACCAAAGTACATAGACTATACTATTCCTAAACACCAATTTGGAAAAAACTTCCAGGTATCCATTCCATCCAGAGATGAATGGGAAGACAAAAAAGGCCTGGATGACAAAAGCATTCATTTTTATACAGATGGATCCAAGACAAATGAGGGAGTTGGTAGTGGTATGTACTCAGAAAAGCTTAATCTAAGCATCTCATTCCGCCTCCCTAATCATTGTAGCGTCTTCCAAGCAGAAATTTTAGCGATCAAAAAGGTCCTCTCCTGGCTAAGAGAAAACGTGATATCAACTCCTGATATCTTCTCTGACAGTCAGGCTGCTATCAAATCCCTTGACGGTCTCTTATGGAGATGGCGCAGCAATTTAACATTCACCTCTGTTGGGTGCCGGGCCACAGAGACATCACAGGAAATTGTATAGCCGATGAACTCGCTACCTGTTTCGCCTAAAAGTGAGAAGATAGGTATACCAATAGCTACATGTAAACTTCTACTAAAAGAAACAGCTTTTGCGATAGCAAACTCTAGGTGGCACAATTTACCAACAAGCTCAGCCACACAACTCATATGGTCTTCACTGGACCTAAAGCGCTCTAAAGAATTGTTATCTCAAATCAGACTTCATATAAGCTCCCTAAAAGGTTTCCTTACGGGACACTGTCTTATAGGCAGTCACGCAATACTACTTGCTGTAGCCACAAATGACTTCAAAATGGTTCGATTAGTGGGAAGTAACTCTCTAGATTCATGTGGTATCACAATGGGCCTTTTCTTTTGGTCTAAGTGTGTGGATTATGAATTCGCAGCCACTTTAACCTAAACTAACCTAACCAACTTTGTTTAAAAAAAAAATGTAAGAAGCGCATAAGTCGCAAGGCTGACTTATGGATGGTCCAGATGAATTTCAATCATATTGGAATGACAAACGTCTTCAAACAGAAGGGAGAATGAGTCGGTACTTCGGTGGCATCAGCGTAATGGTTCAGGCAGCGTTTTCTTCAAATGAAAAGACTGTAATTGAATTTGCACCTGGAAGGATGAACTCAGAAAAATATATGCTGAGACAGCTGAAGGGTTAAGCGGAACCGACATCATATCAAAGCAGAATATCGCTTCTATTCACATCTCTCAAGGATGAGAGACTGGTAAGAGGAGAATAATAATTTGTAAATAATTTTTATTTAAATATGTTAAAAGTGAATAAATTTACATTATTCTTAAAAAATTTGAGTTCATTTTCTTATTACATAAACATATATGGCTATGTTGCATGCAGCCAATAAAAAATGCTTCAAAATCATTTGTTTTTATGGGAATTTCATCTTAACTAACTTGAACTTAACACACTTTCTCAGTTTTACCACTTGCAATAGCTCCATACAATTGATAGCAAAAAAGCATTCATTTTAACTGAAGGAACGCGTTTTCAATAAAAGGGTCTGCTGCTTAACTCTTTCAGATGCTTTATAAATATCAAGCGCAATTATTTTACTTTCTCCAAAATAATGTACAGATTTGTTTAACTATTTGCTGCGACAAACCATGAGATCACCGGTGGAGTTACTGCTGCGAAAGTTGTATTGCCGGTGATAAAGCTGACTTCAATCTTCCATATATTTCTTGAGCTCAGAATCGAAAATTACTGCCAGCTTGAAGAACATATCATATAATAGTGGATTTTTGTACGTTGCAATCTTTTAGGACTCTAGGGAAAAAGATTGTTCGAATGAAAGCTTTAAAGCTCACAAGTACAGCTACACTGTATGGCAGCTTTAAATTAGCTCTTTTAAGAGATGTAACAAATGTAGTGTCATTGAAAACGACTGTTTGAAGTGTCGAGTTTGAAAGGATAATTTACAATGTTTTTTTTTTAAATGACCACAGATTTATACTGCCTGTATGACATCCAGTATTTTTTTTGGTTCTAATTTTTGGCCATACATAAATTAGGTCCGAAGTAGACTTTCCTGGCATGTTTGATAAAGTGCAGAGTGCGCAAACGCTATTAGATCTGTTTTTTTTTTTTATTTGGAAACAAATCGTAGACAATGACTTTGGTCCCTTAGCAATACTTTAATTTGTATTGAAAGACGAAAGGGAAAGGTAAGTAATGGGATTAATCTTCTGCACACATGGAATGTGAATTACCGAGTTTCAACTACATCCAAAAAAAACTAAAATTCGTTCCCAAATTGTTTAAAACAATTAAAAAATCATAACCTTAGGACATTATCTTAAAACATATTTATATTTACCTCTTCGGTTAGTACTCTTGGATCTTGATTTGGTTTCGATAGCGATGTATTCGAGGCTGATGTTAACGATAGTGAGTCTTTTTCAGGTGTCGATGTTATCGTTGACAAAGGTGTCGTATACCATTGACTATTCGCTACAGGTAGACTAAGTGCGTCTCTATCAAGCTGTACAAAAATATTTTAAACATGAACATAAATTCCACAAATTAATAGAAAATCAAATAGTACCTTCTTAATTGGTCTTCGTTTAGTTGGTGTCTTCTCTTTGGATTTACTCTTAACACTTGGTGAATGGCCGAGCGTAGTTCTAGATGATCAATCAAAATCAAACACAAAATAACAAAACAAAATAAAATCAAATAAAATAAAATAAAATATGGAGCAACGAAAAATCTAATCAAATCAAAATGAAACATAAAGTGGAACATAAAAGTGCTGTTACAACAGATGTGTGGAAAAGATATCAAATCTACAGAGGTAAATATGGTATTAGAAGTGTATTTTATTTTAATGTTTTTGTTTTTTTTTTTTAATTAATTAATTATAAGATTTATGATTGATTGCTACGGCACCTGGTTATGTTCGTATTGAAATTGAAGCTAGCAAATGTAGATTTGATCGAATTGCTTTGTGCTCGTCCATAAAATGTTGACTTCGATAGGCCACTACTGTAAAGTAGAAAAAAAAACGATCAAAATTTGTTTAAATTTGATAAAATCTTGTCAAAAACTTACTCTGAGGAACCCATACTCGTTTCTGATAGACGATTACTACCGTCAAACATTTGATGCATCATCGAACCATTTCGACGCAAAAGTACAAACGAATCTCTTTCAAATTTAAGATCACATGACTTTTTTTAAGAAAATACAAATTATTTTATGTGTAAAATATTATTGAACAAGATCTTACCTTCTTTCCATATTTACTCTCGACATATGTTTGCATTTCACTGAAACATTTCTCAATTCGTTCGTGGAAAAGTTTCAAGCTTTCGGGTGCCTTTGATTTATGCACAGAAATAGCTAAAATCAAAAATTCATTAGCATTCCCATAAAATATCAATTGTAAAAAGAAAAATTAACCTATTTCCAAAAGCGGTATCTGTGAAGCAATTAAGTCCTTGAGCCTGTCCACCAGTTCCTCATCGTCGGGATTTTCTTCCAGATAGTCCGGCGTTAGGAAAGCCTCCTCGTATTTTCCAAATCCCCCCATGACAGCTGGATCAACAATTCCGTTGATTTTCATACTCAACGGGTTTATGGGAATATTCTCATCGTTCCTATGTGATATGATCAAATCACGGAGAGCTTTGTTAGTTGATTCCATTGTTTCTACAGCCAGTTCGATGGGAGATATCTAAACAAAAAGCAAAGCAAGAAGAATGAAATTAAAACTAACAAAAACCTTATCATCTGTCATACCTTAAACTTCTCAGAATTAACCACAGGAAACCATCTGAGTATGCCAGGCAAAGGAAAACTTGTCGTAATAACTGTCCTCTCTAGCCACAAACCTCGAACATCATCACCTCCGCTATCTTTCTCCCTGAACGGTCGGGAGTATTTGAATTTCTGGACATTGTTCGATGTGTAATACTTGGCAATCTCATTTGAAATGACGTTGTCATTGAATTTGCTGAAAGCCTCATCCATAATCGGTTCCACATTGTTTATCTGAATGTACTGCCCATCTGCCTGGGTTATCTCCGGGCCGGGTGTGGTCAACGTTTGCATTAGCTCTGCTGTTGGATGCTGGACTAAGATTCGAGTGCAAAAGTCACTCAGACGCTCGTATTCCTTGCCTCGGAAAACAAACACTTTATTTCGGAATATATTCGGGAATTTCATTCCATAGTAACCAACTCGGAAGTACTCCGAAGTGTGGCGCATTTCTTTGAGAATTTTTTCGAAGAACTCTGCCATTGTTTTGTACAAATCAGCTAACTTAAGGTAATCAAAAGTCACTTCTTCGTATTGCTTGGCCAGCACTTTGCACATATCTATTGCACACTCCCAGACCTTTCCCTTGTTGAAATAGTCGATAATCTCGTAGTAGAGGGCTTCCTTGAGTTGTCTGTGGGTGTGACATCTTATATGTCGATGCGATCTCAGCAGAGGCGACAATTCTGTGTCGTTCCACTGCAACAGATTTGTATGCAACTTGAGAGTAAATGCAGCCTCGGTGTAGTTCTCAAGCTCCATGTGCAGATCACACAGTTTATACACATATCGTATGTACATCTCCTTGCGATTAACTTCCAAATAGAACTGAAGTATACTGAAAGTACAACCCATGCGGTTTTCCTTGCTTTCGTCTTGAATGATCGAACGATACTCGAGCAATCGTTCCATGAGCTTCGTGACCATATTGACAAATCTTGTTCCTTCAACATTGAGTATATTGTGTGCCATGCAATTCTCTAGCATGATTTTTTTAAAGAGATCCTTAAATTCATGGTCGCCTTTGCCCGCTCCAATGAACACATCCAACTTCTCGATCATCTCGGTTTCGAATTCATTGAAGTTAGCCTTGTAATGGGCATTATTCCGCTTTGTGTCTCCATAGCTGTCCATCAGCATCTTCGAACTGTAATACTCACATTGCATCATATCGAAAAATATCGGAATTGTGGCTTTTCGCAGTTCCACCTCTGGGATCATGCTCATCTCGAGAATTGGCTCAACCAATTGCGGAACGAATTTCGGTTTGTGCTCGCCCAGCTGGAACCACATTTTTCGAATCTCGTTGGCAGTCTCTTTGCGGATGTCTTGATATCTTTCGAATATCGTTGCTCGTTTGTTGTCTGAGAAGTCGTTCAATTGCAATGGGGATTGTATCAGGAACGCAATCGAACACTGGAAATAGTTTGACCACACCTGCTTTTCGAATGGATCGAAGAACGCATCAATTATAACCGTCGAGAGCTTTTGTAAACTTCCCAGAATTACAGTATTTTGGTGCATAATCATGTCCATCCAATCTTTGGGAAAAACTGGCTTGGGATGTGGTGATACGAGTTCTTGGAACACCAACAGTAGTTCAATGATAAAACTTTGCAAGTCATATCTATTGCTAAAACTCCGCACAAATGTCTCGTAGTGATAATCGCTCATACTTCGAAGAATTCCCAACATAATGGCAACTAGATTTCCCACCAAAGGATTCTCTCGATCCATGGCCTGGGAGGTTTTGATCACAGTACGTAGTAAGATGAGCATAACATCTTTGATGTCATCTTCTGTTGGGCCAATATCATCGCGAAAGAGGAGTCTCAGAATGTTGTTCATTATGTTGATGCATTCGTTTACCTAGGAGAAGAGTTTTGGACAGGATTAAATTTAATTACGTTTTTTTTGTGCTGTGTTAAAAATAAATAAAAATAATTAATTTGACCAATATTTGAATTTGAAAGTTTGTTTCTTAAAGTGAATTACATTTGCCATTTAGAGCAAATGAAAATAAATTCTGCAATTCAGAGCATCTTGAAATAAATGGGAGAATTGTGTTTTTGAATAAAGCAGCGATTTATGTATGTTTCGCACCTCAATGATTTTGGTTTATAGTTTTGTAAAGCTAGATAGCGAACTGGCTGGAAGAGACTTGTAGGTTGAGGTCCTGCTTAACATATCGGACCGCAGAGTTCTCTTAAGCAATGCGTCTTAAAATCAATGTTCCAATCGAAGTCGCCACAAACTCTATTTTTTAAATGCATATGAAATAGAGTAAAAGCCAAATTTTAGAATTTTTGTTGGTAATATTCAATGGCTGAAAAGAGAAGTAGTCATTGTTGACTCCTAGAAAACCTTGACTTAAATTCTAAACCTCAAGTTCTTCTGAACTTCGAGAAATAAAATAATTAGCAATTCACCGGAAAATACAAATTATATATGTATCCAAGTACCTCTTCAAAAAAAGCTGAACGGACGTTATTTTCGGAAATTGTTAGGAAAAAGTACTCGGCAAGAGCTTTAAGACTTTCTGCAACTCTATAATCGGCAACGAACAGTTGGCTTTTTGACCGGCTGATTGATCAGAGATCAAATCTTTAAACATAAAACAAATCCTAAGGACGACATAGAATTTCAAGTTAAGACAGTTAAACAGTTGTGACTTGGGCCATTGAATAATACACGATGCATTGTACAATTTTAAACTTTTCTAAACATCTTCAAGATTTCGGCAATGTGTGTGCAAAATGTGACTTCTTAACACAATGTTTGGTTAAGATGTTAAGACGGAAGGCACTGTTTGTATTACAACAAAAAAAGTGTCAAAGCTTTAATCCAAACAAAAACAATTTTCTTTAGTCCTAAATCCGTCATTATTTTATATAGGGAGTAGATAAAGACATCATCGGCTGTTACCAACGTACCTTTAGAGTCCTAGATTTCTAAGGAGTATTAACTATTACAGTAGTACCCGTGGCATGATGGTTAGTGCGTTGGACTGTCATGCAAGGGGTCTTGGGTTCAATCCCTGCCTGTGCCAGCTTAATTTAAAAAAAAAATTAATTTTCGCGGGTACTGCCTCTTGCGAGGAATTGACAAATCCTTCAAGAGTAATTCTTGTCATGAAAAAGTGCTTTCTCAAACTAGCCGTTCGGATTCGGCCTTAAATTGTAGGTCCCTCCCATTCCTGACAACAGTACTCGCACACAGGAATGGTTGAGAGTTGTAAGTCACTAGGCCCTGGTTCACAACGGACTATTGCGCCACCCCATAGGATATAGTTCAAAAAGATAAACACGTCGACTTGATTGGCTTGACTACATTGAGCAAATGGGCAACAACGGTTCAGATAAGATAAAATATTCGATTAGCAGCCCTCAGTTTCAATTCGACTAGGAAGAGAAAGAGACCCGTAGAATCAAAGATTAAGTTCTCGTTAGTCTTTTTAAGGAGCTTGTTCCAACTTATCTGCAAAATATGGTCGGAAGAAAGAATGTCCGATGAGTAGAATCACAGCATAGTAAGCCTAATCTTTAAAAAAGGAGAACATATAAACTGCGCCAACTATAATGGAAAATGTAAAGGAACATGATATTAACATAGGTTATAAGGCTGATGTTCAAATGGTAGACATGTGCATTCAAGAGGACACAAGCGTCCACAGGTTTTTCTCAAAACCCACCTCTGTCTATCAACTCTTGCTCTCACCTCCCCGTGGTGAACATCAGGTGCCCAGTACCTCAACTTGTTTTTTGGTTCCAACCCCAGTGGAAAGTTGTTGGGGTCAGCAAACGAGAAAGGGGGGGGGGAGGCAGCTCTCCTTATCCAGACGGCAGCGGAGGAATTCCCGAGATGTTATCAACGATGGCGTCTACAGTTCCAGTAAGGTTAAACAACTTAGTGAACACCTTATAGGGCTTCTTCGACTTATTCGGAGTTCAGGCCTATAAGGAGCGGTTTTATCCGGCTACCCATCCTTGGAGTTATACTCAGAATCCGGCCTTCCAGGTTGGGGGTTGTGCCGACGCGTCGGGGTGACTTCCTGGCCACGTAAAAGCCTCATGGTTACGAAGCACCAACGAGCCTCGAATACGGATGGATTTACTGTTGACAACCTATGCAAACGAATTAAAGACAACGAACTTCGGATATGCACGTAAAATGAGGTCCCTCAACAGACCGCGTGCGGACGAAGAATTAGCGGAATTACCGCCATCCAGTAAATACGATAGGCCGGGCAAAAAGAGGATGAAAAACTGCGATATTTACTATGGTGACTGCTACCACGAAAACCAACAGCGCTTATTTGGATGCGGCTTCGTCACTGGAGCCAGATTTAGGCAAGAAGTCTTGAGCTATAGGTGCATCAACGAGCGCCTCATGACCATACGCATCAAGGCTAAATTCGGCAACATTAGCCTTATATGCGCGCACGCCCCTACAGTAGAGAAAGAGGACAACACCAAAGATATGTTCTTCGAGCTCTTTGACAATACATATAAGTAGTGTACTAGCTACGATATTAAAATTGTCCTGGGCGACAACGGATTCAGGCTCATAGATTTTGCTGCGGGGCGAAACGTCATGGTAGCCAGTACGCGTTTTCAACACATCAACATCAAACTTGGAGTTCTCCAGATTGTTTGATATTGCGATCGACGGCAGACACGCTTCCAGCATCACGGATGTCCGAACTTTCTGAGGAGCTAACACCGACTGGATCACTACCTCGTTGTAGCCAAGGTAGCACTTCGGATTTAAAGACCCAAGGCAAAAAAAGGTACAACGTCGAACGGCTACAATCGTCGAGAGAGGTTACTTGCAACTCGGTCGGAAAAGGATTTGGCGATCTCTGGCGCTCTGCATAAAAGGACGAGAACTGCTCATGAGCTCTATGAGCAGAAGAGGCGAGAGGAACGCCGACTCTTCAAAAGGAAAAAGAGTGGGCATGAGAAGCGTACGGTCGGAGATGGTAAGATGTTCAAAAGCAGGAATGAAGTTCGAAAGTTTTATGAACGGGTGAAACCTTGGTACATAAACCTAGAACCGAAAGCTGCAAAGACGAAAGTGGAAACATCCAGAAGAAGGACCACTTCTGCAGACTGTATACCGGCGACGACGAACCGAATTCCGCTGTCAGGCAGGATGATCCATTCAATATAGACGACGAAAGCCAACAATCCCGTCCTCTCGACTTAGACGAAGTAAAGATTGCCATATCTAAGCTGAAGTCCAATAAAGCCGCTGGAGCGGATAGCTTGAAAGCCGAGCTGTTTAAAGCAGCTGGAGATAAGTTGGTTAGGAGCATGCACAAACTTATCCGATGAATTGAACCTCAGTATTGTTTGCCCGATCCTGAAAAAAGAAGAGCCTCTAAACTGCAGCAACTATAGAAGAATCAGTCTGCTTAACATCGCCTATAAAATCTTCTCTGTCTGATGCCCATCGTCAACAACCTAGGACCTAATCAGTGTGGTTTTAGACCAGGACTTTCCACAGTCGATCAAATATTCACATTATGGCAGATCCTGGAAAAAAACCCAAGAACACCAAATCGACCCCCACCACCTTTTCATCGATTTCAAGGCCGCATATGACAGCATCTACAGTGACGAGCTGTATAGAGCCATGTCTAGTTTTGGCATCTCTCCCAAACTCGTCCATTTGTGCAGGATGACCATGGATGGAAACGACTTAACAGAATCTTTCGATGTCAAGAAAAGTTTAAGACAAGGTGATACGCTTTCAAAAGTCTGTCGAATTACTGACATATGATGATGACATGGACATAATCGGAAGAACTTGAGGCAGAGGCGGCAAAAATGGGTTTAAAGGTTAATGAGGACAAAACAAAGTACATGCTGTCGTCAAGAAAGGACATGCAACACCGACGTCTTGGTCAAAACGTCACTATCGACAGACGTAACTTTGAGGTAGTCAAGGACTTCGTCTACCTAGGCTCCGCTGTAAATGCAGAAAACAACACCAGCGCAGATAAAACGCACAATAACTCTTGCTAACCGCTGTTTCTTTGGACTAAGAAAGCAATTGAGTGGTAAAGTCCTCTCTCGAGGGACCAAAGTGTTGCTATATAAGACCCTTATCATCCCCATCCTGCTATACGGTGCAGAAGCATGGACCATGACAAAAGCGGATGAAAGCACCTTGGGTCGGTTCGAGAGAAAAGTTCTTCGTGTGATCTACGTCCCTTATGCATCGAAGGGGAGTGGAGGAGAAGATGGAACGACGAGCTGTACATGCTGTACAGCGACGTAGACTTAGCCAGAAGGGTAAAAGTCCAGAGACTAAGATGGCTGGCTGGAAATCAATGCTCCGGCCCGGAAACTCTTCGAATCCACACCCACAGCACAGCGCAGTAGAAGAAGACCGCGAATCAGGTGGCGTGCACAAGTGGAAAGTGACCTCACACTTGGAACTTGGAGCGGGAAACTGGATACATCTAGCTAGGGACCGAGCTAGATGGAGAAGTTTGTTGGGTAAGGCCCTAGTTCACACAGGACTGTAGCGCCACCTTAAATATTTAGTGGGTGTCATAAACTGTTCCTCAGGATTTTTGAAGAAGTATCCACTTCAGTTATTTATATGTTGTGTGGCGGAGTGGTAGTCAGTGGCTTAGAAAGTGAGTTATGTCTTCATGCTCTTTCCTGGCCGTGGCATAGGTTTTAGAACTTTTCAATCACTCAGTAGGTTTATTTTGACGAGTATTTTATTACTTGTGATCTGTTTGAATTGACAAGATGGAGAGCTTATATTGAGTCTTCCCTCGCCAACTTATCAGCACATCGCTATAGCCTAGTACCCAGCATAGGCTAAATTATTAGTCCGAGCCAAGTTCTTGGCCTACATAAATGTACAACCTTCGATTTGATTTTTGTGGGAGAAATCGATTTTAATGCTGCTTGGCTGTCAAAGAATATTATGATGTCAGGCTATGATCTGACGTTTATGTTACCTAATCATCAAATTGTTACTGACACCAGCCCGCAGACGATTAAAATCAACTCGGACTTAGTACTTGAGCTTTGGGCAGGTTCAGGCGACATAAGGGACTTGTAAGTAAGTAAGGCAAGTTTCTACCATCTGATTGGCCTGCTGCCAAAAAATTGCCGTAAAATTAGGCAACTTTATTGGAAAGTCGACTGGAAAGTTAACCGAAAAAATCTACCTTACTATCAAGTCAAGTTTACTCATGTCAAAATGACAGGTGACCATGTTTTTTTATTCAACTGAAAGCCGAACTTTCTTACTCTATGATTTATTTTCTCCACAACTTCATTTATTGCTTCCTGTAAAAAGGTTCCTTGTAAATTTAGCAAAGAAATAACTAATATTTCTTTACAATAGAAAATTTAAATCGTGATGGAGTTGCAGCTTGCCTGAGGAGTGTTTTGTAGACAATAATTTTGTGGTACTTTTTGTACTGTGAACTTAAAGTAGAAGTTTGGGAGGTAAAGTTCTGAATTTGCAATTCATGGCACTTGAAAAACTAACTAGATGTGTTGGTCGTAATTTACCAAATGACGTCCCTTGTGTTGCCTGAACTTGCCCTTTGTTTAAGTTTCATGGCCCACCTCAGTCTCTAATCAGAGACCCTTCGTTGTGTACCTAGAATTCAAATATTGGTCAAAAATTATTATTATTATTAATTTTAAAAAAATTATCAATATGTTTATAAAATAATTTAAATTTTTCAAAATCGAAAAAAAAGACAAATAAACGAAGCCAAGCTTAGTGAACAAAATACACTCACTCACATAAATACATACTTTTTTGTTGTTTAAAATTATAAAAAATAAACTCACATTATTTTCAAAACAAAAAAAAATGTTTATTATAGTTATTTTTGTTTTTTGTTTAAACTTTAATAAATTGTTACCTTTAACTTAGCTGTAGTTTCACGTGTATGCAGTTGTGATTTTAATTGCCCCAAAACTTTAGCTGCTTTTGTAAGATTCTTTTCTTGTTGCCATATATCGGATTTGCAGTCGCCCTATGTTAAGTTTTTTTTTGATTTTTGAAAAATTGAAATTGTTTTTGATTCGTTTCATATTCGTTTTTTGAGGGTTTTTTTTTTACTCGATGATTTTGTAAATTAACAATAATAGAAAAAATGAAGTTACACATTCCGGTAGTTGAAAATTTATATGATAATAATTTTTCTATGAAATTATTTATTTATTATTTAATTGCTTGAACTATTACTTTTAATATAGGATTACATTTTCTAAGTGAAATGGTTTTTGTTTTTTTTTTAGCACAAATGGCTTTTTTTCAAATTACATTCCAGTTACTCTTTTGTTTTTATTTTTTAAAGGTGATGAAAGTTAAAACTAAGTGAACCCAAGCAAAAATGGTAACACAAATTTGATGAAGTGAAGAAACAAATAAAACTATTTAATGTGGCAATGATGGAAATTAACAGTAATGATAAAATCTATGTTCAAAGAGATGCAATAATAAATAGTAACGCGTGCATTTTTTAAAGTGTGACAGCTCGGTCTTAAAGATTTAAGTATCTAGTTGTGTTTTTTTTTTTATATAATCAACCTTGTGGTGGTCGAAGAGTAGATCGCTTTTAAACCTAAGAACTTATTGATTTTGAAAAAGTTTGAGGTACAAATTTTGTAATGACAATTCTATTTCAGAGTCTGCTTCTGGAGCAGAAACACAAACAGCGCTCTGGCAGACTTAAATTTTGGTAAATCAAATGCGTAGCAGATTCTTATTTTGGACAATTAAATCTATTCAAATTAATCAAGCAAGTTGCTATGAATGATTAGTTATGATGAGTCAAGGTGGTAAAAAAAGTTACCCTATATGAATATTATAAGATGCCAATGGGCCCTATGCTCCTGTGACACGGTTTACTTCATTAAGAACTGTCATCTCAGTGGAAATGTATAAAAGCTATAACTGAAAAAGTCGTAGCCAGTCCAACTTTAATGGAAACTGAGAACGACCTAAACATGGCCCTTCTGAGCGAGGATGAACTCTTGGGTTCATCCTTAGACTCAGAGGATCAGAACAAAACCGTGGTGGAGGTTGATCTACCTAATTGTAGCCAAAATGCTGCAGTTAGTACAGATTAATCTCCAACACTCCATTAAGTCCTCCGCCTCACTTCTTCTCCTTCTGGCAAGAAACGGGGAAGACTTTGTCCTGATCCAAGAGCAATGGATTGTGGGATCCGTTGTTCGAGGACTCAGGACTCCTGGGTACTGCACACTGTGTGTGACAGATAAAGGTGAACCTAGATCTTGCATACTAGTGAAACGTAGCATTAAACCCTTGAGAGAATCGTCGCTGAAGCGGAAAGACAAAGGATCCGCCTAATTATTGGGAGCGATGTTAACGCTCATCACACGGTATGGGGAAGTACGAATATAAACGACAGAGGTGAGTCTCTTTTTGATTATATTCTTGGTACTAACCTTTTTGTAAGTAATGTTGGAAATGAACCAACCTTCATTACTAAAACTTGACAAGAAGTCTTAGACATAACTCTTGTCTCAGATAGTATACACCATATGATCTTGGACTGGAAAGTATCCAAAGAACACTCGTTATCTGATCATAGATATATCCAGTTCAATATAAATGTGGATGTTAACCCGAGTCCATTGACTTTTCGAAACTATCGGAAAATTGATTGGGCTTCATACAGGAACTCATTACAAAGTTTACTAAAACCTAGACTATCCTGGTCCTTCCTCTAATGCTAATGAACTTGACAACAAAGTCAATGACCTCACCTCAGCTATGAACAGATCGCTAGAAATTGCTTGTCCACTTATACTCATAAGAGGAAACCACAAAAGTGGGCCTCAGAGCTTGACTCGCTCAGGAAAGAATGCATAAACTCTTCAACCGAGCCAAAGCCGCAAGACTAGCCTCTCACTGGGACTCTTAAAAAGAATCCCTAAGAATTAACAAGAAGGCACTAAGGAAATCTAAGCGATTTTCTTGGCGATCCTTCTGTGGCACGACAGAAGAAACTTCTGAAGCCCCTAGGCTACGGACAATTCTTTTAACTAATTCAGCGATGCCAAGCTGCTTGAAAAATGCAGACGGCTCCTGGACACTCACTTTCCTGGGAGTTCTCTTACCGAAACTTGCAACAATTATATACGTTCAAGTTGAAATACAACATATCCACAAGGGACAAGCTACAATGGGCTCTCAACAGCTTCAAACCATTTAAATCTGCAGGACCAGATGGAATAATACCAACCGAGCTACAAAAGACTTCTGACATAATTGCATCAATCATTGGGGCAATTTTTACCAGCTGTCTTTACCTGGTCCATGTTCCCTCGGCATGGAGAGAAGTTAAAGTTGTTTTTACACCTAAAGCAGGTAAATGCTCGCAAGCCAATCCTAAAGATCTACGACCTATAAGTCTATAATCATTCCTTCTTAAGACCTTGGAAAGATTGATTGATATCCATTTAAGGGCACGTATCGATACAAGACTTCTGTCTTCGTCTCAACATGCCTACTGTAAGGGTAAATCGGTGGAAACAGCGTTACACACTTTAGTACGCACCATCGAATATTCCCTCCATCATAAAGAGTTCACTATGGTTACTTTCCTTGACATCGAAGGTGCCTTTAACAACGTGGACAAATCTGCAATCACATCTGCACTGACATCTCTAAATGTAGAGAGTTCGCTTCGGGAGTTAATTCATTTAATGCTTACTAGCAGAATAATTAACTCAAAACTGGGCAACTCTTCTGGCAGACGATTCGTTAGTAGAGGGACACCGCAAAGGGGTATTCTATCCCCTTTCCTCTGGAACCTAGTGGTGAATGAAATCCTAACTAGTCTGGATGCGGAGGGTTTTTAGAGTGATAGCCTATGCGGACGACGTTGCTATAGCAGTTTCAGGAAAGCATCTTAACATCCTAAAAGAACTCTTACAAAATGCCTGGGACAGTCTAATACTTAGGGCTGATCGGTGTGGACTGGGTGTTAACCCACACAAAACCGATCTGGTCTTATTTTCGAGGAGATACGACCCCGTCTGCGGCACTGGACACCTTGCTCTATCAAACAAATAGCTGCAAGCTCTGCTATTCGCCTCAAAGCTTCGTTGCAGTGGACTAACAAAAACATTAGAAACTCCGTAATTCTAAAATATTTAGAATCAATTCTAAAGGACACAGACTGCACCATTCCCCAACTGTAATTCGACAGAAACTAGATTTCTATACCTCCCAGATCTTTTTGGGAGGATGGGACATTCTTGGAGGATGAGTCAATCCATTTTACACAGATGGGTCAAAAACAAAAGAAGATATTGGTGGAGGTGTGTACTCTGAACGACTGAAATTAAGTCTCTCATTCCGCCTTCCCAATCATTGTAGTGTGTTCTAGGCGGAACTTTTGGTGATAAAAAAAGTCTTGTCTTGGCTTGAAGAAAACGTGATATCAACATCTAATATACGTATCTACAAACTATTATAACCGTCCATAACTGTCGATCATCTCTAATGGAGTTTGCACAACAGTTTAATATTCACCTTTGCTGGGTGCCGGGCCATAAAGACATTCCAGTTAACTGTAAGGCAGATGAACTCGCCAGGAACGGTACAGTACAGCCCATCCTAACACGTTTAGCATACATTGGCATACCAATCGCTATTTGTAAACTGTTACTAATGCAAGACGCTATGAAGAAGGCAAACATTTGGTTGAACATCACCACGTGTCAAGTCACAAAAAACATCTGGTCAACACTGGATTTAAAACGTTCAAGGTGCTTGCTTTCTCTAAGCAGATCGCATATAAGCTCGATAATAGGTGTCATAACCGGACACTGTCTAATAGGAAAGCACGCCACGCGGCTAGGCGTATATTCAAATGACTTTTAGAAGTTATATGGACGAAGAAGAGGAGGAAACAGTTCTTCTCTGTACATGCCCTGCTCTGGCTCGAAAACGCAAGAATCACCTAGGAGAATTCTTCTATAACGATCTAAATCATATTAGCATAATCAGCCTCACGTTTCCAGAGGGATTCAAACTGGTTTCATTGAGCTTAGGAGGAAGCCTCAAGATTCTTGTGGTCTCACAATGGGCCATTAAACTGGTCTAATTGTGTCCGATTCCATCACGGACAGCCACTTTAACTTAACCTAACCTAGGCCCATTTTTCCAGAAATAAAAAAACTACTGCCTGCTAAATTGGAAAACAAAAGAGCAATTGAAAAATATAACTCCATTTTAAAAAGACTGTTTCATAAAAACTTTTTGGCTAAAAAGAGACTGAAGACACTCAATTGCTAAGAGCTCTCGACGACATCAAATAAGGGGTTATTTCTAAACCAAGATTTTTGTGCAATTTTTAATCCAGATAGAATTCAAATTTGTATCAAAACAAGAAATTCAGACGCTAAGGATGGCTTAAAGGTTCTGTCATAGAAAATGTACTACTTTTGTAAAAAAATGTTGAAGGGGTTACAAATAGCAATTTTTTTTTTAATTACTTTTAGGCATTAAGGGGGTTAGTAGTACCCTTTATATGTTTATATTTAAACACAGTGCGAGCGTTAGGAAAGTAGGGAAGGATTTAAGAGGTGATACCGGCGCACAATAGTCCTAAAGTTCTAAACATAAAAATGAGAGGGAAAAACAGAGTTGGCCAAAGCATTCCACATTCTGCATGTGCGGTTTAAGAAAGAATTTCTATACTTAACATTACGCCCGAAATTGAGCTCAAGGGTAAACTGACGAGCATTCCTGGAAGTGCGAGTACTATACGGCTGAATCGTAAAAGACGTGTAATGCAACCAGCTAATTCAACAGAGCATTGTTTGTAAAAATATCAATAAAACAGCGATGTAAATGTTTCGATTATAGTTTAATCGCTTATCATTTTTAAAGCCCTTTGTTGTATTTTTTCCATTTAAACTTGTTTTAGGGGCACCTGCCCATATATGAGAATTATATTCAAGCTTTGGACGGATTAAGGCTTTGTAAATTACAGCCAGATCAGAAGAGGTGAAAAATTTCTTGCACCGTCGGAAAAATCCTAAGCACCTAGCAGCATTTTTGACAATATTAAATCTATGATCATTCCATAAAAGGTGATCTGTGATACACATACCGAGTACTGACAGTTGATTAGTTTTCTGAATGCAAGTGCCACTCATAGATAGTGGCATGGGGGATGTGTTTCGCTTTAACGACAGGAGACAGCATTGATTTTTCGAAGCATTAATTTCTGACTCCCCATTGGAAAATGCTGTCAAGATCAGAATTTAATGAGCTCTTCATACGGTGCCGCTGAGCTCTTCATACGCTGCTTTGTCTACATCCGAAGGACAAGGATGTGAATCTAGAAACGAATATGAAATGCTGAGGGTACTGTCGTCGGCGCATAGGTTTAATGGATTAGAAGTGATAGACAAGAGAACGTTTATAAATATGAGCAAGAGAGTCGGAGACAAAACGGAGCCCTGGGGGAACAGCAGCATTTATTTTATGAATTTCAGACTTGAAACCATCTAATACAACTTGTATTGAACGGTTAGAAAGGTAATTTTTAATCCAACGAAGAAGGGATTCGTCAATACCAGAAGCACGCATTTTCGATAAAAGAGATTGGTGCCAAACTATATCAAATGCTTTTGAAATATCAAGTGCAATAATCTTACTTTCTCTTAAACGATGTAAAGATTTGTTCCACTGTTCGGTGAGATAAACCATGAGATCACCAGGGAACCTATTGCAACAAAAGCCATACTGCCGGCCATTAAGAAGCTTCCGTTCTTCGAGATATTTGTCGAGCTGATAATTTATCAGTGTTTCCATGACCTTGGAAAGAAGGGACGTGAGTGCTATTGGACGATAGTTCGAGGGGGAGGATGATTCGGCTTTTTTAGGGATAGGCTGTACAAATGCTGTTTTCCATCCGCTCGGAAAAAGACCTGTAGAGTAGGAAAGATGGAAAAGCTTACGCAGTGGTTTTGCCAGCGTTGAAGAACACCTCTTCAGAACAATAGGGGGAATACTATCCGGGCCAGCGGATTTGTGTATGTCAAGGTCTCTCAGCACTCTTGCAATTCGTCCCATAGAATCATTTACGCTCTCAACAGCAGGACTCATGACACTTTCCTGTAGCGTCAATTAATAGCAAACTGTGCTGAAAGCAAATGGGCTTTATCAATCGAGCTTACATAGGGAGTGTCACTGTGGACGAGCGTTGGAACCGAGGATGACGTGTTGTTTCGTTCGTTTTTTTACAAATAACCAGACATTTTTACTACCTTTGGGACATTTTAGTATTTTTTGCCTTTTGCAATCATGCACAAATTTGGTTCGTCGAAAATGACCATTACGGGTCTTTCTAGCTTGTTTGAACTTATTCCGGTCAGGTTGGAATTATAACGACGGAAACTAACATAACCTCTTTACAGCTCAAATCAAACCATGAGTTCTCTTTGGGTTTGGTAGCTTTCACCCTATTCGGGATAAAATTTCTCATTCCACAAAGAATTAAATTCGCAACCATATCTCCCCCGAAATCGAGGAAGACCAGTTAAAGTTCTTGAACAATTCATTGATACCGTCCTAGTTGGGTTTCTCATATTGCCATACGGTTTTCATAGGAGTTTTTTTTCTTTAACTGGGTTTATTAGACATGAGAATATTGCAGATACGATACAATGGTCTGATGTGCCTAGAGGCGGTAATACACTGATTGTGTATTTATTAGGATCAGAAGTAAGAAACAAGTCTAGGGTGTTGGCGGATTGACCTGAAACGTCAGGGATTCGAGTAGGCTCATTGACAAGCTTTGTTAATAGATTTAATTCAGCAAAGATCTCAACATACCTTCCTTCGGATGTTGACGGGCCACAATAACGAAGCCAAGAAGAATTGTGTACATTGAAATCGCCCGCAATGACGATTTCAGTGTGAGGATAATGGGCAACAATTCTTTGAATGGAGTCAGACATACTCGTAGCATCAAATTCCTTGAAAGTTGAATAATTGTCCAGATTTGGATTTCGATATAAAAAACATGCGTAGATGATGTTCTTATTTACCGTGACTTTTAACCACATAAAGTTAAAGTTTGTGTCAGAGCACATACCATAAGTTGGTATGCAACATCATTTCTTATAGACGCGGCTAATCCCTGATGAGGATTAAAATAAAGGTGCTAACTTATACCCATTTAGATTGAATTCCGAATGATCAGAATTTTCACCTATTTGAGCTGCCAAAACAGTGTGGACATATGTGGCATAGCAGTTCTTTCTTAAACCACGAATGTTGCTAAAGTCCACCCTGAATTCACCCAGCATTCCACTGTTCAAAACAAGTAAATCACAAAATCGGATAATTAAAGGATCCAATTTGAACTTTTCAATAACAGACTTCCACTAGTGTTACGTCTTAGTGAAAATCTGCATACTGATCCGCCCCTGGTTAACTAGATATCACATATACTAATCTATCCAAATATCTTAAGCATAAGAAGTCAAATCAGCTTCTATATTAATTGTAAATAAATTGACTGTTATTTTTTTTTTTTAAACAAATGTTTTTGTTTGTAAAATTTTAAAAAGTGAGGCATTTACATTCTGTCAAGTAGGAGCGTGGCCGTGTTAATTTATAAAAAAAAAATATTTTATGAAACTTTCATATTTGTATATACATTGTACACATTAAAAACAATGGTGCAATTTGGTCAATAATGTGTTCAGTCACCACCGGCTTTGATAATTGCCTGGCATCCCCAGTAAAGAGGTTCAAAGTGCCGAGTCCTTGCTTTGAGAAGCAGCCCCAAAGATGCACCTTTATTCCATGTTTTACGGTCCGCTGAACAAGCCTATTGGTGGAAGTTGACCAGGCTCGTGTGAGGACAGAACGTGCCCATAAAGAACATTCATCAGTAAAAATGACATTTTCAAAATCTCTATTAATATTCTCATGTGCTCAACCAAGTCGCTTTGTCTCATGTTTTTCAGTCAACAGAGCCTTCTTCATTGTATTGCGCCATTTCAGATCATGTGTATGAAGAAGGGTTCGGACAGTTTCTTAGGATATATCTAAACCTTTTGCCATTAATTTAGCTTGTCCTTGCCGCTGTGTTAAAGCAGGATTCCGCGAAAACAGATTCACTATTCTTTTTTTCATCTTTTTTGTTCACTTTTCCTACCAAACTCCGTTCTGGTAAATCATCGACATTTTTAGCCGCTTTATATCGCTGAATCCACTTCTGTACAAATGCCTTCGACTTTCTCATATATTTAGCAGCAGCTGATTGCGACATTTTGGGACCTTTCGGGTGAATGCAAAGGAACATAGCCTCTTAGCGCGACGTACCTAGCTCTCATGGCGTTTAACGTGATTCTCTTTCAAAAGATCAACGACAACTGAGCCTTTGTTGACAATGCATCAAGGACAAAGCTTCATTATATCAGCTCGCGAAGGAATTAGAGCGAAAACTTTCATTAACTGCCGGTAAAGTCGACCACGCTCTTACTCGACAGAATGTACTTAAGTTAAATTTCAATAAAGGAAAACTAAAAGAATAGCCAGTGCAGTTCTGACAGTTGCCTAGACCTTAATAAAATCGGATGAAATTCAGCACATGCAAGTGAAACGATTAGAAAACTAGAGGAAAAACATTTTAGAAAAACTTCCCATTTGAAATGATTTTTTTGAAAAATTAATAAAACATTTACTAAATAGAAAAGTGTGAAAAGATGAATATACTATAATTTTAAATGTGACTTAAGCTTACTTTATTCTACACATACAAAGCAATGTCTAAAAAGCCCCCAACAGAAACCTTTAGAATGCAAAAGCGAAAAACCCAAATTAAAGCATGAATGAAAATGAGCTTTTACTTTGTAAATGTTTTCAATAGACAAGGAGTGAGAGATATGAGAATATGAAGTTGTAGTGATTATCCTTTGTTACCTATGTACGCAAGTTATTAAATCTTTTTTTTACAATATTTTATCCCATTTGTACTAAATTTTGTAAATATATCAAACCTCGAACTGTCTTAATGGAGAAACATACTTCGATGAAACGAATTATTTTATTTTTACAGAAAAAAAAGTAATTCTTTTTTTATTTTCTCTTACCAAGACGGGTGCCTTAGTTTTATATAAATTTTAATTTTTATGTGCGACGTACGATTAAAATCCAATTGGCATTCTTGTGAATTATTTTATATAATGGCAGTCAAATTAACTACATGCAGTCTACACAACAAGGACGTTTGTTTTTTTTTTTTTAATTTTTTTCAAGACAATTAACATTTTGTTAAAACTAAAACAAATATCAAAAATAACACATATTTCTATTAACATTAAAGTTCTTGTTTAACAACTTTAAGTTAAACAAGAAAACAACAATTAAAACACACAACATGCTAAACAACCGTGAATGTAAGTTAAATTAATTTTTGTTTATTATTACAACAAATGCAAATGAAAAGTCGCTTCAATACAATAATATATTTTTTGTCAATTTAATTCCAAATATAACACAGGTCAAGCGGAGGGAAGAATGCTCAAATAGAAATTTCAATTTAAATCAAATATTCTTAATAAAAATTCAATTTGAATGTCTTTTATAGTTACGGTTTACTTTTCATTTTATTGGTGATCTTACATAAAATTCAAACGAATAATTTTTATATCATATATTATATTATATATCTATTCTTAGGCCATTTGTGATAATAGCCAAACAACAACTACGGTTTTATTTAATCCAACCCTGGATTATAGAAACACATCACAAAGCTTCCTTAATGTTAGTTGGAAGAATATTTTCTCTAACATTCACATAATTCAAAATATAATATTTTCAATGCAGTCGTGAAATCTTCGCTTTGTTATGCGGCATAAATATGCAAGAATATAAACAAATTGAATAGTTTCAAAGAAATTCCTTAAAAAAAAAATAAATATTCCCTAAACCGCACCAAAATATTCAATTTATTCGAAAAAAGACCATCCAAAACATCTTACTTTAAATCCAAAGTTACAGGCTGATTATTTAATTAAAGTGCTTGGTCTACGCGAAACTCTGTTATGTAAGATAATGATGCTCTACGAAATTCGGAATAAGGACTGTTGGATGAGGACATGAAAAAAAAACATTGCTGCTTTATTTGGAGAAGTTGTGCAAATCAAACTCAACAATGTTGTTCAGATACAAACGAAGTTCTACGAACTCATCCAAAGACTTGAAGAATCTAACCGAAATCAGATGATTAAAAATGCCCATCAATCGGAGAGCAGATAACTCTATAGCTAGCCTAATTATAAATTGTGTGACAAGAACTACCTTCAAGATTCTTTCTCCTATAAAGATATTTCCCTAATTTTTAAATCAAGATGCGAACTTCTACATTTAAATGGAAAATCACACAACGCAAACTTTGACCAATTTTGCAATTTATGTTACTTGAAAGCTAAAGAAGATTGCTTTCTTTTCATCAGTGTGTGTACTATTTTTAACCAGCAAAGAAGAATATGCTTTGGTAAACCATCCCTATACAGGAAATGATTGAAATTTTAAAAGGATCATATTGGACGAACCTTGTCAAATTTTTCAGAGCTAGGTACCACTACAGAATGAAATCAAAGAATAAATCATACAATGCAAATATTTATACAATCAAATCAATCCTTTTTTTTCTTTTAATTTTATACCATTATACATACATACATATTTACTTGTTTAATTGTATACTTAAATATTAAAGTTACCAGTCGAGCTATCGGCTAAGCTAATGCTTAAAAATTCATAAAAGCTTTTGTAAGCATTTTTGTTTTTTCTTTCTCACTTGTAAAATAAAATAAACCATTATAGTTTTGTTCAAAGTTTTTTAAAAGAGGCTTTTATAATTTCAATAATACCAGACATAATTAATTGATGTTGAAATTGAGTTACATCGTCGGCGGCAAAAAATAAAAACAGTAACATTAACAATAAACACCACAAAATAGTTGGTAAGTTTGCTAAAAAGCAATTTGTTGCAAATTTTCACAACCTTCCATAGACAAAAACCAAGTTTAATTACATTCTCAAGTTATCGAACAAGCATTATCTTTCGTTAAGTTCATTTTGACATTTAAGTTATCTTAAACTAAAAACGATAGACGAGACGATAGTGACAAAGTTACGTGAAGAAAAAAAACACCGATTATCGTTTTGAAAATTACGAAATAGCCAGGCCAAAGCAAAAGTAGATCTATTTGTATTTATCCATTGGGTCGAGCTATTGACACTTGATTGATAGTCGTTTTGTTTTAATAGTTAAAAATTGAAATTTTTTATATGGTTCCAGAAATCTTGAATCCGGACTTATGTATCACTTATATAATTCAATTAAAAGTCAGAGAAGTCATCAAGATCATCCAAATAGGCCACATTAATCTCTTCTTTAAGAAATAGCTTCATAAATTAACTATGTTAAATGGCCAGAATTTATAAGCTAAATTTCGTTTTACTAATGATAGGGTCGCGCTTTTTGGCATATAAAATCGTAAACACGATGAAACGCTCATTAATGCTGGACCTACCGAACGCGAGGTTAAAGTACCTAAAGTATAAGTGGTTTAAATTTTTTTTGAATGAAACTTATATTGAATAAGAAAAAAGGTTTCAATTCAAAAAGAAAATTGTACCTACCAAATTCGGTTAAAGAACACTTCTCTAATTCTTGCAAAAGCAACAAAATTCGGTTAAGGAATACTTCCCTTACTTGGCGAGCGCTTTATTGCAGAACTAAAAAATGTTTATCTCAAAAATTGTTACTTTCTTGTTGTTACGGAAACGGAAAATTGTATTGGAAAAAATCTGTAACACTAAAAATAAATTGAGTTTTATCAGCATCCAAATTTGCCTCAGCAATGTAGAAGCTCTAGTGGGTTATTTTGTATTGTAGCCTTAAGCTTTAAAATTGCACTTCTTGTTAGTTTACAAAAATAATTAACTTTGCCAAAAATTGTAGCTTTTGAAATTTGTTGCTCAAGCTTCATTTTTGTAGCTCGAATTGATTTTAAAATATTGCTTAGAAAAAACCATTACAAAATTCAAACAAATTGGTTTGTAAGAAATTTTCTTACATCACCTTGAATTATGCAAAATTGAATTTAAATTGTTATCTTTTCCAGTAGTTTTGAATACATAGCACGACAGAACCAATGTCAATTATAAAAGCGTTTGAAACTTAAAGTTGGAATACAAAATTACCCATATGATCTACTAAGTTATTTGTTTAGCAACAAATTAGCATTAAAAAAGTTACAAAATTAACTGTTATAGAGAGAAAAACTAAGTTCTTAGAATTTTGAAGCGTTCAAGGCGCAACATTTCATTTAGAACTAGGACCTAGTGACTTACAACTCTCAACCATTCCTGTGTGCGAGTAATATTGTCAGGAATCAGAATCAGAAAAACGAAGTGTTTTAAAAAATCAGGTTGAAATGGCTATAAATGTAGATATAGAATAATACATCATTAAAAGCAAGAGAAAAGAATGATAAATTGTGCAAATTAAGGCGAAATCTTATGGAGGAAGGCTATGATCATTGTCCTCACTATAAATATCTTCTCAAAATGTGTTGCAAAAATACTCGAAAAAAGCAAGTTAAAATATTATATTGAAGAAAAGAAAGTAATTTGTTTGTGTCGTCTGTCGATTCCAGCAATTAAAAATTAAAAGGCCGTGAAAATTTCAAAGATTGAAGGTTCACAATTCAGAATTTTTTGGAGCTTGAAGATCTTTGGGAAAGCGATGTGGGAACAGAAAAAGATGTTAAGAAAATTATGAAAACGAAAATAATTGTATTAATCAAGCCAATAAATTTTGTTCATGTCAAGACCGCTATAAATCGCGACAAATTAAAAAAGTCCAACGTTCAGCTTGCCTATGTATAAGCGGTTCGCTTCGCACGACCCCTCTGCTCTGCTATTCGCCTCAAAGCTTCGTCGCAGTGGGCTAACAACAACATTGGCCACTCCGTATTTTTTAGGTATTTAGAATCTATTCTAAAGCACAACATCCCCCAACTGCAATTCGACAGAAATTTCCACCTCCCATATCTTTATAAGAGTATAGGGCATTCCTGGAAGATTGCACAACAGTTTAATATTCATCTTGCTGGGTGACGGGCCATAGACATTCAAGGTAATTATAAGGTAGATGAACTCGCCAGGAACGGTACAGTATAACCCATTCTACCACGTTTGGCAAAAGTAATCTCAAATTACTTTTGCAAAATTTGTATGGACGAGGAAGAGGATTAAACAGTTCTTCACTTTCTTCACATGTCATGCTCTAGCTCAAAAACCCAAGTATGACATAGAAGAATTCTTATATATCGATCAAAACAATCTAAATCATATTAACATAATCAGCCTCTCACATTTCGTAATTGGCTCAAATTGGTTTCATTGAGCTTAGGAGGAAGCTTTAAGATTCATGTGGTATCACAATGGGCCATTAAACTGGCCTAAGTCTATCCTATTCCATCACGGACAGCCACTTTAACCTAACCTAACCAAAGACCGAAACAAATGAAGGTTAGAAGCTGCTTTTGCCAAAGACAGCAACAAATGCAAAAGAGGTGTAGGATCGGTTAGAAGCTACTTTATAGAAGCTCTTATAGGAAGAATGAGTTTGTTAAAAATGTTATTGAATACGTAGTTGAAATCTTGTGATTCTGAAGATTCGTATGCGAATAAAGTCATTACTACAGCAGACAAGTTGAATTCAGTTGGAATTATCGTATCAAAGGAATGGATAGGATCATTGTTTTAAGTGGGCTAGGTGATAAAATGTAGCCAATTATCATGCGCTTGGAAAGTTCTGGAATCCAAATTGATGGAGATTCAATAAAAAAAACTTCTACTTCTATTTAAAAGATGTGATTGGGTGGTGATCCAATCGTTTTATTTGCTAAAAATTCAAGAAGATAACCATTTCAGAAGAATAATAAACGCTGATCCACTGATTTTAAAGAAAATTACGCTCAAAATTGTCCGAAAGTAAAACAAAAAAAGAAAGTCACGAAAAGCAAATTCTTTTTTCATTTCAATGGCGAGTTTAAATTATAAGAATAGACATGAATGGTTCATTGACTCAAGAGCTTATTTGAAACCACTCATTTACTACTCTTGTTTTTATGATATTACTCCATTGGAATGGTGAAGCTGACCTATAAAGGAATATTACACTTTCTTGGATTTCTCAAACATTAGCTTTTAATTTTGAATAAGTTTAGTATTTTAGCCACTAGGCGACGATGCTTCTTCCTTGAAATATGTTCAGACGCCAACTGCTTTTAATGAAGACTTTCTCTAAAGCTTTAGTGCTCTCGCATCAGATGAATGTATCACTGTGAGAATACTATGAAAAGTTTTTCAATGAAAAATTGAACATGAAAGTTCTACTCTAAAAAAGTCTAATGAAAAGAAATAGTTGAATGTTTAAATAGGTTACAGCTGAGAAAATCTTTATTGATATAACCTACTGTAAGAAGAATTGATTATGATGAATCTGAAAGAATTGAAGATAGTTCACCTAAACTGCCAAATAGAGAAGTAATTAAGGAAATTACATTCTTAAAGTTCGAAGAAATAAGTATGTATAAGTAGTTCGTGTGTGTTTTGTGTCATTTATGCTTGATTGAAAAATAAAAATTATTATTATTTACAAAATGAAATATGATCACCATTATGATCGTTATTTAATTATTGTGAATGCATTCATTTTTGATTCCCAAAACTTGACCTTGACCTATGTTATATTGTGTCATTGATTGTGTTATTATTAGGAAAAATAACTCATAATACAAAAAAACCACTTACCTCCTCTCCACTTTCAAGGCGATCTTTAATGTGCTTACAAAAGACCGGCAAGAGTATGGCTCTGCATTCGGGATAGTGAAATAATTTCGAATCGACAAAGTCCTTGATGCACACCATCTTCGATTGGGTCAAACGACCTGGTGGGAACTTCATCATTATCTTAACTATGCTATTACTTTATTTTAAAAAACAATTTAAAAGAAATAACACATATAAATATTAAAAGATAAAACCAAAAACAACAATAATTTACCTCAATTCGACTTTGTCATAAACTTGAAGAAGATCTGTTGCAATCACATGAAGATTCTTTAAAAGTGCACCTTCAGATTTTAAAAGATCCGTGGGACAATCAATCATCTCGATGAACATATTCAGAAGTTCTAAATAAAATAAATATAACAAATGAATCAAGTGAATTTTTGGGGATTGTGTGGAAGTTTAAACATACCTTCAAGTTTATTTTCAAAGTCTTCAACATTAGAATTATCATTCAACGCGGCAAAGAGTATTCTCGATCGAATAATGAATTTCATTACGTAATGTAAGAATTTTGTAGTTTTATACAATCGTCTGACTTCGGCTTTTTCCTCATCGGCTTCGTAGTTATTTATGGCGCCCGCATTGATAGCTTCACGTATATGATTTTGTAATATGTCAATTAATTTACTAGAATTAATAAATAAATAATATAGTTCAATTGTTATTTTTATATTAATTTGTAGTTTTTACTTATATGCCAACGTAGCTGAGAAGCTTTCATTGATATAAACATCTAGAACTGACAAGAAATGTTGATATTTTAGATCGGAAACAGTTTCCACGAGATGAATGATGCTCATGAAAACTAGATTATCATATCGTTCGTGATTGTCATTTTCCACCTGTAATATTTTCGTTATAATTTTAAAGATTTAGTTATGTTTTTAAATGTTGATGAATTTAATTTACCAAAATGTTAAATAGAGCGTCTAAAATGTCTTGTAGAAATTTAACAACTTCTTCTCCAGGAACTGTTGCAAGAGCTTTCAGTGAATCTTCTAGAGATTCTTTGTGTGCAGACCAATTAAGTAAACCCAGTAAGCTTACTACAATTAAAAAATTAATATTGATAACGATGAAAGAAACAAAGTTTGTAAAATATTAATTATCACGTTCAGGCATTGACCTAGCTATAAAAGGAAAAAGTGCAAACGATGCACACGAGTATCCGGATTGCATTTTAAATTGTTTTCAACCGGCAAGTTTTATACAAAGCCAATGCCCCACCCCATAAATCTTAATTACTCACCACTTTGTGTCAATTTTGTACTACATAAATTAACACCAATCGATACGCTATCTTTTGATAGCAATGTCAGTCCAAGCGTTGAAGGTTTAGTACCAGGTTGCAACTCAGAAACTGTCGATGGTAGATCCATATACGAAATAATACAATTTTTATCGAATTTCTTGTGATCGATTTTATAAACTATTAAATTATGTTGTCCTTGCTAAAATATAAAAAAATATGTTTTAATACATTTTTCTCAAAGAAAAAATATAAGTTACGACTTACTGTTATAGTTGTGCCATTATTTTGCATCAATTTGACATAAGACAAACCGAAGGGTTTTTCATTACGATCCTTTTGTTCGTTAGAACTTCTATGTTTGTACAAGAATTTCAAATGACACTGTTTGAATTCATCAATTGGCACATGAATCTAATTCAAAAACGATACATTTTGTATTTCTTAATTTAAATCAACAAACAAAAATTAAATATTTACTTTAAAGGTTTCCAACCATTTTGGTTTATCTTCGTGATAGTAGACAACCGATTTATATTCATCGACAGGAGGATGTCCAACACCGACGCTCATCACACCAGGCACAGCTTCACCTTTTTCGTTGCAAACATAAACTGTCACTTCAACGTTTTTCTCACTACTTTTAGCACTTCTGGAAAATTCGGCTCCCATTAGCGTTAAGTAGAGATCATTGCGAACATCGCCTGGTAAGATTACTTCGGGAAAACCCATTTTACGAGCAAGTGGCACTTTTCCATGTATAAGATGAGGAAATTCCTCTTTCACCTGACAAAAGACAAGAATAAAAGCATTAAATCAATTATTTTTAGGATAAATAAAGAATTCGAAAAATTTATTTTCACGGTTCTTGAGGCGATGAGGCGAACGATTAAGGCAGCATGCAAATCGGCTTTCATAAAAATGAAGTCGATCATTGCAGTATTGAAAAATCGTTTACAAATAAGACATAATTTTTTGTAGTGCCATAGAAATTTAAGTGTAAGCGGATGAACAAAAATAATAAGTTTTAATTTCAGAAAAAAAAAATTAAGTTAGGAAAAGGATAATTGATTTAAATTTTTAGCGATAGTAGATATCTTATTATAATTTTTACGAACTTTAAAAAGACATACATTTGATGTGTTTATACTTTGAAAAAAAATTAAAAATAACGTTTTTTAATCTTTATTCCTATAATTTGCTTTACCACTATAGGTAGGGAGTTCCATAGCTTGATAGCATACACAAAGAAAACATTAGACGAATTTAAATAATTATTGATTATGAAGAGTGAGAGTAATGATTGTACAAAAAAAATGTGGATTAACGTGTATATTGAAAATAAATTAATTAAAATGGAAATTGATAGTGGGCCGGCGTATCGGTTATTAGTTATAGTGAATTTTGTAAGAATTTTAGTGATATTCCGATTAAAAGTACTAACATTAAGTTAAATATACATAATAATTCTTCTCTTAATGTTTTAGGTGTTGTTGAGGTTGTTGTTGCTCCGCAGAACTTGAAAATTGAAAAGAGTTTGCAGTTGTATGTTGTTGAGTCAAATAAAAACGCGCTATTTGGAAGAGAGTGGCTGTATGCATTTAATGGTTTACCATTGATGGAGATATTTCGTGAAGAACGCGATACAAAAAATGAAAATTGTTACTAGGTAAATGAAAAAAAATTGAATGTTCAAAACAACTCCAAAGTTTCATATTTACCACCGGAACTTTCAATATTAATTCAAAAATACAGTGCGATATTTGGCGAAGATGTAGGCGAAATTAAGGGACAACCGGTTTCAATTGAATTAACGCCAAATTCGAAACCTGTGTTTGTTAAGCATAGACCGGTACCGTTCGCGCTTCGGGACTCCATCGAGGAAGAAATAAATAATTTAGTTGCTGTAAAATTGCAGAAAAAAATCCAAGAAATACTTGCTGGGATCGAGGGTGTGGGAGTTTTTATTGACGACATTTGTATCACTGGTCCGGATAATGAGACACATCTCGCAAGGTTAGAAACAGTATTTTCGCGGTTGTTTTCATTTGGATTACGTGTAAATTCTGAAAAATCACATTATTTTCAAGACGCGATTGAGTACTGTTATTTTAAAATTGATAAAGACGGAATTCATAAGACCGCACGTAAAACAGAAGCGATTGTTAAAGCCCCTTGCCCAACAAATGTATCTGAGGTACGATCATTGCTAGGTTTAGTAAATTATTATGGACGATTTTTTCATAATCTGTCAGAGATTCTTGAGCCATTGCATGCATTGATTAGGAAAAATAATAAATTTAAATGGACATCAGAATGTGAAAGTGCTTTTAAAGCAATAAAAAAAGAAATTATTTCAGATAATTTTTTGGTGCATTACGCAAAAGATAAGCCGTTGTGTTTGTCGACAGATGCTTCGCCAGTGGGTGTGGGGGCAGTATTGTCCCACATATATCCAGATGGCACTGATAGACCCATCCAGTTTGCTTCACAAACGTTGTCAATTTCGCAACGTAAATGGTCTCAAATAGACAAAGAGGCCTACGCTATTATATACGGTATTTTTGCGGCCGATAAAAGTTTGCCACATATGTCTGCTACACCTATGCAACACTACGCGATTTATTTGCAAGCATTTAATTATACAATAAAGTACAAACAGAGCAAAATGCCAATGCTGACGCCATGTCAAGACTGCCGATTTCAACCAATGGCGTTGACCAAAATGAATTTTCTATACAAAGTGGTTGTTTAATGCGAGGTTTGCGGGTCGTTATCCCAACTAAATTTCAAAACAAAATTCTTGAAGATTTACAATCATCACATTTTGGGGTAACCAGAATGAAAGAACTAGCACGTAGTTTCTGTTGGTGGCCAAAAATTGACCACCAAATTGAAGAGTTTGCAAAAAATTGTTCAACTTGTTGTAAATATCAAAATAACCCACCAAAAGTAGAAACCCATCATTGGTGTTATCCATCAAAACCTTTGGCCCGGGCCCATTTGGATTTTGCAGGTCCGATTTTGGGCGTTAATTTATTACTTTTTGTCGATGCGTTCTCCAAATGGCCTGAAGTACATATCTTAAAAAATATAACGACCGATACAACCATTCCAATTTTGAGAAAAATGTTCGCTACTTTTGGGCTACCAAAAGTTATTTGCACTGACAATGGCAGTCAATTCTCGAATATAAAATTTAAACAGTTTTGCGACTCGAATAATATCGTACACAAACGAATAGCACCATATCACGCTGCCACAAATGGTCAGGTAGAGCGTTATGTTCAAACGTTAAAAATCAAATTGCGTTGTCTTAAAAACAAAACCGAAGATTTAGAAGTTAAATTAAATAATATTTTGTTCCAATACCGAATTACACCGCACCCTGTTACAAAAAAGTCCCCATCTGAAGTATTATTTAATTATCCTGTTCGAAATAAATTTTCGTTATTATTGCCAGAGAAAAAAGATAATGTTCAAACATTCAATGAAGACATTAATAGTAGAAGTTTTTCAAAGGGAGAAAGAGTGGCTATTAGAAATTACATTGGCAAGGAAAAATGGAATTTTGGAGAAGTTAATGAAAAAACTGGTATATTGCATTATAATATTAAACTAGATAATGGTAAAGATGCGTTCCGGCACGTCGATCAAATCAAAAATGCAGGCAGCCAGGTCGTTGATGGTAATCCCCAGTTCCCGAGTGAAAGTTCGGAGGAGCACCAACAACTTCCGGTACCAGTAAATCAAGAAATTGATAAAGATATAAAGGAAAAACAATCAGACCCTGTTCCAAACGTTTCCGAAGACAAACTACCATTTATACCACGAAAAAGTAATAGAATTCGGAAACCTGTGGATAGGCTGACATATTATTAATGATTTGAAATAATCAAAATGAATCGTGAAATAATTTAATTAAGTATAATCATAAAGACTTATAAATTAGAACTAAGTTTTGCTGTTACTTGTATTTAAATTTGAAATTATCTCATTTAGATTTGTAAGTAAATTTTTAAATTTGTTGAATTATGATTTTGAAATATGTTCAGTTAAAATAATACCATTTGGATGTATAACGAAGAATTTGTTTCTCTTGAAGAGAGAAAATTGTTATAGCCTTAAAGATTATTAAAATGTGTTAGCTAATTGGTAGCACTTGTCTTTAGCAATAAAAGTGATGTACTTATTTAATATGACGCAATATCCTTCTTCTGGCTTAGACATCCAACGTGGTAATATCATTGCGAAACAAAAGCAACCATTTTAAAATACAATTGTAGACGTGTTTTTCTTTTCTTTCACACCACGAGAACAACAGTTATGAGATTTAGAGATTAGGCAGAACGCTCGAAAAGAAGATCAAAACAAGCAACATCTTGAACCAATAAATTGCTTGGCCGTACATTCAGGAACAAGTTGATGATATTGGTAAACGTGGTCAAACCTTCACAACTCATAAACGTACCTCACTATTTCATTGAGAGCAACAACTAGTTTCTTCGATAAGTGTGAAGCAAGTCTACAGTAAACTAATGCTTTATAATCAATGATAGGTTGTGGCAAAGATTTTATAAACCGCAGTTTAGTACCAAAAGAAGTCAAGGTAGACAAGAAATATAACTTAGGAAGACCGCCATAAACACGTCCAATAGAGAAATTGACTTGATTATTTGCTGAGAGGATCCAATTTAATTTGAAGCCTAGATTAGTGATAGACTTAAGAAATTCATGTAGAAAACATAATAAGAAGATAGGTGATAGGTAATTGACATCAAATTTGTTTTTAGAGATAGCAATAATCTGCGATTTGCTCGGATTAAATGTTAAAATGTTTAGGCCCTAGTTCATACAGGACTGTAGCGCCACCTTAAGTAAATGTTAAGACATTGCACAAGGACCAATTAGAGATTTTTGAAAGATCTTCAATAACTCTATAGATTAAGTCTTCCAACAATCTACAAATTTAGCCTTCCAACAAGTTAAATGGTCTGAAAAGGTGCAAATGCTGATGATGTTCATCGGCATAAAGACGTAAAATGACACAATGACAAATTTAGGGCAGGTTATTAAAGAACATCCAAAATGGAAAAAGGTATAAAATATAGTCTGGCGAAACACCAGAAAGGTGATTCATTAACTAACTTAGATTTAAATAAATAGTTTTTAATAGAAATTTGAAATGAAAAAATAATATTGTCCATTTTAGGAAGTTTTGTTTTGTACACCGAAACGTAATAAGATATGGTCTCTTTGAAATATATATCTTGACACAGGGACCATTCCACAGAGTTGGAAGCTCGCAACTTTATTGCCTTTACCTTAACCCAACAAACTAAATAACAAAATTAACCGTTACCGTCGAATATCACTGATCCCATGCAAGTCGAACATATTAGAAAAAATTGTTGCGAAAAGACTGCTTTGGTTTTTGGAATTCAAAAACATTATAAGCTCTAATCAAGGCGCCTTTAAAGCCAATAAAGTCTGTGAGGACACTCCTACACCTGGATTTTTATATTACAAAGGCTCTATCATTTTGAAACCGTGTCACAATTTTGTCTTTAGATTTCGAAAAGCCAAGGTAACATAATTTCAAAACACCCCCAGCTCGATCACTGTATTTACGAAGATCATGTTTACATCTTATGCAAACATAATAGCTTAGTTAAACAACAAAATCTTTTTGTTTAATGCACTTACGGATATTTTGACATGGTGTTACAACTCCGATGCCAAAATATCCGTAGACAAATGCAAAACCTTTCACGTTTGCCGTAAAACGTCTTGTAAACAAATCAATTTTAAATTTAATAGTATTAACATGCCAATTAACAGCCAATGTAAATAATTTTAGTATTTTAGGCATTATCTTTAGTGATATGGATATAACTTCAAAAAACATTGTATTGAACTTAAAAAAAACCTAGCTGCTAGGGCTAATTTAGTTAATTTTCTATCATGTAAGTAAAATTGACTACGAACAGCATGTACCAATCCTTATTCCATGATATCACAGCTGAACTAAGGTCAACTGACTGGAATATTGTATTCACCGACGGTTCCAAAGTCCAAGAAAGCACCTCCTTTGAATCAACGTACGAAAACGGCTCCCTAATATCGATAGGGGAATTGGATAATATCGCTTCCATTTTTACCGCAGAGGCGACAGCTATTTTACCAACAGCAAGGATAATAGCCAAACTTCCTGGCAAATTTGAGATTTGCTCTGACAGTAAGTCGGTGCTTCATGCAATTCAAAACCCCAATAATAAGACAAATATTATCAGTGAAATAAGAGACCAACTTATAAACTACTCAACAAGTTGAAACTTATGTGGATACCAGGCCATGTAGGAATTTTTTGTTACGAACATGCTGATAAAGCGGCTAATGATGCTCATCTTTCCCCAGTCAAATTGGTCAAATTGCTGACGAAACGTGACGTATTACGAGGAGTTCAACTACAACAACTATTCAAACTCATAGAAATTCATCAATCTCAATAAATCCAAACCGATCTACCCAATCACCACCTCGAAGCAGATGAATACCATTTTTGTCGGATTACGGTTGGGGCACACAACACTCAAAGACCAACACCTTTTACAAAAATAAAGTCCACCAACCTGCCCTTTTGTCCATTTTAGGAAGTTTTGTTTTGTCTACCGAAACATAGTAAGATATTATCTATTTGAAATATATAATGCTTCAGATAAATATCTGACAGTTTCTCTACTAACACAAAAAGTCCTAAGGCCTCAAAGTTGGGCATGTTTAACTCCTTAAATTTAAAATTTTTTAAAGAGATGATGCTTCTACTTTAACCTCTTTACCTTTTAGAGATATTCAATTAGTTTTTAAACAGTTGTCAACTCCCTGAAAAATGAAATAATGCTATTCAGAACTTAGACTCAACCTTTATAAAAAACGTTATATAAATACAAGAAAGTCTGAATAAAAGCCATAGCATTCAGTGTTTCGAAAAAAGAAAAACATAGTCGGTAACCAGTTGTGTTAAAATAAATTTTGGTATAAGAAGATCAATGCATCGTATTGAAATCATTTTAATGGTGGTGATTGATTTTTCAAAAGCTCAATTCTAATGTTATAAAATGACTCATAGTTCTATTGGCCCGTCTTTCAGCTAATCTTTACTTATGTAAAGAAACGCTTATTACCCGTCAAAACACAACTGGAAAGTTCATTCAATATAATCCATTTCTTGTCAACACAGCTGTCTCAAAAGTATCTTATTGGGGCCTTCTTATTTTCTGCATTTCCATGTAATGTGGTTATTTTTATGGAGATGATTTGAAAATGTTTATATCTAGAAGACTAGGTTTGTTAGAAGACTGTGTAACGCAAATAAATCAAATAATATTGAACCTAATCAAACCGTTTGAAATGGTATCGAGAAGAAGTTTGTGGTATACAATGCCTACATTAAAATTACATTATCCTTCTTGCAAACCTTGGCTTTATGTTAAGTAGTTAAAAGAGTTGTTTTGATGCGTTTTTAGGATATCCTGTTGATTTCTAATTTTAATTCTAGACTTTTGTTCAGATTCTGAATATAAGCGTAAAATAAACGTTGCTTTCTGTGCAAAGGCAAATAAACAATTATCTTAACAGATCTGCTTTTCGTTTAGAACAAACCGGTTTCACAGCCCTTATGAATGTGACGGGAGATAAAAGGCAAGCACGATAAGGTATGTTTCTTAATTTTGCTGGATTTCTCAAAATCCTTCCACACAATTGACCAATCAATTTTTAATTGGTTACTATCTTATATAAGTGAACGGATGTAGGCAGCCTTGCCGGTGAATTTTCGTCTTTTTTGAGGCTTTAAAAGATGTTCCTCAAGGATCGATATTCGTCCCAATTCGAAGACCAAAACTATAATTACTCCTTTTCTTGTGTTTGTTCGTGAAGTGTATTGTAACTGCGATTCCGAAAGTAACAGAAAACTTACAGTTGCCTTTAACTATAAGATATACTTATGGTCTTAAAGATATGACCAAATTTCTGCCTACGGTTCACGCCTATACAACATGGAGTTGTACATTTTAAATAATATCGAACACTCCTTTTTTCTTCAGAATTAAACAGACACATCAATCAGGGTATATGTGTTTTCGACTTCAAATTTCATAATTCTAACAGAATAAAAAAATTGATCATCACGCGAAATACCGGCCTAACATCAGAACGACAATTTTTTGTCAAAGCCTATCGAATCTTAACCAAATGATATAAGGAGACTTGCTAAAACTATCTACACAAATTAAAACTGTACTTTTCTTGGCTTTAATGCAATTTGCAACAAATAAGAACTATCATAGTTTTTAAAGCTCAAACTCACCTGTTTAATATCTCCCTGCAGTACTTCTAGACTCACAGCCACCTTCGAGTCGATTTTTCCCATATCCTTGTTTGCCATCAGCTTCTTCAAGGTCGTATCAAAGTTATCCTTCTCACACAAAATAAACGGCAAGTCAAGATTTCTCTTGAAATCATCTGGTTTGCCAATAATTGGCGTCAAATCTTTACAAGCTACTCCAAATGGACGCCGCATTTGTTCTATACTATATCCTAACGAGCCATTCGAACTTATCGATAGCTGTGAACTTTTCTTACTCGCCGAACTCAATCTCGTTCCAGATAAGCTTGATCTTTTTTCCTTGTCCTTTTCCTTATCTCGATCCTTATCCTTCATCTCCATTGAACCAATTCGAACAGCAAAACAAACCAAGTATAACATACTGATGTTAAGGTCATTTGTGCTTAGGTCTGTGAAGAGTACACGAATATTGTCGAATTGATCGATGTCACGTGCAATGCCCAATCGACCCCACCGAACAACATAGTTTTCTGTAATTGGCTTATGGGTTTCTCCATTATACAATGTGAACAGAAGATCTGAGTCCTCTTGGAATTTACAAACAAATGCATGGACCGTAAGCAGGACGTTGTGTGAATATTTGTTCATTGTACGTGACGTACGATGTTTTGCGAGGGGATTCTAAAAAAATAAAAATGATGAGTATACTCGTATTTATGTAATTTTAACAAAACAATCAAAAATATGATGTCAATCATAAAATAACATCATAAACATACATTCGCCCTTCGAATACGATCAACAGCATTTAAATGATGTTCATACAACTCAGTTGTACAAGTGGCATTTGTGTCGAGCATATTGCCGCCTTCGTCTCGCACAACCATATCCAATCCAAGCTGACTATTTCCTGTGTCTATTTGCGATGTGGCTAACAATTTAATTTGGCGCATTTCATCTGCTGGAAGATTGGCGGATATAAGAATCGCCCTAAGATGAATCAATTGGAACATTTTTAGTTTTATTGCAACAAAATCTGGATGGCAGTTCTATGGGGAAGATAAATTTAAAAAAAAAGAAAAACATTGATTAATTTGATCGAAATAATTCTAGAAATGGGAAAAAGTTTTAAGTGCATATTGATACTTACCAGATAGTAGTGTTTTAGTAAACGACCCCATTCTAATATCACTTTTGTTGTTTCTTCGACTATTTCTGAACGTTTTATATAATAGTCTCCCTTAATGAGAACCCATTCAACAGTTTGAATGTAAGCTTTTGGAAAGATTCCTCGTTTGTCTTTATTTCTGTTGGGGACAAAGAAAAAGAGAAGTTAAGTAAATTGTTGTTGGAAATTAATTCGTTTTTCAAGTTAAGTGTTTTCGTCATGAGAGCAAGTCTAGTTTAGAAAGACATGTCAGCGACTTCAGAAAACCACGTAGTGCAAATCGATTGAAGTCTTTGAGAGTGAGAGTTCTGATGGGGAGATTATACTTGAGTAGTGTATTCAAGGAGAGTTGTAACAAAGGGATATAGTTCGAAAAATCTTTAGACCAACGTTGGATGTCAAAAAGGGATGAGTAGGTCAAAATGGGCTCAAAAACTTAACTAAAAACAGACAGAATTAATGATAACATTGTGCAGACTGTAAGCTCAGGATTGAGTATGTGATCCCTAAGGTTATAGTTATGACTTGGCATTTAGCAACATTAAGTTCCAATAAATTTCAAATCGACACCCACAATCTTTTGATCGATTTCGAGGCATATGACATCATCTAAAGTGACGAACTGTATGAAGCTAAGCTTAATTTTGGCATCCGTGCGAAACTAGTCCATTTGTTCAGGATGACCATTGAGAATACGCACTGCTCTATAAAGATTGGAAACAACTTAATCGAACTTCTCGATGTCAAAAAGGCTTTAGGCAAGGTAATGCCTTGTCATGATATATTTTTTACGTTGTTCTTGAAGGAAAAGTGCACAGCTCCCACGTCAACACTAAGAGCACTGTCTTTCAAAAGTCTGTACAATTACTGGCTGAAAGCGGAAAGTGACCTCACCGAACTTGGATTGCGCAACAGGAGAAATCTAACCAGATACCGAGCTAGATGAAAAAGTTTATTGGGTGAGGCCCTAGTTTACACAGGACTGTTACGCTAGCGTAAGTAAGTAAGTAAGTTAGTTATTAATAAGTCAAGATCATATTGGAGTAAGATAGAATTAGATGGAGTAGAACTAATCTTTATTATTAACATATCATCAGCGTAAATAGAGTCACTTAATTTATCAATGACATTAATTACGTCGTTGATAGTTAAGATAAATAACAAAGGACCAAGGTGGCTCCCTTTTTGAACTCCTGAGTTTCGAAAAGTAGGATCGGAGATTAAGAACCTAAAAACCACTTTATATTGGAACTTCTCCAAGTAAGACCCGAGTCATGAAATAAACAACGGTGGAAAGTCAAGGGCTTTAGGTTAAGAATAAATAATTTGGTGACTGATTTTATCAGTCTGTGGTGATAACTTCCACTTAATTTCCTTTTTCTGATATATTTAGAGTTATAGATACCAACTCAGTAAGATTGTTTGTAGTTAATCTGCCTTTTAAGAAGCCATATCGTAGTCGTTGTGAAGAAAAAAGGTCTACAATTAGATTAGACGGAAGTTGTAGACAATGCTTTTGAAAAGCTAGGGAATTAAAGAAAGCGTGGCTATAGGTCTGTTATTAATAACATCATTTTTTTCTACTTTTTATGAACAGCAAAAACAAAGGAAGGTGGTCACATTCTAGTGGTGCCCGCTGGATAGCCGTTACCTTCTCAGGAAGTAGGAGAAAAAGACCAGATATCGCTCTGAAGAACCAGTTCTAAGGATCTCAGCCATGTACACTGTACAGGCCTCAGACGCCGGCCATGAAAGGAAATTTTAAAGTGTGATGAAAACACAAGTAATAGCCTCGGATAAACGGACTGATAAAGTTGACAAACAACAACCCAGAAGAAAAACGGACAACGATCTACGTATATGTACATTGTACATGGAATGCGCGTGCACTCAACAGGCCACGCAAAGCAGATCAGCTTGCCGATGCCCTCGGCGAAATCAAAGCTGATGTGACAGCCCTCGAGGAGATGCGATGGAATGGGCCACGCAGTAGGAAGATTAAAGGTTGTGATTTCTACTATAGGAGGTGTCTACTCGATAGGAGGAAGCGCTTATTTGGATGTGGTTTTGCTGTCAAAGGGAAACTAAGGCTAAGAGTTTTATGCTTTTGGGAGGTAAACGAAAGAGTGACGACAATCCGCATTAAGGCTAAATTTCACCACTTAAACCTTATCAGCGTGCATGCCCCGACGGAAGAGAAGGATGACAATACAAAAGAAGAATTCTATGAGCTCCTCGCCAAAACATATTAGCAAAATTGGTGAGGAAAATCTTTGGTAGGTCAATCGCAAGACATAGCCTACACGACATCACATCTGGAAACGGATTCAGGCTTATCGACTTCCTAGCCAAGAAAAACATGGTGTTGAGTAGCACCAGATTCCCTCGCCCAGATATCCACACTGGTACTTGGCGGTCCCCCGATGATCGAACATGCAACTAAATCGATCATATTGTTATTGACGGAAGACATTCCTCTAGCATACTTGGTGTTCGTACGTACAGATCAGCCAACAAAGATTCCGACCACTACCTAGTTGGTGCTAAACTGCGCGTACAAATATCCATGGAAGCTCTTAGGCTTGTTGTTCGCCTAAGAGCTTAAATGGATATTTACGGGGAAAAGATTCAACGTTGAAAGACTGCAGCAGGAGGATAACAACAAAGCCTTTTGCCGACCGAGTATCCCTAGAGCTTGCGAGAAACCTTACAACGGACAAGATGTACCCACAGACAAACTGGCAGGTAATCTAATCTAATCTTTGTCTCAGATAGCTCATCAAGTTCGTGAAAGAATGCTTTTCTAAAGTATTTCATTCTAGTGTTTGCCAAAGCAGGACATTTGCAGAGGAAATGGATTATAGTTTCACTTTCTCTTTGGTCACTACAGCTACGGCAAAAGGTGTTGTAAGAGATACCCAACTTCTCTGCATGAACTCCTATAGGCCAATGTCCGGTACAAACCGCAACAATTCTGGCTATGTCTTGCCTTGGCCTGTATAGAAGATCGTTTGTACGGGTTTTGTTATAGGTGGGTCATATCTTCCTAGATATAATGCAGTTGGGTAAATTGCTCCACCTTCGGTTTGATTCAGTTTGGTAGATAGAAAAGATTTTACCCTTCATATCACCAAGAGGAATGTTAACCATTTCCGCAAGTGAGCTATGAAGGGACGATCCTTGCCTAGCTAGCTTGTCAGCCCTTTCATTTCCCACGATACCACTATGGCCCGGAACCCAGATCAGGGTGACACCGAGGTTAATATTCAGGTTCGCAAGCTCATCGCGACATTGCTGGACCAATTTAGATGAGGATATGGCCGAGTTAATGGCTTTCACAGCTGCCTGACTGTCTGTAAAGATAGCCACATTTCGGTTTTGGTTTGGGCTTTGTTTAAGGATCTTACATGCCTCCCTTATTGCCAGCAGTTCAGCCTGAAAAACGCTAGCAAAGTCAGGAAGCCTAAAGGATTTGGCTACATTTAGGGACTCAGAAAACTCCGCACTCCATCTTTGAGCCGTCACTAAAGAGTGGTGTGCAACACCAACGCCAATACAAGTGGCACCATCTTTCAAAAATCCACACAATGAATATGCAGATGACATCGAGATTATGGGAAGAACCAAACGAACAGTGACGGGTGCCTTCTCTGAGGCGAAGAAAATGTGTCTTGACATTAACGAGGACAAAACGAAGTATTTACTGTAGTCAAATAGAATCGATTTACACCCTAGACTTGGTCAAAACATGACAATTGACAGGTTTAACTTCGAGATGGTAAACGAATTTGTTTATCTGGGCACTGCCTAAGCAAGCAATTTAGGAATAAGGCCCTATCGTGAAGTACCAAAGAGCACTGTACGAAACCTTAATCATGCCAATCTTGCTGTATGATGCAGAAGCATGGAACCTCTCCCATGCGGATGAAGGATCTCATGGTATCTTCGAGAGGAAGGTTCTGCGTAAGATCTATGGTCCGGTTTGTGTCGACAGGCAAAGTAACTTCTGGCGGAGAAGATATGATCACGAGCTATACGAGCTGTACAGTGACTTGCCGCTGGTCAAAAAACTGCGTGTACAACGCTTAAGGTGGCTAGGGCATGTCGAGCGAATGAACATCGAAGCTCCAGCCCATAAGGTATTCAACGCCAAGCTTCAGGGCACAAGATGCAAGATCACTCCGGTGGAGTGATCAAGTTGAGGACGACGCACGTCAACTTGGTATTCAAAACTGGAGGCAGCAAGCTAGAGATCGAGTAAGCTGGCGAAAGTTATTACTTGAGGAGCACAATGTGCTGTAGCGCCAACTAAAGTAAAGTAAATACAAAGGAAGCTTTCCAAAGCTTTAAGAACATGGCTTGAGAAATGGATAGACGAAACAGTTCTGAAAGAGGTTTACAGGTAGCACACCTGTAATAATATTGCAGGCAAACAATCCGGACAGAGGTTGCAATGAAGCCTACCCCACAGGTCTAACAAATTCTCCTACTTGTCAACCTATGAAACACCATTCTTCATTTTACCAACCTTAGCAGCATATGACGTTCAGCCACATGCTCATTCTTTAACCTTAACTCATTGCGAATGTAATTCTTGTCGTGAAAAATGCTTTTACAAATTAGCCGTTCGCATTCGGCTTAAAACTGTAGGTCCCCTCTATCCCTGATAACAGTATTCGCAAAAAGGTAAAATGTATGCGCCACCTAATTTATTTTTTAAACAATCCGGACCAGGGTAGAAATTTTAGTAGACTTAATTTTGTATCAACAATATTATCACTTATATCGATTTGAATAAGGTAGGTGCATGAACTACCTTTTTAATAACCAACAAATCTATGGTTAGGTTCTTAAAGATGATAAATGTACGATTGGCTGAAAAAGGTGTAGCAAGTGTAATAATTTAAGTTAAGAAAAATTTCATATAGAGTAATTTTAAAGTTGAGAGGAATCCAATGGATTCTTTTCATAGAATAAGGAGGAATTCAAACTAACAGAATGCGAACTGTTGACTAAATTATAACGTCCTAGAAAGTTACGACAGCATACAAAAATAATGTGCGAAACGCATTTGACTAAAAGTCACAACATATCTCCAATTGACTTATTCATAAATCTTCAATAGTTCGAAAGGTGACATTTTCCAACGAATATTAACCCCTATTAGATTCTCTTAATTATGCTTTTTTATTATTTCCAAGTCATGATTTTTTTTATATTTCAACGTCGATCTTGTAGGAATAACTCGCAATGGAAGCGCCATCAATGAACAACAACAAGAACAACCTTCATTTCCAATATCATCCGGTTTCTTTTTTTTCGAAATCAATTTGCTTCCGATTTAACGTCATATTTTAAATAGCGCAAACATAGTAAGAGTATGCCTATGTGTCAATCATCCATATGGCAACAGCTTGTCGAGTTAAAGATATCAAAAATTGCACAATCCTAACGATTGTTTAACAAATATTTATTCAAAGCAAAATCTCCACTCCCAAGAATGAACCAAAACGAAGAAATAAACAAACAAAAATTTGAAGAACCAAAACGTTCTGATGTCTTGTTATCTTTTTTTGTTGTTGTTTTTGTTATTTCTTCTTGCAACTTTATCGACTGACGGTCGCCTATTAAGTAAATACATTCCGGTCCAATTGGTTGTGCATACTTATTTATTTTTTTTTAAATCTTTTTAAGATTCTTAGAAAATATAGGTTTCCTTTCCATATGGAATCAAGTCTATCAGGATTTTTCTTTTTTTGGGTCAGGAATTGGGTTTCGTTGGCATTGTCTTAGACGCAGAAATATGAGCTATGGTTAAACTTTAAGGGCCGATGTTAAATCAGAACCACATCAAAACTTCAAGTTTTTTTCTGAATTTGATTTGACATTTGTCAATTTCAGACTAACTCAATATAAACTATTTAAAGAGACACAATCAAGGAACGGTTTAAACTTATTCAGGCTTATTATGAAAATGGACGTTCAAATCAAAATGCATATCGTGCAATTCGCGCATTACAATTTTTCTGACATTAAATCGTCCAAATGAGCGTTCAACCGGAAAAATCGTGCAAAAATTTGAGCAAGCCGAGTCTGTAGGAGATGTGAAATCACCAGTGCAGAAAACATTGATGCTGTTCACGATAGTGTGGCTTAAGAACCGTGCAGTTTAACTCGTCGTCGTGCTTAACAATTGCACCTCTTAAGCTCGTCATAGCTGGACACTATGCATAAAGGCTTGCATTTGATACGCTTATACAAGCCTCTAGAATTAAGGCATTTTGACCATTACAAGCGTCGTCAATTAGCAGAATTGTCGAATTTGGGTGATTGATAATCGAAGAGTGATTGTCGAAAAACCAATGCTCCCACAAAAGTCTGTTGGTATGGTTTATGGTCTGGCGGCATCGTCGCGTCGGGCCATATTTTGTTCAATATTAGGCCCGTCAGGTAGTTACTGTGAATGGTGTTCGTGTGTTGATAACGAACTATGTATGGACCGAATAGGAAAATGTGGATGTGGACGATATGTGGTTTTAGCAGGACGGTTTTACTTGCCACACAGCTATCGAAACAATGGCTCTTTTGCGCAACAAATTCATTGACCGTGTTATCTCACGTGGTGGTGATGCCAATTGGCCGCCAAGATCATGTGTTTCGACACCATCGGACTTCTTTTTTGGGGTTATTCGAAAGAAAATAAGCAAGCAACAATTCAAGAGGTAAAGGATGAGATTTGTTGGCACATTTTTTCAGTCATCTTGTACGCTATTAGATCCTTATTATGTGATTTAAATCGATCGAGTACTGTTATATTATCAGCTCGAAACTCCAGTTTTTTCTAGACATGATCTTATTTTTGTGACCCATGATTTTAATTCAAGTGTAAACCAAGTGATTTCTAGAATTTCTTGAAAATGATATAAACATGATACCATGGAATGACATTTTCCTAATGCCTTCACCAGATGACCAAGTCGAGTTTTTAAACACAAATCTTAGTATTTTATTTATTAATCACGTTCCATTGAAAACACAAACTAGGATTCGCGAAAATAAACAATGGTTTACTAGTATGGTTAAAGACCTAATAAATCGGCGTGATCTAGCATACCGACGCTGGAAACTTTTAAGTGTTAACGAGCTCAGTGAGTTGTACAAATCACTACGAAATAAAGTAGTTCAAGAGGTTAGACGTGCAAAATTACAATTCTACTCTAAGCGTCTAGATTTAAGGTCTGATGGTCATAAACTGTGGAACAACCTCCGCCAGCTAGGAATAGGTAAACAAAGAAATAATTTTCCAGCTGCAATGAATATAAATGAGCTAAACAGTAAATTTGCTTCTACACCTTTAGTAACTCCAAGAGATCATGTATCTCTCAATACCATACCACTAACTTCTACAGACACTTTGTTCAGATTTGATTGTGTGACCGTTTTAGACATAGTTGAAAGTTGCATAATGATGATGATTTGAATCCAATTTTCATTAAAGCTATTCTTCCACTGCTTCTACTCGCTTTATAATGATTTAGACCGATTTCAATACTTCCTTTTCTATCTAAAGTCTGTGAAAGGATAATGCGAAAACAATTAAGCAGCTTCATCAGTAGCAACAACCTTTTAGTCGATGTTCAATCTTGTTTCCGTTCACAACATAGCTGTATTACGGCACTAACTAAAATAACCGAAGACATAAGGACTGAACTCGATATTGACAAAGTAACTTTTTAGTCCTACTAGGCTTTTCAAAAGCATTCGACATGGGGAATCACTCGATTCTTCTGAATAAACTGCGTCACAAATTCAACATATCTTCAGAAGCTATTAAACTGCTTTCTTTCTTTTTGAAGGATAGAAAGCAAGCCGTTTTCTTAAATGGAAATCTCTCCGATTTTCTTCCGATTCAACAAGGAGTTCCCCAAGGATCAATTTTATCCCCTCTTTTATTTTCATTATATGTCAATGAAATCGGTTTCATTATTAATGAAGTATCAAAACATTTTTTATGCCGATGACATTCAAATTTACAAAAGCTGTCCTGTGGGTTTAATTGAAGACTGCGTTTTCACAATGAATCAAGAACTAGAAAAGAAATCTTACTGGGCGTCTTGCAATGGGTTGATTCTCAACGCAAGCAAATGCAAATGCCTGGTTATATCAAGAAAAGAATTAGATCTTATATACTTTCCCTCAATAATTTTAAACGAGAACCCATGAGAATTCGTAAATTCCAGTAAAAATTTAGTTGCAAACTTCAATAGAATTGACCTGGAATGATCACATCAACCAATTGATAGGTAAAACGTATGGAACGCTTAGAACGCTGTTGACCGCCCAAAACATCACTCCATTTAAAACCAGACTAATGCTAGCAAGGACCCTAGTTATACCTGTTCTCACTCATGGATGCGATTCTATGAGCAAAAATAAACTTAACATAGCCTTTAATAGTATCATTCGATACATCTTTGGATTAAGAAGGTACGACCATGTTTCACATTTAAAAGAGATTCTACTTAATATGCCTTTAAATGACTTCATGAAGCTTCGAACATTGATACTGTTTTATTAAATCTTGAAAACACGTTAATAGCCTATCTCTTTGAAAAAATCAGAATGTCAATATCGATTAAAATCTTCCTTTCTAACCAAAGCAACTAACTTAACTTAGCTTATCCTCTCTTCTTAACTCTAACTATCTTTTTCTCCTTTTTTTCTTCTTATTCTATTATTACTTTGTTTTCAAGTTTTTCGATAAATTTTGTTTTTCTTTTTTCTTCAATTTTATTTTAATTTAATTTTATATTATTTGCTTTTGTATTTTGAATTGTAAAGTTAAGTCATAGGCTCTCACAAATGTATAAGATATCTGTTATCTTACTGTGAAAGCTTTACAAATAAATAAACTGAAACTGATTTACAGCACAAAACCTCAACGTCAATGAAAAAAAAATTGGCCCATCGGACGGAGATGTGCCGCCTAGGTCGGGGTGGCCATTTGGCCGATATTTTGTTCCATACATAATTTATTAATTAATTTGAATTTTAATTTTTAAATTTAGATCAGCCCTTAAAATGTAACCTCCCTTTAAAAAAGAGGTTTATAAAAAGAAAGAATTGCAGGACCGGTTAATTTATGTTACTGCAAAAAAAACTGCAAATTATTGCAGCGATGAAAAAAAATCTAGAATAACTTTTGTTAACTGCTGTTTCTTACTTAATAAGACTTAATAAGAAATTGAGAGATAAAGCTCTATCGAAAAGTATCAAGGAGACGTTGAAGAAAACTTTTATCATTCGGATTCTGCTCTATGGTTCATGGACACTCTCACAGCGGATAAAAGCTCCTTTGATGACTTCCAGAAATGGGTGCCACAAAAGATATATGGTCCGGTTTATGTCAATATGCAAAATAACTTCTAGTGGAGAGGTTAAGACCACGAAGTTTACAACCAGTACAGTATTCGAAACTAAAAGAGAGAAAGATCAGATATCCTTAGCCAAGGTTAAACAATTTGAACTTAAACTTAAAGGCAACGCCTGCCACAGAAGCAATAGGTCAAGCTATCAAAAAAGGAATCCATTTAAACTGTTTTTGGGGGGTCATGTAGTAAGGATAATATTTTAATAGGACATCATATGCCTTTGTTATAAAAAGTGAGCCTCCGGTAATAATTAATTTTGGAACTACCAAAAAAAAATAAGTTTACTCATGCCAACACCGATCAAAAGAAGGAGTGTATATAGTATAGAGAAAATAATTTTACGAAATTATCTAAAGAACGATTTCAAAATTATTGGAGGTGCACTAGCTGACCCGACAAACTTTGTCTTGAAATAAACTTATTTCTAGTTCAAATGTTTGGTGTTGATTCTTCTGTTCTGCCACTCGGACTGAGAGAAAATTCTAAGAAATATAAGCTGGCCAAATGTTAAACTCGAAGAACAGTTAAGTGGACGATATTTTTGTACGTCCGTCTATATTTACACAATAGAAGCTCGTCAGTTTCGACATATAAGATCATACCACGTATAATTACAGTCTTCGTTGGGCCTTCCGCGATTAATGGATTTTTTCAAATGTCCTACTAAAAAAAATTAACTTGAAAGTTGATTTTGAATTTCGTTTCGTTCGTTTCACGATTTAATATTCCGAATTTGAAATCATTTTTAACTAAGTTATTGTAATGGGTACGTTTTGTCAAATTGAAAATTTTGACATTTCTTGACGTTTCAAGCACCCTAGAGTCGAAATAAAAAATTTTTAGAAAGATATCTGTGCGTGCGTGTGTTCGTCCCTTCGTACGTTCGCGACGGTTTTTTCGTTGTCCATAGCTCAAGAAGCACAAGAGATATCGACTTCAAATACATTTTGTTATACAGATAATAAGGCAGAAAGATGCAGAAAGGGCTCTCAAGAAAAATGAGTGGGTTTTTTACCATAGCAGTTTAAAAAAAAAGGTACAAATTTTGGTTAACCCTTAAATACGAACCAAAAACGCTAGAGACTTGCATTAAATTTAATAAAATATATTGTAACGTGCCAAACAAATACATTTTTTGAAAAAAAAAATCCAAGTAACGTTTTTTTTTTATAAATTAAATTAATAAAAAACTGAAAAAAAATTGTCATCTCCAAAATTGTATGAATACAAAATGATTTTAGCTCCAAAACAATTTTGTGCTAAGAAAAATAACGTTTTTAACACCCGGTAAGATTTTGGGAAAAATCGAATGGACAGTTTAAAAAAAAAATATAAAACCCTCAAAGTTGGTAAAAATTGATTTTCGGCTCAAATATCTTTTCAAAAATTTGAGATTATGGCTTCCAACTAATTTTATCTTATAAGAAATATTATTTTCAATATTCTGAACAATTTTGAGAAAAATCGAATTAACAGTTTTTTTTTACAAAAAATAAAAACCTAAAAAAAACGTAAAAATTTACTTTCGACTCAAATAGATTTTTAAAAATAAAAAATATTGTCTTCAAACTTTTTTTATTTCACAGAAAATATTGTTATCGATATTCAGTAGTTTTTTTTTATAAAAATCCAACAGTCCGTTTTTCATAAAAAAAATAGTACGCAAATTCGTAAAAATATATAAAATGCTACTAAAATTGGTAAAAATTTGTTTTTAAACTATTTCCATATATGAAAAATATTGGCGGTAATTCTAAAATGTTTAAGAATAATTCAACTACCAACTTTTTCAACCCAACCCTACAAACTTTTAAGCAAGACAAATTGACAGACGGGATGGGAAGTTTTGAGTGTGGGTCGCACCCGAGCCTTTTTTATCTAATGTAGAAAATTCGATGCCTGTTGTCTATGGATTGACAGTTGAGAATGTCAGATTATGTTCTGTTAAACTTGGAAATTTATCATGAATCGTTTAACCTTAGAACAACGCTTTCAAATTGTGAAAATTTACTTGGAAAAAAATAAATGTGTTAAAATTCAAGGGCTTAGTGATGATGCTAGGTTCAATTGAAAGATAAATTCAAAAAAACAAAATTGCAGTATATAAATCGAAGACAATCCTTAAGCTATTCACAAATCACCATAAGTTACGATTTAAAAGTTGCTGGTGACATCATCGAACCCTTTTTTGCAAAATTATGAAGACACTGCTTCGCTGGTATTAGCACAACTGCTTGATCACAACCTTCTTAAAAGCTACTAGACCTTTCTGTGAATCATCTCACCCAAGCCTTTAATAAATCAATGAGAACTTCATGTCCTGTAACCATTTTAAAGAACTAGAACCATTCAGAAAGAGCTGTCGCAAACTCTTCAATAGATCTAAGTACACTAGATCTCCTTCTGACTGGGACTTATACAAACAAGCTTTAAAGCAATAAAAAAAAGAATGAAGGAAGAGTAAGAGGTCTTCTTAGAGAAACTTTTGTGGTAAAATAGAAAATACTTCAGAAGCCTCAAGACTCAGGAAAATTTTTCAAAAAGTCCAACAATACCCAGTGCTTTAAAGACAGAAGTAGGCATGTGGACTATCACAGATGACGAATCTCTTAATCTGTTATTAGACACCCACTTTCCAGGTAGTTTTAACATACTAAACGACTTAAAATCAGAGTCTTAAGCTTCTACAAGCGATTTAGTTGATCTAATAACGCGGGAGAAACTGCAATGGGCCATAGACAGCTTTGATCCATATAAATCTCTAGGACCAGACGGAATCATTCCGGCCGATCTACAAAAATGCTCAGACATGATCATTCCACCATTGGAAATCATTCTGACAAGCTATGTAAGGTTCAGATATATTCCCAAAGCTTGGAGAATGGCAAAAGTAGTCTTCATTCCTAAAGCAGGGAAGCCCTCCCACGTTTACCCTAAAGATATACGACCAATCAGCCTATCATCCTTCCTTCTTAAAACCTTGGAAAGATTGATTGAAATTTACATCATACATAACTTAAAACCATGTCTCATTTCCACAGCTCAACATGCTTACTCTAAGGGAAAATCAGTAGAATCAGCACTTGACTCGCTGGTATGTATTATTGAATATTCCCTCGAATACAAATAATATAACCTAGTAGCGTTCCTAGATATTGAAGGAGCTTTCAACAACGTCAGTTACCAGGCGATCACAACAGCAATGGATAAGCTGAAATTAGAGAAGTCACTCATAGATCTTATAAGTCTCATGCTCAAAAGCAGGACAATAATTTCTAACATGAGAAGTTTTACTACCACCAGATCGGTGGATCGAGGTATTCCCCCAAGGTGGGGTTCTTTCTCCTCTTTTATAGAACATGGTAGTAAACAACCTACTAACATCATTGGAAGCAGAGGGTTTCGGGGTGATTACCTATGCTGACAACGTTGCAATATCTGTATCTGGGAAGCACCCCCAAGTTCCCTCGGAACTCCTACAAAATGCCTTAAATAGGCTAACAAAATGGGCTAAGCAATGAAGCTTGGAAGTCAATCCACATAAAACAGAATTAATACTCTTTTCGTGAAGATATAAAATTCCTCAGATTAGCCCAAGATTAGAGGAATACCATTAAGCTTTTCTGACCAAGCTAAATATTTGGGCCTCATTTTAGACAAAAAACTAAATTGGAAGGCAAATATTAATGAAAGAGTAAAAAAGGCTACTGTAGCGCTTTTTACTTGTAAAAAGGCCATAGGATCGAAATGGGGCTTCTCCCAAAAATAACGCACTGGCTATACACTTCGGTAAAGAGACCGATACGCATTTATGGTAAATCTAAATAAGCTCATCAAAGTCCATAGGTCAGGTATGGACATCACAGGAGCACTTCGCACAACACCAACCGCAGCACTGGAACTGCTTTTAAATCTAACACCTCTTGACATCTTCTCCAAAATGGTGGCAGCCCACTCATGTGTGAGGCTTAGAGCCACCTCTCAATGGATCAGTAACAATACTGGACATACTACTATTCTAGACAGTTTCAGGTCTATTCCAGATGGCTTAGACTATACCACCCCAAAAATGGTATTCGGTAAAAGCTTTCATGTGTCCATCCCTTCAAGATCCTCTTGGGAAGAAGAGAGACCCCTGGCAGACGATGCGGTACACTTCTATACTGACATGACGGTTCAAAGACCGATCACGGAGTTGGAAGTGGTAACTTTTCGGAACAACTGAATCTCAGTCTATCCTATAGACTTCCCAATCAATGAAGTGTATTCCAGGCCGAAGTAATGGCGATTAAAGAAGCGCTATCCTGGCTCAGACAAAACGTTATATCTTGTAAGGATATACGAATCTTCTCAGACAGCCAAGCCGCTCTTAAATCTCTCGCGTCTGTCTCCACAAACTCTCAAACAGTCCACGATTGTCAATCATCTCTGAATGAGATGACGGAACAGTTTAACATTAACCTCATTTGGGTGCCGGGCCACAGAGACATTCCGGGAAATTGCAAAGCCGATGAGCTCGCCAAAACGGAACACTTCTGCCTAATGTTAGACAAAAACATAACATAGGAACACCACTTGCTACATGCAAATATCTTCTTAAACAATATGATCTAGAATCAACAAATGCTAGATGGTCACAGAGTCAAGCAAATACGGCCAAGCAGAGACTTAAAACGGTCAAAAGGCTTGATATCCCTGAGCAGACAAAGTATAAGCTATACAATTGGAGTAAAAACAGGACACTGCCTCATAGGAAGACATTCTCTGAGGCTAGGGGTCTACACAAATGACTTCTGCAGAAGCTGCATGAACGAGGAGGAAGAGGAAACAGTCCAACACCTTCTATGTACATTTCCAGCACTTTCCATTAGAAGGAATACATTTTTCGGTAATCCCTTCTTCGCTAATACCAGTTCATCACTCTCCCATGAGTAACCTCATTAGTGGTATCAAAATGGACCCTTGAGGTCTAGGTGCGTCAATGACATCTGGACAGCCACTCCAACCTAACCTAACCTGCCTCGCTGAAACGTGAGAGCTATAAAGCTTTTACAAAACACATATAGATAAGTTGGGATGCATATTACTTGGTAGTATTTGAAAATTATTTTACGATGTTAATCAATTCACTTTAAGATAAAAGTAAATTACGTGTATGTGAAAGTAAACGAACATTTTACTATGATGCCTTGGTCAAAAGTGTAGTAAAACACATAAGTTTGAATAAATTTTTAAGATGAATTAAATTTTTAAAAGCGCCATCGAAATAAAATAACCAAGCGAACCGGACTGTTATGATATGATGCGTTATCAAAATGTTGTTCTTTATCTTATTTGCATATTAACCTCGACAGAGAAAACAAAATTTAATTGACCCAATCATTGAGACTGATTTCTCAATAAATTCTATCACAATCGAAGTTTTATTAGTTCAAGCGTCAATTTTCTCACGAAGTGTAAAAACAAAAATAAACACCAACTCACGTATGTTATCTAATAAAATAAATTTACTTACTTCGTATTATATCCGTAATACCATTGGGCAAGTTCTTTGAGGATCACAACGGAATCGCCAACATCCAGTGTCAATCTGTGAGGCTTATCGTCTTCTTCGAAATTGTCTTTAGCTACGGAAGAAGAGGAAATAGAAATACAAATTTTAAAAATTTTAAAAATTATTTCAATTTATTTGCATAATTTATTTTATGTAGGTAGGTTTTTGAGAAAAGGTGCACTGATAACGATTAGAGAGAGGAGCAACCTACTTAGCTAGCTTCTACGGCGTTATCCAAACAAGTCTCCAAAGTGACTATGACAAGCTACTAGACAAAACTACAATGTTTATATTTGCTTCATTTGGCATTCAATATTAATTTTGTGTTTTTTTTTTTTGCGGGATTTAAAGGGGGAAGCTTAATGGCAAATAGAACAAGCATTTCAAAACACGCAGCTACAGATAGGTATACAAGATATACAAATAGATAGACATTGGACCAGAACCAATACCCCAGCTGGGTTTTGGTTTGGTTTGTCGTTGGCTGTTTGTCGTCCTCTGATGTCGTTCTCGTGGTTTGTCGTTTGTGATTTTGTTTTTTTTTTTGAGTCGTTATCGAGTTACTTCCTACAGATGTGGAACACTGCATTTATAATCAACACACTGCGTTGGGGAATACTTCATCAACATTACACAAGACTCGACGACTCGACGACTCGACGACTACCCTCAGATCGAAAACGAAAAAGCCAGATCCCAGAGAGTACGTTTTATGATATGAGGTTAATTGTTTTTAATGTCAGATACACGCAGTTTATGCGAGACAAGTACGAGTATTGAAAGAGTTGAGTTAAGCTTGGTTTTTTGTTTTATTGTTGTTGTTTTTAGTTGTATTTAATTGATGTTATGCTCTGATGTCGCGTAGTGTAAATGAATGAATAAAAATCTTGAAAATGGGTTTAATTATGGAATTCTATCTAAATACACAGACATTCTGGAATTGATGTTTTATTTTTGTCAACCCCTTAAGCTTCGCTGCTTGAGAGGAGACTGACAATCAGAAAGTATAGTCTTTTTTTTTAATTATAGGAAGATCCCAATTTTAATAGGTTGATATTGGAAAGAGACAATTAATCGAAGTTATGACATAAGAATTAACATTTCGTAACTACGTTGGAATCATTTTTGGTAATTTTCATTTTTAGTTTACAAAAAAGATTGAATGATTGATTTAATTCAGCTACACTACAACAAAAAATTGCACGTACAGCAGTTGAAAATAAATGGGGTTCCCTTACACTATGAACTTCCTACCACAAATATGAGCTTATTGACTTTATTTGATAAAATTATAATGTATTATAGGAAATGCAACAAAATGTTCGAGCTTTGCCCCATGGTTTTTTTTTTACTGTTGGTAGAATTTTGCCAGGAATGTCAAAAAATTGCACGCATCTTAATATCCACAAGGAAACATGGAAATCTCCTGATCAATCAACCGTCAACCAGATTGACCACATTGCGATCGACGCACGACACTTCTCCAGTATCCAGGATATCCGAACATTCCGAGAGGCTAACATTGACTCGGACCACTACCTCGTTGTAGCCAAGGTACGGCTACGGATATCCCGATCCAAGCCAAAACAAGGAAATACTGTGAGAAGATTCGACGTTAGACGGCTACAATCGCAAGAGACTGCCATGTCCTTTTCCGATCGAGTCTCTAATAACCTCTTAAGGCGTCCTATGCTGCCTGCATTAAGCATTGAAAACCAGTGCCAACATTGCCTTGCAGCCATCAGAGATGGCGCCTCTGAAGTGCACGATCACCACAGCGAAACCCCTGGTTTGACGAGCAGAAGAGGAGAGAGAAACACCGGCTTCTTAGACGGAAAAAAAGAGAGCATGAGAAGCGCGCGATCGAGGAGATAGAGGGATGTCACAACAGGAATGAGGTTCGTAAATTTTACCAAAAGGTAAAAAAAACCTCCCAAGGGTACCAGCCACGAACCGAAGCCTGTAAAGACGATCAAGGGAACATTGTAGTAGAACCACAGTCGATGCTGAGAATATGGAAAGATCACTTCTCCAAATTATATAACGACGATGACGAACCGAATTCTGCTGTAAGGGAGATAGAACCACTCAACCTCGGCGACGCAGATCAACAATTCCGCCTACCCGACCTTGACGAAGTGAAGATAGCTATATCTTAACTTAAGTCAAACAAAGCTGCTGGAGCTCACAGCATCGCTGCCGAACTATTTAAAGCAGCAGGAGATGACTTGGTACGGAGCATGCACCAACTCATCAGCAAAATATGGTCGGAAGAAAGCATGCCCGATGAGTGGAATCCCAGCATAGTGTGCCCGGTACACAAGAAAGGAGATCCTCTAAATTGCGCTAGCTACAGAGGCATCAGTCTCCTTAACATTGCGTATCAGATCTTCTCTGCCGTATTATGTGAACGTCTGAAGCCATTCGTCAACAACCTGATTGGTCCTTATCAGTGTGGCTTCAGACCAGGAAAGTCCACCATCGACCAAATATTCACACTACGGCAGATCTTGGAAAAAACCCAGGAGCTTCAAATCGATACCCACCATCTCTTTATCGATTTTAAAGCCGCGTATGACAGCATCTATAGGGAAGAACTCTACCGAGCAATGTCTAGTTTTGGCATCCCTGTCAAACTTATCCGTTTGTGCAGAATGACGATGGAGAATGCACGCTGCTCTATCAAGGTCGGAAAAGATCTTACCGATGCATTTGATGTCAACAAAGGTTTTAGACAAGGCGATACACTGTCATGCGACTTCTTCAACATCGTTCTGGAAAGAATTGTGCAAAACTCAACTGTCAACACTAGAGGCACAATCTCCCAAAGGTACATCCAATTACTCGGATACGCAAATTATATTGACATAATTGGAAGATCAAAGCGTGATGTCAGTGGAGCGTTTTGGAGCATTGCGACGGAAGCGAAGAAGATGGGTTTAGTGGTCAATGAAGGCAAGACCAAGTATATGCTGTCATCAAAAAAGGACATTGAACAACTATGTACGTCTTTCACAAAACGCCACCATGGACAGCTATAACTTTGAGGTAGTTAAGGACTTTGTCTACCTAGGCACCGCTATTAATACAGACAAAGACACCAGCGCTGAAATCAAACAAGAATAACTCTTGCAAATCGCTGCTTCTTTGGACTCAGAAGGCAATTGAGAAGTCTTCTCTCGAGCATCTAAAATCACCATCTATAAGACACTCATCATCCCGATTCTCATTTATGGTGCTGAGGCCTGGACCCTGTCAAAGAAAGATGAGAGCGTCTTAGGATGCTTCGAGAGAAAAATTCTTCAGGTGATTTTTGGTCCCGTACGCATAGATGGAGAATGGAGGAGAAGATATAACGACGAACTGTACGGGCTGTACAGCGACACTGACCTAGTTAGCAGAATTAAAGTCCAACGGTTTAGATGGCTAGGTCATGTAGAGCGGATGGACATCAACGCTCCAGCCCGGAAAGTCTTTGAATCCAATCCCAAGGGACGGCGCAGTAGAGGAAGACCGCGACTCAGGTGGCGCACCTAGGTGGGAGAGGACCTCAACCAACTTGGCGTGTGAAACTGGAGACAGCTAGCTAGGGACCGAGCTGGCTGAAGACGCATGTTGGTTGAGGCCCAGGTCCGCCCTGGACTGTAGCGCCACCTTAAGTAAGTATTCGTCCTTAACTCTATTATAACTCTGATATTTGGGCTGGAGTTCCAATAACGTACTTGAGCCTTCTGGATAGAATTGAAAAAACAGCTCTAAAAATAATAGGGGATCATTCTCTTACCGAGACATTTGCTTCTCTTGAACACCGCCGCAAGGTCTCATGACTGTCATTGTTTTATAGTTATTTTTGTAAACAAAGCTCTAGCGAAAGAGCTTGTTGCATTCCTGCCCTTAAACAATGCAACCTTATTACCATTACTGCTGCTAGGAATGCCCATCAATTTACCCTTGATCTAAATTTCGGACGTACTGTTAAGTACAGAGATTCTTTCTTTAGCCGCTCTACACGAATGTGAAATGAAACCTGACTCAATATTTACCACTGATTACAATGTGCGGACATTCAATGTGCATCGGTTTCTTCTTTCTAATCCTTTCCTCTTTTCCTAATTGCTTGCACGGTGTTTAATCATTATAAGGGTATTCATAACAATATAAAAAAGAAAACTTAAATCGATGCTGTTACTGTTGTGGAATTTTATTCCAGCAATGTTTTAGAGTTTCTCAAAGAGCAGATTCCGATGTTATGTGGTGAGCATATCAAGCTCTTCCCATAAGAGCTCAATGGGGTTAATATCTGGAGACTGCGGTGGCCATACCATTACTTTTAGAATTTCCTCATCTTCTTTTTGTTTCAGGCATCCCCGGCAAAGTTTTGAAGTGTGTTTCAGGTCATTGTCTTGCTGGAATACAAAATCTTCACCCATTAATCGGAGTCCAGATACCAAAACATGGTCTTCCAATATCGTTTTATAGACTTATATATTTATTCTTCCCATCACTCCTGTCAGATCTCCTACTCCATTGAAGGAAAAACATCCCCACACCATTACTGAACCGCCTCCATGCTTTACAGTTGGGACCAAACAGTCTGGTAGCATCTTCTGTTCAGCACTGCGCCTGACGTACACTCTGCGATCTGAGCCAAATATCTCAAACTTGGACTCATCGCTCCATAAGACTCTGTTGAAGTCTTTATCTGTCCAATCCTTATGGGTTTTGGCCCATTCCAACCGTTTGATCTTGTTTTGGGGTCCATCATGCCTTAGCCTTCGTTGTATCGTTGATACAGATAATGGTTCTTCCCGGATTACATTGATCTCGGCGCGTATTTCTGGTGCTGTTTTCTTCCTAGAACGCTTGCTTATGGTGATGATATGCAGATCTTCGGTTTTCGTCGTAACTCTAGGTCGTCCTGACCTCGGTTTATCCTTAAAACCGCCGGTACTAGAGTAACGCTGTATGTTCCTGTGAACTGCTCCTTTGGATATCTTCAGTTTTGTGGCGATTTCTCTTTGCGAAAAGCCTTCATCAACAAGGGTCATAATCGCAGATCGAGTTTCAATAGTTAATTCCTTAACTTTTCCCATAATGCGAACTTTGTTTACTGGAGAAGATCACAGTCTCAAATAAATTTAAATTGGATCAAACCGAGCATTACCTACAAAATCCTGAATATGTAGGTATTCAAATTTTACATTTTTTTATCCTTTAATATTATCCCAGTCATAATGTATGTATATACAGTGGTGGACAAGAATTTAGCACATTAACAAAAGAAAAAATTAAACTGTATTTACAAAGTTTGTTTTTATTTAAATATTTTCATATGTTTTAAATATTTACACATAGAAGTATATTTTTCAAAAACACAATCTTATATTTTTTATATCTGAAAGAAAAAAATGGAAAAAATAACAGAAAACATACATTTTTGTCTGGACATGAATTTAGCACATTTTAATAAAATTTCTCGGTTATGTTACTTACCGTTACTAAAACTATATTTTCTTTAATATTTTGTTGGAAATCCTTTATTCTTTAATAATGCATTGATTCTTCTTGGCAAGCTCTCGACTAAGGCCTCACAGCGTTTATTAGGTATTGAATACCAAGCATTCTGTATCTTTTGCCACAAATCTGTTAAATTTTTCGGTTTTTGTTTTTCAATGTGTTGCTCAACGTCATTCCACAAATTTTCGATTGGGTTCAAATCGGGTGATTGAGCAGGCCACTTTAAAACATTCACTTTATTGACCTCTAAGGCACTTTTCACTAGTTTTGAAGTGTGTTTAGGGTCATTGTCGTGCATGAAGCGCCATAAAACCGGCAAATTGTCTTCAGCATATGGTATCATATGGTTCAAGATAATATCTTTGTACAGGTGCTGGTCCATCCTGGAGTCAATCTTGACTATTGGACCCACACCGTGCCAAGAAAAGGCAGCCCAGACCATCACCGTACTTCACGGTCTTAACGGTGTATTTTGGATCATATTCTTTGTTTTGTGGACGCCACACATATGTTTCCAAAAATTAAGTTTTTTGCCTAGATGTAATTTGGCAAACTCCAATCTAGCCTTTAAATTTTTTTTGTTAAGACTAATGGTTTGCTTTGTGCAATGCACCCTCTCAATTTTTTTTCATTAAGGCGACGTCTCACGGTTCTTGAGGATACATTGATATTGTAATTCTCCATTAATTCATTCCGAATTGCACTAGAGGTCATAAATGGATCCTTAGTTGATATCATGTAAATGATTTTATCGTCCCTCTTTGTTGTCTTTCGTGTTCGAGGGGCTTGTTTTATATTTTTTGTCACTCTAAACTTTTCAAAATGTCTAAGAGCATTGTAGACCATCCTCCTGGAACATTCCAGCTTTGACTTCATCTTTATAATAAGACTCCTTTTGTCCTTGTACACGTGCTAAATTGATGTCCAACCAAAAACAATGCAAATGACAAACAATCAACGATTTTTACTCTATGTTATTGGATTGTTTTCTCTGATTTGTTGTCATATATATTACTTCAAAATGTACCGTTGCTTGGAACAAAACTAGAGAGAAAATTAAAAATACGGTAGTACCCATCTCAGTGTGCTAAATTTGTGTCCACCAGTGCATGTTCTTGTTTGTTGGTAGCTTCAAACCTTGCAATGTAAATCTTCAATCCAATAATTCCTTCATATGAACTTTTATTTCCGAAATGTATATCCTGCAAATCTGAGTAACTAGAAATTCTATCCCAGATTCTTTTTTGGTCTGTCGGATATAAGTTCGTCAAAAAGCAAAATATGAGTTATTGGTCGGGTGAAAATCCACCTTTGCTTCATGAATCCACAAAAAATAGAGGTCGTTTCGGCGGAAATATGTAGGCGACTCATCGAAAAAAAGGTTCTCAAGCCCTCTTGGAAAACCCGATCTGTGACCATAACCATATTTTTTGACAATTATTTGAAATATCATTATGTTTTGACTTTTTTTTGAACGAACATTGCTTTTTAGAAGTATGTTCAATATCTTTCCAAAATTAGCTTCTCTTATTTCGATGAAATATTGGATCAAAGTTGTCAAGAAATCATCAACCTTTAGAAGTCTCCCTATTTAAAAAACAAAAGTACCTACCAAATCTTAAAACAAGATATGTTCTATGTTCATAATTTGAAATAAACTGATTTTGGCGGCAAGCTTAGGTTCAACTGGGTTTTGACTTTTAATACGTTGGTAAGTTTTAATCACGGTTATTTTTCTAAGCAGAATTAAAATTTCAAATCAATGTACTGAAACAATTGGATCAACTACTACCAAATATTCAAATACCATTATATTCAATGCCATTATCCCAAAAATTAAACTTCAGTGTTAAACCCGAAAATTCTATGAATTTAAATATGAATTCTTTAAATTCGTTGCTATGTGTTTTTATTTTTTTTTCATAATAGCATTTTATTGGCGCGTCTTTGTCACTTTCAAAACCCAATTGGGTTATTTCTCCAGGTCGGTCGCTTGTATGACGATTTCTTCTTTCAAACAATTAGCATTACTCATCATTCGTTTTTCCAACTTAAAAGTTATGGCACGCAATCAAGACTTTCAGCATTGTGATATAAATGTTAAAAAACAAAACAAAAAAAACGGGCTCCACGTCAATATTTGTCGCGCAGCCACTTCCATGTTTGTCCAATTTCTATGACGAGAGCTGCTGTGATTGTTGAGGTTATTTTTTGTAGTTTATTTTTGTTTTGTTTTTACTTTTTTTTTTGTTTTATTATGCGTAAACCTGCAACACTGCAAATTAAATATAAACAAGTACGTAGCTTCGTTTATTTTTTTGTTTTAAACAATTCAATTTTAGCTCCATAGGCTCCATACTTCACGTTTCCATTGCAGGTGCGAGAAGCAAACTATGTACATAGGTACGTATCTTTATTATAAAGTAGCTTGTGTGTTCAATGCGGTGCTAACGCACCTGTTCAATGATGATGTCTTCGTTAGTCTATGCGTTATGTTCGAAATACAGGGTCGGATTACATATCACATACGAGATGTCTTCGGAAGGTGTTTCTGTTTTTTGAAACGATGCAAACAAATTTGTGTCTTCGTTTAATATGGCTACAATTTTAAGAATCTATATAAGTCAAAAACTTGAGTATAACTTCCATCTTCGGGCTGGTACTCCAGCAGCAACTTGCTTAAGCCTCTTCTTCGTATAGTTTCTTGTCTTAACTTTTTTTACGGATTATGCTCTAGTAAAAAAGCCAGTTGCATTCCTTCCGTCAAACAGTTTAACCGTACAGGCAGGTACAGATATTTGTTTCTTTGCCGCACTACGAGAATGTAGAATGAGTAACCACCTAGAAGTAGGGATATTACGGTTGAATTGTTTGAGGGGAGGAATTCAACTGGCTATGTCACTAGAGCATTGTTGGTGAAATATATCTGGTCCTACATGAAGACCAAACACAATTTGATTGGTATTCCCAGGTGCATGAATTATCTTAGTTCAGCATTTTTAAATGTATCAAGTATTTTCGATTCCTTCGCACACTATTTTGAATCTAGTTACGCTAATTCGAATGTAAGTTCAGCACGGACAGCCGAATATTTGCCTTTTGAATGTAAGGTAGATATCGGTTGTTTAAAATTACATATTTCCAAAATTGAAGATGGTCTGTAGAGTTTAAATGATGACAATAAACCAGGTCCAGATGAAATTTCACCTATTGTTCTTAAAAAATGTGCTGCTTCGCTAGCTGAACCACTTTTCCTGATTTTTCATAGCTCTTTAAAGAACGGCAAAATTCTTTCAGTATGAAAGAAATCATTTTTAAACTTACTCTCTTTACTTTGCTTTAGATGGCGCTACAGCGCATTGTGCTCCCCGGGCCGGAGATGAGGTATGCCGGAGATGAGGCCTGCCTCTGCTTCTTGTTTCCTCAGGCTTTGCGTTGAAAACCTTCCGGGCTAGAGCTTCGATGTTCATTCGCTCGACGTGCCCCAGCCATCTTAAGCGCTGTACACGAAGTTTTTTGATCACTGGCAAGTCTCGACACAAACCGGACCATAGTTCGTACTCAGAACCTTCCTCTCGAAGATACCAAGAGATCCTTCATCCGCCTGGGAGAGGGTCCATGCTTCTGCACCACACAGCAAGACTGGGATGATTAAAGTTTTATACAGTGTATCTTTGGTACTTCGCGATAGGGCATTATTCCTCAAAGGCCAAAGAAACAGCGATTAGCAAGGGAATTCTACGTTTGATCTTCGCGCTGATGTCATTTGCAGAATTAGCAGCAGTGCCCATATAAACAAATTCGTTTACCACCTCGAAGTTAAACCTGTCAACTTTCATGTTTTGAACAAGTCTACGGAGTGAATCGACTCTATTTGACGAGAGTATATATGTACTTCGTTTTGTCCTCGTTAATGTCAAGACCCATTTTCTTCGCCTCAGACTTGATATTAGAGAAGGCACCCGTCACTGCTCGTCTGGTTCTTCCCATAATCTCGATGTCTTATGCATATCCAAGATATTGTGTGGATTTTTGAAAGATGGTATTGGCGTTGGTGTTGCACACCACTCTTTCAAGAACAATATTGAAGTAGCTGCATGACAGCGCATCGCCTTGTCGAAGTCCTCTGGTGGTTTCAAAGGTTTATGTTGAGTCTTCCAATTTTTACGCAGCAACGAGCATTTTTAGCGTCATCCTGATAGTCGCATCAGTTTGGTAGGGATACCAAAATTCAACATGGCAAGGTATAGTTCGTTCCTGTATACACTGTCATCAGCTGCTTTAAAATCGACGAAAAAAAAAAGTGTTTCGATGTTATGTTCTTGGGATTTTCCGAATTTGGTGTAGAGTGAAAATTTGGTTGATGGTAGGTTTTCCAGGCCTGAAGCCACACTGGTAAAGCCCAATTACTTCGTCAGTAAATGACTTCAGGCGTTCACATAATACGCTGGACAAGATCTTGTACGCCATGTTTAAAAGTCTAATGCCTCTGTAGTTGGCGCAGAGAAGCCAGTCACCTTATTTATGGATCGGGTAGATGGTGCTTAAGTTCCACTCGTCGGGCATGCTTTCTTCCGACCAAATTTTAGTAACTCGCTGGTGCATGCTCCTTAACAGATCTGCTCCAGCGTACTTAAAAAGCTCCGCCTGCAGACCGTCATCACCGGCCGCTTTGTTCGACTTCAGCCTGGTGATGGCTAATTTGATCTCACGCTGGTCGGGTGGGTGAAACTCTAGATCGTCAACCAACTGGATTTGACGTGGCTGCTCTCTGGCGGAATCGTTGACTTCATCACCAATAAGCAGTTGGTTGAAATGATTTCTCTAGATTGTTAGCATTATTTTTAAACCCTATTCACAAATCAGGGTCGAAACACCAAATATCCAACTTGTCCGATTTGTAAATTGTCGTGTATTCCAAAACTTTTCTAGAAATTGATAAATGAAAAACACATTTTACCGCTACACTATGATTTCGTTGCAGGAAGATCAATAACGACTAATCTTTCTATTTTCTCCAATTTCATTTTAAATAATCTTGAAGAAGGACATAAAATTGATGTAATTTATACCGATTTTTTAAAGGCATTTGATAGAGTAAGGGTAACCTTAAACATAAAACTAGCCGTTGTTCTAGACTAATTGATTATTTTGTCTTGTTAATTTTGGTTGAACTTTTTCCAACAGCAAATCAAAATATATTGACATACGACAATATTGCCCAAATCTATCTGGAAATCTGGGAAGATTTATATATAAATGATGAAATTCACCATAATTTTCCCCGATTGATGAGGTGTACACCAAATATACGGATTCTCGATCTTATAACAGATCTATGAATATGAACGCGACTTTCAACTAGTAAGCTTTGACGAACCGCACTTGACGATGGCATTTTTAAAACTTATCGCTCAGCGACGTGTCGTTTAGTAAAATGGTCACTGGTCACTCTGTCGCTCATTGCATGGCCGACCCATCATCCAAGTTCACAAATCCCACAGGCCGAAGCCTAAGTCACACTATTTTAATGAAGAAATTAAAAAGCTTTTGTTTTCATTCTAATTTTTTGAAATGGTTTGAATTATATCTTAGGGATAGAGTTCAATTTGTTTGCATTAACGGAGTTCTCTCACCAGTTCTCAAACCAATTTTGGTTTCATCTGGTGTTCCCCAAGGTAGCCATATTGGAACTTTCTTTTCCTAATTTTTATAAACGATTTGGCTAGTAGATTTTTTCTCAATTCAAGTCAACTTCTTTTCGCCGATGACTTAAAGTTTTGTCGTTGGATAAAATATATTAATGACTGTCATCTCTTACAAGACGGTGTTTTGAAATTATTGCAACGAAAAAAAACAATTATATTTAAATGTCTAAAATGTCAATGTTTTTCTTTTTGGCGCAACAAATCATCTTTGACTACAAAATTGAGAATCAAGTTTTGGAATGAGTAAGGGAGAAGACAAATCTTGGTGTAGTTTTTGACCCTAAGCTAAATTTTGTTAAGCACATTGAATTTAGTGTGTGAGCAAATTTCATGCTCGGTATTATCAAACGGTTTTATACAATAGCATAAACTTTAAAGACCTTTTGCTCTCAAATCGCTTTTTACCTCATATGTAAGAAAGACCAATTTTGGAATACTGTTGTGTAATCTGAAATCATGAATTGAAATAGTAAAAACAAAGTTTACTAGATTAATTATTCAAAAATTTGGGTTAAACATCGAAACTCCATCATACAAAACTAGATGATAGATTATTTATATTTTATTTGCATATTTTATTTGATAGGCATGAGACATTGCGGCGGTGTTTAAGAGAAGCAAATGTCTCAGTAAGAAAACGATCTGCTTTCATTTTAAGAGCCTTTTTTTTAATTCTATCAAAAAGACTCAAGTACATTATTGGGGCACAAGGCCAAATATGAGAATTATACTGGCTTTAAGGATTAATAAAAGCTTTGCAGATTAAAGCCATATCAAAAAGGGTAAAAAACTTCTTGCATCGTCGGAAAACACCTAAACACTTGGCAGCATTTTTATCGATGCCAAAGCCGAATATGTGATCCCTCCACAACAAGTGGTTTGTGATGCACATAGAACTGGAAGCTGTTCTCGATGCTAGTACCATTCATGAATAGTGGCATTGGAGGAGGATTACGCTTTTGCGACAGTAGGCAGCATTAAGTTTTCGAAGGATTAAATGCTACACGGTTTTTGATTTCCCATTGGACAATGCTGTCAAGATTAGAATTAAACGAGCTTATCATACGCTGCCGTTGATAGTTCACATCTGAAGGACAAGGATGGGAATCTAAAAACGAATATTAAAAGCTGATGGCTGTGTCATCAACGAAACAGTTAAGTAGACTAGAAGTTTCAGTCAAAAGATCATTTATAAAAATAAGGAAGAATGGCGGAGACAAAGCGGAGCCCTGGGCACACCAAGGTTTTTTTTTGTGCATATCAAATTTGAACCCGTCCAATACTACTTGAATTAATTGGTCCGCAAGATAAATTACTAACTTAACGAAGAAGATATTCAAAAATATCAAATTTACGCATTTTCGATAAAAGAGCTTGATGCCATACTCTATTAAATACTTTTGAAGATAAACCATGAGATCGTCAGTGGACCTATAGCTACTTCCGAAAGCCACACTACTGGTCATTAATAAGCTTTCGTTCTTCAAGGAAGCTTAAAACTGATCAGCGTTTTCATTACCTTAAAAAGAGAGGCCATAAGTGTAATTGGACTACAGCAAGAGGGGGAGGAGGATTCGACTTTTTTAGGGACAGGCTGAACAAAAGCTGTTTTTCATCCACTCTGAAATACTGACTTGTAGAACAGGAAAGTTGGAAAAGCTTACACAGTACTTTTGGCAGCGTTGAAGAACACCTCTTCAGAAATAATAGCGCGGGATACTATCAGGATTAGCGGATTTGTGAATGTCAATATCTTTAAGTATTCTGAGTGAATAAGTTGGCGAAGGAAACTACAATCAGATTAGTAATTTGTCTACATTAAAATAAATAAATTGGGTGGGGCAACAGTCCACTGAGAACTAGGGCCTAGTGATTTGCAATTCTCAACCATTCCTGTGTGCGAGTACTGATGTCAGGGATGGAGGGAACCTACAGTTTTAAGCCAAATCCGAACGGCTAATTTGAAAAAGCACTTTCCATGACAAGAATTAGTCAAGTGTCAATTCCTCGCAAGAGGCAGTTCCCGTGAGAAAAACTTTAAATGGCTTAGCTAGTGATCGAACCCAAGACATCTCGCTTGACAGTACAACGCACTTACCATCATGCCACGGGTACTACATTTGTCTACATTACAATTGCAATAAAGAAGACCCACCAACTCCAAACAAATTGAATGGAGCTTGTTTAATCACTTATATACTAAAATAAACCCAACAAGTCTGTATTCAACGACCTCACAAATATACCAAAATCAAGAACTTAATCCGGCTTCCACTCGACCATATGTCTACCACCTATAAATGCGAATGTGAAGAATCTATCGAAATGATTTAACTTTCTCCAAATGTCTCTTCAAAAGACGAGCTAATCAGCTACGAATACCCGAACATCATTGCTTACCACAAACATTTATCAGCAAGTTATTTTGGCGGCTAAGAACAAAGATGTGAATGATTTAAACTTTATAATTCAGAATCAAATTATTTGTACTTTATAATTATTCAAAACTATTTACTGTATAGCAAACGAAAACAAAACTCTTGTGTCTAAACTCTCTTGGTAGTCTCATCATACTTCGAAATCGGAACCAATCAAAACTATGCTAAGTGATAAGAAAAGTAATTAGTAATGTGATTCACGCAACGATACTCAAAGAAACATTTATAGATGCTTTGGTTCTTAATGCGAGAATTCTTATCATCCCAAAGGATATGGCCTTTGATTTTAAACGAATTGAGTTTCTTCCGATTTGTGGTGCCTTCGCAATGACGTTTAACAAATCATTCAAAGCAAGCTTCTTCTTAAATAAGTTTGAGTAGCGGTAGTGATTAAGAACGTTAATGAAGTTGAAATTGAGAAAGCTTGTCGCTCCCAAGAATATTTCTCCTGTACATTTTGAATATTGTGCATGTTTCGATGAAGTGCTGGGTATTTTCCGATTTATCCAAATTACACATTGTACTTATTCCATCTTCATCTCTTGTGTAGGCTTTCTCATTGATAATAAGAAGCCAGCAGCGTGCTTTAAAAAGATTGAAATCATATCATGAGAATTGGAGTTAACGAAGTAGTTCGGTATGCCTGAGTATATCAAGTTGCAATAATCATCATGAAATTAAGACTGTGTTGCACTAGGGTCCCACAAATAACTTCTTTTTTTTGAAAATGCTATAAAACCATCGAGGTTATCCTGATGAAACCAAATGTTGACAATATCCTCCTGTTCAATTTTTGTGAACAAAAATTCGTTCAACATGGTCTGATAACTCCTTGCTCATTTTAGAAGAAAAATGGCCCAATTATGCCTCTGGACCGAAATCTGCACCAAATAGTGACTCGTTTTGGGTGTATCGGTTTTCAATGTATACGTTCGGGTTTGCTGTGCCCCAATTGGGACAGTTTTGCTTGTTTATATACCCTCCAAGATCAAAATGAGCTTCATCTGAAAGATGATTTTTTGGCAAAATCGGCATCCTATAATACGTATCGGATCCTATATTATGTAAGCTAGGCCAGTGCGATGGACTGCGATGCCAGAGGTGCCATCTAAAGTTTTTTTTTTTTTTCACGGGTACTGCCTCTTACGAGAAATTGACACCTCCTCCGAGAGAAATTCTTGTCATGAAAAGTGCTTTCTCAAATCAGCCGTTCGGAATCGGCTTAAAAATCGGTCCCCTCCATCCCCTTGAGAGCAGTACTCGCACACAGGAATGGTTGGAAGTTGTAAGTAACTAGGCCCTAGTTCTCAACGGACTGTTGCGCAACCTAATTTATGTTTTCATTTTTAAGTTAGACCATTCAAGTAGGCTCATGTCAAAGGATTTCGAAACAATTTTGGGTAATCTTCCATTAGACTTACATATGTTTCGTCCTGTGTAAAAAAAAATGTAGCTGGAGAGACGCAACGAAAACCTTCAATATGCAGAGCATGTTTTCAAACTTGAGCACGGTAAAAAATAATAGCTTTTTATGCAGCATTCTATACCTTAAACTTTGTTGAAAGTTGGCCGGTATTGTCTGGAAGAAGTCTCCCGATCCGTTGGTTAAACGATCATTCATTACTATTTCCGAATCATCAAGATTTCATTAAATGCAGGAAGTTTTAAAATTAGTTGTTGTTAATTTAAAAGATTATCCGATAACAGTACAATAAAGTCGGCATATAAGAGGGCGTTAATTAAGATAATCTAAAAGAATATCGATTTTGGTGATAGTGGAAAAAACAGCTGAAAATCACGAACCATCCTAAAAAACTGCAGTAGTATCCTGATAAAGAGACTTTATAGTAGCTAATATCTTTGAGCCTTAGACACAATTAGCCAGTTTAATGGCCCAATGTGATACCACATGAATCTTGAGGCTTCCTCCTTAACTCAATGGAACCAGTTTGAGTCCCTTACGAAACATGAGAGGCTGATTATGATAATATAATTAAGATCGTTTAGATCGTTATAGAAGAATTCTCCTAGGTAATTCTTGCGTTTTCGAGCCAGAGCAGTGCATGTGCGGAGAAGATGAAGAACTGTTTCTTCCTCTTCCTCGTCCATACAGCCTCTGCAAAAGTCACTTGAGAATACGCCTAGCCGCGTGGAGTGCTTTCCGTTTAGACAGTGTCCGGTTATGACACCTATTATCGAGCTTATATGCGATCTGCTAAGAGATAGCAAGCACCTTGAACGTTTTAAATCCAGTGTTGGCCAGTTGTTTTTTGTGACCTGATACGTGGTTATGTTATTCCACCTGGTACCTGCGCTCCTCACAGCGTCAACAGTTTACATGCAGCGATTGGTATGCCAGTGTGTGCCAAACGTGGTAGCATGGGCTGTACTGTACCGTTGCTGGCGAGTTCATCTGCCTTACAGTTACCTGGAATGTCTCTATGGCCCGGCACCCAGCAAATGTGAATATTAAACTTTTGTGCCATCTCCATTAGAGATGATCGACAGTTAGGAGTTAAAGAGTTTGTAGATATAGAGTCCAGAGATTTGATAGCGGCCTGGCTATCAGAGAAAATACGAATATCAGATGTTGAAATCACGTTTTCTTTAAGCCAGGACAAGACATCTTTTATCGCCAAAAGTTCCGCCTGGAACAAGCTACAATAATTGGAAAGGCGGAATGATAGACTTAATTTCAGTCGTTCAGTGTAAACACCTCCACCAACCCCTTCTTTTGTTTTTAAACCATCTGTACAAAAATGGATTGACTCGTCTTCCAGGAATGCCTTATCCTCCCAAAAAGATCTGGGAGGTATAGAAATCTGGAAATGTCTGTCGAATTGCAATTGGAGGATAATGTAGTCTGAATTACGGAGGGTCAATGTTGTTGTTAATCCACTGGGACGAAGCTTTGAGGCGAATAGCAAAGCTTGAAGCCATTTATTGGCTAAATATATCAAGAGGTGTTAGGTAAGTAAGGTGTCCAGTGCCGCAGATGGGGTCGTACGAAGTGATCCGCTTATACATAGGCAAGCTGAACGTTGGACTTTTTTTAGCTTATACCTGTTTATACCTTTCTCTAAAGCAGTCCACCATACTGCCACAGGGTGCATTAAAATCGTTCCGATTACTGATGTGTATAACCAATGCGTAATTCGGAGTTGTAAGCCCCGTTTATTACCAACACCTTTTTTGCAAGAGAAGAGATCTACGGTAGCTTTTTCGACTCTTTAGTTTTTTTTTTCTAAAAGAAGACCCAGGTACTTAGAATCGTCTGAGAACTTTAAGTGGATTCCTTTAATATAGGAAGGGTTAACAAATGGAATTTTGTATTTCTTCGAAAATATGACTAATTCCGTTTGGTATGGGTTGACAGTTGACACCCAGTCCACACCGATCAACCAAAAGTATTAGACTGTCTATGGCGTTTTGTTAGAATTCTTGTAAGGTGTTAAGATGCTTTCCTGAAACCGCTATAACGCCATCCGCATAGGCAAAAACTCTTAAACTCTCTGCATTTAGACTGGTTAATAATTACCACTAGGTTTCCGAGGAGAGGGGATAGAATACCACCTTGCGGTGTCCCTCTACTAACGAATCGTCTGGCAGAAGAGTTGTTTTGAGTAAATTTATTCTACTAGTTAGTGAATGAATTAACTCCCCAAGCGAACTCTCTACGTTTAGAGATGTTAGTACAGATGTGATTGCAGATGTGTCCAAGTTGTTAAAAGCGCCTTCGATTTCAACGAAAGCAACCATTGTGAACACTCTTTGATCGAGGCAGTATTCGATTGTGCGTTCTAGTGTGTGTGTAACGCCTTTCCCACCGATTTAACTTTACAGTAGGCGTGTTGAGACGTAGACGGAAGTCTTGTATCAATTACTTATACTTACTGACTTAAGGTGGCGCTACAGTCCGGGCGGACTTGGGCCTCAACCAACATGCGTCTCCATCCAGCTCAGTCCCTAGCCAGCTGTCTCCAGTTTCGCACGCCAAATTGGTTGAGGTCCTCTCCCACCTGGGTGCGCCACCTGAGTCGCGGTCTTCCTCTACTGCGCCGTCCCTCGGGATTGGATTTGCAGACCTTCCGGGATGGAGCGTTGTTGTCCATTCTACATGACCTCGCCAACTAAGTCGTTGGACTTTAATTCTGCTAACTAGGTCAGTGTCGCTGTACAGCCCGTACAGTTCGTCGTTATATCTTCTCCATTCTCCATCTATGCGTACGGGACCAAAAATCACCCAAAGAATTTTTCTCTCAAAGCATCCTAAGACGCTCTCATCTTTCTTTGACAGGGTCCAGGCCTCAGCGCCATAATTGAGAACCTGGATGATGAGTGTCTTATAGATGGTGATTTTACATGCTCGAGAGAGGACTTTACTTCTCAATTGCCTTCTAAGTCTAAAGAAGAAGCGATTTGCAAGAGTTATTCTTCGTTTGATTTCAATAGCGGTGCCTAGGTAGACAAAGTCCTTAACTAACTCAAAGTTAAAGCTGTCCATGGTGACGTTTTGTCCAAGACGTCGGCGTTCAGTGTCCTTTTTTGATGACAGCATATACTTGGTCTTGCCCTCATTGACCACTAAACCCATCTTCTTCACTTCCGTCGCAATGCTCAAAAACGCTCCACTGACATCACGCTTTGATCTTCCAATTATGTCAATATCATCTGCGTATCCGAGTAATTGGATGGACCTTTGGAAGATTGTGCCTCTAGTGTTGACAGTCGAGTTTTGCACAATTCTTTCCAGAACGATGTTGAAGAAGTCGCATGACAGTGCATCGCCTTGTCTAAAACCTTTTTTGACATCAAACGCATCGGTAAGATCTTTTCCGACCTTGATAGAGCAGCCTGCATTCTCCATCGTCATTCTGCACAAACGGATAAGTTTGACAGGGATGCCAAAACTAGACATTGCTCGGTCGAGCTCTTACCTATAGATGCTGTCATACGCGGCTTTAAAATCGATAAAGAGATAGTGGGTATCGATTTGAAGCTCCTGGGTTTTTTCCAAGATCTACCGTAGTGTAAATACTTGGTCGATTTTTCGTAAAGAGGTGTTCTTCTATGCTAGCAAAACCACTGCGTAAGCTTTTCCATCTATCCTATTTTTCTGGACTCATTCCGAGTAGTTGGAAAACTGCATTTGTTCAGCCAATCCCAAATAAAAGGTGAATCTTCTTCTCCCACAAATTACCGACCGATAGCACTTACGTCCTTTCTTTCTAAGGCCATGCAAACGCTGATTAATTATCAGCTTAAAAAATATCTTGAGGAACGGAAGCTTCTTAATAGCCGGCAATGCGACTTGCGTAGCAATAGGTCCACTGGTGACCTCTTGTGTGGAATTTAATGCTTAGAAAATCCAATGCTTTCTTGTATCGTTAAAGAGAGATAAACCCTCTTTGCCACTATCTTTGAGTGGCACTTGCATCAATGAAACGGAAAATCTTTATACATCCTCGGAATGTGCATCAACAACCACCTTTTGTGGAGCGATCACATACGCTATATTGCCAAAAACGCCGCAAGATGTCTAGGTTTTTGGAGACGTTGCAGGAAATCTTTCTCTTCGTCTGATCTGGCTACAATCTACAAAACCTATATACGTTCGAAACTTGATTATAACTCTCATCACTGGGCTGGTGATCCAGTAACTTATGAAAGCCTCTTAAACAGTATTTAAAAAGAGCTTTTAAAATGACAACATCATCAACTCGTTTACGTCACTCGAACATCGACGCAAGGTTTCTTGTCTCACCCGTTTTTACCGTTTATTTTAACGGACTATACTCTAGTGAAATAGCCAGTTGCATTCCTCCCCTTAAACAATTTAACCGTAATAACCGCGCTTCTAGGAATGCCCATCAGTTAATCCTCGAGCCCAACTTCGGATACTTTGTAGTATCACGAGTAGCGAAGATTAAGATTCAATGGTATCACAATCGGACCAAAAACTTGTCCAAATGACTTCGTCGGCCAAAATCTACTTTAACCTAACATTTGGGGTACTAAAAACTGATTGGTTAGTTAACATGTTTTCCAATTGGCAATGAGGCAGTTGCCGTGGCTTCAAATCCTAATATCGAGAAGCAATCATTTTCCGAAACTCGCTGACACAGGGCCCCTAGATTAGCAAGGCCCCTAAGGCCTCTAACATTAATTCGGCCGGTACAATTGCTTTGAGACATATAAAATATTTATACACACCTCTTACGCACGATTAGCTGCTGGTAGCGGCTTCAGATAGTTTTTATTCGATGCATTGCCCCGAGGGAAAGATTCAATTTATTTTATTAAAATATAAATAGACAAGGTGAAGGCACGGAAAGCAGGGAACGACTTAGCTCGTTTTGTAAATCTATATTAAAACTCTCTAATGAGGGTTGAAGAAGGCGACGACGAACGACGACTACGACTATAAGGCCGTATGAATATATTTATAAAGTACACACATTGTACTTCTATTTGTATAGCACATATTCCAGAGATCTCAATACTGAATGAATGTTTTACCTACGAGATTAGGATTGAAGAATTCTCGTTTTTTTTTGAAGGGTTATATTTGTAGAGCCGTGTATTTAGCACGTGCTCAGCACTTGATCCAGCCTGTTGAAATGTTATTTTCTCTACAATCTATATAATAGCATAGAGTCTATACCATATCAACCCTCTAGGGATCCGTATACAATATATTTTGTAGGCATAGGAATACCTTACCTGCCTTCCTACAGCTACCAACCAACCAACTAACCAGTATTTGTAGGTATGTATGGAAAGAAGTCTATTTTGATATTTTGGCTTGGAGGAAGAGAAGTGAATGACTTTTTGAAAAGGGAGCTATTATAAGGATTGTGAATATTGCAAAGAGGTTAATGGGTTCTGCAACCCATGTAATTGAAAGGTAATTGGGTTGATTGTTTTTAAATGCTTTCATTTTGCGTCATTCATGGTAAGTTTTTGTTTCTTGTTTTATTTTGTTTTTGTTTTGCTTTGTATTTCTTTTGATTAATAAAGAAAAGAAAAATAAAATAAGTTTTAGGCTTACATGGAAGCACGAGAGTAGAGGTACACGTACAGTAGAGTAGTAAAATTGAAAGAATCCTTGTTATAAGGTTCCTACAAAAGCCAAGTAAAAGCAAAGGACTATAAAATACGAACGTAACTCGAGACTGATATTTTGAGAGGCTTTCCAAAAGTTAAAATAGTTCTTTTTGATTAACTTACTATACGGTAGTTTAAGCAAGTGCAGGTATCTTTTTTGTGATTTATTGTTAGGAAATCGATCAAGCACATATTTTCATTGTAAGTTAGAAGTTAGCACAAAACAAACAAAGCTGTATACCCAAAACTGTTGAATTATTACACTTGCTATAAATTAACTTTATTAGATTCAATCAAAAATATCGGATAACTATCCATTGTTTAGCAGATGGTCATCTAGATTCTAGAGTATATAAAAGACAAGTTAACGGCTAAGGAAAGCCTTAAACAAACTTTCGAGAGAAACATCATTGCTTCGCAACTTTTTTTGGCGGAACAGTTTACTGAGCCTCAAGTGTTCAGAAGGAGGAGACATGCATCAACATTTCCTTAAAATTGATTCGAGATATGCGTTCAACAGGAGCAAATTAAGAAAACGCTGACGTTGTTTGTCACCTACTACGTACATTGCTCCCTTCATTCAACGCACTGGTGACCGCTTTGGAAACGATGGAAATAGAGAAGTTGACAATTGATTTTGTCAAAAGTCGGATCTTAGATGAAACTAAAAAAAATCAGATCCAGAAATTCAAGAATTAGCAGCAATTATACGAAGCGCAGAATTAAATGCTTCAATTGCGGAAAGCTTGGGCACAAGCGTTTTGAGTGCAAAAATCGAAGACAACAAAATGAAAGGAAATTTGTTGGAAAAGCCAAAACAAGTACAACTGATGCTGAAAAGTTTACTTTTGTTGCACATTCAGAGTTAAGTCTTAAATCTGAAGCTCAAAGCTATTTACATTTTTACTTGGATTCCAGAGCAACCGACCGCAAATTTGGAACGCAATGGTAAGCTGTATGAACTATGCATTGAAGTTCACAAATTTCGGTTTGCTGGTATGAGTGCTGCAGAAAGTCTTGGTTTATGGTATCAACGAATGGAACACTCGAGTATTGCTGACATTTTAAAATTGAAGAAAGCTGGAACGGTAGATGGCTTGGATATCCTGTAAAACGATGACAACGACTACTTTTGTGAGTCTTGTGTAGCCGCAAACAATATCGAAGGCCATATAAAAGTATTTCCGAGTGCAGATCATCAAGACCCTAAGAGCTAATTAATAGTGACGTTGTTGGACCCATAACACTTATAACTTATAGGCAATATAATATAGCAAGGCAAACATGAAGTGCTTAATAAATTCATTGAGTATACATCTTGGGTGACTGCTCACTTCAAGAGGAAAGTCTCTCGTTTGCGTTGTGACAACGGAGTTAAATACTCTTCTAACAACTTCAAGAAGTTCTGCATTTAAACTGGAATTCAACTTGAGTATACAGTCCCATACACACCCGAAAAAAATGGTGTATCCGAAAGATTTAGTCGCGTTATAATGAAGAAGGCCAGAACTATGATTCTTTATTGGAAAGCTGACAGATCGTTATGGGGAGAAGCTGCATACATGATGTCGGTATTCTTGTCGAATAGAAGTTTCACATGAGCTTTACAGAAGAGAACAGAAAAAACAGAAAAAAAAAAAAAAAAAAAAACCAGTCGTTCTTTGACTTTCAAAGAGAAAACAAGTTATAAGTGGATAGTAGATAATTTTTAATTAAAAGTGCATTTGTAAGGTTTTCTATTTAAGAAGGCAGTAAGCCACAATTTAAAATAACTAATCGGTAGCCTAGTGGAGCTGGCGTCCGAAGATAGCTCCAAGGGTCGTGGGTTCGATTCCCAGGCGGAGTCGACAAAAAATATTGTCTCTTTTTTTCATAATAGAGAAATAGTCGATTTTATTAACTGGGAAGAAAGGAAAATGGAAAAGGGGAAGAAAGCAGGGGTATCGAAAGATACCTCTGCCAATTCATCAGGTGATGCCAATGTGGTGCCATCAGCGGTACACAAATTCACCGCAACATCATCAGGCCATCAGTCTGATAGTCAATTTACAACAACAAATGTTAAGAGGAAGCTCAAGCCTAACCTTGTGGAAAGGAACAATGCTGCTAAGCGCGGAGCGATGCGACAAGGCGTGCAGCAAAAAAAACAACAAGAGGTGACGTCACAAAGCGAGTCGTCAGACGGTGACATCGACTACGTCTCCGAAGGTGGAGAGGGGCACTATAGGTCGCCTAAAAATAAAAATAAAAATAGGTTCTCAAGCCTAGCGCCGCCAGAGCAGCCTAAAGAAAGGGAGATGGAGGTGCCTGAAGCCCCCAACGACAACGAAGCCGATGAAGCGGAGCTGGCACAAGTGCTGCAGGCAAAAAAGCAGCAAATAGATGCCTATGAGGACCAGCTAAGAAAACTGAAGGAAGAGATGGAGCCCCTTCTCAGTGCACTGAAAGCCAAAATCGAAGCGCGCCGACAAAATGAGGCAGCTGAGAAGGAGGAAAAAGCAACACAACGGCTGCAACAACAACAACAGCAGCAACAGGCGAAACAAAAAAAGCGAGAAACAAAGCAACAAAAACAACAACCACAGCAGCAACAACAAAAGCCCGCTACCAAAGTCACTGGAGCGGAGCAAAAAATGAAGGCTTTACCAGCAGGGACAGGCCCAATGCCTGAGGGCCCATCCACCTCGAGTAAGGCCAAGCAGCAGCAACAACAAGAGCTACAAGCAAGGCAGCAGCAGCAGCAGCAGCAGAAACAGCAACAGAAGCCGCAGAAGCAGCAGCAACAGCAGCAGCAACCCAAGAAACAACCACAGGCTGGAAAAGAAAAAATACCACCTATTAGGACCCATAAGGTTGACATACAGGACATTAAACAGGTATGTAAGTCGGCCACTAAGGGCAAATTTTTAATTAAAATTCTTAACGAAAAAGAAAAGAATTATTCGGTCCAGTGCTTCTCACTGGCCGAATACATGCTAGTGAAAGAATTGTTAAAAGAGGCCACAGCTGAGTTCTTCAGTTACACGCCAAAAAGTGAAAAGTTTAAGACGGTCCTTCTGAAGGGCATAAGTTCCTGCACGGAACCGGAGGAACTCTTAGCTGAGCAAAAAGCCAGTGACGATCTCGATTTTATCGGGGTCAAACCTTTCACTACGGTGAAGTCAAGACGAGGGGGTTATAGGCTGCCAATGTTCCTCGTAACATTATCGCCCCAAAGCAGTTTTAATAGTGTCGAGAGAATCACATCTCTCGACAATCAAACTGTACGCTGGGAGACATTAAAAAGGCACGACGACATTCTACAATGTACGAAGTGCCAGAGGTTTGGCCATGCCAATGCCAACTGCAATATGCAGTTGCGTTGTGTGAGGTGCGGAGAAACCCACAAAGAAGGAGAATGTAAACTGGGGAATGAGCGGGTTGAGGATTTGACCCTGCTCAAGTGTGTCCTTTGTGGAAACCAAGGGCACCCGGCTAACTATAGGGGTTGCCCTAAGGTCCAACAAATGAAACAGAAACAGGCCAGCCAAAAAGCCGAAAAAAGTCGAACAGTTAGTCGACAGGCTCCAACACAAAAATTCGTAGATCCCAAATTTTCTTACGCCCAAATGGTGTTAGGGAATGGGAACACGAGACAGACTCCACCAACGGTTGCCCCAAAGGCCCCTGTGCCTAAGGCACCAGAGGTGCAGCCTGACATTGTAGCCTTGTTGTTGAGCATTCAAGGTCAACTAACAGGACTGCAAAGTCAGATAAAGGAGCAAGGCAATAGGGTAGATCATCTCTACTCTTTGTTGCCTGGCCTGGCGCAATTTAGATCATAATGGGCGCGCTGCCGGAGACGCGCCTTAAAGTCCTAGCTGTGAATGTAAATTCACTGATTAGGATTGAACGAAGAGCCAATATGTTCCAATAGTTGACAGACTACAGTCCCGATGTGTTTATGGCTAGCGAAACTAAGCTAAACCACAAACACAAATTGACTCATAAAAATTACAATATCGTAAGAAGAGACCGGCCCGACTCCACTCAAGGGGGCGGTGTCGCTCTCTTTATAGGAAAAGGCATTAATTATAAAGTCATATACAACAATGAATTGCGAAAGCTCAAGACGCTAGAAGTTTGCGTTGTATGCATTTCTCTCACTCAAGGGAAGCGGATGTATATGATTGCGGCTTATGCGGCTGGAGCTCCGCAGGTTACTTACTTTGCTTCAGAACTCGAGATTCTTTTTAGGGAACTGAAACTGAGCTTGGAAGAAAACTATTTCATCTTGGCCGGTAATTTGAACGCAAAACATGAAGATTGGGGAAATCAACATAGTAATCCCAGAGGTAATCATCTTTTTAATTTAATGAATCTTTACAGCGTTCAATATGGCGTCGACCTACTGGCTACCGAAAAGCCATCGTATCCAAGAAGCGGCTCCTTTCTGGATCTTTTGCTGTACGACACTAGACTGACAGTAACAGACAAAGTGGGTAATCACCCTCGAAACTGCTTACAGACAGTCGAGTACGACAGTGATCACTGCGGACTGGCTGCTGTAATGCAGATTCCGAACGAACGCGTGGAGTTGGAGGAATACGTTGCAACGCACTCTTACAATTACAGTAAGATGCGTTAGCCTCGTTTCACCAACGCCTTAGCGAGAGAACTTCGTTCGAGTGACATAGCCCCACCAAACAACAGAAACCTGTCAAATACAGAAATTGACCAACATTTACAACAGATGGACGAAACAATAAAACGAACGATGGAACGGACAATTCCAAAGTACAGAGAACGGGACCAAATGGACGCTTACAGAAACGCGACAATTGACGCACTGCGAAGGCACAAGAGTGGCTTACTGACAAGACTCAAAAACTTGTACAGACGACTTACAGACCCACACGACTTGGAAGTAAGGACACTGAAGTCGAACTACAGGCTATCAATTAACAAGTACTGGGACCGCAAGATCCGGTCAGTTAATTCGAGTGACCCTAGTATGTTCGCGAAAATCAACAAGATATTCAGGAAAAAGTACGACAATGACCTTCCGAGTCTGAAACTCCAAAGAACCGAAGAGAACAGGGACGTACTCATGACAGTGCAAATAGATCCAGAGGAAGCCATCTTCAACGATGACTTTTATATAATTGAAGATCCGAAGGAAAAAGTGGAGGCGGTGGGAGCTGCAGCGAGCATGAGAAGCGCGCGATCGAGGAGATAGAGGGATGTCACAACAGGAATAAGGTTCGTAAATTTTACCAAAAGGTAAAAAAAACCTCCCAAGGGTACCAGCCACGAACCGAAGCCTGTAAAGACGATCAAGGGAACATCGTAGTAGAACCGCAGTTGATGCTGAGAATATGGAAAGATCACTTCTCCAAATTATATAACGGCGATGACGAATCGAACTCCGCTGTAAGGGAGATAGAACCACTCAACCTCGGTGACGCAGATCAACAATTCCGCCTACCCGACCTCGACGAAGTGAAGATAGCTATATCTAAATTGAAGTCAAACAAAGCTGCTGAAGCTGGCGGCATCGCTGCCGAACAATTCAAAGCAGCAGGCGATGACTTGGTACGGAGCATGCACCAACTCATCTGCAAAATATGGTCGGAAGAAAGCATGAGCGATGAGTGGAATCTCAGCATAGTGTGCCCGATACATAAGAAAGGAGACCCTCTAAACTGCGCCAATTAGAGGCATCAGTCTCAATAACATTGCTGTATTATATGACCTTCTGAAGCCATTCGTCAACAACCTGATTGGTCCTTATCAGTGTGGCTTCAGACCAGGAAAGTCCACCATCGACCAAATATTCACACTACGGCAGATCTTGGAAAAAAAACCCAGGAGCTTCAAATCGATACCCACCATCTCTTTATCGATTTTAAAGCCGCGTATAAAGCCGCGTATGACAGCATCTATAGGGAAGAGCTCTACGAGCAATGTCTAGTTTTGGCATCCCTGTCAAACAAGGTCGGAAAAGATCTTACCGATGCATTTGATGTCAAAAAAGGTTTTAGACAAGGCGATGCACTGTCATGCGACTTCTTCAACATCGTTCCGGAAAGAATTGTACAAAACTCAACCGTCAACACTAGAGGTACAATCTTCCAAAGGTCTATCCAATTGACATAATTGGAAGATCAAAGCGTGATGTCAGTGGAGCGGTTTTGAGCATTGCGACGGAAGCGAAGAAGATGGGTTTAGTGGTCAATGAGAGCAAGACCAAGTATATGCTGTCATCAAAAAAGGACACTGAACGACTACGTCTTGGACAAAACGTCACCATGAACAGCTATAACTTTGAGGTAGTTAAGGACTTTGTCTACCTAGGCACCGCTATTAATGCAGACAACGACACCAGCACTGAAATCAAACGAAGAATAACTCTTGCAAATCGCTGCTTCTTTGGACTTAGAGAATGTAAAATCACCATCTATAAGACACTCATCATCCCGGTTCTCATTTATGGCGCTGAGGCCTGGACCCTATCAAAGAAAGATGAGAGCGTCTTAGGATGCTTCGAGAGAAAAATTCTTCGGGTGATTTTTGGTCCCGTACCCATAGATGGAGAATGGAGGAGGAGATATAACGACGAACTGTACGGGCTGTACGGCGACACTGACCTAGTTAGCAGAATTAAAGTCCAACGGCTTAGATGGCTAGGTCATGTAGAGCGGATGGACATCAACGCTCCAGCCCGGAAGGTCTTCGAATCCAATCCCGAGGGACGGCGCAGTAGAGGAAGACCGCGACTCAGGTGGCGCACCCAGGTGGGAGAGGACCTCAACCAACTTGGCGTGCGAAACTGGAGACAGCTAGCTAGAGACCGAGCTGGCTGGAGACGCTTGTTGGTTGAGGCCCAGGTCCGCCCCGGACTGTAGCGCCACCTTAAGTAAGTAAGTAAGGAGGTAGAGAGTTTGACAATAAAGAGGTACGAATATTGCTGTCAAAATTCGTCATAAAGCAATTTATTGGACCCCCTTATACACCACAACAAAATGGAGCAGCAGTACGTGAAAACCCAACAATTGTGGAAGCAGCTAGAAGTATTAGAGTCGCCAGTAAGTTGCCGAAATGTCTGTGTCTAAGGCATGTAATACAGCAGCATATGTCCTGAACCGTACAGGACCGACAACAATCGAAAACAAGGTTCCATACGAATTATGGTATGGAAAAGAACTGTGAACTCTAAGCCACTTACGCATCTTTGGCACTGGATATTATGTCCACATACCTAAGGAACTTCGTAAAAAATTTGATGAAAAGGCTATGCTGATTATGCCGGCGATCTTAAAACCAGACGTTCAACTACTGGAGTAATTTCATTGTTTGCTGGTGGTGCTGTATCATGAACGAGTCAACTTCAACGAACCGTGGCCTTATCAACAACGGAAGCAGAAATTATGGCTGCAAGTAAAGGAACTAGGGAAGCTATGTGGCTTAAACGTCTTTTGCAAGAAGCAGGACAAAAAGAACTGGCACCAATATTATATGTCGATAGTGCAAGTGCTGTAAAGCTAGGAAAGAATCCCGAGTTTCACAAAAGAAAGAAGCATATTGAAGTTCGCCATTTTAATGTTCGTGATCGTTTCAGTTAGCAGATTTATAACGCGTACGATATCAAATGCTACGAAAGAAAATAGGTATCGACCAATTATAATTTCATTCAATACAATTTTGTTTTGTGTTTATGGAGGAAGTGTTAAAGCTAGATAAATCACTTAACAAAATTTATTACTTTGATCTTTTATATAACTCTAAGAAGTTATTTTATTATGAGTAAATCAGTTCGAAAAATTATTAATTATTATCAAATGAATACTTGAAGCTGCAGAACTTTTTCCTTAAATAAATATATATTATATTGTTTCATTGTAAGATTGACTTTCATTTAGAGAAAACTTATCAAATACTAATACAGACATCTTATGCTAATATAATAATGGAACAAGTCGACATAAGCCAACATGAATTGGAGGAAATCCAAAATCTCACGAAAAATTTGCTTGACAAATCTCCTTTGTTACGAGTATGTGCACTAAAACAAAACCCTCATTTGATCCATCTTAGTGAGAAACAACAAACAAATATTAACAAACTCAAATCTAATGGTCCAACAGCAGCATTATGGATTCAGTTGTTTAATATGATAACATTGGTTAAAGATTTTATTCACGCTGAGCGATCTGGCCATTAGAATGCCCATATTAATTGTGTGAAGAATATGATTACATAGTTCCATGCCACCGGACACTTCTTTTTGCATGACATGATAAAACTGCTTTCTGTGATAACCCCATTGTCTTAAGAAATATCTTCACCTATTACTGCAATTTTTGCAGTCTCCACAGATTTTTCTATTGAAGTTTGAATAATTAATAGGTCAACATCGTCCAGTGCTTCTTTCACCTCTATTCCTTGGTTACGAAGTGCGGTGGATAGAAAAGATATCCTTAAGCGATATGCGTAGGCGATTATGATTTCGAAAAGGAAATTTCTTTTCGTCATTCCTTTTTTACCGTGGTCACTAACACAGATCACTTGGATCGGCAATTGCAATGATAATGCTGAGAGGTTCATTGACTTCGGCAACACCAATAGCCTTGTGATTGATGGCACTCTGTTTGAGCACAAACTTTTTCATAAAATTAGCTGGGTGTCGACGAAAAGGCAAGCGTCTGCCAACCAAACTGACCACTTCGCGATTAGTCGACGCTTTTGAATCAGTCTCTTGGACGTCCAAAGCAGAACGGGCGCCGACATGGGACTTGCCCGTGGCCTAAAGTTCGACGATCCAATGGAATAACACGTGCCCGAAAATTAACATCGCCAGACTAAAGGATCCCACGACGCGTCAACAAATCACGGACCACCTGTCTCACGGAATGAAAACAATCAGCAGCACAGTACATGACAAAATCGAACACCATTGGAATGTTTTCATTTCAGGTGCTGACAGAATAGTCGGTCGGAAAAAAGGAAGCAAACAGTTAAGGGCTTGAATAACTGCTGCACAAGAGGAAGAAAGAAACGAGCTGGAGTCCTCGTATCGCATGAAAAAGAAATAGGTCCAGGTGCGACGCGACAAGACGCGCACCGCACCTCCCAGTAAAGATGAGATCGTTGCCGCAATTAAGGTACTTAACAACAACAAAGCGGTAGGACTTGATGGAATTCCCGCAGAGCTTTTCGCTCATAAAAGAAGCCTGGACCACCGAAAGCTTCCCCCATGAGTGGAAGAAGGGAATTATCGTCAAGCTTCTAAATAAAGGAGATCTTACAAAGTTCAAAAACTGAAGAGCAATTTGCGTTCTACCAGTCGTTGCCAAAATAGTAGCAAAAGTTATACTGGAACGCACAGAGAACACCTTGAGGCCATACTCGATGCCGAACAAGCAGGATTCCGCGCTGGATCCTCCTGTATTGATCACATTAACACCCTGCGGATCATTATTGAACAGTGCGTTGAATATAGATCACCACTTCACCTGCTGTTCACCGACTTCGAGAAGGCCTTTGATAGCGTTAACAGGGAGTATATCTGGTTAGCTTTGAGGAGGAGAGGCATCCCAGAAAAACTAATTGCTATTATAGAGCAGTATATGATGGATAAAAGTGTGACGTTCTGCACGATGGTAGGTTGTCAGATGATTTTGAAATCCGAAGCGGAGTCAGACAGGGCTGTATTCTGTCGCCAATATTGTTTTTGTTGGTGCTAAGCGATGTACTGCGCTCAGCTCTGTCAGGTATGGAGTTTGACATCCTATTTAAAGCACTTGGATTACGCGGACTATGTTTGCTTACTCTCTCATAGGATCATGGATCTCCACCAAATGATAACAAGTGTGGAGAGAGAAGCAGAAGTTGTGGGGCTGAAAATGAATTCCGGCAAAACAAAAATGATAAGCCTCGGAACCCGACCATCATCTCAAATAAATATTTCTTCTCGCAACCGGTGGAAAAAGTGGAGACCTTTCAATACCTTGGATGTATCGTCTCCATCGGAGGCGGAACCGAACAAGACGTCATCTGCCGCATTGGCAAAGCAAAAGCGGCGTTCGGTATGTTGTCAAAAATTTGGAGGAATAACTCTATCAGCTTAAGAACAAAGCTACGACTGTTTCGCACAAATGTCGAATCTGTGCTTCTTTATGGGTGCAGCACTTGGAAGGTTACTTCAGCCTTAACAAGAAAGCTGCAAACCTTCGTGAATAGATGTCTTCGTAGCATCCTAAGGATTTTCTGGCCAAACCATATTTTAAATGAGGTCCTACATAGAAGGACAGGTCAGTAATCTTTAGAATCTATAATACGGAGACGTAAGTGGCAATTGATTCGCTTCGAAAAGGTAACGACTGCATTGCAGGCCAAGCCATGCAGTGGAATCCGCTCACAAAAGAAGGAAGAAGAGCTGGACGACCGAGAAGCACATGGCGCAGGACAGCCGAGGCGGAATCAGCGTCACTAGGCAAGAGTTGGAGGGAGCTGAAACACATCTCCGGAAACCGTACACAATGGCGCGGAGGTGTAGTAGAGGCCCTATGCCCCTTAAGGGGTCCCCAACGGACTTAACAAGTCTGAAGACCTAAGTAATACAGAAAATGTAAGTGATTGAAAATGCTATTTCAAACTATTTCTAACTTAACATAAGAACTTAATTTCATTTTGAATGTGTTCTTGTTCTTATAAAAAAGTTTAGGTTTAAAGGAGTTAAAATTCAACGTTTTACAACCGAATGGAAAATAATTCCTGTTTTTATATAAAAGATAAAGATAGAATAAAAACATTTTTGAGACTTGTGGCGGCCTACGCACACAACTTCTGCGACTTTCAAATTCTTAATGAGAGTTTAGTTTATATTTTAAACAAAACATCTATCCTTTCCTGGCGACAAAAACAACCTGCCATTGAATTGATTTCAATACCTTGACTTAAAAATAATTTTTTTTTTTCAATTTTGTTTATGCCAATTCCTCCACAAATTTATTTAAACATACATTTATAAAACCCTTGCGTAAGGTTGAGATTTTAATTTACTTCAAAATATATTGCACAACTTTACTTAAATTGAACCACAAAATTCGGGTAATCTTTTACTAAAAGCTTTCTTATAGGAATTTGAAAACAAAATGTTTACATTGAGGATTCAGAAGTACCTTAAAACTGTTTTGTAGGTATATATTTACGTAAACTGTGATTATATACAAATTCATCAAAAGAAAAAAAACCTATTCCTACACTTAAACAAAGTAATGATAACCCCTGGAACTGGATGCATTCAATTGCCTTATTACACCTCTAAGTCTACGAAAGCACATGCTCCTGTTAGGAAGGCATGTACGTGCTTTACGGGTAGTACCAATTCAATGTTAGACACCTATGCTTTCCGGCTTCTTAATTAATTTTGCGAATCGCCTCAAGCTCCACTGTTCTAAATTCCTCTTAAAATTCTGTTACAAGTTTATCACAGCATTTAGGTTAATGACTCATTCTAATTCCGAGTCGAGAAAGAAAGATCAGGTCGCTTCAAATTATATTACCGTTGTAATACTATCATCATCGGGAAATGTGAAGACAATCGACAACTCATTTTTATTTGTATGTTTTTTTATTTAGAGGTGTACAATCGTGCATGCAACATGAACAGAACAACGACATCCGTTTTATTTTTCTCCACTTCTTGATCACAAAAGAAAATTATAAGAGATTCCTTCGGAATCATTCACAACAAAGCATAATCTTTCTCAGAAAGTCAATTCGGTTTGTTTCGGGGTGTTAGATCTTGGGTGTCGTTTTTTCTTCTCTTCCACTCTTTAAAGATACAAATGTACGGTACGCATAGTAAAGTAAAGGAAAAAAAAAAAAGAAGGAAGCCGCGTTGTTTTCAATCCAAACGTCTCCCCTTTTCCCAGTTTTGTTATTCTAATCGACATGGAGCAATCATAAACTTCGGTGTTAGACTCAAGACTTGAGTGCGACATTACCCCAAAATGACACACGACTTTGGTTATTGAGTTTTTTTTTTTATTTTTAATTATTGTTCGTGTCTTCGTTGTGCGTTTGTTGTATTTTGTTTGTTTGTTTGCCACTTAGGGACTAAAAGAGGGTGGTTGAGGAAATGATGACAAATGAAACGAATTCATGAGTTTAAGGAACGAATTCAATTTATTTTGATAGATTTACATACACACAAAAACTTAGAAAAATTGATTCGATTTCCAATTGATACAATCTACACCTCGGCTTCTATACTACCTCTGCTTTACAGTGCACGGATGTATTGTAGATAGATAGAGTAGAGGTACATAAAATGCAACAAGTTACACCCTAGGAGGTCGTCTACGTCTACATTGTCGCTGCTGTTGCTCATTCTGTTTCTCGATTCACTATATTCAAGGGTAATTGTTGTGGTGCGACGCGGCACGGAGCGACAAGACAAGACGCAACGAGACGAGCCAAGGGAGAGAGAAATGGAAGAAAATCATTGAAATGAAATTTAACAACGAATGCTGTTTAATGTTTAATCTGTTGCTAAAGTTTCATTTTCATCGACCGACAGCGCGATGATTTGATTGTTGATGATTAAACTCACATAATTTATTCAATAAAGACGAAAACATATTCTAGACAAGTTTTATTAATTTCTTTTGTAGGTAGGGTATTTTGTTAGGATGTTTCAATGTTGCACAGTTTGTGGGAACTCACCAATTCCAAAGCGATGTTGATCATCTGTATCCAGCCACACACTCATTTTTATATTTTTATTTCAAATTATTTGAGGATTTTCTTTTCTATTTCTTTATTTTCACTTTGGGTTTGGGTTTTGGGTACAAAACACTTAAGCACTTAAACAAAAAACACTTAAAAACACACGAATTGTTTAAATATCACATCAAAAACAACGAATTTGTTAGTTTTTAACAATTTTTGTCAACAGAAAATTGGGAGACGTAGCCATCGGTGGCGGCCCCACGGACATTTTTTCGAAAATACAAAAATAAAAAGAAATAAATATTCGACTTCAACTTCGTCAACTGATTACAAACTGTGCGCAGTTGGGGAGAGGCTTTTTAGTTTTGCTGGAGAACAACAACAACTTGGTGTAGTACCTATCAGAGATGAGTATTTACTTCATAAGTAGCAGATCTACTTCATTAATTTATTTGTATGTATCTGCTACGTAGCAACTTATTTCTGCTTCGTTTTAAGATTTTGTCTAACGCACAAAATTTCATTTAAGATGTGTTGAATTGATTCATTGTGCCTGTCATTCGCTGCATTTATGTGCATCAGCGGCAATAAAGAAAATTGAATTTCAAATTGAGACATACTTACAAGATGTTTATTTTTATTTTTTTCACAGTTTTAAACGACAAACTGAATTTTGTGAATTTCAAGAAGCATTTAACCTTCAAATACATACAATTTTACGTCTAAGTAAGACTAGGTGGTGTATTTTGTGTTTTTTTCATTATCTGCTACATATTTTACAAATCTACTTCGTTTTTTTGGGCAAAATGTTTCACACTTCTTGCTTAGCATTCTCATCCCTGGTACCTATTTGAAATTTCTGACAGATTGTTTTGAGGGGTTGTGTGGGATGGATATTCAGCAGGTTGAGTGATGGTGGCTGGCTAGTGGCAGCACAGGACGCGCAAATGAAACAGTTCTGAACGCACTCTATTTGAATGTGTTCAGCGGGACAATATTGCTGGGTTATATTTGAATGGTCAGATTACATTAATCAAATTATACAAACGGGAATGGAGCAGAGCACCAATTTTAATAAGCGAATTGATTTATTAATTAGGTACAGTTGTGTTCATAAAAATTGCAGTGCTGGTCACATTTTATTAGATTGTCAATTATTTTAAGAACGGAAATAAAAATAAATTGGGTGGGCAACAGTCCTTTGAGAACTAGGGCCTAGTGACTTACAACTCTCAACCATTCCTGTGTGCGAGTACTGTTGTCAGGGATGGAGGGAACTTATAATTTTAAGCCGATTTCGAACGCCTAATTTGAGAAAGCACTTTTCATGACAAGAATTATTATTGGACAATTTGTGAATTCCTCGGAAGAGGCAGTACCCATGACCCACACTGATAACTTCCCATCCCGTCTGTCGATTTGTCTTGCTTAAAATTTTGTCTATATGTACTTGTATTTTGTAATTTTTACCAAATTCGCGTACTATTTTCGATTTTATTTTTTATGAAAAAACGGACCGCTGGATTTTTTATAAAAATTACTGAATATCGAAAACAATATTATCTGTGAAATAAAATAAGTTTGAAGCCAATATTTTTAACTTTTGAAAAGCTATTTGAGTCTAAAATCAATTTTTACCAACTTTTGTTAATTTTTTTTTAGGTTTTTAATTTTTTGTACAAAAACTGTCAATTTAATTTTTTGTACAAAAACTGTCAATTCGATTTTTTTCAAAATTTTACTGAACGTTTAAAACAATATTTCTTTAAGATAAAATTAGTTTGAAGCCAATACCTACAATTTTTGAAAAGATATTTGAGTCGAAAATCAATTTTTACCAACTTTTATGCATTTTTTTAGGTTTTTATTTTTTGTAAAAAAAACTGTCATTTTGATTTTTCTTAAACTTTGTCCTAGTGTTGAAAACAATATTTCTTATAAGTAAAAATAATTAAGAAGCTATTATCTCAAATTTTCAAAAAGATATTTGCGTCGAAAATCATTTTTTACCAACTTTTGTTAATTTCTTTCCGGTTTTTAATTTTTTGTAAAAAAAACTGTCAATTCGATTTTTTTTCAAAATGTTACTGAATGTCGACAAAAATATTTTTTGAAAAATAAAAGTAAATTAAAATTAATATCTCAAAGTTTTGAAAAGATATTAGAGTCAAAATCAATTTTTACCATCTTTTATTAATTTTTTAAGATTTTGAAAAGATATTTGAATCGATATTCAATTTTTACCAATTTTGAGTATTGTGTTTTTTGTATTTTTAATTTTTATAAAAAAACTGTCAATTCTTATTTTAGTCTTAAAATTTTGGAGGTGACAAATTTTTTTTTCAGTTTTTTTGATTTATAAAAAAAAACCGTTAAATGGATTTTTTTCAAAAAATATATTTGTTTGCTTTCACGTTACATATTTCTTATATAAAACTTAATTCAAGTCTCTAGCGTTTTTGATTCGTAAGATATTAAGGGTTAACCAAAATGTTCACCTTTTTTTAAAACTGCTTTCTTGAGAGCCTTTCTGCATCTTTCTGCCTTATTATCTGTACAACAAAATTTATTTGACATCGATATCTCTTCTGGTTCTTGAGCTATGGACAAAGAAAAAAGCGTCACTAACGTACGTACACACGCACGCACAGACATCTTTCTAAAAATCCTTTGAAACGTCAAGAAATGTCAAAATTTTCAATTTGACAAATCGGACTCATTACAATAACTTCCTTTGGGAAGTTAAAAAAAACTCTTAATCATTTTCTTCGACTTTTAAGATATTTCAAATCTATTAATGCGCACCTAGAACTATAGTTAAGCAAACCTTCCGACCATCCCAAGTTAATCAAAGCGAAATATAACTATGTAGCTCTTACTTACTTACTTAAGGTGGCGCTACAGTCCGGGGCGGACCTGGGCCTCAACCAACAAGCGTCTACAGCCAGCTTGGTCCCTAGCTAGCTGTCTTCAGTTTCGCACGCCAAGTTGGTTGAGGTCCTCTCCCACCTGGTTGCGCCACCTGAGTCGCGGTCTTCCTCTACTGCGCCGTCCCTCGGGATTGGATTCGAAGACCTTCCGGGCTTGACCGTTGATGTCCATCCGCTCTACATGACCTAGCCATCTAAGCCTTTGGACTTTAATTCTACTAACTAGGTCAGTGTCACTGTACAGCCCACATGTACAGCCATTCTCCATCTATCTATCACCCGAAACATTTTTCTCTCGAAGCATCCTAAGACGCTCTCATCTTTCTTTGACAGAGTCCAGGCCCCAGCGCCATAAATGAGAACCGGGATGATGAGTGTCTTATAGATGGTGATTTTACATTCTCTAAGTCCAAAGAAGCAGCGATTTGCAAGAGTTATTCTTCGTTTGATTTCAGCGCTGGTGTCGTTGTCTGCATTAATAGCGGTGAATAGGTATTCCTTAACTACCTCAAAGTTATAGTTGTCCATGGTGACGTTTTGTCCAAGACGTCGTGGTTCAGTGTCCTTTTTTGATGACAGCATATACTTGGTCTTGCCCTCATTGACCACTAAACCCATCTTCTTCGCTTCCGTCGCAATGCTCAAAAACGCTCCACTGACATCACGCTTTGATCTTCCAATTATGTCAATATCATCTGCGTATCCGCGTAGTTGGATGGATCTTTGGAAGATTGTGTCTCTAGTGTTGACGATTGAGTTTTGCACAATTCTTTCCAGAACGATGTTGAAGAAGTCGCATGACAGTGCATCGCCTTGTCTAAAACCTTTTTTGACATCAAATGCATCGGTAAGATCTTTTCCGACCTTGATAGAGCAGCGTGCATTCTCCATCGTCATTCTGCACAAACGGATAAGTTTGACAGGGATGCCAAAACTAGACATTGCTCGGTAGAGCTCTTCCCTATAGATGTTGTCATACGCGGCTTTGAAATCGATAAAGAGATGGTGGGTATCGATTTGAAGCTCCTGGGTTTTTTCCAAGATCTGTCGTAGTGTGAATATTTGGTCGATAGTGGACTTCCCTGGTCTGAAGCCACACTGATAAGGACCAATCAGGTTGTTGGAGAATGGCTTCAGACGTTCACATAATATGGCAGAGAGGATCTTATACGCAATGTTAAGGAGACTGATGCCTCTGTAGTTGGCGCATATTAGAGGGTCTCCTTTCTTATGTATCGGGCACACTATGCTGAGATTTCACTCATCGGGCATGCTTTCTTCCGATCATATTTTGCAGATGAGTTGGTACATGCTCCGTACCAAGTCATCACCTGCTGTTGTAGCATCCCTCTATCTCCTCGATCGCGTGCTTCTCATGCTCTCTTTTTTTCCATCTAAGAAGCCGGTGTTCCTCTCTCCTCTTCTGCTCGTAGAGCTCGCGAGCAGCTCTAGTCCTTTTGTGAGCGCCGTTTTGTATACCTCTTGTTTTGCTGGGTGCGCTTGCCGGCATTCGTCGTCAAACCACGGGTTTCGCTGTGGTGGCCGTGCACTTCAGAGGTGGCATCTCTGATGGCTACAAGGCAATGTTGCCACTGGTTTTCAATGCTTAATGCAGGAAGCATAGGACTCCTTAAGAGGTTATTAGAGACTCGATCGGAAAAAGACATGGCAGTCTCTTGCGATTGTAGCAGGCTAAACGTCGAAACTTCTCACAGTATTTCCTTGTTTTGGCTTGGATCGGGATATCCGTAGCCGTACCTTGGCTACAAGGAGGTAGTGGTCCGAGTCAATGTTGGCCTCTCGGAATGTTCGGATATCCTGGATACTGGAGAAGTGTCGTGCGTCGATCGCAATGTGGTCAATCTGGTTGACGGTTGATTGATCAGGAGATTTCCGTGTCCCCTTGTGGATATTAAGATGAGTGAACTGCGTACTAGCTACGCAGCGAAATTGACTAGCCTGAATCCGTTGTCGGAGGTGGTGTCGTGCAGGCTGTATCTCCCGATTATGCCACCAAAGATGTCTTCTCTTCCTAGCTTGGCATCTCCTAAGACAATTTTAATGTCATAGCCAGGGCACTGCTCATATGTCTTGTCCAAGAGCTCGAAGAATATGTCTTTTGTGTCTTCATCTTTCTCCTCTGTTGGGGCATGCGCGCATATTAGGCTTATGTTGGCGAATTTAGCTTTGATGCGGATTGTCGTGATGCGCTCGCTCACACTGTTGAAACTCAAGACTTTTTGCCTGAGCCTACTTCCAACAACAAATCCATACCCAAATAGACGCTGTCTTTGTTCTCGGTAGCAGTCGCCGTAGTAGATATCGCAGTCTTTTAGTTTGCGTTTGCCCGGTCCATCCCATCGCACTTCTTGGATGGCTGTAATATCTGCCTTGTAGCAGTTTAGGGCTTCCGCTAATTGTTCGGCTGCACGTGGTCTGTTAAGGGACCTAACATTCCACGTACATATCCGAAGTTCGTTGTCCTTATTTCGTTTGCGTGGGTTGTCAACAGTGAATCCGTCCGTATCCGAGGGTTGTTGGTGCTTCGAAACTTAAGGTATTTTTACGTGGCCAGGAAGTCACCCCGACGGCACAACCCCCAACCTGGAGGGCCAGATCCTTAGTATAACTCCAAGGAAGGGGAGCCGGATAAACCGATGAATTTCCTGTAATATCGGGGATACCGCAATAAAATGATGTATATCTTCTATTTCTCTTCTGTTACATAAATTACAAATTTGTGGAAGATTCGCACGATGAGGCACATAGTTCCTATAGGTGTTCCTGGAGGATGTTGACGAAGCTTATAGAGGTGCTGATTATAATTTATTTCATCAATTTTAGCAGTAACATTTGCAAACATAGAGCCCTATTCATCGACATTTAACTCCAATAAAGTTAAGTTAGCTGACTCCATTGTTTGAAAGGGGTGTCATTAGATTGCAGTAGTCTTAGCAAGGTGGTTTTTTGAAAAATTCTTCCATACCACTTCATCACTCTTATCAAACAATCAGACTTCATTTTGAGGTTTTAAGTATATATTGGCCTTATGCCAGACTCCGCGTAAATAGCATAATTTGGTGTTGAATTTGGTAGTCTTAACAAGCGTTTGAAAATGTCTTTGAATTGCTTCAAACTCCTCGAGAGCCAGAAGTATCCAAAAACTTGAGCACCGTAACACACACAAGTGTTGACAGTTGCTTGAAAGACCCGACATTTTGACACAAGATCGATTTTTGGATTGGCAAAAATCTTTGGCCATAATAAAATCCATGCAATTTTATCCTTTTTGCTTTTTTGTTTGACACGCTTAGAAAAGTTTAAGTTATGCGTAAGTAAAATTCCAAGATATTAAAACTCTTGTACTACTTCAATACGTTCATTACTGAGTAACCAATTCTCTTTAGGAAGCCTTCTTTTTTAAAGCGGTTATCATTATTTTCTCGCAGAAGGACTTCAATCTGTTTATTTATAGCTGCAGAGTGAAAGAATTTTCAGCTAGTACAACTGAATCGTCCGCGTTTAGCAAAACTTTTACTTGGATATCGGCAAAGAGTATTCCTCCTGGAAGTTCATCACAGATATCGACGATAAACAAAACAAACATTATTGGGATCAAAATGCAGCCTTGTGGAACACCCGCTGTTATTTCAAACCAGTCCGAAAACTCAGATCCATCTCATACAGAGGCGCTTGATGACTCCAAAAATTTAAAATACATCATCAGGAATTTTCGCGAGATCCCTAGTATTGAGAGCTTATACATCAAAGCCTGCCTGTTGAACTTATCAAATGCTGCTTTGAAATCTACAAAACAAGCTTATAATTTCTTTTTCTTTTCAATAGACTTCCTGGCAATACTGGTAAGTGCAAAAAAGTGATCCATCGTTGAAAAACCCGACCGAAAACCAGCTTGAAACTTGCTTTGAAGATTAGTGTTCTCGATCCACTTAGTGAGCCTTTCGTACAGAATTGAAGTCAGAATCTTTCTCATAGAGTTAAGAATAGAAATTCCTCTGTAGTTTTCCGCAAGATTTGAATCTCCTTTCTTGAAAATGGCAAAAATAACTGCTTTATTAAAGTTTAAGTCATCCTAGGCTGCTCAAAAATGGTCAGTCACGCCTTTAAATGGCAAAATAAACCGAAAACGCGAGGCCCAAAAAGGATGACTACTGAAAGAACTGACAGACAAATTGTTCAGTTAGCAAAACAGAACACTTCCATAGGCTCTAGGAAAATAAGAAATGGACTTTAACTGTTTGTTGGCGCTGTCCGAATACAAAGACGTCTTTTATAAGCGAAGTTACCAGCCCGAAGTCCCTGCAAGGTACCATTCTTGAAAAATCACGTGGCAAAGAGAATGGAGTTTGTTAAAGCGCATAGAGATTGGCCAAAATAGAAGTGGAGGAATGTTCTATGGAGCGATGAAAGCAAAGTCGTCCTTTTTAGGTATAAGGGTCGTCGAGAATATGTGAGAAGACCCTAAAATGCATCATACTATCCACGGTACACTACAAAAACAGTGAAGCATGGTGGAGGAAAAATTATGATATGAGCTTGCTTTTCATATTACAAGGTCGGGTCTATTTATCTCATGGGGGGTATAAGGGATGCAACCGAGTATGCCCTAGAAAGATAACCTTATTTCATATCCCATAAGTGATACACATGATTTTTATTTCTATTAGACGTAGGTTATCTTTCTAGGGTTAACATTCTCGAGGAGGTTATGTTACCCTATGCTGTGGAGGAAATGACGTTGGTTTGGGTATACCAACAAGACTATGGACCCAAAGCATACGTCAAAAAAGGCAAAACCATGGTTTGCGCAGAAGAAATTATCCGTTATGGAGTGACCCGCTCAATCACCCGACATCGCAAATTTGTGGGGGGATGTTAACAACGCAGTTCATAAAGCAAAACCCTAGGATTCGAAATAATTGAGGGAAGTAGTGCGTGATTGGTAAAAGGCAATACCAGTCGAAAGGCGTCAGGTTTTAGTGGACTCGATGCCACGTAGATGCAAAGCATCATAAAAAACAATGGTTATGTAACAAAGAACTAATTGTAAGCTATTATTATTTCTACACTTTCATATAATTTATTACAATTGTTCTTACGTAATAGATCTAGTACTTTGTCATGCACTGCTATTTTTATGAACAGCCATATATTTAAAAAACGGTTTTTACTATGACAGAGCTAACGGTAAAAAAACCGATAGTACTTATTTTCTGTTATTATGAATAAATGTTTTAGTTTGTTATTAGAAGTTTAATGAAATATATTATAACGTTGATATTGAAGGCCTTTTTGTTTTATTTGGAGAGCACTGCTATTTTTATGAACACAACTGTATATAAACTCACATTTTCAAATTCATTCGTCGATTGTTGGTCGCGCTCATGTGAACACTGCTTTACTCTTGTAGAATCTACGTCTATCTCATAGAAAAATTCAAGGAAACAAGTCCCTTTGTATATATATTTGGATAGTACTATCATGGAACACAAAATTTTGGTACGAAAGGCGGACCATGGGGGCGCTGCCTGTACGAAAATTAAGTGTGGAATCTAAGAGCGACTGGAAGTATAAAAATATTGAAATAAATAAATAAAATAAATTACTCAAATGTAAACAAAAATCAGTCGTTGCCAACGTTACCTGAGATTTGTTTTATTCATACCTATCAATGTATAGAAGATATGCATATACACTACATTTAATTGTATGTGTTTTAGATTTGTAAGCAGAAAATTGTATTCATTTGATTTTAGATTTTCTATTTTTGTGAAATCTGAAAATTTAAAAGCAACGTTTTCAAATTTAAGTTTCAATAGAATGCTACGTTGCCATATTTTGAATTTTTCCATAGCAAATACATTCGATGTAGGTTTTTTTAAATTTGTTTTTTTTTTTTATTGTAAGGTAGTGGGTAGTTAGATATGTAGAAAAGTAAGTATTAAGGAGATGGGTGTGTACTAAGCTAAATTGTAAGGTCTTAAGTCGTTTCGTAATTGGAGTTAAGTCCTGACTCAAGCTAGAATAAAACAATCAACCTAAAGGGCCAACGCGTTGAGTCTATGACGTCATAAAAACATATAAATATTCTGTGTCAACGCACGCACCGTTCACAGCGTCAATGCTTAAGATGTTGAATATTACACGATTAGACAAAATAATATTTATTTAAGCTAACGATATTTTTATTTTTTTTCATATAAGGGTGTCAAAGAATATTAAAATTGGTACAGTGTAAGCATATTACATAACTATTATGCAGTTTTAATTCTAGATCTACAAATGACGTCTTTTTTACGTCAAAGAGTCAACTCGTTTACCGTTTACGTTGACCTTCTAATAGTAGCTTCAGACTTTTTTCTTTAATACTTTGCAGTGCGAAACAACTGTGTTTAAATTGGAAAAAATGAGAATTTATGCATGTTTACCTATTTTAAAACATATTTTTCTATATTTATCCTTTTGAAGTTGAAAAAGGTACATGAATAAGTACGATAATATGTGTTTAGGTTGGCAGGTTGTTGCCTAGATAAAATGGAAGGATGTTTCTAGAGAATAATTTAGTTAAATTAATTAAACCAAAAAGGTAACAAACTTAGTTTAAAAACCTACTATTCTCCTTACCCTCGTTTTGGTTGTTTCAAAAAAAGGAGAAATGGCTAAAGATTACTACACTATATTCTTCTTGCTTCTAGTGTTTTTAGGAAAAAGGGCAAATGGTTTTGGTTTGTCAGGTGTAATTAATTATTTAAGTAATCACGTTACAAAAATGACATTCTAATTTTAAGGAATTTAATTAAGGAATAAAGTTAAAAAACATTGAAGAAATACACATCAAATTTCAAATCAAAATTAAATAAATTTTTTATTTCTAACTAAATCTTTGTCAATTTTAATTTTCACCTCAATTACTATTGATTTATTTCTATGTTTCTAACATCAAATCAATTAAAAAGAGTTTTTATTTAATATAGCGGCTGGGATGCAACCCACACTGATAACTTCCTATTCCGATTAATTACTTAATTTTTGGATTTTAATAAAAATTAGGTAAAGGAAACTAATTTGAAGCCAATGTTTTTAATTTTTGAAAAGGTATTTGAGGTAAAAGTACATTTTTACCAAGTATTAGTATTGTTTTTTTTTATAGTTTGTACAAAAACTGTCAATTCAATTTTTCTCATAATTTTACCAGATGTCAAAAACGTTATTTTTCGTTACATAAAATTATTTTGGAGATAAAAACATTTTTGTTCGTAAAATTTTCGAGGTAAAAATATTTTGTTTTTCAGTTTTTTTTTTATTTATAAAAAAACGTTAATTGGAATTTTTCCAAAAAATATATTTGTTTGGTATCGTTCTAGAGATATTTAGGGTTTACCAAAATATTTACATTTTTTTTTCAAATTGCATGTCAAAAAAAAAAACACCCACACAATTTTCTTGAGAGCCCTTTCTGCATCTTTTTGCATTATTATCTGTATAAAATAAAATGCACGACTGGGTCGCACGAACTTGCTCCTGTATGCTAAGAGTATGTTTAAAAAAGTACTTATATAAGATTTAAAAAAATACCTGTAAATTAAGTTTGTCTTCAAAGATATAAATGCCATTATGTAAAATTGTACATAATGAAAACCATAGTACTCTCATGAGCAGAAACTTTTAGGGCAACCTGAAGCCGAGTCGTTGGCGTGGCGTTAGTATCGAAAGTGGAGAAATTGAGAGGGAGCGAGAGAAAAATATTATTTCCATTCCCATAAGCAGCCAGCAGAATAAGGGAGATAATTAATTTTAGACCCAAAAAGCCTACACAATTTCCTTCATTCTATTTGAGTCTTTCCTTGTATATGTTTTCACATAAAGAGCTTCCATATGAAGGTTGATGAATTTGTTTTTGTTTTATTTATATCAATGCACTTTATATATAAAAAACAAAATGGCTTAATATTGTATCTAATAAGGGGATGAAACAAACTTTTGCATGCTTACGTCAGCTGTTTAGGATCTTTTACCGATATTTGTTTTTATTTACATTCATAAGTCTGCTTTTACTTCGGTACGATCTTTGTATATGAAAAATGGTTTGTATTATGTATAAGGCTACGAAGCGATTCAAAGCTTTTTTCCTCTAGATAGAGCTTTATTGTAATTTCATATTAGAAGAATCAGGATGGAAAATAAAGAATATAAGAAAGAGGCAGACCATGAATGTTTAAATTGTAAAGCGATCTCCTATTGGTTGTGTAGTTAGGTAGCAGGTAGGTGTCTATTTGTCTAATACGAATTAGGAATAGTTCATTGGCGAGCTTAGCTTTAAGCCTAGTACATACTTCCTCGTGAAGTGAACGTTCGCCAGTGGAGAAAGTGAACTTTTGACATTGCTCACTGGTACACACTTGTGAGTACACGTTGTGAACATGAACAAACCAAATGTCAAAGCTTCACCAACAGTTCCCGTACATTTTGCACGTGAATTGCCCGTGAACGAAAACTCTCCACTTTGTTCTCCACTCAGCTTCACGAGCAAGTTCACGGGTGAACCAAAAACTGAAATTTGTATGGGTTCACGAGATGGTTCACAAGTATGTACTAGGCTTTAGGCAGATAGATAGATAAGGACATGTTTATGATGATAATGAAGGAATGTTATTGTTATGTTATTTACTATAAGTTATTTACTATAAGTTTTCAGCGCTAACATAAGGTTTTTACGTTCAGTTTATTTATTTTGTTAAAGTTTAAAAAAATAACAAGCATACGAACAGGTACAAGAAATTGCTATTGATGTTTTGTTTACAGTCAGGTTTTTGTGCGTTTGGGATTTTAGTTATGAAGTGACACGTAAACAGTAGTTGTAGAAGTCGTACGTAATACTTTTATAAATAGGTATAATGTGTATACGTTGAAAAAGTGATTCTAATAGTAAATACATTTATACTCTTTCTGGCCCATTTTTTTAACTTGTACTAAGTTTATATAGGCGAAGGAAAATAAATCATATGTGAAACAACCTTATTCGTAAAGAATGATATTTTAAAATCACATATACAAAGTTACCAAGATAATACTTCTTGATAGACACTTTAAAATAGACTGTTGATTAAATATATCATATTCGTTAATCCGATACAGTTGCGCTACATGGGCGGCATCGTTGGTATTTACAATAATTTTAGTTATAAAAATACATAAATATGTACCAAATGCACTAATTTAGATAAAAGCTAGGAATGTAATTACAATTTTGTCAAAATAATGCGCTCTTTCGGGCTCATGCACAGTTAAAATATAAAAAAAAATTATTTTAATATTCAAAATTTCGCAAGAAAAATAAGTTTGTCTTCAAAAATTTAAATGCCATTTTATAAATAAAAAAACATTTTATTTTTGAAATTTTTTTTATGAAAATCGTTAGAGCGGTTTTTTTTTAAATTAATTTTTTATATATAAAATTTTTCAATTTTGTTCTAAAAATATTTTTGGTACGCAGTTGTTTAGAGATTGTTAATATACGCTATACGTTTGAATTTCGTAAAAAAATGTTGAAACGTTTTTGAGATATCGAATTTTGAAAAAATAAAATTCAATATTTTTTTAAAAATCCAAACAATAAAAAATTACACTTTTGATAATCAAATATTGTTAAAGCAATATAAGAGCTTATTCAGAAAAAAAATTATTGAAATCGGTTTATAAACTACTGAGAAAATTAAAAAACAAAATAACGGTTCTATGAGCGGTACCTTTCCTGAGCAATACAAAAATTTGTTTTTCTTATTAAAAGAAGCCAAGTTAAAAAATAAAATTTTAGAGAAAATTTAAAGAAAATCTATCGGTTTGTTTTTGAGAAAATTCGAATTTTCTTTTTTTGCCCAAAAATATTGTATGGTGGCCACTGTTAGTTTTGATCTTAAAAAAAAAATGAAAAAAACGCCTAACGCGAATCTGCTCAAAACCTTAACTTCCAAGTTTGAACTCAATCGACCCAATGGTTTAGGCTGTAGGAGCGTGGACAGACAGACAAAACCGACCGGACGGAATCGTGGGACCCACTTTTTTCGACTTCTCTACTATCGTAATATAATGTTTGATTAAAATCTCGAGTTCGAAATTTTGCACGAATGCAAAACTTGCCATATAGTTCCTATATGTCGCAAGTAAAAATGTATTTCAAGTCAAAACCTTCGGTTCTTGAACAAGCACAGACATCTCACTAAAAATCTTTTATTTCGACTCGAGGGACCTGGAAACCTCGAGAAATGTCAAACTTTTCAATTTGACAATTTGGACCCATTACAATAACTTCCTATGTTAAGTTAAAAATATTCGCACTATTAGTATCATGGTTTAAAAATATTTGATTCGTTTGAAAATGATTCGAACAAAATAGGGAAATCCTTAATTTTTCTAATTGGCAACCACAAAAAAGTTTTAATTCTAATTTTTCTTCTATTTTTTGTCCTGTGTGTTTTTTTTTTAAATGATTTCATTGTCGATTAACCAATCAAACAATCGGAAAAACAAATTATACAAAATATAAATAATAAATTATAACAAAAATGTATTTTCATTGACTCCCTCGAACTTTCACTGAATTTGTATACATTCTTCTCTATCTTCTGTTTTTTAATAATCTGGAAATTTATTATTTTATATTGGAATTCTCACTCATTTTTGCTCTCACCCAATACATTCCACATGCAAAACATGTGGAACGAATTGTTTAGGAAGGCGTAAAAAGATGTCAGGTCGAGCGTTCCTTCTTCATGATAGTACTATTAAAATATATATACAAACCAAGTCCTTAGTGCGGTTACCTTTTTCGGCCATGTTTTTCTTCTTAAGAGTCTCTGTTAAGTTGATGAAGGTCAGCTGAAGCGGACATTTCTTTTATGAACATACCCAAAATGATATTGGCTTTATTACAAATATTTGTCAACACTAACCTATGCTTTATATCTGAAAACTGTTGTTCATGTATATTTTCTTCTAAAAATAATTAAAAACGCGCTGAAGATCATCCAGATTAATCTGAGAGTTTTCCTTAGGGAGGAAAACTTCCACATTGGCGTTTTCCAAGAACCGTGGATAAACGGCCTCAAGGTGCGAGGCCTCCAAGACAACCAATACGATCTCTTTTATAAACCGCAGATCAAGACCAAGGTAATCCCAGAACTTGTTATTAAAAGGTTTTTATATCCAAGTTTTCGCACTCCTGATCTGATCCCATAATGCACCATCACCTCCGGAGGAGGTGTGCAAAATCATAACCGAAGCTAAAATCAAAAAGGCAAACCTTCTAATCGGAGGCGACGCAAATGCTCGGCATTCCCTTTAGGAAAGTTCTGAGATAAACGAACGAGGTGAATCACTTTTTGATTTTATCATTGAACATAATATGACCATTTGTAGAGTGGATTCTATTTCAAATTAATTATGAGTCGAAAAACCCTCCGCCTTAAGGAAACCACACAATAACTGACTGGAAGAAATTCAGTCAAATTGCTTATTCCAAACTAAGCAAAGGTCTGCAGATTTCAAGGGAGGTCTAGAAAAATCAAGGGAGTTCTGGAGATTTCAAGGGAGGTCTGGAGATTTCAAGGGCGGTCTGGAGATTTCAAGGGAGGTCTGGAGATTTCAAGGGAGGTCTGGAAATATCAAGGGAGGTCTAGAAAAATCAAGGGAGGTCTAGAGATTTCATGGGAGGTCTGGAAAAATCAAGGGAGGTCTGGAGATTTCAAGGGAGGTCTGGAAAAATCAAGGGAGGTCTGGAGATTTCAAGGGAGGTCTGGAGATTTCAAGGGAGGTCTGGAGATTTCAAGGGCGGTCTGGAGATTTCAAGGGAGGTCTGGAGATTTCAAGGGAGGTCTGGAAATATCAAGGGAGGTCTGGAAATATCAAGGGAGGTCTAGAAAAATCAAGGGAGGTCTAGAGATTTCAAGGGAGGTCTGGAAAAATCAAGGGAGGTCTGGAGATTTCAAGGGAGGTCTGGAGATTTCAAGGGAGGTCTGGAGATTTCAAGGGAGGTCTAGAAAAATCAAGGGAGGTCTGGAAATATCAAGGGAGGTCTGGAGATTTCAAGGGAGGTCTGGAAAAATCAAGGGAGGTCTGGAGATTTCAAGGGGGGTCTGGAAAAATCAAGGGAGGTCTGGAGATTTCAAGGGAGGTGTTCTCGACTAGAAACTTTAGCAAAGTTTTAGAAATTATGCCGGTTAAAAATGTTCCAAAGAAAAGACGTTATCTTGTTCAAACTTGAAATTAGAATAATCTTTAATTTTATCATATGACCTAGTGTACAATACAAAATATATACAATCCATTAATTTCTTTATATAATCTTGACATTCAAATGACATTTTTATCTTATTTAACAATTTGTGGAACGTATTTATTATTATTAAAAAATGAACTAAATGAATTTAAAAACTGAATGAATGTTCAAATACTTTAAAGTTCTGTTTGCATTTACGCGAATTATTTACATTCGCACATTCTCCCCGCCATTATTTTGATAGTTTGGTATAACCCTTTTGCGCTGCACTATCGACATCTTTTGGTTTTCGCTGATTTTAACCCAACTCCATTGAACATGTAACGAGAGAGAATATTTTTAGAAAAGGAATTATAAAAAACAATAAGTACAGTAAGTAAACGAAACCAAGAGCAACAAATATTCTATCATAACACAAACGTAGTATGTGTAGTGAAAGTACCGCTGATTGTTGATTTTGTTTTTTTTTTGTCTCATTCAATTGAATGGGATTTTATTTCTTTAATATATTTAATATCGTGTTTCGTGTGCCGGTCGGGTTGCTTTCCGTTTGTTTTTAATTTGATATAGTTTAAATTTTGTTATTTATTGTTATGAATGTGATTAATTTATTTAGTTTAATTAATTTAAGAAAACGGTTGTTTCATTTTTGATGCGTTACATCAATTTTAGCAATATAATTCAAGTGCGGTTGAATTAAATAATAGGTACATAGGTACCTATATGATTATGTTGTGTTGTTTAGTTAAAACAATGGGTGAGTTCCTTTTATTATGTGTATTCATTATAATTTTATTTAAAAATTTAATAATGCAGTTTTGTGCTTCCATATACATATGTACATATGTAATTACCTACATATAAGTTCGTAAGTCTTTCGATTTTATTTTAACCGTTTTTATTTGCAAAAGCCGGTATGTATGTACATATGTATATAATTGAGAATTGTGCGCATAATTGTTTGTTTTGATTTTGGCTTGAGAAATTATGTGCATAATTTTGAACGAGTGGGGTCGTGCATCGGTCGTATGTTCTCGCGTATTGTTATGATTAGAATTATTATTATTTTTTTTGTAATTTGTTTTAAGCAGACATATTTGGATCGGGCGGTGCCGTGTATCGGTTGTATGGTTTTACTCGTTATAATTTTGTTGAATTTTTATCTTGAGTTGAGTGTTTATGTTGCAAATTTTAAATTCGTAGAAATTGTGTTTTATTTAAATAAATTTTATTTGGTGGTGACTGTGAAGTGCTTTTAACATTTAGCAAATGCGATTATTTGATTTCATAAATTATTGAAATATATTTTGTTTTGTTGGAAATATTTATTGATGTTTTAATCGAAATGTTGCATTGTATTTTAATATTATATCGGTGTTTTGAAACGTTGAATTAAGTGAATTAATATTTAATTTCGGTGAAATGAATAATTGTAGGTATGTGTTCTTATTTATGAGTTGTGATTTTATTTGGTTTGTTTTGAATCTAGTGAATTAGATGTGACGTTTGACGTGCTGAAGCTGAATTGTGGACTTAAGTTTGATGTTTTGGCTGCGGACATTACCATTTTAGCGATGAATTTAGATTAAGAATTTGAAATAAGCCATCTTGGTTTAAGTCAAATTGAAATATTTTGAATCAAATTGTTTTAATTTTGTTAAATTATATTGTTTATTTGTTGCAGCCTTATTTATAGTTTATAATTTTAAGATCAAGTTACTGATATTATAGTTTTGAATAAATTAAAATTTTCAGAATTGAATTGGTGTTTTATTTGATGTGGTTTGTTTACGATCTCTTTTTTTGTTTTTGTTTTTAACTTCATGTTTTGATGTGATGATTTTATATGATTCTGACGGTTTTAAATATTATTTATATTAGACTCGTTTGTTCCGTGGTTTTGTTTGAAGGTAAAAGGCAAATTTTAGTAATCGGTCGTTTAAACTGTCCAGACTTGGTGCGGAGCGTGACAACGCGTACCAAACCGTCTGACCCGCTGTGGGTTTGTTCTATTCGCGCCATATTCCAATGTGTTGGTGGAAGTCGTTCATCCTTCAAGAGAACCAAATCTCCTATCTTCGGCTTTTCTTGTATTTTTGTCCATTTTGGGCGTTGTTGAAGCCGAGATAAGTATTCAGAATTCCATCGTCTCCAAAATACTTCAGATAATGCCTGAACTCGTTTCCAGCGATCTTTATGTGTAATGTTTGTTTCTGTTTCACCTTGTGGTACTGCATGCAAAGATTCTCCGACTAAGAAATGTGCTGGAGTTAGTGCGTTCAAATCATCGATGCTATCGGTTAGTGGGCATAGAGGTCTCGAATTCAGACAAGCTTCTACTTGTGCTAGAAGCGTCGCGAGCTCCTCGAAGGTAAGCCTCTCAATTCCAATGACTCGTTTGAGATGGTACTTGACAGACTTCACACCCGCTTCCCATAGGCCACCGAAATGGGGAGAAGCTGGGGGAATGAAATGCCAATCTGTACCGCGATTTGCCAATAGTTCTGCTACCTGCTTCCAGTCGTGTTGTGCTTCTTTCATCATTTTTGCCAGTTCATTATTGGCACCGATGAAATTAGTTCCGCAGTCGCTATAGATCTGCTTACAAATTCCTCTTCTGGCAGTGAACCGTTTGAATGCTGCTAAAAATGCTTGTGTGGTTAAGTCTGATACTGCTTCGAGATGAATGGCTTTGGTTGCCAAACAGATAAATACTGCGAAATAGCCTTTTAGTATTTTTGCTCCACGGGCTTTCCAGGCTTTTATCTCGATTGGTCCCGCATAGTCAACACCGGTGTGACTAAATGGTCGCGATATGCGTACTCGAGCGGCAGGTAAGTTTCCCATCAGTTGTTGCATTTCAGATGCCTTTTGCCGGTAGCAAGAAGGGCATTTATGCAACTGGTGCTTGACGCTTCGCCGAATCTGTCCTATCCAATATCGTTGTCGGATGTAATTAATCATTTGCTGGATTCCGCCGTGTAGAGTTTGCTTGTGAGCATCTCTTACAACCAGACTCGTAAAATGGTGGTTGCTCTGCAACAGTATCGGATGTTGGGCATCGTAGGAAAGGAGGGAGTTTGCTAAACGTCCCCCGACTCGTAAGATTCCGTCAGAATCAAGAAATGCGTTTAACGAAAGTAAATTCTTTGGAATTTTGGCATTTCCAAGAATTTGTTGAATCTCATCTCCAAACATCTCCTTCTGTGCTGCCTTGACCACTATTTGATGTGCTGCATCTAATTCTTCAGGATTGATTGGACCTGTGATAGGACCAAGCTTAGGTCGACATTTTATTGTGAAACGACGACAGGTGGCGACGACTCTAAGTAATTTGAGCAACCTGGAAGAGTCGTGAATAGCCTGCAAGATTTTATCGCCATGAGTGATATTGATACTTAAAACATTCACTTTACTTTTATCCTTCTTTTCTTCTTCAGTGTCGTTGTCGATGAGTCGATGCGGAGCATCGAATTCCCATTGTCGCGTTAAAAATTCAGGTCCATTCCACCACATATCCAATGACTCCAGTTCAGCCGGAAATACACCTCGAGACGCTAGATCGGCTGGGTTATGCAATGTTGCAACATGACCCCAGCTGTCGATCTGTATAAGCCGCTGAATTTCGGATACACGATTGGATACGAATGTGGTCCATTTTGCTGGTGACGCTTGTATCCATGCCAACGCTATCATCGAATCAGTCCACGCGTAGATATCGACATCGGGGATGGCCAAGATATCCTTGGTGTAACTAAGTAGCTGCGACAGAAGAACAGCTCCACAGAGTTCCAGGCGAGGCAGCGTGATGGTTCGCTGACTTGGTGCTACTTTTGTTTTTGAGAGAAGCAGGCTGGTAAGGATTCGATCGTCCGTGTCTAAGACCCGAATGTAGACTACTGCACCGAAAGCTTTCATGGAGGCGTCACAGAATCCGTGAAGTTGGACAGCCTTATTAGATGGGCTTTTCGCGATCCATCTCGGAATTCGCAATCGTTCGATGAGAGGAAGTTCGCGTTGAAAAGCTTCCCATTCCGTCTTTAAGGGAGTAGGAATTGGATCGTCCCAATCACAACCATGCTCCCAGAGGCGTTGCATCATTAGTTTCGCCGTGATGATGCAGGGTGATATCCACCCGAGTGGGTCGAACAGCTTAGCGATGGTGGACAACATTGACCGTTTTGTGATGTCTTCTGGTGAAACTTGCAGATTTTGAAAAGAAAAGTAGTCGTCAAGTGGAAACCACTTGATGCCGAGTGTCTTGACATGATTTGAGGTGTTAAACGGGAGTTCAAAATCAAGTTCTCGATCCTCAGCAGCGATGTCTTCCAGGAGAGCCTTGGAGTTACTCGTCCATTTCCTCAGGTTGAATCCCGCAGACGCTAAGAGCTGCTTGGCTTCATGTTGTTTCCTCTTGGCTTCTTCGATGGAATCTGCTCCACTGATCAGATCATCAACGTACATGTCCTCACGGACAACCTTCGCCCCTTCGGGAAAATTCTGACTTTCATCGTCGGCTAGTTTCTTCAAAACCTTAATCGCAAGATATGGTGCGCTCGCTGTACCAAACGTGACAGTGTTCAGTTTGAAGACTTTAATCGGCGAAGATTTCTGTTCCCTCCACAAAATTAGCTGAAAGTATCGGTCTGGGAAACTAACCATAATTTGACGGTACATCTTTTCAATGTCTGCCGTAAAAGTAACTCGATGAGTACGCCATCTGAGAACAAGATCAATGATATTGGTCTGCAATTTTGGACCTACAAGAAGATGTTCGTTGAGGGATTTCCCATCCGAAGCTTTAGAAGCTGCGTCAAACACCACTCTCAGCTTTGTTGTGGAACTCGCTTCCTTAAAAACTGCATGGTGCGGAAGAAAATAATGGTAAGGGGTCGCCAAAACCGTGTCATCTTCATCTATTTCTTCCATGTGTTTGAGCTTGATGTACTCATTTATGCACTTTGAATAGTCCTCACAAAGTTTAGGATCTGCAGCAAGTCTTTTCTCGAGATGGAGAAATCGTCGAGTAGCTCCTTGACGGCTGGATCCCATCGCTGGAAGGCCTTCTTTGAACGGTAAGCTGACTTGGTAACGCCCGTCTGGTAAACGTGTCGTATTCCTCTCAAAATGTTCTTCACAAGCAATGTTGTCTAGGGTTTCATGTGTCTGGAACGGCGTTTCTTCCATCTCCCAAAACTTCTGTAGCTGGATTCCGAGGTCAGTAACCTGCACGAAACTTCGAATTTGCCGGGGAAGTTCCTCTGGAACTTTCCCTAACACGATCCACCCTAAATGCGTATTTTGCGCTATCGGTCCATTGTTATCCGGAGACCTTCTTATTTCCGGTAGCAGTATTTGGGCGCAAACATCACTTCCAAACAATAAATCGATAGGAGCGGGTTCGTAGAGATGGGGATCTGCTAACGTAAGACCCTTGAGGTGATTCCAACTGTTGGGTACCACTCGTTGGGCCGGGAGATGCCCAGTCAGCGACTTAAAAACCAATGCCTGTGTGGCAGTTTCAAACGTCGAATGGCGAGAAGCAAAATGCACTTCGACTGTATGCTGTGTTGTGCCGCTGCTGACCAACCCCAACCCCGATACCTCAACAATGGCACGTCGCCTTTCCAACTTCAGCAGACGAGCAGCAGCTTCTGTTATGAAAGACGTTTCTGACCCTGTATCAACCAGGGCACGTAGTAAACGAATTCTTCCATCCGTGGCTCGCGCTTTGACAACTGCTGTAGCTAAGAGCACCTGATGTGTTTGGGCACGATCACCGTGCGACGCGTGGTAGTTTTGAGTTTGTGGACGAACAGCTGGTTGGAACTCAGGCGCATTCGGGTTCACTGAGGCCTGAAATGTGTTAGAACTAGAACCGGCAACTCTCGGTTGAGACGGCATACCTTGGCTTGATGTTCCGACTTGGGTCTGATGTTCAGTACCTGGTTGTTGAGGTTGAAAAGAGTTATTATGGTGCTGCAAATGCAGGAGTGAGTGATGTTTCTGTTGACAGAAATAGCACCGACTCAAACTCTGGCATTCCTGGAGAGAATGCCCATATGTCAGACAATTTTCACAAACATGGATTCCCCGGACTACTTCTCGGCGTTTGACACTGTCCATTGCCAAAAATTGCTGGCATTTTCTAAGGGAGTGCTTGTTGTGGTTGCACAATTTGCAAAGAACTTGGCTAGTTTGAAAGTGCTTTGGAATTTTCTGAGGTTGATGCTTTACAACATGCTTTGTATGTAAAACCTTTGAAGTCGATGGTTGAAAGCGTGGCCTTGAATTAACAGATGACTCTTCTTTGCGCCTGGTGGGCGTAGCTAGCTCTTGTTGGCCCATAACTTCAAGCGTACGGAATCGTGTCTCTAAAAATTCGGAAAACGCATCAAATTTCGGTAAGTCCTTGCTATTCCCTAATTTTTCCTCCCATAATTTTTGACTTGTACTAGGAAGCTTTTGTACAAGGAACCATATCAAGACCGTATCCCACGAAGAAATCGGAACCTCCAAATTTTCAAGAGCGAGAAGACATTCTCTAGTTGTATACAAGAGCTCCTTGAGACCAGATGCCGTTTCTCGCGTCAATGAGGGTTGACCAAAAAGCGATTGCATTTGGATGTGCACCAGAATGCGTTTATGATTGTAGCGCTCTTCCAAAAGTTCCCATGCCTTTTCATAACTTGCAGACTCAACAGCAATGTTTTGCATAAAACGATGTGCATCACCTATTAAACACGTTTGTAGGAAATGCAATTTGTCGATGTCCTCCAGGGTCGCGTTTTTATGGACGAGAGCTTGAAATCTGTCGTGAAAAGCACGCCAGTTTGTGTAAGATCCGTCGAATTTGGGCAGATCAATCCTCGGGAGACGAATCGCCGAATGTGAGGACGATGCAGAAGAATGAGGGGGCGGAGCACCCATTAGGACATCACCTGCGATAAGTGTTTTCGATTTTTCCATCGCCTCTACCAATTCTGCCCTATATTCGAGGTAAATATCATACATTTGATCATAGACCACTAATAATTCATCCTTTTTTAAATATTCTTCCAGCATACCACCACCAATGATTGCCTCGTGATAGGCTTTCGACGTAGCTAGATCTTCTTCTAGCTTTGAAAGACGTCCCGATGCATATGCTGGTGTTCTCCGCTCCTTCGGAGCCTTTTTGAAATTAGTAAGGTCTTTGATGACTTTTGTAAGTAACCCCTTTTGCAATTCCCCATACTTATATGATTTTTCCATTTCTTTAAATTATTTTTAAATTACAGAGTAATATAAAAAAAAACGAAATCGGGACAGGTTTTACTAACAAGAAAAGCAACGACTTACTGCTTGTATGCTGCGGCTACGGCTGCTGACTTTGTCGGTGAATTGCTGCTGACGTCGTCGTCGTCGTTAAAGATGCTGCTGGCGTCGTCGTTGATGTTGCTGCAGGGGCTCCGAGTCAATGATGGATCGTTTAAAAGATATATTTTGTATACTTTTCCTTTTTTTTATTTTAACTAGATTTCTTGTTTTTTAAACTGCACACACGGCACTATATATTAAGTTTTTTTTGTGTAAATGTAATTTACTTAATGTTTTAACTTTAAATTTGCTTGCACTGATTGTTATTTAAATTAAGAAAAACAAAACCTCAAATACTGTTTGTATGTTAAATAAAAACTCGAAGGACCAAATGTTCTCGACTAGAAACTTTAGCAAAGTTTTAGAAATTATGCCGGTTAAAAATGTTCCAAAGAAAAGACGTTATCTTGTTCAAACTTGAAATTAGAATAATCTTTAATTTTATCATATGACCTAGTGTACAATACAAAATATATACAATCCATTAATTTCTTTATATAATCTTGACATTCAAATGACATTTTTATCTTATTTAACAATTTGTGGAACGTATTTATTATTATTAAAAAATGAACTAAATGAATTTAAAAACTGAATGAATGTTCAAATACTTTAAAGTTCTGTTTGCATTTACGCGAATTATTTACATTCGCACAGGAGGTCTGGAAAAATCAAGGGAGGTCTGGAGATTTCAAGGGAGGTCTGGAAATTTCAAGGGAGGTCTGGAAATATCAAGGGAGGTCTAGAAAAATCAAGGGAGGTCTGGAGATTTCAAGGGAGGTCTTGAGATTTCAAGGGAGGTCTAGAAAAATCAAGGGAGGTCTAGAAAAATCAAGGGAGGTCTGGAGATTTCAAGGGAGTTCTGGAAATATCAAGGGAGGTCTAGAAAAATCAAAGGAGGTCTTTAGATTTCAAGGGAGGTCTGGAGATTTCAAGGGAGGTCTGGAAAAATCAAGGGAGGTCTAGAAAAATCAAGGGAGGTCAAGAAAAATCAAAGGAGGTCTTCAGATTTCAAGGGAGGTCTAGAAAAATCAAGGGAGTTCTGGAAATTTCAAGGAAGGTCTGGAGATTTAAAGGGAGGTCTGGAAAAATCAAGGGAGGTCTGGAGATTTCAAGGGAGGTCTAGAAAAATCAAGGGAGGTCTAGAAAAATCAAGGGAGGTCTGGAGATTTCAAGGGAGGTCTGGAAATATCAAGGGAGGTCTAGAAAAATCAAGGGAGGTCTGGAGATTTCAAGGGAGGTCTAGAAAAATCAAAGGAGGTCTTGAGATTTAAAGGGAGGTCTTGAAAAATCAAGGGAGGTCTGGAAATTTCAAGGGAGGTCTGGAAAAATAAAGGGAGGTCTGGAGATTTCAAGGGAGGTCTTGAGATTTCAAGGGAGGTCTAGAAAAATCAAGGGAGGTCTGGAAAAATCAAGGGAGGTCTGGAGATTTCAAGGGAGGTCTGGAAAAATCAAGGGAGGTCTAGAAAAATCAAGGGAGGTCTGGAGATTTCAAGGGAGGTCTGGAGATTTCAAGGGAGGTCTGGAAAAATCAAGGGAGGTCTGGAGATTTCAAGGAAGGTCTGGAAAAATCAAGGGAGGTCTAGAAAAATCAAGGGAGGTCTGGAGATTTCAAAGGAGGTCTGGAGATTTCAAGGGAGGTCTGGAAAAATCAAGGGAGGTCTGGAGATTTCAAGGGAGGTCTGGAGATTTCAAGGGAGGTCTGGAAAAATCAAAGGAGGTCTGGAGATTTTAAGGGAGGTCTAGAAAAATCAAGGGAGGTCTAGAAAAATCAAAGGAGGTCTTGAGATTTCAAGGGAGGTCTAGAAAAATCAAGGGAGGTCTCGAGATTTCAAGGAAGGTCTGGAAAAATCAAGGGAGGTCTAGAAAAATCAAGGGAGGTCTGGAGATTTCAAAGGAGGTCTGGAGATTTCAAGGGAGGTCTGGAAAAATCAAGGGAGGTCTGGAGATTTCAAGGGAGGTCTGGAGATTTCAAGGGAGGTCTGGAAAAATCAAAGGAGGTCTGGAGATTTCAAGGGAGGTCTAGAAAAATCAAGGGAGGTCTAGAAAAATCAAAGGATGTCTTGAGATTTCAAGGGAGGTCTAGAAAAATCAAGGGAGGTCTGGAGATTTCAAGGAAGGTCTGGAAAAATCAAGGGAGGTCTAGAAAAATCAAGGGAGGTCTGGAGATTTCAAAGGAGGTCTGGAGATTTCAAGGGAGGTCTGGAAAAATCAAGGGAGGTCTGGAGATTTCAAGGGAAGTCTGGAGATTTCAAGGGAGGTCTGGAAAAATCAAGGGAGGTCTGGCGATTTCAAGGAAGGTCTGGAAAAATCAAGGGAGGTCTAGAAAAATCAAGGGAGGTCTGGAGATTTCAAAGGAGGTCTGGAGATTTCAAGGGAGGTCTGGAAAAATCAAGGGAGGTCTGGAGATTTCAAGGGAGGTCTGGAGATTTCAAGGGAGGTCTGGAAAAATCAAAGGAGGTCTGGAGATTTCAAGGGAGGTCTAGAAAAATCAAGGGAGGTCTAGAAAAATCAAAGGAGGTCTTGAGATTTCAAGGGAGGTCTAGAAAAATCAAGGGAGGTCTAGAAAAATCAAAAGAAGTCTTGAGATTTCAAGGGAGGTCTAGAAAAATCAAGGGAGTTCTGGAAATTTCAAGGGAGGTCTGGAGATTTAAAGGGAGGTCTGGAAAAATCAAGGGAGGTCTGGAGATTTCAAGGGAGGTCTAGAAAAATCAAGGGAGGTCTGGAAAAATCAAGGGAGGTCTGGATATTTCAAGGCAGGTTTAGAAAAATCAAGGGAGGTCTAGAAAAATCAAGGGAGGTCTGGAGATTTCAAGGGAGGTCTGGAAATATCAAGGGAGGTCTAGAAAAATCAAGGGAGGTCTGGAGTATTCAAGGGAGGTCTAGAAAAATCAAGGGAGGTCTGGGGATTTCAAGGGAGGTCTGGAGATTTCAAGGGAGGTCTAGAGATTTCAAGGGAGGTCTGGAAAATTCAAGGGAGGTATGGAGATTTCAAGGCAGGTCTAGAGATTTCAAGGGAGGTCTGGAGATTTCAAGGCAGGTCTAGAGATTTCAAGGGAGGTCTGCAGATTTCAAGGGAGGTCTGGAAAAATCAAGGGAGGTCTAGAAAAATCAAGGGAGGTCTGGAGATTTCAAGGCAGGTCTAGAGATTTCAAGGGAGGTTTGGAAAAATCAAGGGAGGTCATGAGATTTCAAGGGAGGTCTGCAGATTTCAAGGGAGGTCTGGAAAAATCAAGGGAGGTCTAGAAAAATCAAGGGAGGTCTGGAAAAATCAAGGGAGGTCTGGAGATTTCAAGGTAGGTCTAGAAAAATCAAAGGAGGTCTGGAGATTTCAAGGGAGGTCTAGAAAAATCAAGGGAGGTCTGGAGATTTCAAGGGAGGTCTAGAGATTTTAAGGGAGGTCTGGAGATTTCAAGGGAGGTCTGGAGATTTCAAGATAGGTCTAGAGATTTCAAGGGAGGTCTGGAAAATTCAAGGGAGGTCTGGAGATTTCAAGGGAGGTCTGGAGATTTCCAGGGAGGTCTTGAAAAATCAAGGGAGGTCTAGAAAAATCAAAAAAGGTCTGGAGATTTCCAGGGAGCTCTAGAATCAAGGGAGGTCTGGAGATTTCAAGGGAGGTCTGGAGATTTCAAGGGAGGTCTGGAAATTTCAAGGGAGGTCTGGAAATATCAAGGGAGGTCTAGAGATTTCAAGGGAGGTCTGGAAAAATCAAGGGAGGTCTGGAGATTTCAAGGGAGGTCTGGAAAAATTAGGGGAGGTCTAGAAAAATCAAGGGAGGTCTGGAGATTTCAAGGGAGGTCTAGAAAAATCAAGGGAGGTCTGGAGATTTCCAGGGAGGTCTAGAAAAATCAAGGGAGGTCTGGAGATTTCAAAAGAGGTCTGGAAAAATCAAGGGAGGTCTGGAGATTTCAAGGGAGGTCTGGAAAAATCAAGGAAGGTCTGGAGATTTCAAGGGAGGTCTGGAAAAATCAAGGGAGGTCTAGAAAAATCAAGGGAGGTCTGGAGATGTCAAGGGAGGTCTGGAGATTTCAAGGGAGGTCTAGAAAAATCAAGGGAGGTCTGGAGATTTTAAGGTAGGTCTGGAAAAATCAAGGGAGGTCTGCAGATTTCAAGGGAGGTCTGGAAATATCAAGGGAGGTCTAGAAAAATCAAGGGAGGTCTGGAGATTTCAAGGGCGGTCTTGAAAAATCAAGGGAGGTCTGGAGATTTCAAGGGAGGTCTAGAAAAATCAAGGGAGGTCTGGAAATTTCAAGGGAGGTCTGGAGATTTAAAGGGAGGTCTGGAAAATTCAAGGGAGGTCTGGAGATTTCAAGGGAGGTCTAGAAAAATCAAGGGAGGTCTGGAAAAATCAATTGAGGTCTGGAAATATCAAGGGAGGTCTAGAGATTTCAAGGGAGGTCTGGAAAAATCAAGGGAGGTCTGGAGATTTTAAGGGAGGTCTAGAAAAATCAAGGGAGGTCTGGAAAAATCAATTGAGGTCTGGAAATATCAAGGGAGGTCTAGAGATTTCAAGGGAGGTCTGGAAAAATCAAGGGAGGTCTGGAGATTTCAAGGGAGGTCTGGAAAAATCAAGGGAGGTCTAGAAAAATCAAGGGAGGTCTGGAGATTTCAAGGGAGGTCTAGAAAAATCAAGGGAGGTCTAGAAAAATCAAGGGAGGTCTAGAAAAATCAAGGGAGGTCTGGAGATTTCAAGGGAGGCCTGGAGATTTCAAGGGAGGTCGGGAGATTTCAAGGGAGGTCTAGAAAAATCAAGGGAGGTCTGGAGATTTCAAGGGAGGTCTAGAAAAATCAAGGGAGGTCTGGAGATTTCAAGGGCGGTCTTGAAAAATCAAGGGAGGTCTGGAGATTTCAAGGGAGGTCTGGAAAAATCAAGGAAGGTCTGGAGATTTCAAGGGAGGTCTGGAAAAATTAGGCGAGGTCTAGAAAAATCAAGGGAGGTCTGGAGATTTCAAGGGAGGTCTAGAAAAATCAAGGGAGGTCTGGAGATTTCAAGGGCGGTCTTGAAAAATCAAGGGAGGTCTGGAGATTTCAAGGGAGGTCTGGAAAAATCAAGGGAGGTCTGGAGATTTCAAGGGAGGTCTGGAAAAATTAGGGGAGGTCTAGAAAAATCAAGGGAGGTCTGGAGATTTCAAGGGAGGTCTAGAAAAATCAAGGGAGGTCTGGAGATTTCCAGGGAGGTCTAGAAAAATCAAGGGAGGTCTGGGGATTTCAAAAGAGGTCTGGAAAAATCAAGGGAGGTCTGGAGATTTCAAGGGAGGTCTGGAAAAATCAAGGAAGGTCTGGAGATTTCAAGGGAGGTCTGGAAAAATCAAGGGAGGTCTAGAAAAATCAAGGGAGGTCTGGAGATGTCAAGGGAGGTTTGGAGATTTCAAGGGAGGTCTAGAAAAATCAAGGGAGGTCTGGAGATTTTAAGGTAGGTCTGGAAAAATCAAGGGAGGTCTGGAGATTTCAAGGGAGGTCTGGAAATATCAAGGGAGGTCTAGAAAAATCAAGGGAGGTCTAGAAAAATCAAGGGAGGTCTGGAGATTTCAAGGGCGGTCTTGAAAAATCAAGGGAGGTCTGGAGATTTCAAGGGAGGTCTGGAAAAATCAAGGGAGGTCTGGAGATTTCAAGGGAGGTCTGGAAAAATTAGGGGAGGTCTAGAAAAATCAAGGGAGGTCTGGAGATTTCAAGGGAGGTCTAGAAAAATCAAGGGAGGTCTGGAGATTTCCAGGGAGGTCTAGAAAAATCAAGGGAGGTCTGGGGATTTCAAAAGAGGTCTGGAAAAATCAAGGGAGGTCTGGAGATTTCAAGGGAGGTCTGGAAAAATCAAGGAAGGTCTGGAGATTTCAAGGGAGGTCTGGAAAAATCAAGGGAGGTCTAGAAAAATCAAGGGAGGTCTGGAGATGTCAAGGGAGGTTTGGAGATTTCAAGGGCGGTCTTGAAAAATCAAGGGAGGTCTGGAGATTTCAAGGGAGGTCTAGAAAAATCAAGGGAGGTCTGGAAATTTCAAGGGAGGTCTGGAGATTTAAAGGGAGGTCTGGAAAAATCAAGGGAGGTCTGGAGATTTCAAGGGAGGTCTAGAAAAATCAAGGGAGGTCTGGAAAAATCAATTGAGGTCTGGAAATATCAAGGGAGGTCTACAGATTTCAAGGGAGGTCTGGAAAAATCAAGGGAGGTCTGGAGATTTCAAGGGAGGTCTAGAAAAATCAAGGGAGGTCTGGAAAAATCAATTGAGGTCTGGAAATATCAAGGGAGGTCTAGAGATTTCAAGGGAGGTCTGGAAAAATCAAGGGAGGTCTGGAGATTTCAAGGGAGGTCTGGAAAAATTAGGGGAGGTCTAGAAAAATCAAGGGAGGTCTGGAGATTTCAAGGGAGGTCTAGAAAAATCAAGGGAGGTCTAGAAAAATCAAGGGAGGTCTAGAAAAATCAAGGGAGGTCTGGAGATTTCAAGGGAGGCCTGGAGATTTCAAGGGAGGTCTGGAGATTTCAAGGGAGGTCTGGAGATTTCAAGGGAGGTCTAGAGATTTCAGAGAGGTCTGGAAAAATCAAGGGAGGTCTGGAGATTTCAAGGGAGGTCTGGAAAAATCAAGGGAGGTCTAGAAAAATCAAGGGAGGTCTGGAGATTTCCAGGGAGGTCTAGAAAAATCAAGGGAGGTCTGGAGATTTCAAAAGAGGTCTGGAAAAATCAAGGGAGGTCTGGAGATTTCAAGGGAGGTCTGGAAAAATCAAGGAAGGTCTGGAGATTTCAAGGGAGGTCTGGAAAAATCAAGGGAGGTCTAGAAAAATCAAGGGAGGTCTGGAGATGTCAAGGGAGGTCTGGAGATTTCAAGGGAGGTCTAGAAAAATCAAGGGAGGCCTGGAGATTTCAAGGGAGGTCTGGAGATTTCAAGGGAGGTCTGGAGATTTCAAGGGAGGTCTGGAGATTTCAAGGGAGGTCTGGAAAAATTAGGGGAGGTCTAGAAAAATCAAGGGAGGTCTGGAGATTTCAAGGGAGGTCTAGAAAAATCAAGGGAGGTCTGGAGATTTCCAGGGAGGTCTAGAAAAATCAAGGGAGGTCTGGAGATTTCAAAAGAGGTCTGGAAAAATCAAGGGAGGTCTGGAGATTTCAAGGGAGGTCTGGAAAAATCAAGGAAGGTCTGGAGATTTCAAGGGAGGTCTGGAAAAATCAAGGGAGGTCTAGAAAAATCAAGGGAGGTCTGGAGATGTCAAGGGAGGTTTGGAGATTTCAAGGGAGGTCTAGAAAAATCAAGGGAGGTCTGGAGATTTCAAGGGAGGTCTGGAAAAATCAAGGGAGGTCTGGAGATTTCAAGGGAGGTCTGGAAATATCAAGGGAGGTCTAGAAAAATCAAGGGAGGTCTGGAGATTTCAAGGGCGGTCTTGAAAAATCAAGGGAGGTCTGGAGATTTCAAGGGAGGTCTAGAAAAATCAAGGGAGGTCTGGAAATTTCAAGGGAGGTCTGGAGATTTAAAGGGAGGTCTGGAAAAATCAAGGGAGGTCTGGAGATTTCAAGGGAGGTCTAGAAAAATCAAGGGAGGTCTGGAAAAATCAATTGAGGTCTGGAAATATCAAGGGAGGTCTACAGATTTCAAGGGAGGTCTGGAAAAATCAAGGGAGGTCTGGAGATTTCAAGGGAGGTCTAGAAAAATCAAGGGAGGTCTGGAAAAATCAATTGAGGTCTGGAAATATCAAGGGAGGTCTAGAGATTTCAAGGGAGGTCTGGAAAAATCAAGGGAGGTCTGGAGATTTCAAGGGAGGTCTGGAAAAATTAGGGGAGGTCTAGAAAAATCAAGGGAGGTCTGGAGATTTCAAGGGAGGTCTGGAGATTTCAAGGGAGGCCTGGAGATTTCAAGGGAGGTCTGGAGATTTCAAGGGAGGTCTGGAGATTTCAAGGGAGGTCTAGAGATTTCAGAGAGGTCTGGAAAAATCAAGGGAGGTCTGGAGATTTCAAGGGAGGTCTGGAAAAATCAAGGGAGGTCTAGAAAAATCAACGGAGGTCTGGAGATTTCCAGGGAGGTCTAGAAAAATCAAGGGAGGTCTGGTGATTTCAAAAGAGGTCTGGAAAAATCAAGGGAGGTCTGGAGATTTCAAGGGAGGTCTGGAAAAATCAAGGAAGGTCTGGAGATTTCAAGGGAGGTCTGGAAAAATCAAGGGAGGTCTAGAAAAATCAAGGGAGGTCTGGAGATGTCAAGGGAGGTCTGGAGATTTCAAGGGAGGTCTAGAAAAATCAAGGGAGGCCTGGAGATTTCAAGGGAGGTCTGGAGATTTCAAGGGAGGTCTGGAGATTTCAAGGGAGGTCTAGAGATTTCAAGGGAGGTCTGGAAAAATCAAGGGAGGTCTGGAGATTTCAAGGGAGGTCTGGAAAAATCAAGGGAGGTCTAGAAAAATCAAGGGAGGTCTGGAGATTTCCAGGGAGGTCTAGAAAAATCAAGGGAGGTCTGGAGATTTCAAAAGAGGTCTGGAAAAATCAAGGGAGGTCTGGAGATTTCAAGGGAGGTCTGGAAAAATCAAGGAAGGTCTGGAGATTTCAAGGGAGGTCTGGAAAAATCAAGGGAGGTCTAGAAAAATCAAGGGAGGTCTGGAGATGTCAAGGGAGGTCTGGAGATTTCAAGGGAGGTCTAGAAAAATCAAGGGAGGTCTGGAGATTTTAAGGTAGGTCTGGAAAAATCAAGGGAGGTCTGGAGATTTCAAGGGAGGTCTGGAAATATCAAGGGAGGTCTAGAAAAATCAAGGGAGGTCTGGAGATTTCAAGGGCGGTCTTGAAAAATCAAGGGAGGTCTGGAGATTTCAAGGGAGGTCTAGAAAAATCAAGGGAGGTCTGGAAATTTCAAGGGAGGTCTGGAGATTTAAAGGGAGGTCTGGAAAAATCAAGGGAGGTCTGGAGATTTCAAGGGAGGTCTAGAAAAATCAAGGGAGGTCTGGAAAAATCAATTGAGGTCTGGAAATATCAAGGGAGGTCTAGAGATTTCAAGGGAGGTCTGGAAAAATCAAGGGAGGTCTGGAGATTTCAAGGGAGGTCTGGAAAAATTAGGGGAGGTCTAGAAAAATCAAGGGAGGTCTGGAGATTTCAAGGGAGGTCTAGAAAAATCAAGGGAGGTCTAGAAAAATCAAGGGAGGTCTAGAAAAATCAAGGGAGGTCTGGAGATTTCAAGGGAGGCCTGGAGATTTCAAGGGAGGTCTGGAGATTTCAAGGGAGGTCTGGAGATTTCAAGGGAGGTCTAGAGATTTCAGAGAGGTCTGGAAAAATCAAGGGAGGTCTGGAGATTTCAAGGGAGGTCTGGAAAAATCAAGGGAGGTCTAGAAAAATCAAGGGAGGTCTGGAGATTTCCAGGGAGGTCTAGAAAAATCAAGGGAGGTCTGGAGATTTCAAAAGAGGTCTGGAAAAATCAAGGGAGGTCTGGAGATTTCAAGGGAGGTCTGGAAAAATCAAGGAAGGTCTGGAGATTTCAAGGGAGGTCTGGAAAAATCAAGGGAGGTCTAGAAAAATCAAGGGAGGTCTGGAGATGTCAAGGGAGGTCTGGAGATTTCAAGGGAGGTCTAGAAAAATCAAGGGAGGTCTGGAGATTTCAAGGGCGGTCTTGAAAAATCAAGGGAGGTCTGGAGATTTCAAGGGAGGTCTAGAAAAATCAAGGGAGGTCTGGAAATTTCAAGGGAGGTCTGGAGATTTCAAGGGAGGTCTGGAAAAATCAAGGGAGGTCTAGAAAAATCAAGGGAGGTCTGGAAAAATCAAGGGAGGTCTGGAGATTTCAAGGGAGGTCTGGAAATATCAAGGGAGGTCTAGAAAAATCAAGGGAGGTCTGGAGATTTCAAGGGAGGTCTGGAAAAATCAAGGAAGGTCTGGAGATTTCAAGGGAGGTCTGGAAAAATCAAGGGAGGTCTAGAAAAATCAAGGGAGGTCTGGAAAAATCAAGGGAGGTCTGGAGATTTCAAGGGAGGTCTGGAAATATCAAGGGAGGTCTAGAAAAATCAAGGGAGGTCTGGAGATTTCAAGGGCGGTCTTGAAAAATCAAGGGAGGTCTGGAGATTTCAAGGGAGGTCTAGAAAAATCAAGGGAGGTCTGGAAATTTCAAGGGAGGTCTGGAGATTTAAAGGGAGGTCTGGAAAAATCAAGGGAGGTCTGGAGATTTCAAGGGAGGTCTAGAAAAATCAAGGGAGGTCTGGAAAAATCAATTGAGGTCTGGAGATTTCAAGAGAGGTCTGGAGATTTAAAGGGAGGTCTAGAAAAATCAAGGGAGGTCTGGAGATTTCAAGGGAGGTCTGGAAATATCAAGGGAGGTCTAGAAAAATCAAGGGAGGTCTGGAGATTTCAAGGGAGGTCTGGAAAAATCAAGGGAGGTCTGGAAATATCAAGGGAGGTGTAGAGATTTCAAGGGAGGTCTGGAAAAATCAAGGGAGGTCAGGAAAAATCAAGATACAGTAGGTGTTGGAAGTCAGATTTAGTATTGCAGGTAGGACAAATGTTAGGAGGTTCGTATTTAAGGAGGTGGAGGTGGTTGGCCGAGGTAATGCCATGTTTAATTTTATTAGATTCACTCTTTCATAGTAGTAATTGTATATTCATCATTCGTTTTCTTGTGAGGTAGGTTCTTCTCAAGATCATTGTTGGTATAAATGTAATAAAGATAGGTGGCGGCAGATTTATCCGCGAGTTCATTTCCACGAATGCCAAGTAAAAGAAAAAAGCTTCCTTGTCTTACTTACCATAAAATTCCCTTATTTGGAATGCATGTTTTTGACTGCTTGTCTTAGCTTTAAATCCTTTATGTTGTATAAACCCGCCCATTTTCCCCATTTTCAAATTTAAAGTATTTCTTTTTTGGCTTGGTAATCAGGCTTTTTAACGGTCGTTCGATAAATTATAATCTCTCATTTGTCAAAAGTGGTTTATATCACTGTGAATGAAGTATTTTGTAAACATTTGAACGCACCCATAATTGTGTCTGCACCTTGAAGTTGTAAGCGGCAAGCGCTTGGGTCAGCTGTGACGTCCTCATCTTATGCATTTTATAAACAAAATAAAAATAGAAGAAAAGTGCAAGCAAAAACAAATCCCAAAAAATTTAACCTGATAAATTTAATCAACATCAAATTATTATAAAAATTCGTACAAAAACTTCAGAGATTATTTGAAATTAATTTAAAAATTACTACTGTTTTTCCAAATTTGAAGTCATTCATAAATTTTTTATTGTTGTTGTGAAATCATATTGAATATTCCATCCGGACAACTAAGCTACTGCGCTGTGACTGCTTATTCCTGTTCATACTTGTCTATAAAGGGTTTTGATGTGAAAAACTTAAAAAACAATAACAATACTTTGAAAAGAACATACAAAATAGATAACTATGGATGTCCATAAAGATCCAACTGAAGTTCCCACTGGGTTTACGAAAGAAGCAACCACGACGTCGACTTTCGGTAATCAGTCAACAGGTTTTTCTACAGGATCAGGATTTGGAAGACAAACTAATACAGTTTTTGGTACATTTCCAAATCAAAATAACCAACAAACCCAAACCAATAATCTAGCTGCATTTGGGTCTCAAAATAGCAGTTTTGGAAATAACATCTTTAACAACCAAGGTATGTAAAGTGTGGGATTGTAAATACAGTGACTCAAACGACTAATCAAGCACGTTAAATAAAGGGTGATTTTTAAAAGCTAGAGGAAAGTTTTTCAAAAAAAAAAAACGTACAATTCAGAACAATTCATGAAAATTATTTGGTTTTCAGACAGAACTATCTTGTAATCGAAAAGTCTTGATGTCTTAAATAAATTTTTGTATGGTAACTATGTTTCAACAGCTTAATTCAAAGTTAAGAAGGACAGCAAAAGTTTTTGAAGTTTTATTAACTCCAAAAGAAAATTTAGTGGTTTACCAAATTGTATGGAGTTTTCGGGTTCTATATCTAGTGATTTGCAAACTATCTGTAATCTTTTTGCAGATTTTTTTTTGATTCTGTTTACGCAGTTACGTCTTCTAACGAGCTTCCTGAATTTACTCCATCTAATGTACTTTATATAGGAATTATTCATTTAGAAATATCAGATGTACTTGAAGCGTTAAATGGAATTGATTAAAACAAAGGACTTGGTCCAGATAGTATATCTCCCAAGATAATCAAAAAATGTGCAACGTCCCTCGCGTTACCCTTGTTGCTTATTTTTAATAAGTCTCTGAAGACAGGTGAATTTTTAAATGAGTGGAAAATATCGTACATATCTCCGATTTTTAAGTCCGGAGCAAAGCAAAAAATATGTAATTACCGACCATTTCTAAAATTTTTGAAAAAATTGTATGTGATAAGCTCATTTTTCTTACTAAACAAATAGTATCTGATTCTCAGCATTGATTTGTTTCCGGAAGATCTACAGCTACAAATCTCACTACTTTGTGTGATTTAGTTGTTAGTGGATTTGAAAGTGGTCTCCAGACCGACATCATCTTTACTGGCTTTGCCGAGGCATTTGATAGAGTTAACCATGAAATATTATTACATAAATTGTCCAAACTTGGTATCCACTCCATACTTTTAGAATGGATCCGTTCGTATCTTACTGATCAAACCCAATTCGTTAAGATACACAGATATGTTTCTAAGTGCTTAAAAGTAACCTCTGGTATCCCTCAAGGAAGTCACATTGGTCCTTTGTTCTTTAATTTGATTATCAATGATATTCCTGACATTTTCCAATTTTCCAGGTATTTATTACATGCTGCCGACATAAAAATATTCAGAACAATATATTCTCTAAATGATTGTTATTTATTGCAAGAAGATTTATGTGAACTTGCATCATGGTGCAATAAAAATCTTCTTTTCTTAAATGTAGCCAAATGTCAAAGCTTTATATGCTCAAGGAAAATTGCACCAATAGTATTTGATAAGACTATCAATAATATAACATAAGATAAAGTAACTGAAAAGAAGGATTTAGGAGTCATATTTGATAGGAAGTGCACATTTAGTAGTCACATTGACTATATAGTAGGGTGGCTCGATTTTTTTTTTTGATTCAGGTTTTGGGCACTAACCAAAAGTTGCCTTTATATATCATGATGTCAGGTAAAAAAAAAATTTTGAAAAAAATTGCGATCTTGTACTGCCCCAAAGTCATACAAAACTTCTCCTGAAACCAAAAAAAACTAGTAAAAAAAATAAATGTTTCTCAGAAATAAAACCATTTTTTATAACTTTGGTGACATTAAATTTTATTATGGATGGTAATCAAGAGCATTTTAAGTAACAAACAATAAAATATGAAGAAAAAAGTGTTAAAACTATGTTTAAAAAAAAGCAAAAAGTTAAGAAAAAACTACAAAATTTTAAAATCTTTTTTAGAATTGAAAAATGGCATTTTTTTTCGGGATTCAATTCTTGTTCTTATAAAGCCATCACGCCTCATTGGACTACAGACAGCAGCTGAAGCTTCAGTCACTGTGTGGTTAGATGTTCTGCACCGATTGGAGTTACAGATATTTCAAAAGAAGATTCCGGTGATGATCCTGATGACAAAGTTGAATTTGTATCTTGACGAGCAGGTGAGGGTGGTATTTCATCGTTTTGAATTTCCGATATGAAAGCTCTACTAGTTGACGGAGTTTGTTCCAAAACAGATTGCGATGCTGATGCAGATGGAATATTAACATTAGTGGCATGTTTTATAAGTGATGCATCATGTCTTCTTTTCCTTTGAAGGCATGCTGAAATCTGCTTTGTTACTTTGACATCAACATTGCTTATAACCATTTTTCGTTGCGTTCGTTGATCCATTAAAAATTGTCTTTCTCTTACTGGCACTTTGAATTGTTTTTCACACTGGCATGAATTCAAATCCTTACATTTGCATATCGCGATATCAAAAAGACAACGAGATTTTTCTTTAAAAATTTGAATGCGATTTTTGTAAGACTCTACGTCTTTTCTGGATTTGTAGGGTTTCAATAAGTTTCGGTATTTCTCATGATAACTTTTTATTTTACTCGAAACTGACCGCTGGTCTATTACAGCTGGTATGGACGCAAACTCCCACAGTTTAATTAATTTTTCACTAATTACTTCACATGTATTGGAAACCGAGTTCTTGAATTCTTTTGGTTTATTCCGACTAATCCACAAAAAACATAGAATAACATCTTCATATGTTGGAAGTACATTTTTTGGTAAGTCTCGACCAAAACCGAAAACTGGACACATCAAATCACTCCGTAAAACTGACATTTCTCTATATGAGGAAAATTAAGCACTTGTCGACGCAGAAAAAAAACACTTCTAAACGATATTGCTAGGTCTAATACAAAAACTTTTTTGTTTCAAGATATGGGTTCCGTCGGTTTATATTTAAAAAATGCTATAGGGAAGGGATGGCGATTTTCAAAAATTACGGTTTTCGGTTTTTTTCAGTTCTTTCGCTTTGTTACCCCTTCAGTTTAACCTTCCAGTTTTAAGCGGACAGAAAAACCGTTTTTTTGAATAACCGGTTTTCGTTTCTTGTTCGAAACAAAATTCAGATACTGTTAGGCCTACTACATATACTTTTTGGATTAGAGATATGGAATGCCTTGCCTAGGTTTATATTTTTTAAATGCTATAGGGAAGGGATGGTGGTTTTTTCAGAATAACCAGTTTTCGGTTTCTTCGTCACTTCAATTTAACCTGCTGAAAAACCGGTTTTTGTATAACTGTGACCTGTAAATGTGAAATCTAAAGTGTTCGTGGTCGCAGTTACGTAAAAAACCGGTTTTTCAGCAGGTTAATCTAAGAAGAACAACTCAACAATTTCCCCTCCTCATATTCCTACCCCTACACTACAGTACCGCTTGGAAATGGAGAAAAACATAACCAAACCAGTACACAAACACAGGCAGGTTATTTGAGAAAACAAAGACTTTGAATGTGAATAGAGCACAAACACAGCCAGATTGAGGGTCAACTGACCCCTTTGCTCACCCCTCTCTTTCCCCTAGCAGACGCCTATGCGTTAGTCTGTTGATTTTTAAATACAGTTTTATATTTAACTTGTAAAATATAAGCAATTTTGTAAGCGATTTTATATAATTTTTTTTCTCTAGATTTTCCATATTTCGAAAATCTTTAAGGTCCTTGGGGCAGTATTTAAAATTGAAATTTTTTAAAAATATTTTGGATTCCTATTAAGAGGCTATTATGACACCTTTTATATATAGCCCGAACCCCATCAAACAAAAAAAAATTCATACAATTTTTTTATCAATCGATCCACCCTACTATATAGTTAATACAGCATATAAAATGTTGAGTTTTCTAAAAAGGAACACTAGAGAATTCTCCGATTCATATGCTCTTAAATCTCTTTATATGGCTTTTGTGAGATCTACCCTGGAATACTGTTGTGTGGTTTGGAATCCGTACTATGCAAATCATTCATTAAGAATTGAAAGGATTCAGAGAAGTTACACAAGATATTGTTTTTTTTTTAAGCTAAATTGGAACATTATTATGCCCGCATATAATGTGAGATGTTTGCTTTTTGGTATTCAAACGCTTGAGGTCAGAAGAAAGTATTTTTCTATTATGATGATAAAGTAGTAAGGTCATATTATGTGTCCTTACTTGTTAGAGCAAATACAATTTTATTTTCCTAGTAGAGGCCTTCGTATAGGCTTTCATTTACGGGAGACTTTTTCTAGAAGTAATTATGGTAGAAATGTACCGATTATGCGTTGCATAAGAGATACCAATGCTGTAATTGAAAAGATAGATATTTTTATGCACAGTTCACGAGAAACTTTTAAAAAACGTGTAATGTTAATTTTGTTATTTCATTAATTATTGTGATATATATGTTAAATTAATGTTTTATGTACTTATTTTAAATATTTATTATATCTCTAAGTTACTATTTTTTCGTTATTTTAATTTATATTTATGTAATCTAAAAGAGAATGTTAATCTCAGATTGATTGAAATAAACTTAACTAAACTAAAATCTTTATTTGAATCGATAGTACAGTCCTTATAATTTAATGTTTGAAGATTATTTCATGTAAAGTTTCACATTTATTAAAGTTTTACGTTGCAGTTGCTCGGGTCGTTCGGCTTCAATTCTTGCATCAGCTGTATTTTGAAAGGCATCACACATAAATCCTTCCGCAAATTGTCAACATTGTTGAGTAACAGAGGCGAGAGGTGGTTAAATGTCCAAAAATGTAAATTTGGTGTGGAATTTTTTTTTAATTTATTTATTCGTCTTTCAAGTTACAATACTTTATGGAGACTACATTAAAAACAAACATTATATTTACAAATTGACAGTGGTAAAAACAGTGTCACAAAAAATTCAATACATCTTTCTTAATATCTAATCTATTTTTATTAAAATCAATTACAAACTCAAATTCGTTAAAAGCAATACAAGAAGCAGTTATTGGATTCTGTTTCGTATAATTTGTGCTATGAAAAGGAACATGTAGAAAACTACCATTTCTAGGATGCAAATTCTGAGATGGAACATACATATTAAACTGAGACAACAAAATTGAACAATTTATGTTAGAGTTGAGCACATCGTAAGCAAAGAGTAGTGAATACAATTTTGTATAAGGTTTTAAGTAAATTAAAGCACATCTGGTCTCATAAGGTGACATATTTGAATAATTATAAAGCTTTCGTAAAGCAAATTTTGTGAATCTCTTCTGAACCTTTTCAGGGATTCCATATACTTACTTACTTACTTACTTACTTAAGGTGGCGCTACAGTCCGGGGCGGACCTGGGCCTCAACCAACAAGCGTCTCCAGCCAGTTCGGTCCCTAGCTAGCTGTCTCCAGTTTCGCACGCCAAGTTGGTTGAGGTCCTCTCCCACCTGGGTGCGCCACCTGAGTCGCGGTCTTCTTCTACTGCGCCGCCGTCCCTCGGGATTGGATTCGAAGACCTTCCGGGCTGGAGCGTTGATGTCCATCCGCTCTACATGACCTAGCCATCTAAGCCGTTGGACTTTAATTCTGCTAACTAGGTCAGTGTCGCTGTATAGCCCGTACAGTTCGTCGTTATATCTTCTCTTCCATTCTCCATCTATGCGTACGGGACCAAAGATCACCCGAAAAATTTTTCTCTCGAAGCATCCTAAGACGCTCTCATCTTTCTTTGACTGGGTCCAGGCCTCAGCGCCATAAATGAGAACCGGGATGATGAGTGTCTTATGGATGGTGATTTTAGATGCTCGAGAGAGGACTTTACTTCTCAATTGCCTTCTAAGTCCAAAGAAGCATCGATTTGCAAGAGTTATTCTTCGTTGGTGTCGTTGTCTGCATTAATAGCGGTGCCTAGGTAGACAAAGTCCTTAACTACCTCAAAGTAATAGCTGTCCATGGTTACGTTTTGTCCAAGACGTCGTCGTTCAGTGTCCTTCTTTGATGACAGCATATACTTGGTCTTGCCCTCATTGACCACTTCTTCGCTTTCGTCGCAATGCTCCAAAACGCTCCACTGATATCACGCTTTGATCTTCCAATTATGTCAATATCGTCTGCGTATCCGAGTAATTGGATGGACCTTTGGAAGATTGTGCCTCTAGTGTTGACGGTTGAGTTTTGTACAATTCTTTCCAGAACGATGTTAAAGAAGTCGCATGACAGTGCATCGCCTTGTCTAAAACCTTTTTGACATCAAATGCATCGGTAAGTTCTTTTCCGAAACTAGACATTTTTCTGTAGAGCTCTTCCCTATACGCGGCTTTGAAATCGATAAAGAGATGGTGGATATCGATTTGAAGTTCCTGGGTTTTTCCGAGATTTGCCGTAGTGTGAATATTTGGTCGATAGTGTACTTTCCTGGTCTACAGCCACACTGATGAGGACCTATCAGGTTGTTGACGAATGGCTTCAGAAGTTCATATAATACGGCAGAGAAGATCTTATACGCAATGTTAAGGAGACTGATGCCTCGTATTGGCGCAGTTTAGAGGGCCTCCTTTCTTATGTATCGGGCACACTATGCTGAGATTCCACTCATCGGGCATGCTTTCTTCCGACCATATCTTGCAGATGAGTTGGTGCATGCTCCCTACCAAGTCATCGCCTGCTGCTTTGAATAGTTCGGCGGTGATGCCGTCAGCTCCAGCTGCTTTGTTTGACTTAAGTTTAGATATAGCTATCTTCACTTCGTCAAGGTCGGGTAGGCGGAATTGTTGATCTGCGTCGCCGAGGTTGAGTGGTTCTATCTCCCTTACAGCGGAATTCGGTTCGTCATCCCCGTTATATAATTTGGAGAATTGGTCTTTCCATATTCTCAGCAACGACTGTGGTTCTACTACGAAGTTCCCCTGATCGTCTTTACAGGCTTCGGTTCGTGGCTGGTACCCTTGGGAGGTCTTTTTTACCTTTTGGTAAAATTTACGAACCTCATTCCATTCCTGTTGTGACATCCCACTATCTCCTCGATCGCGCGCTTCTCATGCTCTCTTTTTTTCCGGCATTCGTCGTCAAACCAGGGGTTTCGCTGTGGTGGCCGTGTGAAACCTAGCACTTCAGAGGCGGCATCTCTGATGGCTGCAAGGCAATGTTGCCACTGGTTTTCAATGCTTAACGCAGGAAGCATAGGACTCCTTAAGAGGTTATTAGAGACTCGATCGGAAAAGGACATGGCAGTCTCTTGCGATTGTAGCCGTCTAACGTCGAATCTTCTCACAGTACTTCCTTGTTTTGGCTTGGATCGGGATATCCGTAGCCGTACCTTGGCTACAACGAGGTAGTGGTCCGAGTCAATGTTGGCCTCTCGGAATGTTCGGATATCCTGGATACTGGAGAAGTGTCGTGCGTCGATGGCAATGTGGTCAATCTGGTTGACGGTTGATTGATCAGGAGATTTCCATGTCCCCTTGTGGATATTAAGATGCGTGAACTGCGTACTAGCTACCAGAACGTCTCGCCCCGCAGCGAAATCGACCAGCCTGAATTGAATCCGTTGTCGGAGGTGGCTTCGTGCAGGGCTGTATCTCCAAAGGCTCGAAAAATATGTCTTTGGTGTCTTCATCTTTCTCCTCTGTTGGGGCATGCGCGCATATTAGGCTTATGTTGGCGAATGTAGCCTTGATGCGGATTGTCGTGATGCGCTCGCTCACACTGTTGAAACTCAAGACTTTTTGCCTGAGCCTAGTTCCAACAACAAATCCACACCCAAATAGACGCTGTCGTTGTTCTCGGTAGCAGTCGCCGTAGTAGATATCGCAGTCTTTTAGTTTGCGTTTGCCCGGTCCATCCCATCGCACTTTTAAGATGGCGGTAATATCTGCCTTGCAGCAGTTTAGGGCTTCCGCTAATTGTTCGGCTGCACGTGGTCTGTTAAGGGACCTTACATTCCACGTACATATCCGAAGTTCGTTGTCCTTATTTCGTTCGCGTGGGTTGTCAACAGTGAATCCGTCCGTACCCGAGGCTTGTTGGTGCTTCGAAACTATGATATTTTTACGTGGCCAGGAAGTCACCCCGACGGCACAACCCCCAACCTGGAGGGCCAGATCCTTAGTATAACTCCAAGGAAGAAGAGCCGGATAAACCGCTCCTTACAGGCCTGGGCTCCGATGTTCCCAAAATGTTTCAAAATTCTCAGTGTCTTTTTTTTGCGGACGACCTTAAACTTTATGGTTATATTAAATGTTGTGATGATTGTGTTTTATTAAACGATGACTTAAATAAATTGGCAGATTTGTGTAATATAAACTCCTTATATCTTAATATTTCAAAATGCCAGGTTATGTCATGCTTTCGTACGATTTCTCCAATCAAATTGATAGTTCTATATTGGATCGTGTACTAAGTTTTCATTTGAAAATAAATATTAAAATCCAGAGAATATTTCAAGGTTTATGTATTATAAACTTCATTGGGGTATTGCCATTCCATCGTATGAAACCAGATGTCTCTTATTTAGTATGCAGTGTTTGGCAAATCGGCGTGCATACTTTGCGATAATGTTTATAAGAGATATACTTAATAATCATATTAAATGTGCTCAACTTCTTGCACTTATATCTATTCGTGTTCCTACTTCCAGAGATAATATTAGTTTTTACGAGTAAAATTCAGTTTGTACTAGTTTGAACTTTAATAGAATTTGCATTAGAGATAGCTTTAAAATGTATGTTTCAAATGTACTTAGTTCTATTTGACGTTTGTATAACTGTTTTAATAACAATTTCCGTACAAATAAATAATATTTTTGATTTCATAGGTTAGTAGATATCAAACAATTATTTTTTTCAGGTCTTCAATATTGAAAACTTTACTCTGTAACTGTTCGACAAATACAAATTTCCTACTTAGCGTTATTTACTTCCGTTGTTGAATGGCACTCGATTTGTTTTTGCTCTAGAGACAAAGCTGCTAGTCAGTGTTATGACTACATTTTTTACTAAAGCGCGTTATTGATTCTATGAGACCAATCTTTGTTCGCACTCGTACCGTGGGGAGAGACTTAAGATATTTTAACATAAATTAATCCGTTGGTCCGGAGGTGGTTAAGAGGTGTTCTTCAAAGCTGGCAAAACCAGTGCGTAGGCTTTTTTATTTATCTATTCCTGAGGTCTCGTTCTAAGTAGGTGAAAAACAGCATTTGTGCAGCCCAAGATCAAAAAATGCGAATCCTTCTCACCCTGTTATTATCGAACGATTGCACTTGTCTCTTCTTTCCAAGGCCATGAAAACTCAAAAAATACTGGGAGATCAAAAGCTTATTAATGAGTAAAACCGGAATAAATTCAAACAAGCTAGAAAGACCTGTAACGGACATATACGACGCATTCAATGTTTGCATCACAAAAAATTACGACAAAAAATACTACAATGTCCCAGTGGTGATAAAAACCTCTAGTCATTTGTAAAAAATGTGCGTAACACTACGTCTAATGGAAAGCGTAAACCATTCTATGAAACGAATTTTCTTTTGCACTCGTAAAGATCTTGACATTCACAAATCCGCTGGCCCAGATATTATCCCCGCTATTGTTCTGAAGAGGTGTTCTTCAACGCCTGCAAAACCAGTGCGTAAGCTTTTCCATCTGTAATATTCTACTACAGGTCTCTTTTCGAGTGAATGGAAAACTGCAATTGTCCAGCCAGTCCCTAAAAAAGGCGAATCCTCCTCCCCCTTTAATTATCGTCTAATTGCACTTACGTCCCTTCTTTCCAAAGTCATGGAAACGCTGATTAATTTTCAGGTTAAGAAATATCTTGAAGAACGAAAGTCTTTTGATGACCGGCAGTATGGCTTTCGTAGCAATAGATCCTCTGGTGATCATATGGTTTATCTCACCGAACAGTGGAACAAATCTTTACATCGTTTTGGAGAAAGAAGGATTGTAGCACTTTATATTTCAAACGCATTTGATAGAGTTTGGCATCAAGCTCTCTTATCGAAAATGCGTGTTTATGGTATTGATGAATCTCTTCTTTTTTGGGACCGTTCAATTCAAGTAGTATTGGACGGATTCAAATCTGATATCCACAAAATAAACGCTGGTGTGCCCCAGGGCTCCGTTTTGTCTCCGACGCTCTTCCTTATTTTTATAAGTGATCATTTGTCTGAAACTTCTAACCCACTAAATTGTTTCGCTGATGATAGTACCCTAAGCTTTTCATAGTCGTTCGTAGATTCACATCCTTGTCCTTCGGATGTGGAACATCAATGGCGGCGTATGATAAGCTTATTAAATTCTGATCTTCACAGGATTGTACAATGGGGAATAGAATTTAATGCTTCGAAAACTGAATGCTGTCTGCTATCGCAAAAGCGTAACCCTCCCCCAATGCCACTATCCATGGGTGGTACTTGCATCGAGGAGATTGAACAACTATCAGTCCTAGGTATGTGCATTACAAACCACTTGTTGTGGAGTGATCACATGTTTAACATGCTTCTAAATGTTTAGGTTTTCTCCGACGATGCAAGAAATTTTGTACCCCTTCTGATCTGGCTATAATTTACAAAACTTTTCTTCGTCTAAAAATCGAGTACAATTCTCATATTTGGGCAGGTGCTCCTATAACCCATTTGAGTCCCTTGGACATAATTCAAAAGATAGCTCTTAAAATAATAGGAGACCGTTGTCTAACTGAAACTTTTGCATCTCTCCTGTGACGGTGCTCGAGAGATTTTTCATGTCTCTCATTATTTTATCACTACTTCCACAGGTAATGCTTTAATGAAATAGCCAGTTGCATTCCTACAATTCAACCGAAACACTCGTTCTTTTACACTTGAGCCCAATTTCGGTCGTACTGTAAAGTACAGAGATTCTTATTTAAATCACACTACACGAATGTGTTATGCCTTACCAGAGTCAATATTTCCCATTCATTACAATGTGCAGGCATTCAAAACCAATGCGCATCGGTATCTCCTTTCAAAAACCTATCCTCCCTTCCTAATTACTCGCACTGTGTATAATCATTATAAGGGTATTCATATCCCCTTGAGTGCGCGTACAATATACAAAAAAGAACGACAGAAGGGCTTTCTTAGAAAGTGATTCACTGGTGATCTCATGGTTCATCTCACCGAAGAGTGAAGCGAATTTTTACATCGTTTTAGAGAAAGTAAGATTATTGCACTGGATATTTCAAATACATTTAATAGGATTTGGGACCAGACTCACTTATCGACAATGTTTGACCTCAGTTTTCATGAATCCCTTCTTTATGGGATAAGTTATTACCATTTGGATACTACAATACAATAAGTATTGGATTGCTTGAAGTCTGAAATTGAAAAAATATGTGTTGGTGTAACCCAATGATTTGTTCTGTCTTCAACACTATTTCTCATTTTTATTAATGACTGCGACTTCATTAAAATTCCTTTTTTCACCCTTTTTTTGTACCGATATTTAACCGTTTATGCCCTAGAGAAATATCCAGCTGTATTTCTTCCCTAAAACAAGTTCAACAGTATTACTCGCGCTTCTGGAAATACTCATCAGTATAAATCAATTTAAATAGCTACGATGTACATATTTTACTTTCCTAAAACAAAACAATTTACTAATACAAACTTTATTTTTCCCAGCAGAATTTTGTCAACCGCATTATTTTGGATTCGGTTCTATGATGTCACAGCAAACTACGAACATTTGCTTCACGGGCTTTGGCGAACCCAAAACTAATTATTTATTCAACAGTCCCTTAAGTGGCACCACCATGAAGAGAGTAAAATTGATTTTCGAAAGTCCAGATATGGTTTTTGGAAGTAGCATTTACAAGAAGCCCAACGTTATTGTTGAAATTGAAGTTCATCCAACAAGCAACCGAATTTGGCAATCAAATTGTAGTGACTTCTCATTTAGTGTTATCCACGTTGAAAAATATAACAGCATGTTTACGATGAAAAGTGCTGGTCCTTTAAGTAAGTTAATGAATAGGTGTAGTTATTTATTTCAATCTTTAAAGTCTGTATGTCAAAAAACCCCTGATATTAATTTATGGTTAATTTTATTTTCAGAATTTCTAGTAAGAGTTAAACATTCGACAACACTCTTCGGCGACAATAGCATATCGCCATCAATGAATAATGGCAATCAAAAAATAACTTTTACTTTCCAATCTAACCAACGACAATTTGGATCAAACACAAGAGAAAAAGAAACTATTGTGGAAGTTCCTTTACCTGTCAATAATTTAATGTCGAAGTTTTCAAATGAGTATTTTATGGTTGCTGTTGGACCAGATTTTTCTACAAATTCTTTCGAAGTTCAAACCTCAACAAATAGTGGTAAGATGATTTTTAAATTCCTGAGGGTTTTATTATATATTTATTTATTTTATATAATATTTATTAACACAACATTGAAGCGTTGAGAAGCACAAGGGCTTAAGTGAGATTTCTGGGTTTTGTATGTTTTTTTTTGCAAACAAAAATTATCATCATTTTTCTACGATTTTCAGCTTAAAATTTACTTACTTACTAACTTACTTAAGGTGGCGCTACAGTCCTGTGTGAACTAGGGCCTCGACCAACAAACTTCTCCATCTAGCTCGGTCCCTAGTTAGATGTATCCAGTTTTGATCTCTAAGTTGGGTGAGGTCACTTTCCACTTGTGAGCGCCGTCTGATCCGAGGTCTTTCTCTACTGCGCTATCCTGTGGGTGTGGATTCGAAGACTTTCCGGGCCGGAGCATTAATTTCAATGTGCTCTACGTCACCCAGTCATCTTAGTCGTTCGACTTTTACCCTTCTGGCCAAGTCTACGTCGCTGTTCTTAGCCCAAAGAAACAGCGGTTTGCAGGAGTTATTCTGCGTTTGATCTCAGCGCAGGTGTTATTTTCTGCGTTTACAGGGGAGCCTAGATAGACGAAGTCATTGACTACTTTAAAGTTACGTCCGTTGATGGTGACGTTTTGACCAAGACGTCAATGTTGTATGTCCTTTCTTGACGACAGCATGTACTTTGTTTAGCCCTCATTAACCGTTAAACCCATTTTTGCCGCCTCTGCCTCAATACTCACAAAAGCCCAATTGACATCACGCCGAGTTCTTCCGATTATGTCAATGTCATCAGCATATGCTAGTAATTGGAAAGACTTTTGAAAGATAAGGCCTCTAGTGTTGACGTGTGAGCTACGCACTATTCTTTCAAGGACGCATGACAGCGGATCACCTTGTCTAAAGCCTTATTTGACATCTGGTTGTGTTATGTTGTTTCCAGCCTTTATAGAGCAGCGTGAATTCTCCATGGTCATCCTGCAAAAACGGACGAGTTTGACAGGAATGCCAAAACTAGACATAGCTCTATACAGCTCGTCCGAGTAGATGCTGTCATATAGGGCCTTGAAATCGATGAAAAGATAGTGGGTGTCGATTTATGTTCTTGGGTTTTTCCAGGATCTGCCGTAATGTGAATATTTGATCGACTGTGGACTTTCCTGGTCTAAAACCACACTGATAAGGACCTATCAGGTTGTTGACGATGGGCTTTAGACGTTCACATATTACGGCAGAGAAGATTTTATAGGCGATGTTAAGTAGACTGATTTCTCTATAGTAGGATCGGGCAAACAATACTGAGGTTCCATTCATCGGGCATGCTTTCTTCCGACCATATCTTACAGATAAGTTTGTGCATGCTCCTAACCAACTTATCTCCGGCTGCTTTAAAGAGCTCGGCATTCAAGCCATCCGCTCCAGGGGCTTTATTAGCCTTCAGCTTGGATATGGTAATTTTTACTTCGTCTAAGTCGGGAGGAAGGGATTATTGGCGTTCTACATCTATGTTGAATGGATCATCCTACCTGACAGCGGAATTTGGTTCGTCTTCCCCGTTAAACAGTCTGGAGAAGTGGTCCTTCCATATCCTCAGTATTGACTGCGCCACTGTAATGTTTCCACTTTCGTCTTTGCAGCCTTTGGTTCTAGGTTTATGTGTCTGTGAATTTTGTTTACCTGTTCATAAAACTTTCGAACTTCATTCCTGCTTTTAAACCTCTCAACATCTTCGACCGCACGCTTCTCATGCCCTTTCTTTTTCCTTCTGAGAAGTCGGTGTTCCTCTCGTCTCTTCTGGTCATAAAACCCATGAGCAGCTCTCGTCCTTTTATGCAGCGCCGCTTTGTGCGCCTGTCTCTTGCGATAGTAGCCGTTCGACGTTGTACCTTCTCCCAGCACCTCCCTGTTTTGCCTTGCGTCTGGAAACCCGAAGTGCTACCTTGGCTACAACGAGGTAGTGATCCAGTCGATGTTAGCTCCTCAGAAAGTTCGGACATCCGTGATGCTGGAAGCGTGTCTGGCGTCGATCGCAATATAAAACAATCTGGTTGACGGTAGATTGATTTGGAGAACTCCAAGTTGGATGTTGAGGTGTGGAAAACACATACCGGCTACCATGACTTTTCATCCCGCAGCAAAATCTATGAGCCTGAATCCGTTTACGGAAGTGTTGTCGTGCAGGCTGTTTTTCCCGATTATTCCACCAATGATATCTTCCCTTCCTAGCTTGGCATTAAAATCGCCCAGGACAATTTTAAGATCGTAGCTAGAACTCTGCTCATATCTTTTGTCTAAGAGCTCGAAGAACATATCTTTGGTGTTGTTATCCTTCTCTTGTGTGGAGGCATGCACGCTTATCAGGCTAATGTTGCCGAATTTAGATTTGATGAAGATGGGCATGAGGCACTTGTTGATGCACGTATAGCCCAAGACTTCTTGCCTAATTCTGGCTCCAATGACAAAGCCGCATCCAAATAAGCGCTTTTGGTTTTCGCGGTAGCAGTTGCCATAGTAAATGTCGTAGTTTTAATCCTCTTTTTGCTGGGCTATCCCATCGTATTTCCTAGATGGCGGTGATGTCTGCTTTCTAGCAGTCTAGGGCTTCCGCTAATTGTAATTTTAAGGGACCTAACATTCCACGTGCATATCCGAAGTCCTTAATTCGTTTGCATTGGTTGTCAACAGTAAATCCCTCCGTATGTGAGGCTTGTTGGTGCTTCGAAACTTAAGGTATTTTTACGTGGCCAGGAAGTCACCCCAACAGCACAACCCCCAACCTGGAGGTCCAGATCCTTAGTATAACTCCAAGGACCGGGAGCCGGATAAACTGCTCCTTATAAGCCTGGGCTCCGAATAAGTCGTAGAAGCCCTATAAGGTGTCCACTAAGTAGTTGAAACTTACTGGAACTGTACCGCCACCGTTGATTCCATCTCGGGAATTACTCCGCTAAAGTCTGGATTAGGAGAGGTGCCTTATTGGATACTCCTTCCCCCCCTCTTGTTTGTTTTAATGTGACTAGCGCAGGATATTTCTTAGCAATAAATAATAACAAAATCTTCAGAGGCTAACCTTAAATATTTGTCACCGGAACACGGCTAGATTTACAAATTAAAACTTTCTTAAAATATTCTTAAGGTAGCGTTTTTAACTAAATTTGTGTGATTCTTTAGAAACAAGGAGATACAATAAATCAATAATAATCATTTACCTTTTCAGTCTTTAAAATTACGTTCGCAGAAAAAGGAAAATATAACCATTTCTTTGGCAACAATCGTCAAACCAGAAGTGGTTCAGTATTTTTCGATCAAGGTCGCCAAATTAATGCATTTCCATCTACAAGTAGCAGCCTATTTGGTAATCGAGCAGCATTTGGGACAAATCAGACGTTTGGAAGTTCAACAAATGGAAATAATTGTATTCCATCTAATCAAGCTCAACCAATGACTTTCAATCAAACAGTTAACGGTGGCTCGTTATTTGGAAAGCTGTCAACAACAACACAAACATTTGGCGCGCCTGCAGGATTTGGTGTAGCTACAGGTCCTACTGGTATTTGCACTGAAAAACAAGACAAAAGCAGTTCGACTACAGGAATCTCATCCTTTGGTGAAACAAATGAATGTTTTGAGAGTCCGAAAGCATTTGGGACCGTTGGAGGATCCGCATTTGGTCAAGTAAAAAGCATTCCGCGACCACAATCTGGTTCATTATTTAGTGGCTTTAATTGTTCTCAACCGTTTTGTAATAATCAGTCTTCAAAGAACAACAGTGAAGAGTTTGAATTTGGAGCTTCAAGTCAACCGGCAACAGGAATTGATAATGAACTTTCTGCAGAGAATCTTAAATCGGCTAAATACAATCCAACTTTTGGGACAGAAGTTTTAGCCAATTCCTCACTTCCTGTGGAAACTAAACCAAATTGCATCACCGCAATGGATGAATATGCAAATAAATCCTTTGAAGAAATTCGACTTAACGACTACTTAAGAACATTTCCTGAAACCTCTCCTAAACAAAATAATCTCACAACAGAGATTGCTAGAAGAGAAGAAGCAACAGCTTCAAATTCAAATACAAACACAATCACCGCCTTTAGTCCATCAAATATGGTTGGAAATACAAATCAAGCATTCTTCGATCAGCTTCATCAATTGATTCCCTATCTGAACGCCGGATCATTTTGTAAATGTAGCCGCTCATGCAATTCAAACAAAACCCAAAGTAACTCGCAAACATTAGCAAACAATCAACCAAGATCAAATAGTGATTCTCTTGATAATCTTTATGTTAACACTCAAATATCTCGTCTAAATGATAATATATCGATTAATGAATTTTACAATGACGTCTTTAAATACTTGGAACATATTCAAAAACAATATCGTCATTTGGAAAGCACTCTTAATAATAAAAATGCAACACATACTTCTGAAGAAAATTCAAATAAATCTGAAGGAACCGATAAAACAGAAGAAACACCGAACAAAAACAAACAAAAATCACCGATGACAGTTTTTGGTAGTTCAACTTATTCTGCCGTTAAAATCGGTTTGAATGAAAACAGTTCGGCCTTAAATCCAGATTCCGAAGATACTGATAAAGTTACTGTCCAAGAAACTTCTGAGGCAAATAATAGTTTATTATTCGGAATTAAGAATAAACCACTTGAAACTGATACTGCTGGTAATTCTGCCAAATTAAGCGTTGAAGAAAAAGCAAGCGAGACCAAGGAGGACCTTTCTAAGAAAACTGACATCCTTAACGAAGATGGAATAAACAAAACTCCCACCACGCTTACACAAACAATTCCAGTATCACTTTTTGGCTCATCAAATTATTCGACAACAAATATTGGCTTTGACCTTTTTAAACAAACGAAACCAGTAAATGTTGCAAATGAGTCTAGTGTTTTCAGTTCCAGTGCGTTTTCAGCTGCTGGGCCAACAGTAGCAACCTCCAGTAACATAACAGAAAATACAAAGAATAACGAAGACGAACCGGCGGCTAAATGTTTATCTTTTTTCACAGGTTTTAATGATAACATCGGCTTTGGAACAACATCTAAGCCAGTTGATTTTTCGTTTGGTGTTAGTCCTAGCAAATCAAGCGATGACGTCGCTCAAACAAAAGATACAAGCAAGACACTCGATGACCAATCGAATGGTGTAAAAACATCAACAACTGGAATTTTCTCATCAACTGGATCCATTTTTGAAACTCAAAATACTTCTTCCAGCAACAGAGTGAAAGCAAACCAAAAAATAAGTTTTTCATTTGGTTCTCCATGCAGCGGCGAAAGACATACGAGAACAGCCGTACCAAGAAAATCACCTGACAACTCATCAAGCAATTCCTCTTTTTCACCAATAAAAAGTAGTAAACCTGAAAATATCCCCACTGGCTTCATTTTTTCTTATGAGAGTAGCAACACTGAGGGAAAAAAGCCATCAACATATGCTCCGCTTTTCCCATTTAACATTGTCAGCAGCGAGTCTGCTAACATTTTCGCCAGTACCGATTCGGCTATTGGCTTGGGGAGTGATAAATTACCAGGACTATTCTCAATGAAAGCTTCAACTACCAAAGCTGACAATTTGAGAGAAAAAAGAGAGAGCGATGGAAATACAGCAAATATTTCAGATTCAAAGTTTACTGACTCAAACAATGCAGGAGGAAGTCCTGGTGGAATTAATATTGTCAAAGCAGTCAATTCATTAAAGTCCATCATATCAAATGAGTAAAATATTTATACATTTATTAACAGGTATAACATTCTTAACTTTACTATTTTCTTTTCTAATCTAGCAATAAAACACAAGAAGAAGAATCAACTAAAGAAAAGAGTGGTTCTTTGAGAAGGCAAATAAATGAGCCGATGGATGAAAAAGATGGTTTTGTATCATCGCCAGTGTTTAAAATGGTAATTTGTTGGTACATAGCTTTTGTCGTTTTATTTAAGTTGTTTTTCTTTCTATTTAGAAAAAAATAAGTGATATATTAGCAGATATAAATGATAAAGAAGAAAACCTTAAGGAATCTTCGAATAAATCTGACAGTGAAAGCGATATTTCAAACTACAGTTTGATATCCAATCGATCTTTGAATGAATCGTCGTGTATTCAAAATGAACAACATCCAACTGGAATTGTTATGAAACGATATGGGTATGTAACTAAATTTTGTTTGGACATAACTCTTAGTTTAGTTTAGATTAGAATATTCAATCTTTATAAACATGAGGAAAGGAGGATAGGATTAGAAAGGAGAAACGGATGCACATTGGTTTTAATTGCCTGCACATTGTAATGAGTGGGAAATATTGAGTCTGGTAAAACATTCCACATTCGTGTAGTGCGGCTAAAGAAAGAATCCATCGATTGTAAACTGGTGGGCATTCCTAACAGTGCGGGTATTGCGGTTTAATTGTTTAAAGGGAGGAATGCAACTAGCTATTTCACTAGAGGATTGTTTATAAAACTAACGATAAAACAAGAGTAACAAATGTCTTGGTAAGAGAACGATTTACTATCATTTTTAGGGATGCGGCTTTGTCATTGGAGCCAGACTTAGGCAAGAAGTCTTGAGCTATAGGTGCATCAATGAGCGCCTCATGACCATACCATCAAGGCTAAGTTCGGCAACATTAGCCTGATATGCGCACACGCCCTCACAGAAGATAAGGATGACAACACCAAAGATATGTTCTCCGAGATCTTAGACAAAACATATGAGTGGTGTCCTAGCTACGAAGGGAAGACATCTTTGGTGGAATAATCGGGAAAAACAGTCTGCACGACAACACTTCCGACAACGGATTCAGGCTCATAGAATTTGCTGCAGAGCGAAAGCTAATGGTAGCCAGTACGCGTTTTCCAAACCTCAACATCCTTGGAACTTGGAGTTCTCCAGATCAATCTACCGTCAACCAGATTGACCATATTGCGATCGACGCCAGACACGCTTCCAGCATCATGGATGCTTGAACCTTCCGAGGATCTAACATCGACTCGAACCACTACCTCGTTGTAGCCAAGGTAGCACTTCAGATTTTCAGACCCAAGGCAAAACAGGGAGGTGCTGGGAGAAGGTACAACGTCGAACGGCTACAATCGTAGGTGATCTCCAAATCGAAAACCAGTGGTAACATTGCCAAGATGCAATCAGAGAAGCCGCCTCTGAAGTGCTGGGTTTCAAGAAACCACCAACCAAGGAACCCCTGTTTGATGAGGAATGTCGGCAGGCAAATGCAGCCAAACAGAGCTCTATGAGCAGGAGAGGCGAGAGGAACACCGACTTCTCAGAAGCAAACAGAGATGGCATGAGAAGCGTGCGGTCGAAGATGTTGAGAGGTTTAAAAGCAGGAATGAAGTTCGAACGTTTTATGAACAGGTAAACAAAATTCACAGGTACATAAACCTCGAACTGAAGGCTGCAAAGACGAAAGTGGAAACATCATAGTGAAACCGCAGTCAATACTGAGGATATAGAAGGACCACTTCTGCAGACTGTATAATGGCGACGACGAACCGAATTCCGCTGTTAGGCAGGATGATCCATTCAACATAGACGACGAAAGCCAACAATCCCGTCCTCTCGACTTAGACGAAGTAAAGATTGCCATATCTAAGCTGAAGTCTAATAAAGCCGCTAGAGCGGATGGCTTGAATGCCGGGCTCTTTAAAGCAGCCGGAGATAAGTTGGTTAGGAGCATGCACAAAGTTATCTGTAAGATATGATCGGAAGAAAGCATGACCGATGAATGGAACCTTAGTATTGTTTGCCCGATCCTAAAAAAAGAAGAGCGTCTAAACTGCACCAACTAAAGAGGAATCAGTTAACTTAACACCGCTTACAAAATCTTCTCTGCCGTAATAGGTGAACGTCTAAAGCCCTTCGTTAACAACCTTATAGGTAGGTTAGACCAGGAAAGTCCACAGTCGAACCCAAGAACATCAATCATCGATTTCAAGGCCGCATATGACAGCATCTACAGGGACGAGCTGTATAGAGCCATGTCTAGTTTTGGCATCCTGCCACACTAGTCCGTTTGTGCAGAAAGACCATGGAGAATTTACGCTGCTCCATAAAGGTTGGAAACAACAACAAAAAAAATACGTCCTTGAAGGAATAGTGCAGAGCTCTCACGTCAACACTAGAGGCACTGTCTTTTAAAATTGTCCAATTACTAGCATATGCGGATGACATTGAAATAATCGGAAGAACTCGGCGTGATGTCAATGGGGCTTTTGTGAGTATTGAGGCAGAGGCGGCAAAAATGGGTTTAACGGTTAATGAGGGCAAAACAAAATACATGCTGTCGTCAAGAAAGGACATACAACACCGACGTCTTGGTCAAAACGTCACCATCGACAGACGCAACTTTGAGGTAGTCAAGGACTTCGTCTACCTAGGGTCGCTGTAAACGCAGAAAAGAACACCAGCGCTGAGATCAAACGCAGAATAACTCTTGCTAACCGCTGTTTATTTGGGCTAAGAAAGCAATGGAGTGGTAAGTCCTCTCTCGAGGGACCAAAGTGTCGCTATATAAGACCCTTACCATCCCCGTTGTGTGTGTTATACGGTGCAGAAGCATGGACTATGACAAAGCGGATGAAAGCACCCTGGGTCGGTTCGAGAGAAAAGTTCTTCGTGTGATCATCGGTCCGGTATGCATCGAAGGGGAGTGGAGGAGAAGATAGAACGACGAGCTGTACGGGCTCTACATCGACGTAGACTTAGCCAAAAGGGTAAAAGTCCAACGACTAAGATGGCTGGGTCAGAGCGCATGGAAACCAATCCTACCCCCCCCCCCCCCCCCAAAGATCTTCGAATCCACGCCCACACGACAGCTCAGGAGTGGAGACATCTAGCTAGGGACCGAGCTAGATGAAGAAGTTTGTTTGGTGAGACCCTAGTGCACACAGGACTGTAGCGCCACCTTAAGCCTTGGCCACACCAGCGTTTATTTTGTGGATATAAGATTTGAATCCTTCCAATACTACTTTAATTGAACGGTCCGAAAGCTAATTTCTAACCCAACAAAGAAGAGATTCATCAAAACCATGAGCACGCATTTTCTATAAGAGAGCTTGATGCCAAACTCTACCAAATGCCTTTGAAATATCAAGTGCAATAATCGTACTTTCTCCAAAACGATGTAAGGATTTGTTCCACTATTCGGTGACATAAACCACTGATCTATTGCCACGAAAGCCATACTGCCAGTCATTAAGAAGCTTTCGTTCTTTAAGATATTTCATAAGCTTTAAATTAATCAGTGTTTCCATGACCTTGGAAAGAAGAGACGTAAGTGCAATTTGACGATAGTTAGAGGGCGAGAAGGATTCTCCATTTTTAGGGACATTCTAGAATGCTGTTTTCCTTCCACTCGGAAAGATACCTGTAGAACAGGACAGATAGAAAAGCTTACGCAGTGGTTTTGACAGCGTTGAAGAACTCCTCTTCAGAACAATAGCGGGGATACTATTCAAGCCAGCGGATCTGTGACTGTCAAGATCTTTAACTCAGTACAATGGTGTGTTTTACATTTGTGAAATAATTCAGATTTTGAATATGAAATTATCGAGTCCGAGTAGTTACTTTTTTGGTCCGATTTTCCATTTAAATAGTTGATTCAAAACAACATCAGTGATTCTGTCAAAGGCTTTCTGAAAGTCTGGGCTTAGAATGATGGCATGATTACACTCAGACAATTTTGAGCAGACAAAATGGTCAATATGGAGAAGAGCATCTAGTGTAGATTTACCTTTTTGAAACGCGAGTTGTTGGTTGTCAATGAGCTTGTGTTTTTCGAGGAGCTGAAATAATCGTTGGGATATGATTCTTTCTAAAGTTTTTAACTGTACAAAGAAAGGGAGATATAGAGCGAGTTCTGAGTTTGAAGCTTATGACACTTGAAAAACTAACTATTTACCTTGGTCAAAATGTACGTTTAAGGAATGCAGTTGTCTGAACCTGCACATTCTCACGATTTTCACATGAACAGCTATTTACGTGAATTTCAAATTGGGTTTGGATAATGTAGTTCACCCGATGGATAGCAGAATGCAAAGGCAGTGTGAAAGGGAATCGAATATACGAGCAACGTGAATAGCAGAATAGGCCTGAAAGTTGTTCCTCTATAAAAATACTTCAATATCAAATGACTTAACTTTTTCTATTATTGGCTCGTAGACGATACATTTATGAATATGAATCTAAATGACGTTTCTATTCTCATTGTTTTTCCAGTTACTACATTCAACCATCAAAGGAACATTTGAAATCTAAAATAACCGAAGACGGTGCCTGTCTTGTGTCAAACTTTACAATCGGTCGCAAAGGCTACGGAAGTATCTGTTTTAACAAAGAAATTAATGTAGCTGGTCTAAATATAGATAACATAGGTAAGTCGAATATGAATATTACTGGCGCTTTTTTTTTAATTGAATCATTTTGTTTTTCTTTTCAGTTAATTTTCGCAATAAAGAACTAATTACCTATCCAAATGAACACAACAATCCACAAGTTATTGCCGATTTAAAAAAATGTGATGTACTTGTAACTCTTGAACAAGTCTGGCCACATGATGACGTAAAGCATGAACCTATAAAAGACCCTCAACAATTGGATAAACTTAAATACGAAGATAAATTGCGTTCGGTTTGTTATAAGAACGATGTTCATTTTGTTGAATATCGTCCAGAGACTGGAAGTTGGTTGTTTAAAATGAAAAAATTCGATAAAGTCAATATTAACTGCTGGGATGTAGAAGATGAAGATATTTCTTTAGAACAAAAGAATTCAACAGGAATCTCAAAAATAATGTAAAATTTAAACAAAAACAAAATTAATTACAAAATATTATCTTTTATATTTATGTTTGTTTTATATTGTGCGAAAAAAACATTTGTTTTATAGAAAGCTTAAGCAACAAAACCGTAGCCGAGCAAGGATTGCCTCCAGAATTATCTTTATTGCTAAAAGGAAACCTATGTCTAAAAACTTCATTTAGTTTTTTGTTTGTTCATTGAATATGCGTTAATAAAAAGAACTATGTAATTTGTTTATATAAAAAATGTTTTTAGCTTCTCGCGAAGAATAAAAAATATAACGGGTTATCCATTTTACTGTTTCAAAAGTATAGGATTAAAAGAGTCCTGAGTGCAAGCATTTACTCTAAGGTATTAAAAGATGAAAGATTAGACTAAAATAATCATTTAGAAATCAAAGGAGCGTTCAAGCAATTGCTTTTATTTTTCAAAAAATTTAAAAGGAATATTCCGAATGGGGATTTGTTTGAACTTTTTTTCAGTGTGAGTACTAACTATCAGATGCAAATGTCTTGGCAATCAAACAGATATTGAAACAATTTTATTACAACCTTGATAGATAATAGAAAGCAGCCAAAAGATCGAGAAATATCTTCAAAAAGAATGCAGAATGGCTTTCCTTATCTCTGCATATCAATACCGAACAAACACAAGAAGCGGTTGATTTCCAAACTACATCAAGAAAAAGACCAAGGAAGCCAATCAATAAGTGCGCAACATTTACTAAAAACCAAAAACTAATCAAACCTACAAAGGAGGTATGTACAGAACATCTCTCTGAAGCATTGAGTATAAGATACAATTAGGACGATGAAAAGGGGAAGTGTGATATAATATCTTCTGCAAGTCAACTTCGTGTCAAAAGAGTCAAGGAAAGCATTCACACTCCCGAAAACAATCCCATAAAATACACCAATTAGAACACATTTACTTTTGAGAGTTTATGGATTTGGGGCGCTCAAAAGAAAAATATAAAATCCTGAGAACTTCGTTAAGACATCACAACATAGACGTCTTGTCATCCTACAATATGATTACAGTTGCGAAAAACGAAGCAGTTCCCGAAAACTGCGAAGTCACGGAAATATTAGCTAGAGTGAAACTTTAAAACATGATGGGTCATACAGCAATGCGGCTAATAGAAAGCAAAAGTAGGACCAAATAATTGCACTTCCAAGAAGTCTAACGTTACAGAGTAAATGGGGCTGCGATCTGGACAAAGTGCCTACAAGCAAAAAATAAATACAACAGATGGTGAAACAGACGCAAACATGTTTATGGCATGCCTTGTCCCACTTCGACTCAATAGTACAAATGGGGAACCTTGGAGGAACCTTCGCCTATCATCAGTTCATTTCTGTCGGCCAATTATGTTCCAATATATTAAAGAGACTGGTGCCATCATAAATACCACAGTCAATAATATAAAAAGTCAAATAGCAGATATTCAACCAACAATATATAAACTTAATGAAGAAACAACTATAACTGTGAATCGCGAGTTCCTTTTAACTATAATAGGCGGAAAAGTATTAAACAAATTAACGGAAACAAAGTCTACGCGGTCATGTCGGATATGCAAAAAGACACAAAAGATCTTCAATAAAGATGAATCAATTGAGGAAGAACATAATTACGAATATGGAATCTCGTCACTGCACGCTAGAATCAGATGCATGGAATTTATTTTGAAGCTTGCATAAACTGTTCGACAAGAAGGAGAAGTAACTGATGAATCGATTGGGACCAAGGAGGCGTAAAAAAGAAGAAAAGAAGAAGATCCAAAGGCTTTTTCGCGATGAGATTGGCCTTGGCCTGAGGCTCAATGTAATATTGAACGTTTTGAATTGCAGAAAAGTAGTGAATGGAGTTAAGTTTGGGGAGTATACTAAGAAAACGGTAGAGCTTTTCAAAGCAAAAGTACTCACACCTACTCTATACGAAATATTGGTTCATAGTCAAAATATCATTGAATATCAATCACTACCAAGGGAAGAACTTTCAGAAGAAGCCAAGGAATGCAAAAATTAAGACTACAAGAAATGTCGATATCAGAATACGTGTAAAGTTTCAAGGATTTGGCAGAATGAGGGCCTATTTAACATGCTTGCAAGCTCTTATCCACTTATTTTTTCCTTAAAGCATGTGAGAAGCCAAGAAGATCTGAAAGAACGATACTCTACAGAAATGTTGTGTTTATTATACATTTCGCCGGACTTAGATGATAGCTTTGAAGAAATTTAGTGTTTATATATTAATTTGTTTTGCCCAGCTCGGGCAAAAGTTCTTCAAAAATTAAATTGAACATAAAGCGATTAAGCACCACTAAAGGAGTCTGATGATCGGGTTGGTCCCCGTGAAATAGCTATAACTCCAGCCTATGAACTTGGTGGTAGCACACACAAGTTCTTGTTGTTTCATTCTAAATATTCAATTGTAAATTCGGCAAGCAGGTGCCTTAAACTGTGAGTATAAAATTTCATACAAAAACCTTCTTAGAATGATGTTTTGTTGCACACATAATGGTCACATTTAAATTTTATAATAAAAAAAAATCATGGACAAAAATATTGTATGTGTTTTATTTACGTGGAAACCCCTGGGGGGTCATTCCGTAAAACGATAATCGTTAGACGATATCGTTTCGACGATAGTCTCACCTAACGTAAGACGATAATCGTCAAAGTGATATCGTCAAAACGATAGCGTTTGCACGATAGCTAAGTTGGTATCGTCTGCTATTAATTTCCATTGACAACTAAGCAAATTGAAGCAAAAAAGTTTCGGTGTAGTTTAGTTTTGTTACAAAATGAAAATAAAAACTCAAAAAATACAATGAGTTCGGTAACAAAGCAAATTAATAAATGAATGGGACCTTCTATCTATTCTAACCCATATCTAAGGATTTTTTTTATATATTTAAACTTTGGGGCGAAGGAACATTGGTATATTCGACAGGTTAGTATCGCTCTTGCAGAAAGCACTAATCCAAAGAAGTTTTGGAAACAACAAATATTTTTGAAGCCAAGTTATGTTCTCTGTGGATAAAATGGAGTCTTCACTTCCTTCCCTTGGACAAAATTGGGATTATTACTGCAGCTGATTTACAAAAATATCAGACATTGAACAACATTTTTGATATTATAGTTTATTCTTCGGCGGCAAAAATTTAAAATACAAAAAGTGACAATAACAACAATAATAGTTGGCATGTTTATTAACAATACATATTTCCAAAATTTCCCAAAGAGAAAAACCAAGTTTAATAACATCTTCAAGTTATTGAACAAGCTTATCTTACGTTGAGTTCATTTTGACATTTTGAATATACTCAACGAACTTATACTGAAAACGATAGAACGAGACGATAGTGATAAAGTTACGTGAAGCAAATTATATTATTTGACGATTATCGTTTTGAAAATTACGGAACGACTACCCTGTATAAAAGATAGTTTTACACATTCCTGCCGAATGAGTTCTATGTTCACCAGTTACGTTCGCTCGATAGCTTCAATTGCCATTTGTTTCGGAGATTTCTCCGATTTGTCTATCCAAACGGTTACGATGATACAAAATTAGTACATTTCGGACAAATCGGAGAAATCCCCCCCCCAATCGGTAACCTTTGTAGGGTTGGTTTTCTTCCACGTTGGAAAAGCCAAATTTTCTGACAATTCTGGAGTTTGGAGGACGAATTTAAAATGAAATGTCCTCCACGAAATAATATGATTACTTTCTGCTGATCTAGGATACTTGAGAACTTTCTAAACCACCATGTTAAACAAATTAATAAAAATATAATAGATTGATAACTTTGTTAATAAAGTTTAACTTCTTTTTTATTCATTAATTAGTTATGGGCTCATAAAGTTTAATATTAAATACTGTAATTATTCTAAATTAGAATAAACAAATTAAATCTTATGTACATGCAACTTTAAATTGGCATTTATTTGCAACCCTTATTCCAAATACGCTTCGCTAAGGCATGAAAGTAGATTTCATTTGTTACATTATTTCGTGCTTCGGCGAAACGCATTGATTTAATGTCCAAAAAAATATCAATTGCTTTTGAAAAAGTGTAAAAAAAAAACAATAAAAAATGATTTGTTTTCTTCTCATGCACAAACATTTTCAATTCAATCGAGATTGAAATTCCATAAATTATGATTTGATGCAATTACTTTTAAGTAAGCTTTTATGTGACCTTTAGCGTCACTCTTAACGTCACTTGGTAATTGTTTCATAGTTTCTTTTATGACTTGAAAAAATTCCTTATCCTCATCATCAGACGATTCTTCTGAGCACCTTCTTCTTTTAGCAGCGGCGGCGGCACGATCGGGCGTATGGTGCTTTGGAATTTCGATTTTTTCAATATTTTGTGAAAATTCAGAAGGCGAACATTCGAAAAGTTCTTCATAAAGCGCATCGTCTTGATCATCGTCCTAATTTTCATAAAAAAGAAACAAATTTAACATAATTTTTGAATATATTTTGTTTTTCTAAATAAAAATTACCATAGGTTCTTCTGGGAAACTGTATTCTTCTATGATATCATCAAAGCTTAAGCTTCCTGAAACGTCGACAAAGAGCGATGAATCACTGAAATTATAAGAAAAGAAGGAAGTTAATAACGGGTTGGTTTGGATAAAATGTAAATAAACTTTGCAAATATAATTCCTTTTACGATATGGCCACATATAACGGTTCTTTACAAAGCGGCCAAAAGCGAATGACGAAAGATAATAAAAGGTCATCCAAACCCAAGCCCTATTTCAATAAAAAAAAGTCGTTTGGCTCCGTTGACTAAAATGTTGTTCTTGTTCTAATTTTCGAAGAACTTACTTAAGGTGGCGCTACAGACCTGTGTGAACTAGGGCCTCACCCAACAAACTTCTCCATCTAGCTCGGTCCCTAGCTAGATGTCTCCAGTTTCGCGCTCCAAGTTGGGTGAGGTCACCTTCCACTTGTGCGCGCCACCTTATCCGCGGTCTTCCTCTACTGCGCTGTCCTGTGGGTGCGGATTCGAAGACTTTCCGGGCCGGAGCATTGGTTTCCATGCGCTATACGTCACCCAGCCATCTTAGTCGTTGGACTTTTACCCTTTTGGCTAAGTCTACGTTGCTGTAGAGCCCGTACAGCTCGTCGTTCTACCTTCTCCTCCACTCCCCTTCGATGCGACCGTAGATCACACGAAGATCTTTTCTCTCGAAGCGACCGAAGGTGCCTTCATCCGCTTGTCATAGTCCATGCTTCTGCACCGTATAGCAGGACGGGGTCCCTCGAGAGAGGACTTTACCACTCAATTGCTTTCTTAGTCCAAAGAAACAGCGGTTAGCAAGAGTTATTCTGCGTTTGATCTCAGCGCTGGTGTTGTTTTCTGCGTTTACAGCGGAGCCTAGGTAGACAAAGTCCTTGACTACCTCAAAGTTACGTCTGTCGATTGTGACGTTTTGACCAAAACGTCGGTGTTGTATGTCCTTTCTTGACGACAGCATGTACTTTGTTTTGCCCTCATTAACCGTTAAACCCATTTTTGCCGCTTCTGCCTCAATACTCACAAAATCCCCATTGACATCACGCTGAGTTCTTCCGATTATGCTTATACTAGCATATGCTAGTAATTGGACAGACTTTTGAAAGATAGTGCCTCTAGTGTTGACGTGATAGCTCTGCACTATTCTTTCAAGCACGATGTTGTCTAAAGCCTTTTTTGACATCAAAAGGTTCTGTTAAGTTGTTTCCAACCTTTATGGAGCAGCGTGAATTCTCCATGGTCATCCTGCACAAACGGACTAGTTTGGCAGGGATGCCAAAACTAGATATGGCTCTATACAGCTCGTCCCTGTAGATGCTGTCATATGCGGCCTTGAAATCGATGAAAAGATGGTGGGTGTCGATTTGGTGTTCTTGAGTTTTTTCCAGGATCTGCCGTAATGTGAATATTTGATCAACTGTGGACTTTCCTGGTCTAAGACCACACCGATAAGGACCTATCAGGTTGATGAGGATGAGCTTAAGGTGTTCACATATTACGGCAGAGAAGATTTTATAGGCGATGTTAAGTAGACTTATTCCTCTATAGTTGGTGCAGTTTAGAGGGTCTCCTTTTTTCAGGATCGGGCAAACAATACTGAGGTTCCATTCATCGGGCATGTTTTCTTCCGACCATATCTTACAGATAAGTTGGTGCATGCTCCTAACCAGCTTATCCCCAGCTGATTTAAAGAGCTCGGCATCCAAGCCATCTGCTCCAGCGGCTTTATTTGACTTCAAATTAGATATGGCAATCTTTACTTCGTCTAAGTCGGGAGGACGGGATTGTTGGCTTTCGTCGTCTATATCGACTGGGTCATCCTGCCTGACAGCGGAATTCAGTTCTTCATCGCCGTTATACAGTCTGCAGAAGTGGTCCTTCCATATACTCAGCATTGACTGCGGTTCCACTATCCACTTTCTACTTTCGTCTTTGCAGCCTTCGGTTCTAGGTTTATGTACCTGTGAATTTCGTTTCACCTGTTCATAAAACTTTCGAACCTCATTCCTGCTTTTAAACCTCTCAACATCTTCGATCGCACGCTTCTCATGCCCTCTCTTTTTCCCTCTGAGAAGTCGGCGTTCCTCTCGCCTCTTCTGCTCATAGAGCTCACGAGCAGCTCTCGTCATTTTATGCAGCGCCGCTTTGCGTGCCTGTTGTTTGGCTGCATTTGCCTGCCGACATTCCTCATCAAACCAGGGGTTCCTTGTTGGTGGCTGTTTGAAACCCAGCACTTCAGAGGCGGCTTCTCTGAGTGCATCTTGGCAATGTTGCCACTGGTTTTCGATACATTGTGTTGGCGGCAGAGAACTTCGAGAGAGGTTACTTGTAACTCGGTCGGAAAAGGATTTGGCGATCTCTGGCGATTGTAGCCGTTCGACGTTGTATCTTCTCCCAGCACCTCCCTGTCTTGCCTTGGGTCTGGAAATCCGAAGTGCTACCTTGGCTACAACGAGGTAGTGGTCCGAGTCAATGTTAGCTCCTCGGAAAGTTCGTACATCCATAATGCTGGAAGCGTGTCTGGCGTCGATCGCAATATGGTCAATCTGGTTGACGGTAGATTGATCTGGAGAAGTCCAAGTTCCTTTGTGGATGTTGAGGTGTGGAAAACGCGTACTGGCTACCATGACGTTTCGCCCCGCAGCAAAATCTATGAGCCTGAATCCATTGTCGGAAGTGTTGTCGTGCAGGCTGTTCTTCCGGATTATTCCACCAAAGATGTCTTCCCTTCCTAGCTTGGCATTAAAATCGCCCAGGACTATTTTAATATCGTAGCTAGGGCACTGCTCATATGTTTTGTCTAAGAGCTCGAAGAACATATCTTTGGTGTTGTCGTCTTTCTCTTCTGTGGGGGCGTGCGCGCATATCAGGCTAATGTTGCCGAATTTAGCCTTGATGCGTATGGTCATGAGGCGCTCATTGATGCACCTATAGCTCAAGACTTCTTGCCTAAGTCTGGCTCCAATGACAAAGCCGCATCCAAGTAAGCGCTGTTGGGTTCCGCGGCAGCAGTCACCATAGTAAATATCGCAGTTTTTCATCCTCTTTTTGCCCGGCCCATCCCATCGTATTTCCTGGATGGCGGTGATATCTGCTTTATATCGTTCTAGGGCCTCCGCTAATTCTTCGGCCGCACGTGGTCTGTTAAGGGACCTAACATTCCACGTGCATATCCGAAGTTCGTTGTCCTTTATTCGTTTGCGTTGGTTGTCAACAGTTAATCCGTCCGTATCCGAGGCTTGTTGGTGCTTCGCAACTATGAAAGCTTTTACGTGGCCAGGAAGTCACCCCGACGCACAACCTCCAACCTGGAGGGCCAGATCCTAAGTATAACTCCAAGGATGGGGAGCCGGATAAAACCGCTCCTTACAGGCCTGGGCTCCGAATAAGTCGAAGAAGCCCTATAAGGTGTTCACTAAGTAGTTCAACCTTACTGGAACTGTAGACGCCACCGGTGAATTTTCGAAGAAAAGTGGACCAATTATGTCGCCAATCCACAATTTGTACTAAATTGTCTCCTTGTGGACAATACGTCTCATCGGAAAAGATGATTTTTTCACCCAAAGTAGTTATCCTATTCAGGCTACTTATTTTCGCCTGTGCCTCCCATACGACCGTGGGGACTCTTAACTGCTGTCCATTACATACTAATCTTCTTTTTTTTAAAAGACGCACTTTCGAAACCAAAATTTACTTTTACCTAAAATCTTGTTCGCTAAATCTTCAATATACGATCTTGAAAAAAGATCGCCACTTTCTGTTATAACCTACAACACTATAAGCGATATTTTGTTAAAATTCAATCTGCTAAAACACATTATGTATGCAAATAACATAGTTTGAATGTCCAAAGTCAATGATCCCATTCTTATATACCTAATCGAATAATATCATCATAATTTCACCAGAAAAAAGCAACCACCTTCATGAATGTTCAAAAAGAAATTGTAAGTCTTTGTATTAACTTGTTTTTGTTTGCAATGGCAAATGTATTTATAAATATATGTATACCACCTTAATATCTTAGATACAATATTTGTCGTTAAATATAATTTTAAGCAACACTGCAAAACTTTTAACTAGGTACTAGAGACTTATTAGTACAATGGTATATATTCTTTAATCGAAGATGAAGCTGTTAAAGTCAACGCTAAATATTATCGAATCAACATATTATGCAGCTACCTGTTAGACATGGAATGAGATCTTTGACTACAAGTCCCCTAAAATTTGTCAATTATATAACTCTCTTATAATAGATGAACTCCAACAACTTCTGCAACGCAAAAAAAACACCAACATTTCAATCCACGATTCCTGTTGCCTTAAAACCTGCCACGAACGCTGATAAAACACCATCAATCAACCCGCTTAAGCTAAGCATTCTTGATTATTCCAAAAAATTGTATCAAGGCATCCATCGCAGTTTTAAAGAGAAATCCACAGTCAAAAAAACCGACTCACAACTTTTTAAACAATATAAAAACCGACTCACAACTTTTTAAACAATATAATAAAAAAAAATACAGACATTTTTCTTCGAATATTTTGTATACGGATGGTTTAATTTTAAGATTCTCCGAAGCAAGAACCATACTCTTCGCCATTAGAATCCCAGAATACTTCTCCATATACATAACAGAAGCGTAAGCTATACTGAAAGCTACAGAAATAACTGTTTTCAAAGAAAATATCTGCTTTGACAGCGCAAAATTGTATCTGAAATATCAAGACCCAGCACCCAATGTGCCTTAAAATTCTCGGCAAAATCGATAAATACCAACAAATAATACATCTTGTCTGGACTTCTGCACACTCAAAAGTCAAAGGATGAGACTTGGCAGACGAAGCATAAAACGCTTCTAGCCATGCAGAAATATTCTACCTCAATCCAACGCTGAGAGATTTTGTCAAATGTAATCAACCATGGTCCCATACACAAGAAAGGAGATGTCACAACGTACCTCACATATGCAGGTATCATGTTGTTGAATACCACTTGTGAGATACTCTCCTCTTTCCTACAAGATCGGATAGCAGTTTGGATGCATCTCAAGAAAATCAATAAAAAACCACATTGTTACTCTAAGGCAGATAATAGAACAATGTTAAGAATTTAATATTCTAAACTACCATCTTTTTACAGACTTTATATGCCTCCTGCATCCCAAATGAATTGACACGAATATGAAGGTTAATAATGAACAATATAAGAAGCCAAGTTAAAATAGGCAGAAACCAGAATCAGAAATTGTTTCAACCGCCTGATTCTTGGCCAAACACAAACTAGCATCTCTTTAAAAAAGAAAGTTCTCAATTTTCCAATCTCTGCCTATCCAACCTAACTATGACACTGAAACACGTTGCTACTAAATGTTGTAAGGTGGTATCAGCCATATATAAAAACTTCGCGAACTACCAACTCACTATTCTGATGGCGAGCTCATTTTTATAAAATAAATTACTCAAAACAAAATAGGGCCCAGCCAAGATTTATTTTATATTTTGCTTAAAAAAATACTTTATTGGTGAAAATGATCGAAGCCCAGAATTTTATTGTAAAGTTTTAATGTATATTATTCCATATCAATGCTTTGAATAACAATTTTACCGTTACCTCCAAGTGAATAGAAAAAAAAACGATCGTTCGAAAAACAATCAATGTAAAAATTATTGCATATGTTTTCTCAGTCCGATTTTAGCGTTGTTGGTAAGTGTTTCTTTATTTAATTGTTGTTCTTTATTTCTTTGTGATAAAACGTGATTACAATGACTAATTCTTGAAACTGAAAACGCAATTAGAGCGGTAAATATGCTGTAGTAAGGAGTGTCTCAAAGGGCTATTGCAAATCGAATCGGTGTGTCGCAAGCTATGCGAAACGTGTGGAAACGCGGCCAAGAAACCGCGAGTGTAGCAAGGAGACAAGAATCAGGAAAAATTCGGGTCCAAACTCAGCAAGAAGAACGGTACCGCCCGGGCTTTACAGACTCAACTGCCACAGTAAACTGGCAACCAAGTCAGTGATCAATCCATTTGCAATCTAATTGATTAAGATATTCAACGTTACAGAGCGCGTGCTATTCAACCGAAAGATCCACTACCCCATCGGGGAGAGCGATTAAGGTACGCCCGTGAGCATTCAAATTGACCCATGGACAACTATAGCTCTTGACTTTTTACAGAAGAATGCAAAATCCAATTTTTGAGTAATGATAAGCAAGTACGAGTGTGGAGAAGGCAGGTGAACGTTTTTCGACCCGTGCGTTCACGAAAGTGACCGATTTGGGGGCACAGTATTATTGCATGGGCTGGAATAAGTTTTCTTAGCAGAACGGAGCTGATTATCCTGGATGAGGGCAGTTACTTTGATATGGTAATATGAGCTGGTGCGATCCCATTTTCACAAAGAGTTGGCGATGGGTTTGTTCTTATTCGAGACAATGCTCGCCCACATACGACTCGTACCACGGGTCTTTCTGACGCTAATAAAACACTTTTGACATGGCCAAAAAAGAGTCCAGTCCTCAATCCGATCAAGCATTTATGCGACTAGTTAAGAAGAAGCATCAAAGAAATCCTCAGCATTGTGAACACTACATAGGAGCTCATAGATGCGTAGAAAGCCTGTTGGATGCGTATACCCTATATGTAAAATGTAAGGCATCTGATTGCAAGCGTACCAGATATGCTTATAGAGTGTATACGGAGTAGAGGAGGCCCTATTTGCTACAGTCCTGTGTGAACTACGGCCTCACCCAACATACTTCTCCATCTAGCTCGGTCCCTAGCCTCTGCCTTAATATTTACAAAAGCCCCGTTGACATCTCGCTGAGTTCTTCCGATTATTTCAATGTCATCAGCATATGCTAGTAATTGGACAGACTTTTGAAAGATAGCGCCTCTAGTGTTGATGTGTGAGCTCTGCACTATTCTTTCAAGGACAATGTAAAAAAAATCGCATGACAATGAATCAACTTGTCTAAAACCTTTTTTTGACATCGAAAGGTTCTGTAAAGTTGTTTCGGACGAGTTTGGCAGGGATGCCAAAAATAAAAATGGCTCAATACAGCTCTTCCCTGTAGATGCTGTTATATCAAATCAAAAAAAAAAAATCAAATGGGGTGGCGCAACAGTCCGTTGTGAACCAGGGCCTAGTGACTTACAACTCTCAACCATTCCTGTGTGCGAGTACTGTTGTCAGGAATGGAAGGGACCTACAATTTTAGGCCGAATCCGAACGGCTAGTTTGAGAAAGCACTTTTTCATGACAAAAATTACTCTTGAAGGATTTGTCAATTCCTCGCAAAAGGCAGTACCCGCGAAAATTATTTTTTTTTTTAAATTAAGGTGGCACAGGCAGGGATTGAACCCAAGACCCCTTGCATGACAGTCCAACGCACTAACCATCATGCTACGGGTACTATAGATGCTGTCATATGCGGCCTTGAAATCGACGAAAAGATGGTGTGTGTCGATTTGGTGTTGTTTTGGTTTTACCAAGATCTGCTGTAATGTGAATATTTGATCGACTGCGGATTTTCCTGGTCTAAAACCACACTGATGAGCACCTATCAGGTTTTGACGATAGGCTTTAGACGTTCACATATTACGACAGAGAAGTTTTTATAGGCGATGTTAAGTAGAGTAGTAGTAGAGGGTCTCCTTTTTCAGGATCGGGCGAACAATACTGAGGTTCCTTTCATCGGGCGTGCTTTCTTCCGACCATATCTTACAGATAAGTTGGTGCATGCTCCTAACCAACTTATATCCGGCTGCTTTAAAGAGCCCGGCATTCAAGCCATCCGCTCTAGCGGCTTTATTAGACTTCAGCTTAGATATGGCAATTTTTTTCTTCGTCTAAGTCGGGAGGACGGGATTGTTGGCTTTCGTCGTCTATGTTGAATGGCTCATCCTGCCTGACAGCTGAATTCGGTTCGTCATCGTCGTTATTCAGTCTGCAGAAGTGGTCCTTCCACATCCTCAGCATTGACTGCGGTTCCACTATGATGTTTCGTTTTTGCAGCCTTCGGTTCTAGGTTTATGTACCTGTGAATTTCGTTTCACCTGTTCATAAAACATAAAACAAAAATTTAAAAACTATTTTTTCAGACGAAAGCCAAAAAACTTTGTGGGCCCTATATTTTTTGGAGTAGTTTATGAAAATTGTGTATAGAACATTTATTATCACTTAAAATAGAATCTGTTATAAAACCAATTTTGAAAGCAAAGTAAGGGCCAGTCTGTCGTTGGCACATCACTTCTGACAAAATTAACTTCGACAGCCTCAATTCGTAACATTTTCAATATTAAAATGTTAATTAAATATCATTGAAAAATAAACCACTAGATTTTCCACCCTGTATACATATTTTTTAACGATTGTAGGTTAAGACCAAAAGGTAGCACATAATACTCGTAATTATTAATTGTATTATAAAATAGTTTTCATGGACTTACGTGTCGACATTGATGAAAGGCTTCAAGAAATTCATTTCTTCCAAATACTTCCATGAATGTTTTGGATTATTTGATTGGCTGAGAATAACTCGATTATAACAGTTTCTCAGAGCCAGCCATCTTTCTTTGCACCGAGCAACTGTAGAGAAAATAATATCAAAAAACATTTAAAAACGCTTCACTTGTAAGAGGTATCTTCTGCTTCTTCTTACTTGGCAAGCCAAATTTATTTGCAATAAGTCCCCAAGCTTCTTCCTTTTTGTTTGTGTCGTTATAGTCATCATCTGACCAATTCCAAAGTAATTGTTTCTCTTTTATCGATTTGATGAATTTAATTGTACATTTTTCATTCGCCGTAGTTTTTTGGATATGTAAATTCTGTGAAAATTAGACAAAATATATTAGATTTAACTTGAGACTAAAGATTGAAAAAGATATAACCAACCCCTGCTTGAGCGCTACACGAGTCAGAGTCATTATTGTCTTCATAACCGATTTCTCCGAGTCTAATAAGATAATTAAAATAATGTTATTTAGTTTTTAAGGAATGTTCAGTATAAATGAGCTAAATTACTTTTTATGTTTCAAATGTGGACACAGAAATTTCATAGAATTATAGTATTTCCATTCACTATTCTCTTCTGTCCCGTCCTGGCTATTATGATATAAATTCGCAAAGGTATCTCTTAGGGTTTTCCACTTTTGTTTCGAATCATCAACTTAAAAGAGAAAGAATGATCAAATAACAATAAAATTGAGTGTAATTGTTGTTGACTTTTTTCTTACTCGATAAACCGAAATCTTTTGCAATTGAATTCCAAGCTTGTTGTCGTTTCAGTGCATTTTTAAAATTACTATCCGTTGTATCCCATAAGATCTTTTGTTGTTTGATTGTTTGAATAAAAACTTCCATCCAATTATCATCTTGAGAATTAGGCATATTAAATTGATTGTCTGAATTGACTTCATTTGATTCACAAGATATCTGTGATAATTATTTTTAAAATTATTAAATTTTATGTTAATATTGTTTTATGAATTACCAGATGGTCTTTTGGTATACAATTTGTAGATTCAGAAGCACTTAGTTCATGGTTTGCAGATCTGAAATACAAATTTTATAATAAAACATATCGTCTATGTTGCACATTCAAGTTAAAATAATTTTTAGAATAACCAAAATTATTAAAATTATTATTAATTAAATCTTGCATGAGTATTGCTGACTATAAGGTGAGTTTTTATATTTTATTCGAAAAATATTAATTTATTCTAAAATGTCCTTCTGCTTTTCCAAATACTGATAAAAGAAGTCTTGTCCTGGCTTAAAGAAAACGTGATATCAAGTCTTCTGCTCAAACCCTTTTTGTGCCATCTGAAGCTTTTTTCTTGGGTACTGAATCATGCGAGGAATTGACAAATCCTCCAAGAGTAATTCTTGTCATGAAAAGTGCTTTCTCAAATAAGCCATTCGGATTCGGCTTAAAACAGTAGGTCTCCTCCATCCCTGACAACATTATTCGCACACAGAAATCGTTGAGAGTTGTAAGTCACTAGTTCCCAACGGGCTGGTTAGCCACCTAATTTATGAAATCATCATCTGACATCCTGACTTTCTGAGTCAAGATGCCATTAAATCCTTAAGAGTCTGTTTTAACAAATTATATCAGTTCAGGAAATTGTAAAGCAGACGAATTCGACTGGCCAATGCAGTCAAACTAATCGTGCAATAACATCTCCACCTGGCAGACATTGAAATATATCTGGCCTACTCTACATTTTACATCTGGCCTACTCTACATTTTAAGACACCGGGTATCCTTAAAATATGCAACAAAAACCTTACTATCGGATAATCATCGTTGCCGATACGGAGGTGGTAAGGTGGAAATGTTGGTTAAGAATCTTAGCTTGAGTAGAGTTTCTAAGACCCAACATTTCCACTATACAAGAAGAGATCAATCCCCGCTAGATTCAGAAGCGTGAGATGGGACTGCGATTCTTGTGTTGGTGAGTTAGGAACCATCAATGGGATAGGGGCTTTGCTGGATTATCTAGAAAATTGAAAATTGAAAATGGGTAGTCCGCAGGGTAGCTAGGAAGCCTATACTCTTTTCAAAAACCGAAAACCTAAGAGAAGCATCCACAAATAAAGTTCACACTCGGTCATATGGCCAACATTAAATTTTAAAATAAAAGTTTAAATACCCACTTTGTTAAGTAAAGTGTTAAAGTTTTTTAACGGAAACATTTTATTAAATTGCATTTGGTGTGCCTTAAATAAAAAAAGAATAATCCAACAAATAAGCTCCCGAAAGGTATCCGGAAGTATAGATTATCTTCGACAAGGTTTTTCTAAAAAAGGATCATATCATATAAAGAATTCCAACAAAATCACGTGGCCGGCTCTCTTGTTCCTTCATCACTTCTAAGACATAGAAGCCCGGTAGCCTGATGTGTCTAGGCGCCGACAAAAAGCACCGGAGAAAAACCTGCTTCAGTTCGACCACCTATATATTATATACAGGGTCCGGGAAAGAAAACTCTCGTATTATTAAAAGTTTATATTTAAAGCTATTTATAGATAAAATGGTAATGTTTAAAACTAAGTAATTATTTTATTATGTAAAATGATATAGCATTTAATTTAAAAATTCAATAAAATTTGTCTGTTAAATTGTTTATTTATTTGTCATTGTCTTTTTAAAATGAGAGAGATCCGGAAATATATATATAGTAAATTATAATATATATATATTTATATATATTTTTTGTATTATTTATTTAAAATTTAAATATTTTTGCTTTGACATAAACTTAACGTTAAAATTAAATTTTTGTGTTTTTTTTGTTTGAAGTTAAACGTGAATAATTTCGTCAAGCTTATAGCCCACATAACCTATTCATCGACCCAGCCTTCCAGCAGCAGTGGCCACTACGGCGGAAGGAACGGGTAAGTTGATTTTCTTTCATTCTAATACATATACACATATATTATTAAAAGTGCGGGTTAACTCAAGTGTACTTATAAAAGAAAAGAAAAAAGATATACATAGCTTCAAATAAAAGGGGGGGGGGGTATACAAGAAGGGGAATTATAATTTTAAATTGAATTACATCCATATATGCATCTTGTGAATTAAATTTAAATATATGTATAAATCATCTTGATATTTATTAAAAGAACAAAATGGAATTTGAATGAAACTTAAATCACAAAGATGATGGTTTAATTTTCTTTTTTTCATAAGGGGATGAGAGAGTGATTGGGAAAATGAAGAAGAAAGGGTAAGGAGAAGAAGCCAGGGAATGCCCATCACTACCATCGGGATGCTAGACTGGCCCTTTTTTTTGTAATGAGTCCAGGGTCGAAGAACCTTCGCAAACGCTGAGCTACGGGTTTAATTATGCCAGTCACGACCCCACACATGCAAAGCGGCTCGTTACAATATCTCTTAGCAGGTTGCATATAAGCTCGATTATTAGTGTCATAACCGGACACTGCCTAATAGGGAACCAGGGCACGTAGCTAAGCGTATTCTCAGCAGTTGAATGGACAAGAAAGAAGAGGAAAGAGTTCTTCACCTCCTCTATACCTGCCCTGCTCTAGGAGAATTTTTCTACTAAACGATCTCAAACACACTAATATAATCAGTTTTTCACGTTTCATAGGGAACTCCAAGTGGGTTCATAGAGCATAGAAGAAGGACTCAAGATTCATGTGGTATCACAATGGGCCAACAAACTGTCCTAAGTGTGTCCTACTTCATTCCGGACAGCCACTTTAACCCAACCTAATCCCTCAAATTAGAGATTCGGTTTTTATTTCATTAAAAAAGGAAGGAAAGGCTTCCACACACTTCAGACCCAATGTATCGAAACAAAATACCTCTAAACTGCAGCCAACTCTGCGGAAGTTATCAAAACGATAGTACCCACAGCTTTTCAAATGAGTTTTAAGATTCACAACTGTGGTCTTCGGATGGGGATCTTCAACGACAAAACTCTTTTAATTCTGACATAAAGTGTTGGGTAATACCATATCATGTAGAAGTACATACGTCGATAACTCAATGCTACCTATTGTCGTTAAGACTCAAGTTACCACCTTCGAAACTATCCATAAGTGGCACTTACATCAAGGAAACTGGATATCTAGAATTTTTCGGTGTGTATATCATTAACGATTACAAACGCGATGTCTCTAAAATGTTTGCGAAATGTTTGTGTTTCCATTTCTTCTGGCTTTTATGGATAAGACGATCAATCTTACATCCAAAGCTTAAGTATAACTCCCAACTCGCTTTTACTTAAGTCTCTTTGAAATAAGAGCGTTCAACATGATTAGTGAAAACATCTTATGAACATCGTTGTTTTTTCTCTGGGTAAGTGGAGTAAGTACCTCCACTTCAAATCTAGTAGTTATTTTTTGTCAAGATTCATTATTTTTTTCTTGAGAAATGTTGACAGTCATTGAAAAAAGTCTATGATGGAAATGTTTATTTTAAATTTAAGAATTGTTTGAACAAAATTCCTTTCTACCTCTATTTTGGAACCTGATGACTTCGTACTTGTAAAGTTTCTGTTTTGGTTTATTCATATTTAAATTTAGATGATGCTCATCAAAAGTATAGATTGTTAATCGGTATTCACGATCTTAAGTATTTTATTAATATCAATTGAAATATCTATTCTAAAAATTAAGTTTTGAGCAGTTATTATTATTAAGCACCCTATGATTTTCTTCACTGCTTTAGTGTTTTGATTTGTTGATGACTCAAGCTTTTGTGATTTTGTGTATTATTTTTAAATGCTCTTTTTCAGTTGCAGTACTCTAACTTTAACAAATAACTTTCGACAAGAAAAAATTGTCAGAAAATTAGTACGGTACACGCAAAACATACCAACATTTATACCTCCCAGAAACAAACAAAATGTTGTATTGATAGAACTTAATATACATTTGGAAAAATTGTGTCAACAAAGGAATAAAGATTATCTTAAAGAAACCTCAAAGATGTGTACATATAATCGTATACAAAAAATATAAATTCAACTTACACATTCGCCTTGAGGTACGGCAACAAGAAGTCCAATTCTTTGAAATTTCCCCAGGTATCATTGTCAGGACACTTAGCGAATTCCCGGATAAAGGCACTTCTGAGTGTGGCCCATTTTCTTTTACATTCCAAAGCTGAAAAGAAACATATTTATCTTTATACTATATAAATAAAATCAGAGAGAAATTTGGTGCCACCATTTTCTCAAAAAGCATTCAACTAATTTAAATACATTTTATATGGTTTTATATTTTAAATTGAAATACATTTTTAAAGAATCACGGTCGATTGTTGGTTACTAGGGCATACTAGTGATATTAATAAATGTTTGTCGTAGACTTATGATCCTTCTTCAGTGCAACCTGAATAATTGCATTTAATAGTTAGAAAGATTTGCTTTAGACTCAGAGATATACAAAATGTCCCTTTTGGGTGGCTTAACTGCCCTGTTTTGTTAAGTTGAGTGTTATGTTTGGTATGAAAATGAAGGTAAGGTACTTTATAATTTACTTTGTTTAACCTAGAACTTATCTTAGGGTCCATTTAAAGCTATCATTAAAATGATCTCGAAAAAATGTTCGAGTAAATATTTTATTGGTTCCTTTTGATTTGAAATCAATCAAAAAAGTGTTTTTTTTTTTGTATTCATTTTCTTTAACAGGTTTAACAGAAAAACAAGTTTCAAATAACCGTAACCTATGTCAACATAAGTTTGTATTGTTGGCTGCATATCAGTTTGCTTCATCGACTTAAGCGGGAATGTTGTGTTTTTAAACCCAAAGATATCAGAAGTGTTTTTATTAAAAGAATACGTTTTTCACATTGAAGTGCTTCGTGTTTTTTAATACTACTAATTTTAATGGTGTGTTTAATTTTTATACAATTTTCCTAGTTACGTAAACTTATTAACGCAGTTACTAGGAAAAAAATGGAACGTGTAAGAAAAATTGTATTAATGGCATTAAAAAAACAAAGCCAGCTTATTGACAAAGCTGCAGAACCATCTATGAGTGACGAAAGTATTGCAAAACTCTTAAATGGCAAGGCATTATTACTATAATTTAAATTATAAAATAGGAAATCGAAATCATTAACTTTTACATGTAATTAAAGTGACAGACATTTCGGAGAATCAAGATTTTAAGAGCACAGCATATCAAGGGAATGTTGGTGACAAAAATGCTGGTGTCTTAACGGAGGTTGAAGAAGAAACATCAAAAGATTTCGACGATGATGACTCAATGTGTGATCCTTATTTTGTGCCGTCTATTTTTGATTGATGATTGCTGGTAGTTAGTCGGAACATAACCTATTATTTGGTGACTTTGAATCTACAGGTTCAGAAAATTCAGAGGGATATAATGGAAACAATGCAAAACAGTCAAAAAAGAAGCACAAGGAAAAAAGAGTCACAGGTAAAAGTAACATATCTACAGCTGGGATAGTTGTCCAAGAACGACCTATACGGAAATTGGATAATTGCCTTAATAAGTATAAGGAAAAAATAACGTTTCAAAATCAGCAGTTAATTTTTAAAAAATACTGGGAACTTGGAACTGGGAAAGAAAATGAGATAATTGCATTTATAAAAAGCTTCCCGTCCTACGAATCACATTACACTAGGAGAGATACCTCTAAAAGATACTTGCCAAGCGATTTATCTGTTGCAGAATTATTTCGGCTCTATTCTGAAAAGTATGAGCCAGTTTCGCTTTCAAAGTTTTCAACACATTAGATCTAAAATTTAAAAAGCCTAAATTAGATACTTGTCATAAGTGTGAAGTTCCTAAAATGAAAATTGATATTGTTACTGAGGACGAGACAATCACCATCTTGAAGCTGATTTGGCGTATAAATCGAAAGCGGCAGACAAATTTAAAGCTGATAACTCTGAATTGATGAGGTTCACGAAAGATTTTGGTATGGCTTATTTTAAAACTTCACTCACTACAAAAAAAATTTGTCAAATAGATAAATGAAGTCATCCGCTAATTTGTGTGTCGATTCTAATAAAACATTTCTGATCTTGCGTTGGAACAGCAGCAATCCGAGTGTGCAATAAAAATCCCTGTAAAGCAACTCCATCATTCACAAAGATATCAACTCAACGAAAAACTAAAAACAAATATGCGTCGATTAGAATCAATAGCTGAAAGAATTTGGGGCAGGTATTTACTGATGAGTTATCTGGGTCGGTTGAGAATGTAAGGTCTAGTTGTCGGTTCATATTATTTAGAAAGCCACTCACTTGGCTGATGGTTGAGTCAGCTATATGATCGACAATGAATACATTCTTTTGCCGAGGAGGCATTACAAGATTAATTTAATCCGTGGTCTGAAATTATCCATTTAAGGTTTGGAAGGTGGAAGTCAACACAAAATAATATAAATTTAATCAAGGGGTCGCATTGTTTTATTAAGTGATCGATCGCACAACAACAAATTCTTATGTTAGTAGAGATTGGAAAGGCATTTTGTGGAAGGATATAAGGTAAACAGACGTTTTAAAAAGTTTTATTTTAACAGAAACAAAATCAGATTCAGACGTGCTAGAAATTGAAAAGAGGGAAGAGACAATTTGTATTTTTGATTGCGATAAGGGTTTCCTTGCAAGGAGCGCAAACCGTAGGCCGCTCATCATCATCATGGAAACAAAAACGCTTTTTTTGTTTTTCCCTTCGTAGAAAACAGAATCTAACTCGTCATGCAGCAATGCCAGGAAAATACGGACATACACATAAATCTTCTTGACTCGCTGCGTAAGTTTGGCTACTGGTGGTAAAAAAGGATAAAAACAGTTGTCTTAATTTTGTTAAGGAGGTATTTTATTCGACTGAGTGGGGCTTAAAATATGGGACCTTATGAAATTAGGTTATTAATACCCTGTTCTTAGGTCCAAATTGGCGAGAATTGGAGAGAGAGATCGTATCGGAGGTGGGAAAGAAATGCTATGAGAGGTTAAAGGAGCACTTAGGGCGGTCTCAGGAAGTTTAAACGCAAGGGGTTATTAATAACCTTAACATGTTTTCATTTAAGCACAGTGCGAGTGTTAGGAAAATAGGAAATGATTTAAAAGGAGATACAGGCGCACATTGGTCTTAAAATTTCGAATACTAAAATAGGAGGGAAAAACAGAGTTTGGTAAAGAATTCCACATTCTCGATGAGTGGTTGAAAAAAGAATCTCTATACTTTACAGTACGTCCGAAATTGAGCTCAAGGGTAAACTTATGAGCATTCCTGCAAATGTGAGTATAACGGCTGAAAAGTCTGAGGGGGAAATGCAACTGGCTAATTCAATAGAACATTGTTGTAAAAATATCTGTAAAATAACGAAGGGATGAAATATTTCGGCGGTGTTCGAGTGATGTAAAAAGTTCGGTTATAGTTCTATCGTCCATCATTTTCAAAGCTCTTTTTTGGATCCTAAACTAGTTTAAGGGCATCTGCCCAAAAATGTGAGTTATATTCATGTTTTGGACGAATGAAGGCTTTGTCGGAAAAATCCTTAGCACCTTGCAGCGTTTTTGGCGATATCGAATATGTCATTATTACTTGAGAGGTGATCTGTGATACACATACCGCGTACTGAAAGTAAATTAGTTTCCTCGGTGCAAGTGCCGCTCATGGATAACGACTGGAGACAGCATTAAGTTTTTGAAGCATTAAATTCTACACCATTGAAATGAATAATGTTGTCGAGATCGGAATTTAATGAAGGACAAGGATGTGAATCTATAAAGGAATATGAAAACCTGAGGGTACTGTCATCATCGAAACAGTTTAATGGATTAGAAGTGGCAGACAAGAGAACGTGTATGAATCGATTAAAATATCAAGTGCAATAATCTTACTTTCTCAAAAACGATGTACAAATTTATTCCACCGTTCGGTGAGATTAACCATGGGATCACTAGTGGACCTATTGCTACGAAAGCCATATTGCCGGTCATTAAGAAGCCTTTGTCACCCCATGGCAGTGGCGAAGGCACCATATAAGTCGATTCCTATCGACTAACCTTTTGGAAATCTCAATATCAACAAGAAAAACTTCATGCAACATGTATATAAACAAACCATACATCAGCAACCCTTGTGACATCGACATTACTTTACAATAATTTAATCAACATGTATTTTCTTCTTCAAAGGTATGCCGGGTTATTATTTTTTCGCTGAATAGAGCAAAATTTGGTTTCTCTCCCGTTTCCTCTTTTACTTCTCGCTAGGCGCGTGCTTCTTTATTCAACCAACGCTTCTTAAGCATAGAAATAACCCGATGTTCACCGCTTTTCTTTCGATGAATTTCTATGTATCTGAAAATTCACTTGCTTGTACAAAAACAAACAAGATTGTTGGAAATGGAGAAATACGCATTGCGCATGTCAGGTTGAGCCTAAGCAAAGCAGTACGTTGACGCACTACACTTGTTATTCATAGAGCAAACAGAAATTCATCCATTCTGTATAGAAAAAAAGCCAAACGTAACCCGTTTTCTATGGACTTATTTGATATTTTCCTTCATTCTCGGCAGATGAAGTTTAAGAAGTAGGGGTTGCCACTTCAGCAAAATTGCGTAGTGGAATTATTTTTGGCTGAAAGATACTATAATTTTAATTAAGTGGCACAAGTAGCTAACATTAATGAGGCAGATTGCAGTGCAAGTTGTATAAATAAAATTGTGAACAAAATTTGAACTGGAAGTGATTTGTGAAATGTGGTTGCATTTTGTTTAAGTTTTAGTAACTTAAAAGTCCCAACGGCTCTTATAGGAATAGATTGCTGTTTGAGAGATTTTCTGTTAGATGAAAATAATGACTTTGAGAAACTTAATTTCTTAAAGAAAAAAAAGTGGTAGAAATAGGACACTCTACCCCTCCTTTGAGCTTATCCATTAAATTAGAAAGCAAATATTTCTGGTGTTCTTTTCAATTTGATTCCAAATAAACAAACGGATGTTGAAATCGCAAAGAGAGTAATAGAATGTTTTGAGCTTGGCTTGGCTTGGCTCTGATTTCATAGAGAATATTTGAATCAATTTCGAAAGTCTAAACGCTAACGGTTGCGGAGAACCGCCATTGAAAAGGATATTGCTTGAAACGGATTCAAAAACGCGCTATAAACGCATTTTTGTACACAAATTAAAGATAATATTATAGGTCAACTTAATGCAAGATATAAATCTTTTACTAATTTAGTATTCTTAGATTACCATTCTTAATAAATCGAAATAGGATTCTTTTGTAGCAAAAATGCCGTATAAAAAATATTTTTCATGGAATATTCGATTTTAAGGCTTTAAAAAATGAACTTAAAGTTTTTGCATACAACTCCATCCCTTCGTCACCTTGAAGATTAAGCACCCATGTTAGACATGTTACGCGACACATTTCCTCAAGTTTTTAATTTGAGTAGATTGTTTTTAACACTTCCGAATAGTATTACTTCAGTTGGGAGATCTTTTTCAGCAAGTACATTTCTGATATTTTTTCTAGTCCCTCATTTTTCTCCGACTTAAATTTATAAATAAGTCACGCCTCGCCACTGCCCCATGGTGGTGTTCTTTCGCCTCTTCTATGGCTTCTGGTCATGGATACAATTATCGTTAAATTAGTGAGATGTGTGGAGTGAAGGCGGTAGCCTATACGGATGATTTGGTGCTATTGGTGTCAGGAAAGTGCACCTCTGTGATTAGTGAAATCAAGGAGTCAGCTTTGAAGAAAGTTAGCAACTGGGCCACGAGTTGTGGGCTAGGAGTTAACCAAAGTAAAACTGAACTGTTGCTCTTTACCACCAAAACTAAAGTACCGCCCTTAACGCTACCTCGACTCAACGGTCAAATCCTTTCATTGTCTTCCAGTGCAAAATATTTGGGAGTTATATTCGACCCTAATCTAAACTGGAAACTAAATATTGAAGTACGGGTTAAGAAGGCCTGTGTTGCCAATCGACCTTTTTATTAAATACATAGTTTCCTGCAGCGCTATTAAGCTGAAGGAATCAAACAGCTGGTTGTCAAAACCTAATGGTCACAACAACACAACGAAATTGTGTCCCTCAGATATTATCTCGGTAGACACTGACTATTGCACTCATACTTTGAGCCTTAGTAAGGGTTTTAAGGTTATTTTCTCATCCAGAGAAGATTGGGAGGATGGCATTGTGTCGATAGGTTTCGACACAACCATCTTTACTGACGGTTCAAAGATGGAGTGCGGAGTTGGTTCTGGGATCTTTTCTGAATCCCTAAATGTAGCTAAATCCTTTAGGCTTCCTGACTTTGCTAGCGTTTTTCAGGCTGAACTGCTGGCAATAAGCGAGGCATTTAAGGTACTTAAACAAAGCCCAAACCAATACCAAAATGCGGCTATCTTCAAAGACAGTAAGGTGGAGCAACTTACCCAACTGCATTATATCTAGGAAGATATGGCCCACCTATAACAAAACCCGTACAAACGATCTTCTTCGCAGGCCAAGGCAAGACATAGCCAGGATCGTTGCGGTTTGTACCGGACATTGGCCTATAGGAGTTCGTGCAGAGAAGCCGTAGTTGTAGTGACAAAAGAGAAAGTGAAACGATAATCCATTTCCTTTGCAAATGTACTGCTTTGGCAAACACTAGAATGAAATGCTTTTCAAAAGCATTCTTTCACGAACTTGATGAGCTATCTGAGACAAAGATTAGAGACCTAATCTTTTCTGTCAATGCGACAAAATGGCTCTAACATAATCGCTATGAAGCTTCTCTATCAATCTATCCCTTTCTATCAAAGGTCAAACGAGTTTTTGGTATCAAAACGGCGCACTACAGCGCTAATTGGATCTCAGGCTAGGTTGCCTTGAGATCACCATTTCTACATACCTAAGAAGCTTTTGTTCTTCGAGATATTTCTTAAGCTGATAATTAATCAGCGTTTCCATGACTTCGAAAAAAGGGATGTGAGTGCTATTGGACGTAGTTGCAGGGGGCAGGATTCGATTTTTTATTAACAAGCTGAACAAATTATGTTTTCTATCCGCTCGGAAAGAGACCTGTAAAGTAGGAAAGACGGAAAAAGCTTACACGGTGGTTTTGCTAGCGTAGAAGAACACCTCAGTTGTTGCTAGGTTCTTTGGACTTGAATTTTGAAAAAAGCAATTTTTTTTCTTGTTCTTTTGAATTCTTTTGATTTACCATATTTTCCTTTGAATAAATTCAATAGTACGGTTATGGTAAGAAGCATAATCGCATAGAGAAGTAGCGCCATTCGTACCGCTTCCTCTACAGTCCTCGATCGTACAACATTTAAAGCAAATCCAATTATATGCAACGCAAAAATCAAAAAAACTGCTGAATACTTTTGTTTAAAAAAGGTAAGTTCACGGAGAACACGATTTTTTACTCCAATTGTCCGCATTTTGTACGGCAAAACTGGATTAAGGTTTTTTATATCAATAAAAATTAATATACTATTAATGATTCTATTGAACTTAATAAAGTACAGCTCTAGAGTTCTATCTTTTTATTTTTAAAAACCTTGTTTAAAAATTAATGATTTTAGATTAAATTTTAGTCAAGAGAATTATAATTCAAATTCAATAAAAGGTTTTACTTACTTGATACGCTAAAATGAGCAGATATCTCCTTCCATGCTAGCAATCTATATTTTCTCATTCTACACCTTTCATCGCTGAGATCCCACAATATCGTGTGTTTCTTTATTTCATTAACAAATTCTTTCACTGTAAACTTTTTAGGGTTTAATTCAGTTTCATCCTGCTTTATTTGCAAACAAAAATATACGTTAACTTTTTCAATGCAATAAACAAAAATTAAATATAATAGAAAAAATAAATTAAAAATTACCTCCGATGGACTGGAGGGCTCTTCGTCTTTTCGTGGGAATTCTGGATCGCCTATTAGACTTTTATCCCTGAAAAAAGTTTTTCATTTTAAAGTTGAGTAAATCATTAAAATACAATGTTTGCAGGCTTACTTCTTGTATTTTACATGTGGTCCCAAGAATTTCATTTTGGAATAGTAATTCCAACTTTTATACTTCTCCTTTATGGGTTTAAAATAATTTCGAACAAATGAATCTCTGAGTGCTTTCCATTTCTTTTTACATTCATCAACTGCAAATATGTATAAACAAAAATTATATATCATTCACTTTGGTTCTGCGAGATATTAAAAAGATAGATATTTGTATCACTGACTAGGATATGGGAAATATGTAGCATTCAAATTGATTTCAAGTTGTCTACCAAACTAATTATTCCCTGAGGGAAATTTCAATTTCTAAGTTATTTTATTTATAATCAGGGTTTTTAATAATTTTGATAATAAAAAGCACTTTCAAAGTGCCCTGCGTTTACCAATTTAAGCAAATAAACACAACAACCTACCCGAAGTTTCAAAATGAACCGCTATGAGTTCCCATTCTTTGGTTCTTAACTCGTTATTTTTATAATTTTCATCTTCGGTGTTCCATAGCATTTCGTGTTGCTTTACCACATCAATAAATTCATCTGAACAAATTTTATCTGCTGTTTTCAATCCATTATCATTTTTGCTCGTATCCTTTTTAAAAAAAAGATTAGTAAATTACCCAAAGATGTAATATAAAAAATTTGTTTATAAAATACCTCAAAATCACTAGACATACTTTCATCTTCTTCCATTACTGGTTCTTGTTTTATTATTACATTCTCAGGTTCAGGATCAGGTTCAGTTTTTTGTATGAAATCTGGTGTTTTTGGAAGACTCTTTAAGACATTTGCACATCTGAAATAACGCAAGAAAAAAATATTTCAAAACTTGAATTAAAACAAAAAAAAACAACTAATATAAAATCTTTGAACTTACTTTTTATATTTTAAGTGTGGTATTAGAAATTTCAAATCATGATAGTTTTTCCAAGATTTGTCTTCTTCTCTTATGGGTTTATAATAATGTCGAGAAAAGTTGTCTCTTAGTGCCTTCCATCTTTTCCTGCAGTCATCAATTGCTAAAAGCAATAATTAATTTAAAAAAAATATTTTAACGTGTGTTTAAAGACGACAAAGGAAGTGATCGGTTAAAAATGATTTCAATTGAATATTTTAAATCTAGATTTTCTTATGACATTGAATTGTTTCGATGTTTTCTTTTTTTATAATAAACTTAAAACTTATAAACTTATCAACTCAACGACCTTTTAAAATTCTCATTACTTTTTAGGTTACGCATTTTCTATTCATAATATTAACGGGAAATAATTCACGGAATATCAGACTCTTTCTAATCGTAGTATTTGCTTATCTAGTCGATAACGTGTCAAATTGGCTTTATGGATTTAAGGAAGATTTGAATTATTGAATTCGTTAAACAAACTAATATTACATTTATTCTTAGATTTATAGATTTACAATGCTTTAAGCAATTTGCAAAATAAAAAGCCAACCTGAATTATTGAAACAAATTACTTAAATGTTAAATGTTTTACGTTTAAAATCATCGCTTACGGAATATACCAAAAATTAATTATTGTTGTAAACTGAAATCAATTGGTTGAGGGGACTGTTTTTACCATAGTTCGATCTGCTTGATATATCACGTAAAGGAACTTGTCTTCTAATACTTGTACGGCTATAAATAAAGTTAATTTTTTCCAAAATTGATAGTGATATGACTGATCCACTAATTAATTTTATAATAAAGCACAGCTAAATGTACTCTCTGTGTTAAGAAAGAGATGGAAGATTTATGAACGTGAGCTTATGATTGTACGGTGGAATTTCGAGCCAATTTGACAATGGGAAGGAACTCAGGCAGAAGCGCTTGAATCTTCTTTGTATTCCTTCTATTCTGTTTATATGGACTGAATAAAAGGGAACCCATATTATGGTGCCATATTCCAATATTGGTCTTACAAATGATATATAAAGAAGTTTAAGAATATAAGAGTCGCGAAAATCATGTGAAAACAGTTTTATAAATCCGAGTGTCTGTTTTGCTTTTTTAAAAATATAGTCATTCATAATAATTTGTAGAAGTTAATTTTGAGTCAAGAATAATACCTGGGTTACAGAAAGTAGAAAATTTAGTCAAATAAGAAGAGTCTAATTGATAATTGAAAGTCCAAACATTTTGTTTGCATGTAAAACACATTGATTTACCTTTGTCTATGTTTAGTAAAAGCTTATTTATAAAACACCATTCGTGAAAACTATTTAGATCATCGTTTGAAAATTGTAATGTTATCAGCGTAAATTATAACAGATGAGTGTTTTATTGGAAGGTAAGTCTTAAACGTGTAAAATAAACAGTAAAGGTCCTAAGTGGCAACCTTGCGGTACGCCAGAGTTAGTATAAAAATATGATGACCACTCATTCCTAAAAACTACGCTGTATGATCTATTATATAAGTACGACGAAACCCAACTAAAAAATTTATCGTTAAAGCTTTGGGATTTAAGTTTGGAAGTTATGGCTGAAACACATACACGCTTCAGCTTCGGCTTCGTCTGCGTTACGTTAGGCCTGCTTTGAGGTTGCTTTGAATGACATTTCTATTATTTCATCCCTCCAAAGAGCAAATATTTTGTTTGTTGACATTTTTTACAGCTGATGAGCTGTCAGACAAAGCAAATGTTCAGATAATTGAACTAGAGCTTCCGTTTGGAGTCACATTACGTTACATTACGTTCTTTTCCTTACGATTGTAAAACAAAACGTGAGGTCGAAGCTCCATTGTGATAGCATGCATTGAATTCCTATGGCTGAACTCGTAAACGTCAGGCGAAGCCTAAGCTGAAGCGTGTTTGTGTTTCAGCCATTAATGTTTTATGGCACAATTTATCAAAGGCCTTACTAAAGTCTGTGAAGACACAGTCAACTTGTTTCCGTTTTTCAAACGAATCTAAACAAAAAGAAATGAAATGAAAGAGGTTAGTAACTGTGGACTTATTTTGAACAAAACCATGTTGACTGTCACAAATTATAGACTTACAATTTAACGATAAGACTTTACAAATAATGGACACAAATAACTTAGGGATGACGGACAATTTTGCAATGGGACGATCATTTTTTATTTCATTTTTACTACCCTTTTTATGTATCGGTGTTATGTACGAACTCTTTCAAATTTCAAAAATTGATGATTTGAGCGATTCTATAAAAAGAATATGAAGAGGATAGGACAAATAGAATGCGCATTTTTTTCAAAATATAAGAAGGTACACCATCTGGACCAGGGCTATAACAATTGTCAAGTTCTGAAGCTTTGCGAACGATTTCATCTTCAGAGATCCAAAGACTAATTGAATTTAAATGAGGGACATTTTGTGAGAGGGTCCATAACTCAGGCGTTTGACAGGAGTTCGCTACTTCGAAAGCATCTTTGAAAAAGTTTGCAAACATCTTTGAAATTTTTTCAGAGTCAGAGTTCGTTGTTGAAAGACAAGCAGTTTGGATACCCGTCAGTATTTATCTTACTATTAAATTGTTTCTCTTCTTTTTTATGTCGGTTTCAGTGTTTAAAATAAAGTCATTATAAAGAATATCTGAATAGTCAATAGCTGTGGACAACTAATTAGAAACATTACTTGCTTCTCATTTCCACATTCACTTTATCAAGTGTGACTAGAATAGCGGTATCCAAAACAGTGTAATGCAAGCGTTATTAGATAGTTGTTTGAAAAAAACATCATTTTTGCATAAGTCTTTGTAAAGTACACAATAAAATCAAGGTAGAGTGTAAAAAGTGTTCGTTTCAACTGGTCAACTAATTAGAAACAGTTAAATTACATTTGATTAGGGTGAAATAAAAATAATCTTTTTATTTTGCATTGGTAAGTAGAAAATTCTGAATTGTCTGCAAACGTTTTTAAAGAATAACTTTTAAATTTTCAGTTAATTGCAATGGGAAAATTAAAGAGCTGTGATCCTCCAACAAGGATAGCAATTCTTGAGCTTAAAATGTCCTATAGAGCAATTGCATCTCAAATGAACTGTTCTGTAAAGAAAGTTTTCAATGCAATTAAGCATTTCCAAAACTTCGGGACTGCTGAAAATGTACCTCGTAAAAAAGCTGCCAAATAGATCGAGCAATTAGTAGGCTGGCCAAAAAAAAATAAGCTCCACAGAGATACAACGCCAACTCTCGGTTGAATTCGATGTCCCGATAGGGCCACGCATAATCAGAAGAAGATTGGTAGATGTTGGGTTCCATGGTCGTGTTTCTCGGAAGAAACTATTAGTAACCGCAAGGCAACGTAATCTTAGAATAGAGTTCGCAAGATCACACGACAACTGGACAACAAACGAATGGAAGTACATAGTGTGGAGTGATGAAACTAAAATAAATAGGATCGGCCAAGATGGAATTACGAAACAGTTCATTAGGGACCAATCGATAACAATTCTGGAATGGGCATCCTCAAGTGCAGATGTTAAAAGAGCTGTTGCTCTCAAAAATAATTCTAACAATGATGTTCTTTCAAAGGTATTAAAGATAATAATAAGCTGCTTGGAAGGCTGTACGCGTAGAGCAGTGCAGGCGGCTTATTTCATCAATAAGATATGATTTTTCTCATTGTTTCTAATTAGTTTTCCACCAATAAACGCTGTGTTTTTCGCAGAAACTGCAATATGAAATAAATGTTATGTTTGGGAAACATTGTTTTAAGTTTGAAAAATATATTTTAAAAAAAAATTGTTTGCACAAAAAAAATACAGATACTGCTTTAAAAGTGAATTCAATTTGTGTTTCTAATTAGTTGTCCACAGCTGTATTTCTTAGCTCATTGTATATTACCAAGTCATTATCAGCTTTTTATTACATATAATCCAGGCCTTGCTTCTTTTATTTTTAAGGCAAGAGTCAAACCATGGAGGAGATTTAGAAATATTGCGCTGTTTTCTCAATGGTGTGGTCTCATAAAAAAAGATAAAGAGAACACAGTACAATTAAGAGCACATAGCATTAATGTCACAGTTCTCAAACAAATGATTCCAGTTAACATTACATAACACGTTGAAAAGTTCATTAGGTTTGCATTTTTAAAGTTGAATTCATGATTTTCTTTGGAGCAATTAGGAACACTACATACATTTAAATTAAAAGATAGGCCTAATGCTGCGTGATGTCGGTCTTCTTCGACAAGTATGGTATTGGCTGAATTTATAGCAATATGAGCATTGAGTGTGTCAGAGAAGAGTTTGAGGTCCAATATTTTGTTGAAGTTGTTGGCAATCCCATTTAATTGGCTTAGTTCACATGAGGAAATATTGTCAATAGTCAAGGATTCGTTGGTAGAGGAAATGTTAATAGGAGATAGATAGTTCCCATGCGTCTGTTTAGTCCAGATCAAGTTTGGAAGATTGAAATCTAGTAACTCGTCTTGTGGATCAATTTGATCGTTTATTTTGTCTATGCAATTAATTTAGTTTTCATAAACGTTCTTAGGAGAGCTTGGAGGTATATAATATGTGTGGCGATAATATATAGCTGTCCTGTCTCAGTTTTAACTTTTATATAAATCATTTCTACATCAGATTGATGAAAGTCGTCAACCAAAGTGCATATCAAGCAATTTTTTACGGCAAGCAAAAGTCTACCTCCTATAGCGTTGATGTAATTTAAGCAGTGACTATCTCGTCTCTACATTTGATAATTCGAATTGAAGAGTTCCGTATCCAAGAATGTATTGTTTAGCTAAGTTTCAGTCAAAATGATTATGTCGTTGATATTTTGATAATACATAGATTCGAATTTTTTGAAGCTGCTTCTAATAAGGAGAGTTCCAATAATGATCTTACTTACTGAAGGTGCGCTATAGTCCTGTGTGAACTAGGACATTACCCAACAAACTTGTCCATCTATCTCAGTCCCTACCTAAATATCTCCAGTTTACCACTCAAAGATGTGTAAAGTCACTTTCCACTTGTGCGCGCCACCTGATCCGCACTCTACTGTGTAGGCTCGGTTTTGAAGGCCTTGCAGTCCGGAGCATTAGTTTGTATGCGTTCTTTTTGGCGCAAACATCTCAGGGGTTGGAGTTTTTAATTTCTAGCTCAACGTTTCATCTTCTCCCTCACCTTCTTTATATATGGAACCCTAAATCCCGCAAAAAACTTTTCTCGAAGCGACCCATGGTGCTTTTATCAGATTTTTCAGAGAGTACTTTACTACTCAGTTGCTTTCTTAGCTCATAGAAACAGCAGTTAGCAAGAATAATAAACAAAGTCTTAACTACCTCAAAGTTACGTCTGTCGATGGTAACGTTTTGGCCGAATCATCGGTGTTATAGTTCCTTTAAGACAGCATATACATTGTTTTGCCTTCATTTATTGTTAAATCCATTTTTGCCGCTCACAAAAGCCCCATTGACATCACGCTGAGTTCTTCCGATTTTGACAATGCTCATCAGCATATGTCAGTAATTGAACAGACTTTTACACTATTCTTTCAAAGACGATATTAAAGAAATCGCATGACAGTGCATCACCTTGTCTAAAGCCTTTTTTGCCATCGAAAGGTTTTGTTAAGTTGTTTCCACTTTTATCTAGGATGCCAGACCTAGACATGACTCTATACAGTTCGTTCCTGTAGATGCTCTCATATGCGGCCTTGAAATCAATGAAGAGATGGTAGGTGTCGATTTCATAAAACCACACTGAAAAGCACCTATAAAGTTCTTCGGCATTCAAGTCATCTGCTCTAGCGGCTTTGTTAGATTTCAGCTTAGGTATGGCAATTTTTTTCTTCGTCTAAGTGAGGAAGACGGAATTGTTGGCTTTTTTGGTCTATGTTAAATGGGTCATCTTGCCTGACAGCGGAATTCGGTTCGTCGTCGTCGTTATACAGTCGGCAGAAGTGGTCCTTCCGTCTTTGCAGACTTCTTGCATCTAGGCAATGTTGCTACTGGTTCTCGATACATTGTGTTGACGGCAAATAACTTCGAAAGAAGTTACGGTCGGAGAAGGATTTAACGATGATTGCGATTGCATTTGGTTTGGAAACCTGAAGTGCTATCTTGGCTACAACAAGGTATGATCAAGAACGATCATATTGGAATCTTTAGTTTGGTTCAATATAAACTTATCACACTAATGGAATACAAAGCAATAGGATGAAAAAGCTTTTGCCTTCTTTACAGAGTAATGATGACGACACAACATTATACTGTATGTTTGTATGGTCAATCAAACTAATTTACTTACTTGACAATGAAAAGTGTTCAGATACATCCTCCCAGGCTTGGAATCTAAACTCATTGTTTCTATAGTTCTTGTTGGTTGTATTCCATAAAACATCATGTCGCTTTACAAGTCTTATAAACTCGTTTATATTCTGTTCATCTAATACTTGTGCTGTTTTTTCTTCATCATTTTGTGTTTCCTAAAAAAATAAAAATTGTTTATTAATTTTTAACGAAATTAAAAAAAAAAAAAACTACATTAATAAATTACCTCTGCTGCTGAAACGAAACTTGGGTTTACTTCAATTTTTAAATCTTCAACTGAATTGTCAAATGAATTTGAATTTATTGAAGGATCTAAGGGATCGTTTCTAAAAAGTAAACAACACAAAAAAGGAACAATGATTCAAGTCCATTAAGCTTTATGATTAAGTATATTATAATTTTTTAAGGTACTTACTTTCTTTCTCTTAAATGCGGCACCAAGAATTTCATTTGGTCGTAATGTTTCCATGATTTATCTTCTTCCCTTATTGGTTTTAGATGTGTTCGAACAAACAGATCACGAAGTGTTCTCCATTTCTTTTTGCAATCAATGACTTTGATAAAAATAATAAATTCAAATAGATGAATATTTGGAAAAAATATTAATTTAAAAGAAATAAAAAAGCTGGTTTAATAATTTTAAGTGATAATTTGGTAGTAACCTAACTTTTCGTAGTTACACTGTAATCGAAAATTTTAAAGCATAAGGGAATTTCTAGGAAATCTCAAAATAGCAACGAGACAAAACGAATGCTTTTTTCAGACCTACCGCGATATTTAATTTTAGAAATCAAAATACAAAAACTTTTTGGTCACAGATTAAATAATGTCTTAAAGGTGGAATTTGTTCGAAGATTGTACCGGTGCAAAGCTAATAGCCTCATTTGGTAGTTTGTTTTGTAGTGTTTGTTGTTTTTAGCTTCGTTTTTATTCAGCTTTATTCTATCTAATAGAGGTACCAATGCAGGTGAAAGATTGAAACATTGATCTCGATTGAAGTTCAAGTGAGTTTTTTTCTATTGGCTCTCGTACCAATCCAGGAACATAAAATATATCTGTGGAAATCAATTCAGCCTGATCAAAACGTATGAAATGATCTTCTAAGCTAAATGATGATACCCGAAACCGGGTATCCCTAAAGTATGCAACAAAAAGAAGGCAAAACATAATAGCTGGTAGCAATCGTTGCAGATACAGAGGCGGTAATGTGGAAATGTTGGTTAGGAAGCTTAGGTTGAGTAGTTTTTAAGAAGCAACATTTCCACTTTACAAAAAGAGACCAACCCGCGCTGATTTAGAAGCGTGAGATAAAAACTGGGATTCGTGTGTTGGTGAAGTGGAGAACCATCAACGGGATAGGAGCTTTTCTCCAATATATGAAAATGGGTAGTCCGCAGGTTGGCTAGGAAGCCTAGACCTTTTCCAAATATAAAAGCCGAAGAGAATCATCCTCTAAAGAGCAGTCTTATATGACAAAAATTAAATTTGTTAACAATTAGTTTAGTATTCTAATTATTTTAGCCAAATAAACTTTAAAGTTTTTTTTTACGTAAATTTGTTTTTTTTTTTTATACATTTAGTGTGCGAGAAACGAAAAGGAAATAATTATCCAACCATCAAGGTAAAATGTTTATTATTGGCACAGTAAGCTTTGTAAACTTTGAAGCAACATTCTAAGCCTTGGAAACACGCTGTTTTGATAATTTTTTTAGTCTGGTATATGCATAATAGTACTATCCAGGTCTAATGAACAGAAATATTGAGTTAGGAAAGATCTAATTTTTCCAGCGCAAAATTATTACAACGTTTTAAAAAACCTAGACATCTTGCGGCATTTTTGGCGACGTCGCGTATGTGATCGCTCCACAAAAGGTGGTTGCTGATGCACATTCCGAGGACGTCTAGATTTTCCTTTTCGTTCATGCAAGTGCCACTCATGATAGTACAATTGTACTCTCAATTGTACAATACTGTGTAGTTCGGAATTTAATGAGCTAATCATAGTTTGCCGTTGCAGTTCCACATCCGAAAAGGAGGGTTGTGAGTCTGTAAACGAATATGAAAAGCTAATAGGGCTATGGTCAGCGAAACAATGTATTGGATTAGAAGTAGCAGACAGCATCATTTATAAAAATAAGTAAAAGGGTTGGGGACAAAACAGAGCCCTGGGGCACACCAGCATTTATTTTATGGGTTTCAGACTTGAATCCGTCCGAAACAACTTATATTGAACAGTTGGGAAGAAAATTTCTAATACAACGAAGAAGAGATTTGTCGATACCGAAAACACGCATTTTCGATAAGAGAGCAAGATGCCAGACTTTATCAAATACCTTTGAAATATCAAGTCCAATAATCTTACTTTTTCCAAAACGATGTAAGGATTTGTTTCACTGTTCGGTGAGATGAACCAGTGGACCTATTGCTACGAAAGCCGCATTCCCGGCAATTAAGAAGCTTATTTCTTAAGCTGATAATTAATTAGGGTTTCCATGACCTTAAAAAGAAGGGACGTTAGTGCCATCGGTCGATAATTTGCAGGAGAAGAAGATTCGCCTTTTTTCAACTACTCGGAACGAACCCAGAAGAATAGGATAAATGGAAAAGCTTACGCAGTGGTTTTGCTAGCGTGGAAAACACCTCTTCAGAATAATGGGATACCATTCGGACCAGCGGATTTATGAATGTTGAGATCTTTAAGAACTATCGCCACAGTACGAGTACGAAAATAGATTGGTTCCATAGAATCATTTACGCATTCAAGAACTGGGGGAGCCATGACACTATCTGGTAAGGTGGAATTTTCAGCGAATTGACTTGCAAACAAATAATCTTTATCAATAGAGCTAACTAAAGGAGTGTCATTGACAACAAGCATAGGAACCGAGGAAGAGGAAGAATTCCTCATGTTTTTTTTTTTTCAAATGACCAAAATTTCTTACTGCCTTTGGGACATTGCAGTATTTTTTGTCGTAATTGTTGGTCATGCAAAAATTTGGTCCTTCGACTATTGCGTTGCAGGCCTTTCTGGCTTGTTCAAACCTTTTCCGGTTTTCCTCAGGGTTGGCTTGATAACCTCTTTGCAGCTCGAATCAAACCATGCTTTAGTCTTAGGTTAAATACTTTTAACCCTATGCGGTATAAAGGTTTCCATTGCTAAACGAATCAAACTACTAATCATATCTGTACTGGAGTCTACGTCACTACCAAGGAAGCATAGTGACCAGTTAAAAATCCTGAAGAAATTATTGAGATTTTTCGATGTTTCGTACTTTGGAGCTCTTTCTTTAGCTGGTTTATTTGACACGAGAAATAAGCAGATATGACACTATAGTCCGATGTGCCTAGAGGCGTCTATACACTGATTATGTACTTATCAGGATCAGTTTTAGTTTCAGTTAATTTATTTATAACGCTTACACAGTAAAATAATAGATATCTTATAAATTTGTGAAAACCTATGACTTAACTTTATATAACAATTCAATTTTTTTTAAAATACGGTAAGAAAATAATATAAAATAAAATTATATACAAAAAAAAGAAAATAACAATAATTTGTAAATAAAATATTAATTGACGTTAAAATAGAAATAATAAAAATAGAAGAAGGAAAAGATAGTTAAGTAAGTTAAAGTTAAGAAGAGAAGAGAGTTCATTAAGTTAAGTTAGTTGCTTTGGTTCGAAAAGAAGATTTTAATACTTTTTTGGAAAATATGTATATCACTTATATCCCCCAAATGAGTTGGAAGTGAATTCCAGAGGCGACATGCAGCGATGAAAAATTGCCTTTATGAGGTCAAACACGAAAAGCGTGGCAAAATTACCGATGTCGATCTATTCGATGTTGACATTCTGATTTTTCCAAACAGATAAACTGGCTATCGTGTTTCCAAGATTTTAAAAAACAGTATCAATGTTCGAAGCTTCATGAAGTCATTAAAAGGCATACCAAGCAGAATCTCTTGCAAATGTGAAATATGGTCGTACCTTCTTAAGCCAAAGATGTATCGAATGATACTATTGAATGCTATGTTTAATGTATGTTTGCTGATGGAATCGCAGTTGTAAAAAAATTCGCATCCATGATTGAGCACAGGTATTACAAGGGTCCTTGCAAGCATTAGTCTGATTTTAAATAAAGTGATGTTTTGGGCGGTCCACAGCGTTCTAAGCGTTCCATAATTTTTACCTACTAATTGGTTGATGTGGTCATTCCAGGCCAATGTTTTATTGAAGATTACTCCTAGATTTTTACTAGAATTTACGAATTCTAATGGGTTCTGGTTGAGAAATATGGAAGGAAAGTATGTTAAGTCTAATTCTTTTCTTGATATAACCAGGCATTTGCATTTGTTTGCGTTGAGAACCAACCCATTGCATGACGCCCAGTAGGATATCTTTCTTAGTTCTTGGTTCAGGGTGAAAGCGTAGTCGTCAATTAAACCCAAAGGACAGCTTTTGTAAATTTGAATGTCATCGGCATAAAAATGTTTTGATACTTCGTTTATAATGAAACCGATTTCATTCACCTATAATTAGAATAGAAGGGGTGATAAAATTGATCCTTGAGGAACTCCTTGTTGAACCGGAATAAAATCGGAGAGATTTCCATTTAAGAAAACGGCTTGCTTTCTATCATTCAAAAAGGAAGAACGTAGTTAAATAGCTCCTGAAAATATGTTGAATCTGTGACGCAGTTTATTCAAAAGTATCGAGTGATTCAACATGTCGAATGCTTTTGAAAAGGCTAATAGGACTAAAAAAGTTACATTACCAATATCGAGTTCAGTCCTTATGTCTTCAATTATTTTAGTTGGTGCCGTTATACAGCTATGGTGCGAAAGAAAACCTGATTGAACATCGACTAAAAGGTTGTTGCGACTGACGAAGTTGCTTTATTGTTTTTGCATTATCCTTTCACAGACCTTAGACAGAAATGGAAGTATTAAAATTGGTCTAAATTCATTGCAGAGCGAGTTTTTGGGGATGGTAATTATTTTTGCTTTTTTCCATTGATGTGGAAAAATGCCAGTCGTAAGGATTGAATACCCTACCCTATTACATGTGTAAAATAGGGTAAAAGCAAAGGAAGAATAGCTTTAATGAAAATTGGATTCAAATCATCAGCACCAGTGGCATTGGACTTTATACTTATGCAACTTTCAACTATGTCTAAGGCGTTCACACAATCGAAATTGAACAAAGTGTCTGTAGAAGGTGGAGGTATGGTATTAAGAGATACATGGTCTCTTAGAGTTATTATAGGTGCAGAAACAAATTTACTGTTTAGCTCATTAATATTCAATTCAGCTGGAAAATTATTTCTTTGTTTGCCTATTCCTAGCTTGAAGAGGTTGTTCCATATTTTACGACTATCCGATCTTAGTTCTAGACGGTTAGAGTAGAACTGTACTTTTGCGTGTCTTACCTCTTGAACTACTTTATTTCGCAATGATTTATACAAATTACCGAGCTCGTAAACACTTAACCGTTTTCAGCGTCGGTATACTATATCACGCTGATTAATAAGTTCTTTAAATAAAATATTAATATTTCTGTTTAGAAACTCGACTTGGTCATTTGGTGAAGGCATTAGGAAGATGTCATTCCATGCTATCATGTTTATATCATTTTCAAGTATGTTTTATTGATATTCTTAAAATCAATACACTTGAATTAAAATCATAGGTCAAAAAAATAAGATCATGTCTAGAAAAAACTGGTGTTTCAAGAAGTAAGAAACAAGTCAAGAGCATTTTCCGCTCGGTCATTAACTTCAGATATTTAAGTTGCTCGTTGACAAGCTAAGTAAGATGGTTGAACTCAGCAAAAATCAAAGCACACATTCCTTCGAGTGTTGTCTTCCCCAAATGGAGAGGCCACGAAGAATTGTGACAATTGAGACAATTCCTTGAATGGAGTCAGACAGGGAATCAAATTCCTGAGAAGTCAAAACTCTGACTCTAGAGAATGATGTGCTTAGTACTTGCAAGATAGGATAGGTACGATTTTACAATACCTTTGATACTAAAATTCCACAACCGGAAAAATTATAAGTTTCTCCCTGCCATAATCTTTTGACAATTCTAGAGAGGCGTTAGATTAATATTGAGCCCTTTTATTTATAAGTTTTATCTAAAAATTAACTTACCTGGTAATCCAAAATAATCTGCAACCTCTTTCCACACCACACATCTCAATTTATTGTTTTTAAAATTATTAAAAGTCGAGTCCCATAAGATTTGTTGTTTTCTGACTGCTTCAATAAAATCTTCATTTGAAAATTTGCTTGTTTCCCTTACTGCTGGTGTTTGGTTCTTTGTTTCATTGTTATCCGATTCCTATCAATAAAGTTTGTGTATTATTAACATTTCTAAACATGTACATTTGTTGAAAACTCTTTAATTACCCAGGCAACCGATGAAACGCTTTCTTCATCATCCGACTCTTGGGTACGTTCAAAAGATTTAGCAAAACTTAATCTAAATCAAATTAATTATTTATTAGATAAAAAAATAAGTTTATGTATGAAGAATATTACTTGTTGCCCTTAAGATATGGGGCTAAGAATATCATTTGCTTAAAATAAGGCCAATTGTTAGTATTTTCATCTGGATTCTTAGCATAGTGTTTAGCAAAGACATCTCTTAGTGCTTTCCATTTTTTCTTCACTTCCTCAACTTCAAGAAAAAAAGTGAAAAAATCAAAATTTAGTTTGACTTAATTTCAATAGTGTAAGTACCTGTTGATTCAAGTGAATGTGCAATCTTTCTCCAAGCCTTCAGTTTTTTATAAACACTCTTGTAGTTTTTACTATATAAATTCCATATTAATGGATATTTTTTGACCTCTGCAATAACTCTGTCAGGAAAATCGTTTTTAGTTTCCGACTTTTTTTGTGAATCATTATTTTGCTCCATAATTGTGGTTCTAAGTGATAAATGAACAAATGAAAATACAAATTCTATACGTTTATGTTGGTATGTTATTGAAATTTAAAGTTAATATAAATATATTGGTATGATAAACTTCGCAACTATGGTAAACGATAGAGTTATGAATAAGCAAAACTCTGCAGCCTTGTCCTTCTATTCTGTCATGATTTTTCATAGAACAAATTTATTCAGGATGCCAGAATCTTTTACTAAGTCTGTTTAAAGTCGTGGAAGAAAGATATTTGCGTCTTCTATCGTTAAAATTTATATCTCTTGGGAAATTGCATAAGCTCTATTCAGGTGTTTTAAGTGGACCCTACTTGCAAGGCACACATGCATTTCGATACGAAGTTCTTGCAAATAATTTTTATCAGAAATTGTATGGATAAATAACCGGGGATACAGTTTCTCACCTTCTTTGCCATCTAGCCTTATCAGAAACACAAAGACCCCCATCTAAGAGACTTCAATTTAACTGCGTCAAACGCTTCATAATAAAAATAAGGACAACGAACTTCGGATCTGTACGTGCAATGTAACAGACTACGTGCAGCGGACGCCCTAAACTGCTGCAAGGCAGTTATTACCGCCATCTAAGAAGTGCGATAGGATGGACCGGGCAAAACGCAAACTAAAAGACTGCGATGTATACTACGGCGACAGCTACCGAGAACAAAGACAGCGTCTATTTGGGTGAGCGCATCACGACGATCCCCATCAAGGTTAAATTCGCCAACATAAGCCTGATATGCGCGCGTGCCCCAATAGAGGAGAAAGTTGAAGACACCAAAGACATATTCTTCGAGCTCTTGGACTAGACTTCCGGGCAGTGCCTGATTATGACGCCAAGCTAGGAAGAGAAGATATCTTTGGTGGCACAATCGGGAGATATAGCCTGCACGACACCAGCTCCGACAACGGATTCAGGCTGATCGATTTTGCTGCGGGGCGAGACGTTCTGGTAGCTAGTAACCTCTTAAGGAGTCCTATGCTGCATGCATTAAGCATTGAAAACCAGTGGCAGATGGCCTTTCACCCATCAGAGATGCAGCCTCTGAAGTGCTAGGTTTCAAACGACCACTACAGAGAAAGCTCTGGTTTGAAGACGAATGCCGGCAAGCGCAGCAGCGAAACAAAATGCATAAAAAATGGCGCTTCACAGAAGGGCCAGAGCGGCTCATCAGCTCTACGAGCAGGAGAGAAGAGGGTAACACCGGCTTCTTAGATGGAAAAAAAGAGAGCATGAGAAGCGCGCGATCGAGGAGATAGAGGGATGTGAAAACAGGAATGAGGTGCGTAAATTTTACCAAAAGGTAAAAAAAATACTCCCAAGAACACCAGCAACGAATCGAAGCATGTTAGGACGATCAAAGGAACATCGTAGCAGAACCACAGTCTATGTTGAGAATATTGAAAGATCATTTCTCCAAATAATATAACGGCGATGACAAACCGCATTCCGCTGTAAGGGAGATTAAACCACTCAGCCTAGGCGACGCAGATCAACAATTCTGCCTACCCGACCTTGACGAAGTCGAGATAGCTATATCTAAACTTAAGTCATACAAAGCTGCTGGAGCTGACGTCATCGCTGCCGAACTATCCAAAGCAGCAGGCGATGACTTGGTAGGGAGCATGCACCAACTCATCTGCAAAATATGGTCGGAAGAAAGCATGACTCTGATGTGCTGGGTTTCAAGCAGCCACCAACAAGGAATCCCTGGTTTGATGAGGAATGTCGGCAGGCAAATGCAACCAAACAACAGGCACGCAAAGCGGCGCTGCATAAAAGGACGAGAGCTGCTCATGAGCTCTATGACCAGAACAGGCGAGAGGAACACCGACTTCACAGAAGGAAAAAGAGAGGTCATGAGAAGCGGGCGGTCGAAGAAGTTGAGAGGTTTAAAAGCAGGAACGAAGTTCGAAAGTTTTATGAATAGGTGAAACGAAATTCACATGTACATAAACCTAGAACCGAAGGCTGCAAAGACGAAAGTAAAAACATCATAGTGGAAATACAGTCAATGTTCAGGATATGGAAGGCCCATTTCTGCAGACTGTATAACGGCGACGACGAACCAAATTCCGCTCTCAGGCAGGATGATCCATTCAACATAGACGACGAAAGCCAACAAACCCGTCGAAGACGAAGTTTGCCATATCTAAGCTGAAGTCTAATAAAGCCCCTGGAGCGGATGGCTTGAATGCCGAGCTCTTTAAAGCAGCTGGAGACAAGTCGGTTATCTATAAGATATGGTCGGAAGAAAGCATACCCGATGAATGGAACTGGAATCTTAGTATTGTTTGCCTGATTCTGAAGAAAGGAGACCCTCTAATCTGCACCAACTATAGAGGCATCAGTTTACTTAACACCGTTTACAAAATCTTTTCTGCCGTAATATGTGAACGTCTTAAGCCCATCCTCATCAACCTGATAGGTCCTTATCAGTGTGGTTTAAGACCAGGAAAGTCCACAGTTGATGAAATATTCACATTACGTCAGATCCTGGAAAAAACCCAAAAACACCAAATCGACACCCACCATCTTTTCATCGATTACCAGGCCGCATATGACAGCATCTACAGGAACGAGCTGTATAGAGCCATGTCTAGTTTTGGCATCTCTGCCACACTAGTCCATTTGTGCAGGATGACCATGGAGAATTCACGCTGCTCCATAAAGGTTGGAAACAACTTAACAGAAACTTTCGATGTCAAGAAAAGTTTTAGACAAGGTGATGCGCTGTCATGTGATTTTTTAACATCGTGCTTGAAAGAATTGTGCAGAGCTCACACGTCAACACTAGAGGCACTATCTTTCAAAAGTCTGTCCAATTACTGGGATATGCTGATGACATTGACATTATCGGAAGAACTCAGCGTGATGTCAATGTGAGTATTGAGGCAGAGGCGCAAAAGTGGATTAAACGGTTAATGACGGCAAAACAAAGTAAATGCTGTCGTCAAGAAAGGACGTACAACACCGACGTCTTGGTCAAAACGTCACCATCGACAGACTTAACTTTGTACTTAACTTAAGGACTTCGTCTACCTAGGCTACGCTATAAACACAGAAATCAACACCATCGTTAAGATCGAACAAAGAATAGCTCTTGCTACCCGCTGTTTCTTTGGGCTAAGAAAGAAATTGAGTGGTAAGTCCTCTCTCGGGGGACCAAAGTGACGCTATATAAGACCCTTATCATCCCCGTCCTGCTATACGGTGCAGAAGCTATGGCTATGACTATGACAAAAGCGGATGAACACCTTGGGTCGGTTCGAGAGAAAAGTTCTCCGTGTGATCTATGAATGAACAATTTGGGTCGGTTCGAGAGAAAAGTTCTTCGTGTGATTTATGGTCCCGTATGCATCGAAGGGGGAGTGGAGGAGAAGATGGAACGACGAGCTGTACGGGCTGTACAGCGACGTAGACTTAGCCAGTAGGATAAAATTCCAACGACTAAGATGGCTGGGTCACGGAAAGTCTTCGAATCCACACCCACAGGACAGCGCAATAGAGGAAGACCGCGGATCAGGTGACTCGAACAAGTGGAAAGTGACCTCACCCAACTTGGAGCGCGAAACTGGAGACAACTAGGGACCGAGCTAGATGGAGAAGTTTGTTGGGTGAGGCCACAGGACTGTAGCGCCACCTTAAGTAAGTAAGTAAATGGCAAATGTTATTAAAATGTCTACAAATTCTTAAAATCTGGTTTTAATTATGGCAACTTAATTGTAAATGAATATAATATTTAAAGTACATTCAAGCTAAGCAAAAATATAAATCTGACAGACAACTTTAACAAGTTATTGTCCTAACTAATTTTGAACGCCAGCATAATCTTGTTTTTATAACTACTTTTTAAATTAAATAAAATGTACATATTTATCTATCTATTCATGCCGCTGTTATTGCTATCAATTCGACTACATCATCCTTTATACTTGACCAATAATTTCCCGATGGACTATTCAGCCTGAACATCAACATTCGTGTCACTCTTAATTGGATGGAAATGAACGGGCTTATAAACTGGCGGTATGGGTCTAAATTGTCTCAATTTGTTTTGACAGATTACAAACGCAGGTGGAACACTCTTAACGGACTGTTTTATATCAGGGAAGATATGGCCTACCTTTTATAAAAACCATTCTATCGAAATTTTATAAAGATCCAGAAATGATGTCGCCTTTGTAGGCAGGCATTGTATACTTTTATGTATCATCAAATGCCTCTGTTGGCCGAGACTCATGGTCAAACCAAGGATATTGCTTTGGTAATAACGAAACAGAGCTCCCCAGAACCATGCGCAAAAAGCTATAATAAGTATACAACTTACCTGTTGCCCTGTTGAACAAACGGTTGCACAAAATCCAACTGCTTAAAGTACGCCCAAGAACTCGAATTGTCAGGATGCTTAGCGCATTCAACAGCCAAATATTCCAAAATACTTTCCCACTTCTTCTTGCAGATAAAAGCTAAAAATAAGATTGTTGTTTTTCTTACTCCATTGACTTTTATTCAACTTATAAATTAAAGAAAAACTTACCTGATATGGATAATCTAGATTCAATTTCGCTCCATCCTTCATCTTTTAACTCTATACACTCGAAATTAGGATCATGTTCATTCCAAAGAATCTGCTGTTGTTTAACTTCTTCAATCAATAGGCTTATTGGATTTCCTATGGTTCCCGTTAGGTTATTTGCATACGAATTGGGATCTGATGGCGAAGCTCCTATCTCATTTTCTGCACAAGATATTGACCACTCATCGAATATTTTATCATTAGCAAAACCATTGCTGAGAAATTTGTTAATTAAGTTTAACAAAGTTAATACACACACTATGACATAATCTTAACGCCAAAACAAACCTTCTTGTTTTCATCAAAGGAATTAAAAAACTCATATCGTCAATATGTCTCCACTTTGGGAAAACTCTGCTGCCTGGCGGCAAATCCTTATCAATAGGTTTTATATTCTGGCGCAGTGTCGTTCGAAGTCCTTTCCATTTCCTTTTACATTCATCGACTGAACAAATTTAAAAATTAAATACTAACTTTTATGATTATTCAAATAAAGAACTTATTAAAAAAATATTTGTTTGTTTATTTCTCTCAGGGTATGTGGTACCAAGAGCCTACCTGAAATATTAAATTCTTCTGCGATTTCATCCCAGAGTACTTGTTTCTGTTGTCTATTATTAAAACTGCGATGATTTGTATTCCATATTATTTCTCTAGATTTAATTGCACTGATGAATTCTTCGGTTGACATAATTAAGTGTCGATAATTTTTGTGGTAGAAAATTTATTTGTTTAATAAATTAAAAGTGTTTTGCGCGAATCAGCTGTACAAAATAAAACTGGAACGCAGAAGGCAGAAAAATCAAAAAACGATTGCTTTTACTTGCCGCGTCGCCATTGTGATAGCTGCTGCCATGATTTGCAGCTCCAAGAAAGTTGTGGTATGCCGACGCCGCCCGTCGGTCGTTGGTAGTCGGGCGTCGCAGTGGCGCGTTGAGCTCACTGAGTGCGTTCAGAGACATTTGAAATGATTATTTTTAGATGGAAATCAATATTATAAAATTTGAATAATTAGATTTGCAGTACAGTGTTTTCAATTTATTTCACTGCAAACACCATTTGAAAAAAAGGGACAACAACAGCATTCAGGTCAGTTTCACCATCGAAATTTATTCACTATAATCAATGTAAATTTAAATCTATATATACAACAGTTAAATATCAAAAACTGCAAAAGTTAATCATGCAATCATTAATTATATGAAATTCGTATTTAAGAGTCGTATACGACTTAAGACGTACGTTTCAATTTTGAAAATCGGTTTTCTTCAATTATCTCAATTTAAATCGTAGTAAATAGGAGATATTTTTTGAAATTTGACGGAAAAACAGTACCTGTCACATATCATAAGCTTCATTTCATCATAATGAAAATCGCCCGGAAATCTTAATTTTTAATAGAAATGAAATTTTGCTTCTTTTTTTCAAATTCTTTCATCTCAAATGTTATCCATTTTAGACAAATGTGTTGTTTAAATATCCTGAGAAGTTCCACTAAAATAACACCAAATGTTGTTTGTGATATTTCTAATTTAAAATCGTTTCCAACAGCGGTTTGATAACTTCCTTCTGCAAAAAATCGTAGGAGTGCCAAAAGTTTAACCTGAATTGTATGATGAATTATATGATTTCGATCTTCTTTCATCTTGGACAAAACGTCATCATTGACAGCAAATGGACATCGACGCTCTAGCCCGGAATGTCTTTGAATCCAATCCCGAGGGACGGCGCAGTAGAAGAAGACCGCGACTGAGGTGGCGCACACAGTTTGGCGTGCGAAACTGGAGACAACTAGCTAGGGACCGAGCTGATTGGAGATACATGTTGGTTGAGAACAAGGTCCGCCTCGGACTGTAGCACCACCTTAAGTAAATAAGTAAGATGTCGATCTTAATCGATGTCCTCATCCTCAGTAAAAAAAAAAAAAAAAACAAATCAATGGAATTTCTTTTTCCTTCATTTAATCTTGTTTAATAAGTTTATATTTGCAGTTTCTATTTACTCTAAAACAAACTTAGATTTTAACATTTCAAACTTTGCGTTGATATGCATTGGATTTAACTAGAGCCGTATGTACAACATACTATGAACTTTCATAATGTGGTTTTCAAATACGACACGATTCGACTACCACTATAAATGCGAATTTCTTAATTGAGGTGAATGTCACCGTAGGCACTAATTGACGCTACCATAAAAACTCACGATAACAGTACTAGTTTCCAGTAATGTTTTCTTCTAGAATTTTTTAAAAACACCTTTTAAATTAAAAATCTTGGTTAGCTGTGCAAATCAAAATAATACAATCTTCTTTTACATGTCCTGGTTAAGTTACTTACTTAACGTAGCGTTACAGTCCTGTGTAAACTAAGGCCCAACAAACTTTTAGTGAAGTCGCTGGTCAACGCATTTGGCAAACAATCATCTCGTTTTGAATTTTCATTGAGTTAACATGTGCGAGTAGTAGTACCCATGGCATGATGGTTAGTGCGTTGGACTGTCATGCCAGAGGTTCTCGGTTCGATCCCTGCTTATGCCATCTAGAGTGTTTTCACGCGTACTACCTCTTGCGAGAAATTGACAAATTCTGTAAGAGTAATTTTTGTCATGAAAAGTTCTTTCTCAAATTGGCCGTTCGGATTCGTCTTAAAACTGTAGGTCCCCTCAATCCCTGACAACAGAACTCGCACACATGAATGGTTGAGAGTTGTAAGTCACTAGGCTCTAGTTCTCAACGGACTGTTTCACCACCCAATTTATATATTTTTAACATGTGCGAGCTAGCGGAAGTAGTTGCTCTAATGATTGTTTATTTATTTGAAAAAAAAAAAATAATAAAAAGAGAAAATGAATGAAGCACTGGCTACATAAAAGCAATAGTCATTCGCATGCTAATATATTTAAAAAGTTGGAGATAACGTCCCCAGAATCACACCAAACAAAAGATTCTTTGCAACATTGTGATTCCCTGCTTCAGGACAATGCTATGAAGACCTAAAACTCTAAAAACTCTTCGCGGTTGACTGTGGCCATTGTTGTTTATCTGCGATGTTCAACTTTCACAGCAAAATGAGGGAGGTTTTATTCGCGAACAAGGTCTAAGCTAGGCGCGCACATGCAACTTTTAGTTTCGAAACTGTTTGGTTTCTAATCTGAGCACTATAGACTTATACGAGAGTCCGCGCACATGCAGAAACCATTCGGTCGCCCATTCGAGCAACTTTTTAGTTTGTGTTTTGACACAAACTAAACGATCACCTCAAACCAATTCCTAAGTTTGTGTCTCAAGGAATTTAAGGTAACTGCGCGCACATTCAACTAAATTGTTGAACAATTTTCTTTAAGGGGGTATTCTGGTCTAGAGACATGAATTTTATTTAATTTTTGAAGTGCTGTAGAAAAAAGCAAGCTACAATTTTACCATCAATTTTTTTATACATTATTTATTCACATTAGAAGCATACAAAAAAAATAAAAAAGTAAAAAAAAAATAAAAATTCCGTTAGTTATCAGCTGATAGAGTAGTGCGTCTCAAAAATTTGGTGCGTGACCATACCCACGATTTTAACTCTCCTAGAAATCTGAAATCAAAAACTAAAAAAGATTATTAATCTACAATAATGTCGCAATGTCTGGAACTACGGAAAAGTTACAAACATTTTTTTTTACAAAATGGCGGCTGTCTAAAGAAAAATACAAAAAATTTAGCATTTTTTTGAACATTCTTCGATTTGTTAAAAATAGTAAAAATAAAAATTTGGGGATGGCCGTAGTTCCGGACGTAGACAAGTCCCTAAAGAAGACTTTCTTAAAATTTCAAGTAAATCGGTTCGGCAGAACCTGAGAAATCGTGGGTATCAGATTCAAAAAGACAGTTCTGAGAAAAACGCGTTTAAAGTACCCCATTATGTCTTTTGTTCTATTAGTTGCAGCCCAACCGATTTGGATGGCTGCTCAGCAAAATACTTATTTCTCCGAAAATAATTTGAATTTGGGAAAATCCTCTAGTAGACATATTCTTAAATAGTTAAACTATGAAAATATGAAAAGAAAAAAAAATCGATTTTTTTTTAATTTCTAGACCAGAATACCCCCTTAAGTGCAAGAGAGAAAAAAAAATAGTCAATGTTTTCCTCTCACAAAAAATTCTGAGGGAAGAGTACCACCTTACATCTCAATTTCACTAGTTTTCTCTTTCATACATTGATTGCGAAAATTTATTAGTTGCTTAAACCCATAAAAAATGTCTGTATCCTACTATGATATACGTAACTGCGCGCACATGCAACTAAATAGTTTCTTTCGTATGTTTGTATTAGTGCATTTCAGTCGAATGATTCTTTAACGTGTGACGAGGTTAGTAGGATACTTCCAGACGCGCAGAATAATATATCCTTTTCGTAAGTTTGTTTTCATAATTCAATTTGCTAATTTTTAAACGTCAAATGTATTTATGTACTGAAAGGAGGTGGTTATTATTATTTGTAACTCAAAACAAAACATATTTTTAATTTTCTTTATTTTCAGATTATTCTGTACTTGAATCATATCAATATGCGTCATCGTTTAAAAAAATGGAATAAAGGGATTACCCTCATCAAACGGCACAATTATTTCAAATGGAATTTTGCCTCTCACAAATGGGAATGTTAAGAGTAAAACAACGCTGTCGCCGTCGATTCCGAATGATATTAACCAGACTGCAAATGGAAATTTATACAATAAAAAGTAACATAAACAACACTGCAACGTAAAAGCAGCCACAGGAGCAGCAGTATCAAGAAGAGGAAATTCTCTGATGATCCTAATCGGAGCAAATCTTCATTCGAACATATCTTGGATTTTACCTGCTCATGATATTGGGCTACATCAATCAATTGATGTGTGACCCAAAAGTCGCTAAAGAAAATAATCGAGAGGTAAGATGACGATTTGAATCGATTTGAAATCCACGAACTGACTGAGTCTGAAATTAGATTCCTTTTCAGGGTTATGTTACGCTTTACGATGCCTTCGAGAGCTTCTAATCACGCTATATCTACCGGAGAGCTCGAGAATGCTGGAATCCACCGATTTGCAGTGTCCCTTGGGCGGAGGTAACCCTCAAGGATATCATAATCAATGACTACGGTTGGACATTCGAGTTCACTGGAACAGAAACACGATGTCTGAACCTGAAGTACAACTACTTGGGAAAAGAATCATGCATCGATTATACTTGGCATTCGATTGTCAGGAGCCACAACAAAAGTATGCAGAAAACAAAAACATGAAAGATCTGGCCAGTGTTCTGCGACAATGTACAATTAATGGTGACCCAAAAACAGGCAAACCATGGAAAAAAATTTGATTATTGTCCAAGGTGTTTTCAGTATGGAGGGTTTGATTGTCAGATTGCCTGAGGTAATTGCAATAATGAAGAAATACAAAGCTTATTTGTATTTGGATGCGGCGCATAGTGTGATATTCTAATGGGCTTTGGCAGTGCTGGCTGTTAAATTGATGAAATAAGTGATTCAGTAGGCCTAAATTATTTACGTTAACCACGAGATCTTAATCTGATTACATATAAAGTTAAAAGGAATAAATAAATAATAATAAATAAAGAAATAAGTTCATTTTATGATTCGTTAAATAAGAATGTCATTTATTTGAGGTATGAGAAGGTATAAGCATAACGTTAGTTACTGAAGATCTATTATATTTGTATCACTAAAAATAAATAAGTAAAGTAAAATTCAAAGATGTTTTATTTTCATTTAAAAAAGTTAACATCCATCAAAAATAGCAGTGTTAAAAAACGTTTTGGCAACCGAAAGGAAACCAAAAAAAGGAAAATCGCAGTCGTCTAGTAGCCACAATTTTGTTTTGTAGCATTTTGTTTTGTCCCAATTTGTAAAAATCCATTTCCAGAAATTTGTATTGACTAATGATATTAAAAAGCAAAAAAAAAACTATTTTATATAATTTTGTATTCCAACAATATATCTACTCTTTTCTTTCATAAGCAAAAGAATAGGACAGATTTGAAACAATTTCGTTTCGTGTATATGAGATAGAAAAAGTGAATAAATGTTTCCTGTGTATTGGTTTATTTCGTTGATTGCTTTTAGAGTTGCTTATGTGCGCGATGTTTGGGCAACTAACGATCGAACTATTTGGTTTCGAAAAAGTTGCATGTGCGCGCCTAGCCTACACCGCAAACATCGAAGCAAGTGAACATCACAAAATCGAAATTTTTCGCCAACAGCGAACTGCTCGCCCACATGCCCCTACACAAAGAATTTAGTTTAAGCCCACCTTTAGCTTAATTAATAATTTTTAACTTTTCAAAATATTACAGGCGTATTTTTAAAACATTTTTACTTTTTATATAAAAGTTCAAAAAGATTCGCCAGAGACACTTGCTGTCATAATATCAATTTCAATTATTGATGACTTTTATTAAACAAGTTTTCGTATTTATAGTTTGTATGGGAATTCATTTTATAATATGGCCTTACGCCATCTGCCGGAGTGACAACTTAACAGTAAACAAAAAGTGTTTTTTTGTTATAGGTGATTAATTTTTGTATTCATTTTGGTAAAAGAAACTCATCATTATATTTATTGTAGATCCATCCATGTTTTTTTTCTTAATGTTTTCCAAAATAGAAAAAAAAATGTGTACGTATAAAACGATTGATGTGAATTCTTCTACATCTAACCGTGTGGTCCCACGTTAAGAAATTGCTGAATGCTTTCATCATATCATAACCTACTTGGACTCGTTCATTCAGCTTAATTTTCGAAACGTGCGTTTTCGAAAATAAAAATTGACAGCACTTCTTGTCGTTGTCTTGTCAATACAAAAAAGAAAAGATCCCTTCAAAAAACGTTATAGCGCCATTTTTCTGTTAAGTATTTTTGCACGGCTCTACCTTATCAACAATTTGTGGTTCAAACTCTCAATGCTCCCGCAAAACAAGACAACAAAATAATTGTACAAATTGCGTTTGAATAATAAATTCGACTAGAATTGCCCAGCAGCTGGTTTTTCGAGTTTAAAAATAAAAAATATATTAAAGCTGTGCCCCTAACCCTAAACCATAGTACTTACCTTTCCATCACTCGTGTGTTTTTCAAAGTTTTGCTCTTTTTTTTGTTACTCATGAACTATTAACGATTTTCACCACTTGAAGTTGATTGAATCATCTGAGAGTACACAATTTAAGAAATATTTAAAACAATTACCACTAGCTACGTACAAAAAGTTACTGTTTTGGAGGGAAAATAAGAATTAAGAGGCATAAATAAGGAAATATGTTTGGTGGAACGAAACCTACATTTGGCCAAGCACCGGCAAACACTGGATTTGGCTTCAATAGCACGACCACTGCATCACCATTTGGACAGTCGACATTTGGAAAGCCAGCTACTGGTGGATTCGGACAAGCTCCTGCATTTGGACAGCAACAAAACACTTCGTTGTTTGGCGGAGCTCAAAACCCTAATCCTGGACTATTTGGAGCTAGCACATCTACAGCATTTGGAGCAACAACAACAGCTCAGCCATCGTTCGGAGGTAATTTGTTGTTGAAATAATCATAAAATGTTTAAATTGATGTTTTAGGTTCTGTTTTTAATTTTGTACCTTCCTCCTGCGTATTTGTATTTGACTGATTTGATGATTGAAATATTGATGTGCTCTCCTGATGAATGGATGAGAATACTTATACATTGTCCTTGGGGAATTTTAAGAGAGAATTGTCCTCGTCTTATTGAAGACAATATACCAGATATGTTTCTCTGGTGACAGATGGCATTACATTTACAAAGAATATGGTCAGTTTTCGCCTTTTGCTCGTCAAAAATCCTGCAGATGGCACTCCTAAGACAGTGAGAGGACCTGTTATAATCTTATATTATTTTCGTTTAGAGTGATACAGTGATACAAACTGTTTGCAATTGTAGCTGTTTAGAACCGTTAATCTGGGGTGTTCATTCCAAAGTTTTTCCCTCAGGCCCCCTATTTTGGATTGATCTTGTTTCTGATCACATTTGATCCTATACCGCTCCACTTTGTGCTAAGGAATCTGCTTCTTCATTGCTCCGGAACCCAAAGTACCCCGTCATCCAATGAAGGGAGACTTTATTGTTTATCTCATTTGGCAATATGTTGGTTTGCATTGTGTCATTCAATATTGTATTGTGCGCATCTGACTTCCGCCTGAAAGATGCTATTAGACTATCCCATAAATATCGAGACATCGGTTCTAGGCCCAAAGACAATTGCACCATTCCCTTTAAGAGTTATTGATCTATCAGTTTACAGTTTACTGCAGTTTGATTTGAGAGTTACAAATCAAACTGACGAGCTACGCTGCGCACCAGAAGCATGCCGCAGCTACCATAACAGACATTATTTCCCCTGCTTAATCCCTATTCTAGTTCGTATCCTAGATTTACCTCCCTCGCCCGAACCTATCCTACCCATTCCTCTCCCATTTGCCTAACTACAGCTGGCAACCTACATCCATATCAATAGCTCTCGATACCTTTTCCCCTTTCTTCCCCCCTACCTAGTTACAAGCTTAGTTCACATTTTCTTTCTTGGAACTTCATTTAAAGTAAATTTTTTCTCAAAGTTATACTTTTGTTGGTCATACCATCTGTTGGGACGCGACGTCTTGTAGATTTATTTTTGACACCTTCGTAATCGAGGCTCTTTCCCTGGAGCCAGTGATGTTCCCTTTCCCAGTTGCCTTCTGGGCAAATCTAAATAAGAAAGCCTCGTTTACAAAATTCCAATTAATAAAAAAACTTATAATTCTTTATTTATTTTGATTTCACGATGTGTTCTGGTCAAGGTTTAAGATCATTCTATACATAAGACTTAGCATAATGAATAAAAAAGAATTTATATGAAAATTATGTTAGGAATATAGCGGCCTCCTTTGAAACACCAGTTTCTGAATTAACCTCTGTGAGCAGGATGCAGATTTTTGGTATTGGCATTTGTATTGTAAAAATTCGACCCGTTGCCTTGTCATAATGTGAGTCGTCACTACTAGAACCAACTGATCTTCGCCTGGATGTTCCACAGTAACTCGACCGAGACACCAATGTGTCGGTGGTCAGTGCATTGGCACAATATCATCCACTTTAACGTTTTCTTCTGCCTTACGCCATTTGCTTCTTTATTGTAAGGTTGTTAAGTATTCCTGGTGCCAACGTTGCCATATATTTTCAGTCCATGTTCGAACTTAAGTCCATTCTTTAATGCGATTCAATGGTAAATCCATGACTGTGGGTTCAGGTAAAGTGTTAATGCTAGCTTGTCGCCTGGATCATCATACAAAGCCACCAATAGCCTAGAATTCAAGCAAGCCTCGATTCGTATGAGCAAAGTGTTAAATCGTTCATAGCTCCTAGTTTGACTGCCAACTATTCGTACGATATGCCTTTTTGCTGACTTCACAGCTGCCTCACATATAGCACCTAGGTGGGGGCTGATGATGGTATGAAGTGCCACGTTGTACCAAGATGCGTCAGTTGTTCTTTCACATGCTAGCAGTGCCATGCCTCTAAGTCCTCTTGTCTACGACTATTTGCACCCTATAAATTTGTGCCATTGTCTGAATGCAGTTGCTCACACGGCCCTCGTCTGCTTGTGAACCTTGCCAAGGCGTTTAAAAATGTCTCAGTTGACAAGTCGGTCGCTAGTTCAATATGAACCGCTTTCGTCGTTAAACATACGAAAATAACAACGTACGTTTTAGTTGTAGTCCTTGATTGTTTAGCGCCTAGACGTAGCAGGAATGGACCACAATAATCTACGCCTCTGATGTAAAATGAACGATGTCGAGTAACACAATACTTTAGTAGATCAATCATTCGCTGCCTTGCTACCTTTACCTCGTTGTAAGCGCCGGCCTCCTATGATCCAATGCGTTTGCCGAATGATCTGCAACATTAATTGCACACCACCATGTAAAGTTTTGCGATGTACTTCTGCAACAATCATATACGCTTCTCGATAGGATAATTGGAAACTTTTGATTCGCATCCAATATCGATCGTTTGATCCGGCCACCAACTCGCAAAATGTTGCCTTCATCGAGAAATGGATTCAATGAACTGAGCCTGGTAATTTCTTCACCTGATTGCATGATTCTATATCACGTTTGTACCATTGCCTTTGATCTAAACGTGTCAAAATAGGGCCAAGTTTATAATGTCTTCAATTCCTGTTTTGAGGTAATGGGGGCAGGTCCTCATAGAGTTAGTCATTAATAAGCATTCCATTAATTGTACTTTTTTTTCTAGTAATTTTCTAGTCTTTAGATTCTTTTGAGCCATACATTGCGTACCATAGGTAATAACAGGTCTTGCATTTATGGTGTACATATCATGACTAACAAATCTCTGGCGTATCAATAGAGATTTAGTGGATTTTCTGGTATGTTTCTTCCATAGAAGACTACAAGATATTTAACCTCTCTTTGGGTGCCAATTACTACTTACATTGTGATACCACATGAATCTTGTGGCTTCCTCCTAACCTCAATTGAACCAATTTGAGTCCCTTAAGAAACGTGAGAGTCTGATTAAGCTTGTATCGTTAAAGAAGAAGTCTCCTAGGTAATTTTTTCGTTTTTGAGCTAGAGAGCAGGGCATGTACAGAGAAGGTGAAAAACTGGACTTCATCGTCCATACAGCTTCTTCAAAAGTCATTTGAGAATACGCCTAGCCTAGCGTGGCGTGCATTCCTATTAGACAGTGTCAGGTTATGACACTTTTTATCGAGCTAATATGCGATCTGCACCTTGCACCTTTATCGCTTTAAATCTAGTGTTGCCCAGATGTTGTTCCACCTGATGTTTGCCTTCTTTATAGCGTCTTGCATTAGCAACAGTTTATGTCAAAAATAACCCTGTGGGAAAATAATCAAACCGATTTACCTAGCTTAAGAAAACAACCAATCTTTTCGGGTCTAAAATCTCGTGACAACTGACTTTTATTTCAAATTAATGTCTAACAGTTTAGTAGACAGTTTCTTAACAGTTAAGTATACAAAAGCAAGAATATAATTAAAGGAAAGTAAGAATAAATAGGAATTCAAAAAATTATGTTACTAGTATGTAACAATTCTATATCAATTATATATTTAAAAGAAAATAGGGTAAATCATACTTCGTTTAATTTTCAACATCCTCCTAGCGGGCCTGCTGGTGCATCTCCAGTGGTTACAAAAGTTGAATTGCGCGTCTAAATCTCCTGCCGTCAGCAAAACGAACTTCACACGATCGAATTTTATAGTCTCTTCCGGGGTAACAGGTCTCGACTATTGCTAGTTTCCAGTGAATACGAGGAGTACTAGCATCATATACCAGCACAACGTCACCAAGTTGAATTTCTTTAGAAAAGGTATGAGCGGAATGATGAGCTGAACGTAAAAGCTTCAAATATTCAGCTTTCCATCTCTTCCATACAAGAGATGTGTGTTGCAATCTTGATTTCCATTTACTTCGAAGATCAGAAGCGATCGCTTGGCCGGTGCTCTCGTTATCAGTTACATTGGAGCAAGTGATAAGATAACTTTCAGGTGTCAAAGGAACCAAGTCCATAGGATCGTCGCTAATGTACGTAAGAGGTCTCATATTAATAATCCGCTCAGCTTCAGTTAGAAGGGTATAAAGCTCTTCATTGTTAATTTTCGCCTTCCAAATTGTGATTTAGAAAACATCTTTCACACTCTTGACTAACCTCTCCCAAAATCACCACGGTGCTCTTTCCACGCTAAATTTCCAGTTTATTCCACGATTACTAAGGAATCCATGGAAGATCTCGCTGTTGAAAACATCTCCCAAAATTTTTGAATCGGTTGCAGCTTTTTTAAATGTTTTCGCATTATCTGAGTATATGGTTTTCGGACAGCCCCTCCTCGATATAAAACGTCGTATGGCTAAAAGACAGCATTCCGTAGTCAAGTTCAGTACAAGCTCCAAATGTACTGCACGTACAACTGCGCACGTAAGTATCATTATGTACACCTTGCTTTGGGTCCCATCTAAATGTGTATATAGAGGGCCGGCGAAATCCACACCAACAGTCTTAAAAGGTCTAGATGTTTGAAGTCGATCTCTTGGTAAAGGGGCAAATGGTTGGGAGGCAGCCTTTCCCCTGAGCCTCTGACAAAGACGGCAAGATGCGATGACTTTTTTGATCAACTGCCGTCCACCTGGCAACCAAAACTTTTCACGCCAGTAGCGATTGGTATGCCAGTATGGCACGAAATGCTGTATTTTAAAATACTGTATGGTCAAAATTCTGTATGATACTGTATGGTTATAAAACTATGGTTAAGATTCAGTTTTCAAAATGCTGTAAATAAAGCTAAAAGTAAATATCGTTTTGATAATGTAAAAAAATGCGCACTTTTTTACAATCATCCATATTTCGACCCCAACCCACTTGGTTTATCTGCCATAAAAAAAAAAGTTGAACTAATGGTAAACAATCATAATTAGCCGGTTGACAAACGAATTCATCCTCAAGGTTCGATAATCCTGAGTCATTATTTGTGGACTGTAAGCGACTTTTTTAGTTTTTGAGATGTTCCTATAAAATAAGAAAATCTTAGTAATGAAAAACGAGGAACCAATCTAGACACTCGAATGGGACCTTAAAGAGACCGCTTTGTTTTGAACTGGCTTCACACAGCTCCCCGTGAGTCAATTTTAAGCTTCTTTAAAACCTACAATGTTGAACCTAACGCAAGCAGGTTTGTGTTGTCTTGACTTTGTTTGACTCACTAAAGTCCTAGGGAAGAATGCATCTATCTCCATTGAAAAAGGCATTAGGTAAATACTTTACAAAATCCATTGAAAAGGGCATTTGACAAACTTTGTGCCACTTCACATCTCTATGGTACAGAGAATAATTGCTTACAACATTAATACCAGGCTATGAGCCTAAAATTGACGGCAAGTTTTTACACTTGCTGCCCTTCGCATTGTATAATCGCTTAGTTTTTGAAATTAAAAAAAAAGGATTTACGCAAAGATCTACTGTTTCTAATTTGGCGAAATGCTTCGAGTGAGTTCATCTTAAGGTACCAAGACATAATAAATTCACTTCTTTGTTCACCTTTGGTATTGGCTTTCCCTATCTATATATTGATTTTTAAGTAATGTAAAATCATTACCCTATGCATATAGGATAAACCACAGCCACCTCTCACAAGGAGGACAATCCAACATATGTTCCTGGAATTAACCAGGGGATTTAACATATCGCGTGGTACCACATTTTCAGTGGTAGGATAATTTAGTCTTTGATGAAGTGACATCTAGGGAAGATAAAGCAAGAAGTGGTCGGCCGACATCTTGTGGGATGCAATCAGCCGAGCTTTACCTTCTATGTACATCATTCCTAAAAATGATTTTTGATTCCACTTCAGACTTTTTTAAACTTATATTAAATATCGGTGACACTTAGTCATTCGATTTCTATATTTGCTAATACTTCTGGGTTTGTATAATTTTTATCAGAAAATCTTCCCCTGGGGAAGGACGACCGACAGTCCTGTCCCATCTTTCGTAAAATTAATCTTAGGAAGTAAGTAAACCGTAGCTTCTTGCGTTCGCTCATAAGTTGAAAATTTTCTTAGTGCAGTTCTAAGCCGTGCCTTTTTAAATAGTTATTAATTGATCAGTATCATTCTTCATCGAGCTGCACTGATTTCTCTAACTTGCTCGTTAAGGATTTAACAAATGATCTAGAGAGTGTCGAGGGTTCTTCAATTCTTTCCAATTCTCTATTTTTCTCTTTCAAATTAGATTAAGTGGTATTCGTTCTCGTATTGCTTTTGCAAAAGTGCAAATGCAGGCAACACGCGGGAGCCAACTTTTTGGACTGTCATCTACTCTTGAAGATACAGAGCCCGATACACGAACATTTTTGCAGTTCATAGTCCTTTTCCCTCTACCTTTCCAAAATCATCACCCCTATAACCTAGCCGTAGATAACCTAGCTCAAGTGATGTTTAGCGGTCCTAATCATTTCCTTACATATCATCATAATGTTCTTAGCATCAACGGACTCCTTACCCTATCTCTTCCATTATTGGGCTGGATCTAAGGTTTTAAATCATCACCTCTATAACCTAGCCGTAGATAACCTAGCTCAAGTGCTGTTTACCGATCCTAATCATTTCCTTACATATCATCATAATGTTCTTTGCATCAACGGACTCCTTAGCCTATCTCTTCCATTATTGGGCTGGATCTAAGGTGTTAAAACGACCCGATGATCAGCCTGGCTGGGAGCCCCAATTAAAAAAATAGCTCAGTCTCTAACGAAGTATCCGGATACCTGGCGATCTCCGGATTAACTAGCCTTATCTGTATAATGCGAATCACTGTACAGACGGACCTCTCTTTCTTCGTAACTCGTGAGACCAAATATGAATACAAACAAAAAAGAAAAAATGATGAGACCGGCATCTCTTCAAGACTAGGCGGCTATTTGGCATGGAAAACCATGGACCCTCTTCTGCTGTTGGCAGCAACAAGAGTAGGAAGGTAGCGATACCTTATTCCAGTAGTGGCAGGGTTGAGAAGAATGTAGGGCCACACTACTACTGAGAGCACTTCCAGAAATGGAAAGGAGAAATGTCTCAAAAAGGCTATTTAAACAAAGGCGGCAAGCTGTGAGAATCCTGAAGGCCTTTGGTGAATCATTGGATGCTTAAAGGACACCTCAGCAAACCGCTCGAGTTGAATGGGCAAACAGTGTTCTTGCTGCAGCAAGGACCGGGAAAGACTTCACGTCTAAAAGGGAAAGGTCTCTTAAGAGGGCCATACCGCCACCAAAACGGCCTCCTGTGCACAACACCAGCACTCCCCTCAATCTTATCAGTGACCTCACAAAGAGCAAAGTCGTCGTTGCGGTCATTGACAGAAGCGGTGATGATGGCACAATATCGGCTGATCGTTGGCAGCTGGTTAAGGTAAAGCTCTCGGGTGGCTTTTTAAGCATTTTGAGAGAGCTTCCAGGAGCACTTTCTTTTATAAGCGATGGGGGTTGGCATCAGGTTCATGTCAAACTCATGGTTTGTGGCGATCAGAGGTCTTGTGACTTGTACAAGCTTGCTGTCAGCCGGTTAGGTGAAGTTTGAACTCGAAACTCGCGGTTGTCGCCAAGGAAGACATTCCTAGCAGACCTAGAGCCCGCATTTGGATTCCAATCGAACCTCTTAGTATCGGGGACATTCTCTAAATGATCAAGGTTTGTAATCCATCCCTGCCGACGCATAACTCGGAAATCGCCAAGCTCGAGGAAGTGAAGGGTCTTGATAGGAATGCCATTGTCGTGCTCAATAAGAATCCTTGGCTAGCCCTGACCAATGGCTCTATAAATTATAGTTTCGAATCCATCAAAATTCGAGTATACACAAAAAAATAAGGCATCCAACAACAATCGCGGTTCTTCACCTTCTCTGTACATGCTCTACTCTAGCTCAAACACGCAAGAAATACCTAGGAGAATATTCTTCTTTAACGATCTAAATCAAATGAGCATAATCAGCCTCTAACGTTTCGTAAGGGACTCAAACTGCTTCAATTGAGCTTAGGAGGAAGCCTCAAGATTCATGTGCTATCACAATGGGCCATTAAACTGGCCTAAGTGTGTCCGATTTCATCATGGACAGCCACTTTAACCTAACCTAACCTAGTCGTTTTCGAAACAAAACAACAACGTCTTAAAGTTTTAGGACATAACTTATGGCACGACGGTGTTCAAATAATTTGAAGTCACTACTAACACTATCTTTAATCTTCATTGGATTGCATGTTTTTTAAAGTTGTTGATTCTCTGCTGCTTTACCCACCTCTGTGGTTCGGTAAATCGATGTATTCCCTTCGAGCAAGTTACCACGTTCAATGAATCCCTAATTACGTCGCATCGCAGCCCCCATGAACAATTGAAAAAAAAAAATTCCAAATGTGTTAACTGCGTATACTCCTACAAACTAAACCGCCTCTAATTTCTTATAACCAAAAATGTAAAGTTTTTCAGTAGAGCTTTTGGCCATCAAAATCTGTTTCCTTGGTTAAAAAAAAACGTAATGTCGACTAACATTTTACGCAATTTCTCAATCCGTGATAATTTAATTGCTCCTTGCCTCGCTAAGTTCGCAAACATCCGATGAAGAGACCGATGGTCTCTTGAGGAGATGGCAAAACAGGTCAGTATCAGAAAATTGCAAAGCTGACTAACTTGCAAAACATACATCCACTCTACCTTTGTTAAGCAAAGCAATAAATCCAACATCGGTATAAAGCTTAATCCTAAACGCGCAACCCATCTCTTCTGATAGATTGCATCGCTTTGCTATGATCCAAGATGTAAAAAACTGATACCTAAATTGTTAACTTCTAGGAACTCCGGGTATGATGATTTAATAATGATTTTTGCAGAAGCTAAATGAATGGAAAACAGCATGAGACAGTTTATCACCTTTTATGCTCATGTCCTTCCCGCAGACCGTATTCAAATATTGACGTTTTTTCTGCTTTTCAAGTCATTATTTGTTTGACCAACTTTTATTTTTGTCTTAACAGGATTCTCCCAACAGCCTCAGCAGAATACTTCAATTTTCGGAGCCGCTCAACCCGCCGCACCACAAACATCGCTCTTTGGTCAGCCGTCTACATCCGCCTTTGGCGCAGCCAAGCCATCGGGCTTTGGATTTGGCCAAACAGCAACACAACCAACAACATCGCTCTTTGGTCAAGCTCAGCCAACTAGCACAGCTGGATTTGGTTCGTTCGGCCAAGCCGCTCAACCAACCAATGCCTTCGCTAGTACTGCGACTGCATTTGGCCAACCAACAGCATCTGCTGGCAATGCAACTGGCTCCGTTTTGGTTAAATATCAGCCCACCATTGGAACCGATACTCTGATGAAAGGTGGGACTCCCAATAATGTCAACACGAAACAACACTGCATCACAGCAATGAAGGAATATGAAGCGAAATCCCTGGAAGAATTACGTTTCGAGGACTATTTGGCAAATCGTAAGGGTCCGCAAGCTGGAACATCAACTGGGTTTGGTGGATTTGGGGCAGCTCAGACAACCGCTAATAGCGGAGGTCTGTTCGGTGCAAGCACTCAACAGACAACTGGACTTTTTGGTCAGCAACAGCCAGCCCAACAGCCCACAGAAAACAAGAACCTCTTTGGGACAAGCATCTTTGGACAGCCTGCACCAGCATTTGGTGGAGCAGCTCAAGCTAATAACAGTTTTTTGGCAAAGCCCTTCTCAACTCCGGCAACCTCCACAACTGGATTTGCATTCGGATCAACTCAGCCTGATAATTCGGCAAATAATCCCTTCGGGGCGAAGCCAGCTTTTGGCCAGACACAAGCTCCTAGTCTATTCGGACAGCCAGCGACTCAGAATACTGCAGCACCAGCCTTTGGACAGACCAACACAGCTGGGTTCGGAGGTTTTGGTGCTTCTGCTCAGCAAACCTCTGTATTCGGTGCCACTGCAACCGACAACAAGCCATCCTTCGGTCTGGCAGCTTCCACAGCCAACACCGGTTTCGGAGGGTTTGGAACGAATGTCAATACCAGCACTGCTGGTGGAGGGTTATTTGGCCAAAAGCCTGCACCGGCGTTTGGAAACACTTCTGCGTTTGGAGCCACCGCCCCGACCACCGGATTCAGCAACTTCCAGAACAATCAAGCGGGTTCATTATTCAATTCGAGTTTGAATAAACAACCAACGACCGGATTTGGTGGTTTCGGAACGCAAACTTCCACCGCTCCGCTAACATTCAACACCGGACAACCCTCGTTGTTTGGCAACACCGCCAACAAACCACTATTCGGGAATACCTTACAAACTGGAAATACCACTGGAGGACTATTTGGCGGTGGACAGAGCATGTTTGGAAATAATAACACAATGAGTGCCTTTGGTACTTCAACTCTAGGAGGGTAACAAACTATTGGCAAGTGCAATAAAATCAAAAATTTAAATGATTTGATTCATTTCAGGAACACATCATTGGGTGCAGGTCAACAGCAGAATTCTATTCCAATTCATCAGCACATTCTCTCAAAGGTCACATCACCCTACGGCGACAATCCTATATTCAAAGACCTAAAACGAAACGATGAAACCGATGCCCTGAGAGCTACTAATCCAGTGGCGCAAAAAGCTATTCTTGAATCGACTGGTTCCCAGTTTAAAATCTCAGCTAAGCCCAGCTCTAACTCGATTAAAATTAAACCAGTTGGCAGTGCTTTGACTAAGGTAAGTTGACTCCGTGTCAGGCAGATGTATTTTGCTCATATGTTTTCTTTTTGTTTGTTGTTTCTTCTTGCAGAAAGCTCTCTTTGAAGGTCTAGAAGAATTCGATAGCAGTGTAGAAACATTCAGCTTGAAACCGAACGCCAAGCGTTTGGTAATCAAACCCAAACCAAGCACTCCGAATACGTCACTTAGTGGTGTGTCGGGTACTCCGCAAAGCGCAAAACCTTCTGTAATTGCTCCTAGCTCTGCTACCAGTTCGAATGCAAATCAACGTAATAATGAATCGTTTTCGGGTGAAATCCCACAAGAGAATATTCCACCATCCAATAAGGATGCAGATACAAGTCGCCGAGAGTCATGGCTTCATCCGAATAACTTGGAAAAAGTCCGTCAACAAAATGTACACCACAAGGCAGATGCTGTTTTAAATAATACCCTTACAGAATTGGTTCCACGCAAGTCATCCGAATTGCCCTTTGGAACCACTGAAGAAGCAGGAAATGTGTCACGTAAGGATTCGTCACTCAGCAAGACTGTTTCATATAATGAAACAGTGAGCGAAAGTTACATCTCTAATCGGTCATACACAGAGGATCGCAACGATGATTCGGTTTATTTAAGTTCAGAACCCCATCCAACGGGTATTGTGCTGCGACGAGTTGGGTAAGTTATTCAAAACAAATTTCTTGAGATTCTTCATGTGTTATGGGGGATTATTTTGTTTGTAGATATTATACAATACCATCTCTTGACGATTTGAAGTCTTACTTGGCGGAAGATGGATCTTGTGTAGTTCCGAACTTCACAATTGGACGTGAAGGCTATGGTAATGTCTATTTCAACAAAGAAATGGATGTTGCCGGCCTTAATTTAGACGAAATTGGTAAGATTTTGATTAGTCTATTTTTTTAAAGAACAAATGAAAAGAGGGAGCACTTTGTTTTTTGTTTTCTAGTTCACTTCCGAAACAAAGAGGTTATCATTTATCCAGATGATGATAATAAACCACCGATTGGGAGTGGTCTAAATCGTGAGGCACAAATAACCTTGGATCAAGTTTGGCCACATGACAAAACTAAACATGAACCAATCAAAGATCCTCAACGTTTGGCCGAAATGGACTATGAATTGAGATTGCGACGTGTTTGCGATAAGAATGATATTCGTTTCATTGAATACCGCCCGGAGACGGGTAGTTGGGTGTTCAAAGTGAAACACTTTTCAAAATATGGCATCAATGACAGTGATGAAGAGGATGACATACCAACTGATCCCAAGAAGGCTAAAATGAATATCAAAGAAGGGGATCCAGGGGCCTTCAAAAATGGAAAGGTAATGAAAAAGTGTGAATTGTTTTAATAGTTGTTTTTGAGAAGGGTAAGAATTGTGGAAATGTGGTCATGATTGTGAATTTTACTTTACTTAGTTAACTTTTACATTATCCGGCTTCCGATCCATGATGAAGGATCTCTGCCGAAGTAAATGCGGTCTTCCATTAGTTGTAGCCCCTTTTAAGCTTTCGAGTGCTCTTGCGTCCTTGACCTATAGAATTAGTCCGGTCTTCCTGGTCGTCTCAAATTTCTGCTAGGATAGAAGGATGTGGCCGAATGTTTTGGCTAATTTTCAAAATATCAATTAACAGTTATTTAGATACAAAATGTTGAACATGGCTTTACAGTCTGGCAGATTGACATAATTTGCTTACAGTCAATTGTCTCTAAAAAGTTAAAAGAGATTGATACAGGTTTTCATATGCGAAAAGAAAAAGATAAATATAAAGCAGTGAACATCATTTTTTGGCTGGACTGTTATTAAGCTGGTATTTAAAATGCTTCATTAATGATTTGGTTGATAGTAGAAGTACAATCGTCATATCAGTTAAGAAGAGCTATTAACTCTGCATAGCGTAACACATAACTCCTCGACTGTCCTGCGCCATGTGCTTCTCGGATCTTCCAGCTCTTCTTCCTTCTTATGTGAGCAGATTCCACTCCATTGCTTGGGGTTTGTCCTATCATTGAATATTCGGTTTGGTCAAAAAATTCGTATAATTTTGTATAATTCACGAAGGTTTGCATCTTTCTTGTAATGGCTGAAATAACCTTCCAGGTGCTGCACCCATAAAGAAGCACGGATTTAACATTTGTGCGAACCTAGCTTTGTTCTTAAGCTAATAGAATTATTTCTTCAAATTCTCGACAGAATACATAACGCTCTGCGGGAATTCCATCAAGTCCTACAGATTTGTTGCTCTTAAGTGCTTTAATTGCGGCAACGATCTCATCATTGCGGTGCGTATTCGGGGATTAGTTTGTTCGGGCACTTCACGCCGCACACTACCGTGACAAGCAAATCTAGTATTTGCGGAATGACAAATCCGCATTCGGATTTTTCGTACCTGGCAATGAAAATTTTGCTTCTACACCAAGAGACTTAACGAATTGCAATTCGAAGGTCGTTTTTAAAGGAAAAGGAAAATTGTGTTAGATAAGTTTTGTGAAATATGGCATTTAGCAGCGGTTCGCTAGAGTAATTTTTCGTCGTATTTCCACTAAGTTGTAGTTCGTGGAATTGAAGTTTGTTCCGAAGTAGGTGAACTCCTTGCAATTGCTATGTTACTAACAGTGACGTTCTGCCCTAGGTGAAGAATAAATGGGGATCAGTTCCTTGATAGCATATGCTCTGCTCTGCTGCTCATTCACTTCAAGACCAGTACATTTCGCCTATTCAGCCATAGCTTCTAGTACAGCTCACTTTGAGCGACAAGTGTAGTCCGTTTTTTAGGTTAACACCAAAATTGAGCACTATCCTAGCTTAGGTTGAAGGAATCACATGATCGTCTTGTCTAAACCCTGTACATGTCTGTAACAATTAGATTGAGTTTTTAACTATTTGGACGTCTCGACGCGTACTATGTAACGTCATGCCAATAGCTGGCTCAGTTCTTTTCAGGTTCCGAGCTTCGACATTGTCAATAGAAACTATGATGTCATATGTGTCTTTAAAGTCGATGAAAAGATGGTTGGCCTCGATTTAAATTATAATTCTATGAATTTGTTTGAATGTTATAATTTCTTTTTAAAGAGGCAATGAATATGCATGTGCCAAAAGTAAAAAAAACAAGAGGCTTTGCAACTTAAGTAATAAAAAAACAAGGCTTACAAAACGATACGCACTTTCGAAAACAAAATCGATTTAAAAAATAATTATATTCGGCTAGCGCGAGAATTCGATGTTCTTATAAAATCTAATATATAAAATTCTCCTGTCATAGTGTTAGTTGCCATACTCTTCCGAAACGGCTTAACCAATTTCCCTACACGTTGCAACGATCTTAACAAAGGATTCCTAACGCTATGTACAACGAAGCATTGATTGCTATTGAGGATCTTTGCATTATCATTGCCAACTTACCACTGAGTCATTTCGGTATGCATTCACCAAATCGAAATGCATCTGATTTAATAGACACTGAATTAAATAGTGAACTTCAATACATACAGTGGAAATGGAAGCGATTGTTGCTTGCAATGGCTGTATGAATGAAGAACTAAGAACCAATTATGACAAAATCATGGTCGCAGTTGGGACAGGACAAGGTGGATTTTTGTTTTAGATGGACCAGGAGGGCCTGGCAAAACATTACTTATTTCTTCTTGCCAAAATAGGATAAAATAATGGTAGCGCATTGGCTGTTGCATCTTCTGGCATTGCGGCAACTTTATTGGATGGAAGCAGAACAGCTCATTCAGCATTTAAACTGCCACTTAATATTCAAAATAATCCAGACGCCGCGCCGTGCGCAATATAAAAAAAAAGCAATCATCCATGGCCACAACGCAGAAACAGTGTAAAATTATCATCTAGGATGAATGCACTATGGCACACAAACATTCGCTTCAGGCTTTGAACAGGACATTGAAAGATATAAACAACAGCGACCGATTTGTTGGCGGCACTCTTTTCGGGTGATTTTAGGCATACATTTCCTTATATTCCGCGTTCAACGTACGCTGATGAGACCAACGCCTGCTTAAAATCGTCGCTACTGTTGCGTAATGTTGAAAAAATAAAACTTAAAATAAATATGTGTGTTCAAATGCTTCAAGATCCATTCGCTGAAACATTCTCAAAAGAATTGTTAGGTATAGGCGAAGGGGAAGTTACTACAGATGAAACTGGATGCGATAGAATTACCTGCGATTTTTGCAAGATTATTGATTAACAAGATGCTCTCATTGACCAGAACCAATATACAAATCATGAGAGGCTGGTAGAAAGAGCAATTTTAGCAGCAAAAAATGTGGATATCAACGAATTAAATCTCAAGATACAACATTTTTTATCAGGAGACTTGGTGTCATACAAATTTATTGATACAGTTTGTGATGCTACCGAAGCTGTAAATTATCCAGCTGAGTTTTTGAACTCATTGGATTTAGCAGGCATGCCACCGCATAATTTACAACTGAAGGTTGGATCTCCGGCAATTTTGCTTCGTAATTTGAAGCCACCACGGTTGTGAAACGACACGCAATTAGTAATTTAAAAATTATGGACAAATGTTATCGAAGCCATAATTCTAAATTCAAATTCCGAGTTAAAAATATAGTATTACCGCGAACTCTGTTTTACCCACTATGGCAATTCAATTCAAACGCCTTCAAGTTCCAATTGCAATTGGCGCTTGCAAGGACTTTCAATAAGTCCCAAGGCCAAACGACGTCTGTCTGCGGCTTAGATTTGAGCACTTCATGTGTTTCACACTGAAAATTATACGTGGCGTGTTCTCCAGTAAGCAAACCATCCCGTTTGTTTGTATTGGCTAAAGATGGGATCACAAAAAATATTGCACTCTCTGTTGCATTGATATTGTTTTTCTTTTGTAGTATTGTCATAATAAGCGATATGTATATAATTTTAAAGAATTAGTTATAATAAATTAAAAAAAAATGTTTGGTGATTTGTTGTTTTCATATTTTGTCACTGCTTACAGTGCTCTATACCTCTCCCACTTATATATCACATCCTTACACACTTGCAATAAGTTAATTATTTATTTCTAGCAAATTATGTTCTAGAAATTATTTATATGACAAAACAACGTTTATCGGGTCAGCTAGTTTCTATATAAAAATTACATTTTATTGGTTGAATCAAACATCAAAACGAATGGAAAATGTTTTTGGTCATTTAATTCAAATAGGGATTGCAAGCAAGGCCCCGATGAAGTAATTATTTTGAAGAAATGTGCACTTGTTATACCTTAGCCCCTTTCTTACATTTTCAATGTTTCTCTTGGGAACTGTGAACTTCTTTCAGTGTGGAAGAAATCATTTCTTTCTCCAATTCATAGAAATTGCCCTAAGCAGAAAGTAAATAACTACCGTCCTATTTGTAAATTATATGTGAAACTCTCCGAAAAAATTAGTTGACATTTCTCCTTAAGGAGCATATTTAATCTTTCAACACTAATCTTTCTATCTTTTAAATAAACTCAAAGAAGGCTACCAAGTAGATTTTATTTATACTGATTTTGTGAAGGCTTTTGATAGAGTTAGTCATACTATTTTGATTGAAAAACTGAAACTATTAGGTTTTCACTCAAATATGTTGAAATGGTTGGAGTCCTATCTAAGGAGTCGTGTACAATTCGTTTGTATTGTACTCTCCAGTTAATACTCTTTTCGAGAAGATACACAATTCCTCAGATTAGCCCACCCAAGATTAGAGGAATACCATTAAGCTTTTCCGATCAAGCTAAATATTTGGTCCTCATTTTAGACAAAAAACTAAATTACAAAACAAATATTGATGAAAGAGTAAGAAAGGCTACTGTAGCACTTCACTCAACACCAACCGCAGCACTGGTAGTGCTTTTAAACCTAACACCACTTGACATCTTCTCCAAAAAGGTGGCTGCCAACTCATGTGTAAGGCTTAGAGCCACCTCTCAATGGACCAGTAACAATACTGGGCATACTACTATTCTAGACAGTTTCAGATCTATCCCAGATCGCTTAGACTATACCACCCCAAAAATGGTATTCGGTAAAAGCTTCCATGTGTCCATCCCTTCAAGATCCTCCTGGGAAGAAGAGAGACCCCTGGAAGATGATGCGGTACACTTCTATACTGACGGTTCAAAGACCGATCACGGAGTTGCAAGTGGTATCTATTCAAAACAACTGAATCTCAGTCTATCATATAGACTTCCCAATCAATGTAGTGTATTCCAGGAAGAAGTAATGCCGATTAAAGAAGCCCTATCCTGGCTCAAAGAAAACGATATCTATTTATTTACGAATCTTCTCAGACAGCCAAGCCGCTCTTAAATCTCTCGCGTCTGTCTCCACAAACTCTCAAACAGTCCACGATTGTCGATCATCTCTGAATGAGATGACGGTACAGTTTAACATTCACCTCATTTGGGTGCCGGGCCACAGAGACAGACACCAAAAACGGAACACTTCTGCCTCATGTTAGACAAAAACATAACATAGGAACACCACTTGCTACATGCAAATATCTTCTCAAGCAATATGCTCTAGAAACAACAAATGCTAGATGGCCACAAAGTACCACCTGCCTAGCAATCAAGCAAATATGGCCAAGTATTGACTTAAAACGGTCAAAAAGCTTGATATCACTCAGCAGACAAAGTATAAGCTCTACAATTGGAGTAATAACGGGACACTGCCTCATAGGAAGACATGCTCTGAGGCTAGGGGTCTACACAAATGACTTCTGTAGAAGCTGCATGGGCGAGGAGGAAGAGGAAATGGTCCAACACCTTCTATGTACATGTCCAGCACTCTCCATTAGAAGGAATTACTTTCTCGGTAATCCCTTCTTCGATAACACTATTGAACTGGCAACGATTGACACAAAACGTCTCTCTAACTTTATTAAAAGTACAAAATGGTTTGTTTAAATTCATTACTCTCCCATGAGTAACCTCATTAGTGGTATCACAATGGACCCTTAAGGTCTACGTGCGTCAATGACATCTGGACAGCCACTCCACTCCAACCTAACCTAACCTACTCTCCAGTCCAATTATAGTTACTTTGGGTGTGCCGCAAGGAAGCCATCTTGATCCCTTTCTTTTTTTTATATTTATCAACGACTTGGCTGATATCTTTTTAAATTCTAGTAGACTTTTATTTGCAAAGGATTTAAAGTTTTTCCGATGCCTACTTTCTTGAAATGATTGTATTCTTTTACAAAATAATCTCCAAAAGTTAACAGAATGGTGATTCGTAAAAGTTTCGATTACATTGGAATTTATGATAGCGCTGAATGCTTGTTCGATAACTTGAAAATGTTATTAAACTTGGTTTTTTTCTATGAGGAGATTGTGAACATTTGCAGAAAATTGCTTTTTACCAAACTTACCAACTATTTTGTGTTGTTTATTCTACTCTTACAGTTTTTATTTTTTGCTGCCGACGATGAAACTATAATTTCATCATGTAAGTTATTTATGTTTGCAACTATTTTGTATAATGTGCTTCGTGTAAGAGCAGTGGTACACTCCCCCACTCAAAGTTTTATTAGTTAAAGCAAACCGTCTGGCGAATTTATTGTTTCCAATATCTTTTTAAAGGCCACTTTTGAAAAACTTTGAACAAAACTATAATGGTTTAAATTATTTTACGACAAGTGAGAAAGAAAAAAGAACAATGCTTACATATATATAGGTTGAAAGAGGTAAAGGCTATGATCTCTTAATTTTCTCCACAACCGTATTAATTTTTTTTCTGAGTTTTCATTTCTACTTTGTAACAAAACTCAATGACACTGAAACATTTTTGTTTCAATTAGTGCTTGGAAATCAATGACAGGCGATACCTATTTAGCTATCGTGCAAACGCTATCGTTTTGAAGATACCCCTTCAACGATTATCGTCTTACGTGAAGTGAGACTATAGTCAAAACGCTATCGTTTGACGATAATCGTTTTACGGAATGACCCTCCTGGTCGATCACATTATTAAGACGCTCACATAGTACATTGAATAGGATCTTTTAGGGAACATTAAAATGGGATATGTTTCTGCACTTTTTACACGACTAGAATTGCCTTTTTTGGGAATATTGAGCTATCTAACCAGCAGTCGGGCATACTTTTTAATTTCACTGGTTGATAAGCTGGTACCAGGACATCTCCTCCATATTTCGCTTTGTGGAAAGTTTTCTTAACCTATTTAGTACTGGCATTGCGGCTGGATCTTCAATCACTGCTCTTATGTTTCTGATATCTGATAGTACCAATTAACGAACAATACGTCTACAAGCCCATTCGCTATTTCAAAGAGCTTGCTTGCAGGTCATATAACCAGATTCCAGTTGCTTTGGGGTTTTGTAGAATCGACGTGTGTTCTTAACAGTGCTAAACTCTTCGATATACCCATACCTGAGCTAAGGGGTTGTGGATTCTCTTTTCTTCTTAAGCAGGGTTTATTTTTGTCTTTTCTCAGTACTCCTCTCTTCTTTTCCGTTGCATCGTTTGCATTTGTTCATTTAAACCGCACATTCATCATGAGACTAGGTTTTTTTTAATGTGGTTGGTAGCCTATGGTAGTCTTGGCTACCTCTTTAATGATGTCACGATACGGGATACTGCAGAGTTTTTCTCGCGCATTTGCTCACTGTAGTCTTTTCAACATGATTTAATCTTCTTAGGTTCCGCGTTCCGAAAGTCTTCCCTATTTATATACATTTTTTTTATTTTATAGAGTGGCGAAAATCAAGTTGGGGCAGCTGGAGGAGTGGTTGCTGTTGGAGGAAAACAGGATCCCAAATCAGCTGCCATGAATTTCGATGAAGCCGAATTTATGCTAATGGACAAGACTCGTAAGTTTACTAAAATGATCTAAATAAAATCATATATCTTCCATTCTGTGTTTTTTCGTACTTTTTATTATTTTCTCTTTTTGTTCATAGTTTAAAAGAAAGCAAACTTTTAGGAAATGACGATGACAATCTCTGATTTTATCTTAAACTAAAACTGGTTAATATTTTCGAGTGCTTGTTTGTTATTTGGGTGCTTTATAGAGTGATGATCGCTTTTGATGGAGATTTAGTAATATTTTAAAGCAATTTGTTGTAAACAAAAATTATATAATAATTATGAATTATATTTGAAACATTGCAATTAATGGACACTTTGTTTTTTAGTTTAGTCTAAGTTTTATGGATTTGCTAGCTAGAGAAATTCAACTCTATTTGGTATCCATAATATCTTGGAATGATGGTAAACAGTGTTAAGTATTTTCTTTATTTGTAATTCTTAAACTTTAATATCAAAGCTCAATCATCAAGCAAAGCGATTTTTTTTCTGTGTTTATAATTATTTGAAATCATGAAACAGTGTTATGCAATTTTTATTTATCACATAATTTATAGAAAATTCATACGGATCATTCATCAACAACAACAAAATTAGTACAATTTTTGGTCATTCGTTAAAAGCATGATGTATTCTTCTTCTTCGTTGGTTTCTGCGCCCGTCTTCATTGAAGCCAGTTTTTAGGTCTCTAGACAAAGCTCTTCAAGTCTTTTGCTAGGCAGTTTACTGCCAGAGAGTGATAGCAAATAGTAGAGAAATCATTCCATCGATTATGTCGCTTGATATTTCAGAAGCATTTTAAAGAGTTTGCCCCCATGGTTTTGATCAATTCCTTTATCGTTGGATTCGAAATTAACTTTCAATTCAATACCATATTGTATATTGTAATATGTCTTGTTGTGTCTTGGGATGATAAACTCATTATTGAAAGCTTTGTTAAATAGGGAATAAAAGATCGATTGGAATTTAATAAGTTGAAAATTCAATGCTGCTATGTTAATTAGGATCTTATTAGTATTGAGTGACAATCAATGCAGTCGAGTGGAATGTTAATGGTATGATACTCGATTTGCATTTGACATGTTTTGTTACTCATTTATTGAATGGGCAGTGGCGGTGCATATGTTGATACACTAAAGTATCTTAAAGATCTCGGTGGGTGTGTGTCACCAACCACCTAATCTTTCGGAGCAAAAAAAATGCCGCAAGATGTTTGGCTATTATCTATGAAACTTATATTCGTCATAAGTTTGAGTATAACTCTAATCTTTGGAATAAAAAAAAATAAATTGGATGGTGGAACAGTTAGTTAAGAACTAGGGCCTAGTGCCTAAAAACTCTCAACCATTCATGTGCGCGAGTAATGTTGTCATATAGTCTAATTAACCATAACTTACAACTAACTTTTTGTTCCCACACGGAAACTCTAAGTAAACTATAAAACTTAATACTAATGCCTTTCGGCCCCATGATCTATTTTACTTCAATTAATTTAAATACATATTTATTTTTGTATTTATTACAAAATTTGAAGAAAAAAAAAACTAATATCAATGTATAGTCCTACGCACTAACCATCATGCCACGGGTACTACTTTGGAATAGTACTACAATACAATATTCAAAGAATTGTGTTCAAAATCATTTGTGACAATAACGTTGCTTGTTTACTGTGCGTTTGTAATTTTCTTGTTCCTCTCTTCTTAAGTCAATTAAACAATTTAATTTAAAAAGTTCAGAGATTTGTTTTTTATCCGTACTAAGTAAATCTGTAATACTTTAACAAACTGTCCTTCGATGTCGTTCAAAAGTGATGTGCACCGCACCGGAGTGACACATCGGAAAGAAGTATTTGCAATTTTATCATCAACGAAAATCATAACATGAAGCAATATGCCAATAAAATAATCAAGCATCTGGATTGAATACTTTAGTGTTCCAAAAAGAAGATCTAATGATTCAACTATGAAACTTATTCCGAAATAATAAATCATTCGGATAGAGGGGAAAATATTATTTAGCAGTGTTTAATGGTTTGCCCAACACAGGCTTGTAAAATAATGAAATATATTGAAAATTCAGTCTTTAATGTCTTCTAATCACATCACAGAGACTTGAAGTGAATGCAAAAGATTGGAGACAAAATTTTAAATTGTAATGATTGTAAAATTAAAACTGACATCAGTACTCGCACACAGGAGTGGTTGAGAGTTGTAAGTCTCTAGGCTCTAGGCCCTAGTTTTCAACGGACTGTTGCGCCACCCAATTTTTTTTTTTAATGATTGCATTCAGAAAAGCCTGCATTATGCTATCCCACTCAAGTAGATCGATACAACTCTCCTTAGTAAATTTGTTTGAAATTCTGTTTTTGAAATATTCGACGAATTATTCTTCACTTACTTACTTAAGGTGGCGCTACAGTCCTGTTTGAACGACTGCCTCAACCAACAAACTTCTCCATCCAACTCGGTCCCAAGCAAGATTTCTCCAGTTTCTCGATCCAAGTTGGATGAGGTCACTTTGCGCGCCACCTGATTCGCGGTCTTCTTCTACTGCGCTGTCCTGTGGGTGTGGATTCGAAGACTTTCCGGGTCGAAACATTGGTTTCCATGCGCTCTACGTGACGAATCCATCTTAGTCGTTGGACTTTTACCATTCTGGCTAAGTCTACGTCGCTGTACAGCTCGTCGTTCCATCTTCTCCTCCACTTCCCTTCGATGCATACGGGACCGTATATCACACGAAGATCTTTTTCTCGAAACGACCCAGGATGATTTCATCCGCTTTTGTCATAGTACATGCTTATGCACCGTATAGCAGGACGGGGATGATGAGGGTCTTATATACCGACACTTTGGTCCCTCGAGAGAGGACTTTGCTACTCAATTGCTCTTTTAGCCCAAAGCGGTTGGGTTTGGTCTCAGCACTAGGGTTGATTTCTGCATTCATAGCGGAGCCTACATAGACGATGTCCTTAACTACCTCAAAGTTATCAACGTCTGTTGATGGTGACGTTTTGATCTAGACGTCGGTGTTATAGGTCCATTCTTGACGACAGCATGTACTTTGTTTGGTCCTCATTAACCTTTAAACCCATTTTTGCCGCCTCTGCCTTAATACTCACAAAAGCCCCATTGACATAACGCTGAGTTCTTCCGATTATGTCAATGTCATCAGCATATGCTAGTAATTGGACAGATTTTTGAAAGAAAGTGCCTCTAGAGTTGACGAGTGAGCTCTGCACTATTCTTTCAAGCACGATGTTAAAAAAATCACTTGACAGTGCATCACCTTGTATAAAACCTTTTTTGACATCGAAAGGTTCTGTTAAGTTGTTTCCAACCTTTATAGAGCAGCGTGAATTCTTCATGGTCATCCTGCACAAACGGACGAATTTGGCAGGGATGCCAAAAGGAGACTAGACATGGCTCTATACAGCTCGTCCGTGTAGATGCTGTCATATGCGGCCTTGAAATCGATGAAAAGATGATGGGTAGCGATTTGGTGTATTTGGGTTTTTTCCAGGATCTGCGTAATGTGAATATTTGATCGACTGTGGACTTTTCTGGTCTTAAACCAGACTGATAAGGACCTATCAGGTTGTTGACGATGGGCTTTAGACGTTCACATATTACGGTAGAAAAGATTTTGTTAAGTAAACTGATGCCTCTATAGTTGGTGCAGTTAAGAGGGTGTCCTTTTTTTAAAATCGGGCAAACAGTACTGAGCTTCCATTCATTGGGCATGCTTTTTCCGACCATATCTTACAGATAAGTTGGTGCATGCTCCTAACCAACTTATCTCCAGCTGCTTTAAAGAGCTCGGCATTCAAGCCATCCGCTCCAACGGCTTTATTAGACTTCAGCTTAGATATGGCAATCTTTACTTCGTCTAAGTCGGGAGGACGGGATTGTGGGCTTTCATCGTCTATGTTGAATGGATCATCATGCCTGACAGCGGAATTCAGTTCGTCGCCGCCATTATACAGTCTGCAGAAGTGGTCCTTCCATATCCTCAGCATTGACTGCGCCACTGTAATGTTTCCACTTTCGTCTTTGCAGCCTTCGGTTCTAGGTTTATGTGCCTGTGAATTTTGTTTACCTGTTCATAAAACTTTCGAACTTCATTCCTGCTTTTAAACCTCTCAACATCTTCGACCGCACGCTCCTCATGCCCTCTCTTTTTCTTCTGAGAAGTCGGCGTTCCTCTCGCCTCTTCTGCTCATAGAGCTCATGAGCAGCTCTCGTCCTTTTATGCAGAGCCGCTTTGAGTGTCTGTTGTTTGGCTGCATTTGCCTGCCGACATTCCTCATCAAACCAGGGATTCCTTGTTGGTGGCTGTTTTAAACCCAGCACATCAGAGGCGGCTTCTCTGATTGCATCTTGGCAATGTTGCCACTGGTTTTCGATAAATTGTGTTGGCGGCAGAGAACTTCAAGAGATGTTACTTGTATCTCGGTCGGAAAAGGATTTGGCGATCTCTAGCGATTGTAGCCGTTCGACGTTGTACCTTCTCCCAGCACTTCCCTGTTTTGCCTTGGGTCTGGAAACCCGAAGTGCTACCTTGGCTACAACGAGGTAGTGGTCCGAGTCGCTGTTAGCTCCTCGGACATCCATGATATTTTAATATCGTAGCTAGGACACTGCTCATATGTTTTGTCTATGAGCTCAAAAAAAAAAATATCCTTGGTGTTGTCATCCGTCTCTCGGGGCGTGAGCGCTAATTTTAATTTAATTCATTAATTTAGATTCGATGCGGCACTCGTTGATGCACCTATACCTCAAGTCTTATTGCCTTAGTCCTATCGTATTTCCTAGATGGAGGTGATGTCTGCTTTATAGCAGTCTAGGGCCTCCGCTAATTCTTCGGTTGCACCTAGCCTGTAAAGGACCTAACATTCCACGTGCATATCCGAAGTTCGTTTGCGTGGGTTGTCAACAGTAAATCCGTCCGTATCAGAAGCTTGTTGGTGTTTTGCAACTGGGTTGTCTTTATGTGATCAAGAAGTCACCCTGACGCACGACCTTCAACCTGAAAGACCAGGTACTTGATTTGACTCCAAAGGCGAAAACCGGCATAAACCGCTCCTTACAGGCCTGTGCTTCGAATATGTCGTAGTAGCCCTATAATGTGTTCACTAAGTAGTTTAACCTAACTGGAACTGTAGACGCGACCGTTGATTCCATCTTGAGAATTCATCCAATGCCGTCTGGATGAAAGGAAACACCTCTCCTCCCCTCTATCGTTTTCTACCCCTAAAAACTTTCCTCTGGTGTTGGAACCCAATCTCCAGTTGATAAAAAGAGGTGGGTTTGGAGAAAAACCTGTGGACGCTTGTGTCCTCATGAACACACATGTCTACCATTTGAAAATCATCGATTTGTTTTGACAGCACGAAAATTACAAATTATAGAGAAAAAGCGATTATTCTAAAAACAGTGTTTGAGCTAGAATATAAACAAGTATTCATTCTTTAAGAACGATAATACATTCTTCTAACTCCTTTGAGAGTGACAAAAGTAACTTTAAATTCTTCGTTTCTTTTAATTTTTCAGTTTTTTATTTGGTTATTCCGATTTACTTATCATCTTCAGTGAAAACCAAAAAGTTGAGTCGTCAACTAGAGACTCCTTTTTTATAATCTATGATCTTTTTATGAAGCATTTATGATTCTGTTTTTATTTTATTTTTTCTTAAGAGTTTCTCCAAAATTCCGTGCAAAGTGACTTCTCCTATTTCGATACATCCAAACGAAACAACCTTACAAGCCCAACAGCAATCTTAGCTAATGGCAATGGTACTGACTCACACAAATTACAACTAATGAAGGCCTCTTTGTTTATTGACGATGATATGGATTCTAAATCTGGTAAGTTTTGCCTTTTTCCAATAAATCTAAATTAATAAAACATCTTTCATTGATATTTAAATAGTGATGTCTGAGAAAAACGATGAACGTGATAACATGGATATGAGTGTAAGGAATCGTTTGTTTCTAACACACGATCACGATCAATACTCGTCATCGCAGTCATTGTGGAAAGATGGCTATGCCAATTCTGTTGCTTCAAGTCAAGTCGATTATGAAAATAGTCAATTTTATGAGACCATGAGTAATAAACCACGAGAAGCTGAAGTAAGTTAGAAAAATAGAAAATAGATATTTTTAAGTATGAATTGCTAATTACAATCATTTCAGTCAATAACTCCGACAGTAGAACCCATTGCCCCCGTAGTCAAATACCAGCCTCTAATTTTAAAGCCAAAAGTAGCTCAAGTCAAGGGTCATGCCTCGCAAGTTCCTTTCGAGAATTCACTTGCTTTTCGATTGCAAGGAAAGTGTGCCGCAGATTTGGGCATCTTCAACAGTCGCAAATTTAAAGTGTGTTTTGGTCCACAGAACAATTTGATTATACCTGCGACCAAAAACTCAGCTGTTAAGAAAATCAAAGGTAAATTTCGATACCTCAAAAATTGAACATACATAAGTCTTACATATTTTTTGAATCTTATTAGATGCGAGTTTGGAAAATTTAGGTGAAATCTTTAGTGGTCGTAAATGCAATGACTTTTCCCAAACCGTTTTGTACCGTCTTAAAATTTCCTCCGCACACCACATTGAAAACTTCGAAAAAAGCATCGTTGATCACTTAGAAATTCAACTTAAGAACTCTTTGCAAGTTGAAATCGAGAATAGCGACTGTCCGATGATTAAGGCAAATGGGGGGACTAAGTTAATTGTAAAACACTTGGACGAAGCCATGAAACTGTTGAATTTGGGACCCTTGGAGGAGTATGCAGTTTCGGTGTGGTCACTTTGTTTGGCCTTATGGGGGGAGCAAGAGGAATTGGAAGATTCTGATGCAACAAGTCATCATGCAGTAATGTGGCGAAGGAATTTACTTTCCCAATGGCTTGAAAACACCTTAACGGATAAGGACCTTCTAACGAAAAGCGTTTCGAAGAATAAATACATTGATCACCTTATGGACCTGATCATGTGCCACAAGGTTGTCGAGGGCTGTGAGCTTGCCTTCAAGTATGATGATGCAAACTTGTCGCTATTACTAGCACAACTCTCATCAGGGCCAGTTGTGAGGCAATTAATGGAAGACCAATTGGCTGCGTGGCATAAAGTTGAAGCGGATAAGTTTATAAGCGTTGAACGCTTGAAATTATTTATGTTAGTAGCTGGGGTTTCATTAATGGACTCGTCGCATGGACCGATTAATAGTCTGGAAGGTATTGAGTGGATTAAGGTGCTTGCGGTAAGTAGTTCTTTATATTAAACTTGACTATGAATTATTTTTTAATTTTTAAATTAAAACAGCTTCAACTATGGTATCTCTGCTCTCCCACTTGTTCCATCACTGATGCTTTGCTTGCTTATGAGAAAGCATTCAAAGCGGATGAGTTCTACGCTTTGCCGCCGTCACCGCACTATACAGAATCAATTGGCGACAGTGAAACACATCCGCTCTATGACCTGCGTTATCACATCTTCCAGCTCTACTCAAAACGAAGTCATCCACTTGAAAGCCTCCTAAATCCCCTAACTCATACTGCAGACTTTATGGACTTCCGTCTAAAGTATTTTTTTTTCTCTAAATGTATCAATAAACATAAACTAATTAAGATTCTCTTTTAAAGTTGGCTTCTTTTGCAAACCTTCGAAGCTCTGGGATATCATCATTGTTCGGAGATGTTTGAGAACCAAATGCATGTTGACTTCGCATCGCAATTAGAAAACTATGGCCTGTGGAAATGGTCGGTTTTTGTTTTGCTTCATATAAAAGAACAAACCGTACGGGAATCACACATTGAGAATTATCTATATCGATATGCATCCGTGTCGAATGATGGCGTTATAACAGACGATGAGAAATTTATAATAAACGTTTTGGGCGTGCCAGAGAAGTGGTTGGATTGGGCGAAAGCAGTAAAAGCTGGAGCCACAGGAAACTATCACATGCAAGCTAAGTACTTGCTGAAAGCTCAAAAGTGGGCCGAAGCGCATGAGGTCATTTTTGAGCATATTGCTCCAGATGCTGTAATCAATGGTAAGACAAAAACCCAAACAGTTTTGAAATTGTACTAACTAACTTATATTTACATATATTATTAGATAACATGGACTACCTGCATGATCTTCTTAGTCACTTCGATAATCTAACCTCAAACAAAAGTATTAAAGTACCAAACTGGTCAAATCAGGGTCAAATATTTTTGGATTTCATTGATATCAATGAGAAAGTAAGTAATGAATTGTATTCAATTAAAAACGTTGGTATTTAACTCTTAATTACTTTGCATTTTTTAGTTTAAAAGTCTGAAGAATCTACATGAGGGTGACATTGAAGCTCGATGGGAAAACCTAAAACCTCAATTGGCAGATCTTTGTTCGCGTATTAATCTTCTGCCCTGCCCGACACCCAAACATCGTTTGTGCCAGAGTGAAATCGCCCAGAGTTTAGCATGTTTAGTGCGTGGTGTTTTGGTTGTTTGTCCTTCCCTAAATCCCTGTTTGACAATTAAGATCGCATTAGAACGGTTACCTCTGCCGCAGGAGTTTGCACAGCAAGAGCTCAGAGCTCTTCTCGATGCACTGGTTATAGATCTCTGTAATTCAAAAGACTAAACTAATTTTAGTTTGTAGTTGAAAAATAAATTTAAAACAAAAATAGCTCTCCGTTAAGTTAAGATTTTAGAAGTTATTTTTTAATTATTATATAAAAATATTTGTAAAACAGCAAATGTTAGAAATGTCTGCACAACTGCAAATCATTAATTATTATTTTGTAATTCTTTAAATTTTGTTTCTTTTTATATAAAAACAATAGGTTCCCCTCAACAAAAACAGAAAAGTTAATAGTTACACAAAATTGTGAGTTGTTTAGTTTATTTTTTTTTTAACTTGTTTTCTTAAGTTTAGTAAATTCAATTAATATAATAAACAAAACAAATATATTATTCTTTGAGTTTTTAATAATTTTTTTTTAATATCTGTCTGCAAAACAAAATCAAGCAATGATGGGACATCTTACAGATCAATTACGAAAACTATGACATCTTTGCCCTTACCGAAACCAACCTTACACCTGATATTCTTAGTACTGAACTCTTCACTAACGACTATTCCATCTATCGAATGGATGTCGTGGAATATGCGAGTAATACACACGGTCGTGGTGTGCTTTTAGCTATCACTAGTAATTTTGAAACTTCATTACTCCATATTCCCACTTCAATCGAATTTGAAGGTGTATCAGCTAAGGTTACACTCCCTAAGTTTTGTCTTTTTGTCCTTTCTTGTTATATTCGACCAGCCCAACAAATTAAAGCATACCAAGCCGCTGTTAATGCCATTGATTATCGGCTTGAACTAGTGCAACCTAATGATTTAATCATCGTTCTTGGAGACTTTAATCTTCCCCATCTCAATTGGTCCACCTCAGATGATCAGACATCCTTCTTTCCAACTAACATCTCATCTGAATCGCTGTTCATTGATCGTCTGTCTGATTGTGGTGTTTTTCAACTAAATGGAGTAGCAAACTTTATGGGGAGACACCTCGATCTCATATTCTCATCTGATTACGATAACCCCGTCAAAAAATTCAGCCGAAATGCTCGTACTTCTAGGAATGCACATCAGTTTAACCTTGAGCTCAATTTCGGACGTACTGTCAAGTATAGAGATTCTTTTTTTAACCACACATCGAGAATGTGGAATACTTTCCCAGCTCTGTTTTTCCCTATCATTTTGATTTTCAAAACTTTAAGTAGTAAGATTCTCTGGCAATAAACTACCTTCAAAACCTTCAGATAAAATTATGAAAGGATTTAAGTTGAAAAGTTCTGTTAAAAAGCGTTAAAATGCGTCTGGCAAGGGAAAGGCTGAAAGCAAAACGTCTTGCACACACTTTTTTGACATCATGGCACCATTCCCTTTTGTTTATATATCCGTTTAAGTGGTTATCTGTGAAGTTGGTCCTTTTCTTATAATAACTATTCTTTTACTGGTCAATAGTCTTCGAGACAAATCGCTTAGCACTCAATGAATTCAAAAGCTCGAACCTCTGGCTAATGCACTCGAGGTTTTGCCCTTAGACTATAACCAAGTATAGTCCCTTTGAATGTTCTTTTTACCTCGCAAGCTTCACAAAAGAACAGATAACAAGATCTTTACTGGTTGGAGTTCAGTGAGGAAAAGACACTTTTATTTTCAAATACTATTGCTATATATACAGAAATTATATGTTATCGAAATTGTTCCATGCTTCGATTCTTGACCTCACAAATAAGCGATATCAAGGGTGAACGACCAGCTATCCCAACTGCATGGTTCAATAATGCTTAGTTGACACTTTATATAAACTCTTGCGTTCGTGCCAATAAGGCAACATGATACTTTTATTACCCTGACGTAGAAGGCAAGACAATGCTTTGCATTGGATTTATCTATTGCTTAAGGCAATGTATGGTGTGGGAAGTGTCAAGTATCAAAGCATGGTTGGATTTTTAATAGAATTTTAAGTGGTCGCTAGTGTGATCCCTTCACATATCACTTCCACCCCAAAATCGATAAAATAACCATTTTCGAACGCCCACCCCCACCCCGTCTGAAAAAAAAACCTGACAGACGGTTGAATTTGGCATAATATTGCGTATACCTACACATACATACATGTACAGTACCGAGCAAACAGAATGCAACCGAAAAAGTATGGTACTATCTTTAGCAAGAACTAAGTCATTTTAAATTATAATACTTTAAAATTTAGCATAAATTTTCAAATTAATTTTTTTCTTTAAACATAGTTATTAGAAAATAGTTATTTAAAAAATGTAAATTCGTAGAAAATTTTAAAAATAACGGATTTATCCATCTTTTTTGAAGGAATGTTGTACTTCAATATTTTAAAATTTTGTTGCGAACCCTTTATTGGCAATAACGGCGCGCAACCTATTAGGCATTGAGTCAATCAACGACACCAAATAGCTCGCAGGTATTTGTTCCCATTCAGTCCTTATTTGTTCCATCAACTCGGTACGATTTGAATGATTTCGCTTTCTTATCTCCCGATCTACATGATTCCATAAATTCTCTATGGGATTGAGGTCGGGAGATTGTGCTGGCCAGTTCAAAACATGAACTCTCTTCTCTTCTAAGAAGTATCTTACCAACCGGCTGGTGTGTTTTGGGTCGTTGTCGTCTTGAAATAAGCTGTTTTTAGGCATATTCGACTGCAAATATGAAAGCAAATGGTCTTCCAAAATGCCCTTATACATTTGGGCATTCATCCGGCCGCTTACATGACAAGTCGGGCCCACAATTTGACGAGAAAATGAGCCTTTGAAAAAGCCCAACTATAAATTTGATTTCATGAATATTTTAAATTGCTCACACCATTACTGTTCCTCCCCCATGTTTAATTGTCGGAACTTGATATCTAGGGCTGTACCTTTGTCCCGGGGGCCTTCGCACATACCTAATGCCATCTGACGAGAACAAGTTGAACTTGCTCTCATCACTCTATAAAACTCTTGTCCATTGCTCACTTGTCCAATGCATATGGCGCTTGGCAGAATCTAGCCGTTTCTTCCTATTGATGGAACTGATGTATGGTTTTGTAGCTGGTCGTCTTGCATACAGTTTTGACTCCACTAATCGTCGCCTGTGTGTACCCTACGTTAACATCAAAATGTTCATTCATGTACTGAGTAACTTCCACTGCAGTTTTAAAGGGATTACCTTTAACCTGTCTTATGATCTCACGATCTAATCTGAAAGTTGTTTTGCGTGGACGGCCACTTCCCACTTAGCGGTTTATGTCCCCTTGTTCCTCATATCGGGATATAATACGCGATATAGTTGATGTTGCTACACAAAACTCCAAAGCGATATCCTGCATTAATCTTCCGTTGTTAGCAGCGTTAATTATTGGTTTTTTGCATCCAATCGATAGTTGGATTTGTTGCCGGCTATTGGTCTATCAGTTTTACTACTCTACACTTTATTTATTTTTTGAACAATTCCATTTAATATTTTCTGTAAAGGGGTTCTTTCTCAATTTAAAAAAGAAATAAGTATTATTTGTTTACAATACAAAAGACAAATCGTAATCGACTTGTAGCTTGTCTGAGGAGTGTTTTTTAGACAATAATGTGTTTGTTCTTCTACTATGAACTTAAAGTAAAAATTTGTGAAGTAAAGTTCTGAATTTGAAATTCATGACACTCGAAAAACTAACTAGTTGCCTTGGTCAAATTGTACGTTTAAAGAATGAAGTTGACTGCAAATGAAGTCCCTTGTGTTTCCTGAGCCTGCCCATTGTTGTTTTCTTCGACTGCCACATTTGGTCCTTTTTATTAACTTTTTGATAAAAAATAAACAACATTTATATTTTTAAAATTAATTTTTATATTTTTTATTCTTCATATTAACCATGTATTATATTTTACAAACTAAATAAATAATTTTTGTGTGTACCTTAAGATCGAGAAAATTCTTTCCAGTTTATTTTTATATCATTTACCATAAAAGAAATTAAAAAACAAATTATAAACAAATAATTAAAGTAAAATTGCAGGAGTTTGGATAGATTTACCTACCAGAGAGAGAGAGACAGACAGATTTTAGTGTTGGTTGTTTTTAAAATCCAAACAAGTATAACACATCGCTTGATTGATCGCTTCTCAAGCATGCATAAACGTGTTTCATTTGAGATCTAGCTGACCTGGAACTTAGTCAAAAACAATTAAAAATATTTTGATTGCCATGTTTACTTTGATAACGTAAATTTTGGTAGCGTTTTGAAGATATGTTGCTGATGCTTTTTGCAGACCCTGGGTCGATCTTTACTTTCTTTAAAATATGCTCATTTTCGTACCTCTTTCATCTGCAAGCCACAAGAGCAACAACATCTTCTCAGCAATTTGTTTCTTTTTGGAACGATACATTTTTCTTGTTACAAAAAAAGATGATGCTGAATTCAATTCGAAATCGCGTACTCAAAGCCTCCGCATCTCTTGTTCGCGAGTCTCACACGATAAAGCGCTGAAATGTTTCAATAAAAAGTGGAAAATAAAAAATTAATTTCTAAGACAGACACACAAGCAACTCAGGCTCCAAGGGAAGCTCTGCATTTTGCATTTCGCTTCTCGTAAATCTTCTCGAAAATGCAAAGCCCCCACCTGAAGGATGCCTTTTTTGTTGTTGTTTTTGTCTTTCTGCGGGACCCACCTCTTCTGATCTAGAAAATAACTTTTTTTTATTTTATTTTATTGCGGAACGAGATTCGTCGCATTCAGCTTCTGGAATGTTGGAAAAGATTGTTAAATAAATAGTTTTCGACAAAATGGGGAATTCTATCACATACTCCTACAATAAATTAATGTTGGAAAATATTAAATTAGATTTTGGAAAGAATTGAATCGATTAACAATTTTTGTTTAAAAAAACTAAACTTATAGTCTACAAATTGTGAGCTCTGTGAGGAAGCGTTTGACACATTACCTCAGGAATATATAGACAAAAGAATCCTCAAGAGGTCCCGCCTAGCCTGATACGAACAGCTGGTCTGGTAGTGGCAGGCAGGAGCGTTTCTCGCAGCTAATACAGTTTTCCAGGGAGACGGTGCCTTCGACAGAGTGTAGACAGACGCCACTGTCTGGTGGACTCTGGTAGTAGTTGTGTTCGTCGTTGATTAGGTCGCTGCTGCGTGAGTGCGAGAGTGGCAAGAAGCCACCATCCTCATCGGGCAAGGGGTCACTGCTCAGGCCTAGCAATTGATCCCAGTTGGTTTCACCGTCGAACATTGGCGCGTAGTCGGAATCTGTGAAGAAATTGAAATCATTGATGAAACTCTCTGAAAGAATGGGGTCATCTGCGATCAGGGCACTACCATTGTCGTCGTTATCATGATGGAGCTCGTAGGTGAGCGGTTGATCGCCAAAGTTGCTGGACGACGATCGATTTGAGTCGGTGGGGGAGCACGAAGACTGTTTGGGTGAGTATGCGCCCATCGGTGGTACTTTACCATTCAACACCGAGACCAAATCAAGGAGGTCAGTGCGATTGGACACCAGGCCCTTGTAGTATTGCTTCTCGTGTTCGAGCTTCTTGACCAGCTTCATGTGTTTCTTAAGAGTTTTGTGCAGTTTTTTGTTGGCAAGTTTCATGGTATCGAGTTTCTTTTCGAGTGTTTCCAAGTACTCTTTCTTCTTGCGTCGATTTTCGCGAGCCAACAATGCGTTGCGATTGGAAACGTTTGGATCTGGTCGACGGGTGGGCAAACGTTGGACTGTTGATTGCTTCGAGTTGGACTTACCGCCAGTGGTTGAATACTGACTCGCTGAGCTGCTGAGGACATCATCATAGTCTGAATCTTCATTTTCGCTGCTTGACGATGATGATAAGTCGCTCAAACGTTTGCTGATTTCACAACTTCTATAGACGGCCATTTTATTCTCGCAGTATTTTTATTGCGACGCAGTTAAAGTTGGTATATATGTATTGTATTTTTTGGTTTTGAAAACACAAGGAAATTTGATAAAATCTTGCTTATTTCACGGTGATTTTTTTTTGAATTACTTACTTTTTGATAAAATTATAATTTTACTCAATATTTTGTTGAATGTTTAAATTAAAAAATAGTTTCCCAAAAATTATTTGACGTGACCGTTCCAACTAGTGAGAAAAAGTGGAATATTGAAAATGGAGTTTTTTATTTTAGAAAGAAATGGCCTACTTCTGGTTAAATTACAGTAGGGTTTTTAAGATGTCGATAAGGAAGTTCATATTCACAATAAGAAATCTACATGAGAGAATGATTACACTTATGAACAAAATAAATGTTGTCTGTCATAAAAATTGAACTATTCTTGCCACTAGATTCGAATTTAAGCTTATAATTTCTCCTTCAAGTCAACTTTTTGAAATACGACTCTTTAAAAAACGGATTTTTATGACTAACTTAAGGTGGAGCTACAGTCCTGGGTGAACACGGGCTTCACTCAACAAACCTCTCCATCTAGCTGGGTCCCTAGCTAGATGTTTTTAGTTTTGCGCTCCAAGTTGGGTGAGATCACTTTCCAGTTGTGCGCGTCATCTGATTCGCGGTCTTCCTCTACTGCGCTGTAATGAGGGTGTGGATTCGAAGACTTTCCGGGCCGGAGTATTGGTTTCCATGCGCTCTACGTGACCGAGCCATCTTTGTCGTTGGACTTTTAACCTTCTGGCTAAATCTACGTTGCTGTACGAACCTTAAATCTCGTCTTTCCATCTTCTCCTTCACTCCTCTTCTAGGCATACAAACCGTAAAACACACGAAGAATTTTTCTCTCTAAAATGCTTTGATAAGCTTTTGTCATAGTCCATGCTTCTGCGACGTATAGCAGGACAGGGATAATAAGGGTCTTATATAGCGACACTTTGGTCCTTCGAGAGATAGCTTTGCCACTCAATTGCTTTCTTAGCCCAAGAAACAGCGATTAGCCAGAGTTATTTTTCGTTTAATCTCAGCGCTGGTATTGTTTTCTGCGTTTATAGCGGAGCCTAGGTAGACAAAGTCCTTGATTACCTCAAAGTTATGTCTGCTGATGGTGATGCTTTGACTGAGACGGTGGTGTTGTAGGTCCTTTCTTGACGACAGCATGAACTTTATTTTGCCCTCATTAACCGTTTACCCATTTTTGTCGCCTCTGCCTCAATACCCACAAAAGCCCCATTGAGATCACGCAGAGTTCGTTCGATTATGTCTATGTCATCATCATATGCCAGTAATTGGACAGACTTTTGAAAGATAGTGCCTCTAGTATTGACGTGTGAGTTCTGCACTATTCACATGACAGTGCATCACCTTGTCTAAAACCTTTTTTGAAATCGAAAGGTTCTGTTAAGTTGTTTCCAACCTTTATGGAGCAGCGTGAATTCTCCATGGTCATCCTGCACAAACGGACGAGTTTGGCAGGGATGCCAAAACTAGACATGACTCTAAACAGCTCGTCCCTGTACATGCTGTCATATGCGACTTTGAAATCGATGAAAAGATGGTGGGTGTCAATTTGGTGTTCTTGGTTTTTTTTCCAGGATCTAACGTAATGTGAATATTTGATCAACTGTGGACTTTCCTGGTCTTAAACCACACTAATGAGGACCCATTAGGTTGTTGACGATGGGCTTTAGACGTTCACATATTACAGCAGAGAAGATTTTGTAGGCGATGTTAAGTAGACTGATTCCTCTATAATTGGTGCAGTTTAGAGTGTCTCCTTTTTTTCAGAATACTGGGGTTCCATTCATCAGGCATGCTTTCTTCCGACCATATCTTACAGATAAGATGGTGCATGCTTCTAACCAACTTATCTCCAGCTGCATTAAAGAGTTTGGCATTCAAGCCATCCGCTCCAGCGGCTTTATTAGACTTCAGCTTATATATGGCAATCTTTACTTCGTCTAAGTCGAAAGGACTTTAGTTTTCATCGTCTATGTAGAATGGACCATCCTGCCTGACACCGGAATTCGGTTCGTCGTCGCCGTTATACAGTCTGCAGTAGTAGTCCTTCCATATCCTCAGCATTGATTGCGATTCCACTATGATGTTTGAACTTTCGTCTTTGCAGTCTTGGTTATAGGTTTATGCACTTGTGAATTCCGTTTCACCTGCTCATAAAACTTTCAAACTTCATTCCTGCTTTTGAACCTCTCGACATCTTCGACATCTTCGACCGCACTCAGGTTTGGCGATTGTAGCCGTTCGACGTTGTACCTTCTCCCAGCACCTCCCTGTTTTGCCTTGGGTCTTGAAATCCGAAGTGCTAACTTGGCTACAACGAGGTAGTGGTCCGAGTCGATGTTAGCTCCTCGGAAGGTTAAAACATCCATGATGCTGGAAGTGTGTCTGGCGTCGATCGCAATATAGTCAATCTGGTTGACGGTAGATTGATCTGGAGAACTCCAAGTTCCAAAGATGTTGAGATGTGGAAAACGCGTACTGGCTACCATGACGTTTCGCCCGCAGCAAATTCTCTGAGCCTGAATCCGTTGTCGGGAGTGTTGTCGTGTAGTCTGTTTTTCCTGATTATTCCACCAAAGATGTCTTCCCTTCCTAGCTTACCATTCAAATCGCCCAGGACACTGCTCATATGTTTTATCTAAGAGCTCGAAGAACATATCTTTGGTGTTGTTATCCTTCTCTTCTATGGGGGCATGCGCGCATATCAGGCTAATATTGCCGAATTTATCCTTGATGCGGATGGTCATAAGGCCGTCGTTGGTGCACCTATAGCTCAAGACTTCTTGCCTAAGTTGCCTGGCTCCAATGTCAAAGTCGCATCCAAATAAGCGCTGTTGGGTTTCCTGGTAGCAGTAAATATCACAGTTTTTCATACTCTTCTTGCCTGGCCTATCCCATCGTATTTCCTGGATGGCGAAGATGTCTGCTTTATAACAGTTCAGGGCCTCTGCGAATTCTTCGGCCGCACGTGGTCTGTTAAGGCACCTAATTTTCCACCTGCATATCCAAAGTTCGTTGTTCTTTAATTCGTTTGCGTACGTTGTCAACAGTAAATCCGTCCTCATCCGGGGCAGAGGTGGGGTTTGAGAAAAACCTGTGGTCGCTTGTGTCCTTTTGAATGCAGATGTCTACCATTTGAACATCGGATTTGTATGACATTGATACAAATACCTTAAGGGTCTTGTGTATTTTAATTAGTATTGTCATTATAAGCTGCCTTTTTTTATTAAAAAGTACCCACATGTTATTCTTTTAACAGGTAATACAATACACGAGTTGGTTCCACAAATTTAATAAGTTTTGACTACTGGAAAGCGGAAATACGGCTGTAATCACCAGCTTACACAAAATTTAGATTTTCTGAACTTTACAGCTGGAAAGCCTGAATTTGTTTTACTTTTAAATTCGCTTGGCAGCGCAAGTAATTAGTCGTTGATATTATCAATTTTTACAAAGTTGATTTCTTAGGCTTGCGACGCAGCCGCTTCCATTAACAAATACCTCTTTATTTTATTTTTGCAAAGAATGATCTTCACCGTTTGTTTCCCATTTGGCTTAGTAACGGTACTTAGTTTTATCGTTATCCTGCGTTACGGACTTTTAATTTCTATATTTTTTATATGATAAATCAACAACTTTTTTAAATTAGACAGATTTTTGCACTTGTTAAAGTTCACTTTGAATTTATTTCCAATTAATGTTTGTTCCGATTTTAAATTCGAATACTAACTGTCTCCAATCAAATCTCTAAAAAGAAACATTTTGTGTCCTATACTGTATTTTATTTCTCTTATTCCAATTCTCATGCTCTGCATTACCAACCCAACCGAAACTACCTTACCTACCCGAATATATTAACCAAAGAAAAACGTCAAAATCCCTTTAAAAAAAATTGCCAGACGTCAGTCCAACGTCAAGCAACGAAAAACGAAATTTCGGTTCGGTTCGGATTTCGCCATCTCTCCTCTATTTCGCTTCAAAACTCAAAAGAGCAGTTCATTTTCATTCGTGTTGTTCGGTTTGTACTTCGTTTTGGATTTTTGTATTAAAAAAGAAAAGTCTATCGTATGCGCGAGATCGAGAATTAAATACAAAAATTAAAATCCTATCCAAATAGTATTCCTGTGCTTGCTGATGATTTTTCCACGATGATAGAAAAATAGAATAACAAACCAAAAACAAAAAAATAAAACATATTCCGTCGGCCAATCCCAATTAGAAAAATTAAAATAAGTTAGAAACAAGAATAAAACCTGTTAAAAGAAAACATGAATGGGATCACAACTTGATGCCAATCCGTTTCCAATTTAACTACAAATCGCAATCTAATTCCCCGTCCCTGTTATCAGTAGCAAAATTTAAACAAAATAAATATACAAATTTTCCCCCAAGTGTGAAAAAAGTTACAAAGTGCACTAATCTAAGAAAAAACGAAACACTCGCTGAAGCTGATATACACATAAAATAATAAACAACGCAGCGCACGAATAGTAAAGCAGCAAAAGCAGCAATCAGCAACGACGACGAGGACGGGTGCGAAATTCAATTTAATTCCGAATTCGGATCGAAAAAAAGTGAAATTTATTCATCAAGTGTAAAAGTAACAAAACTAACCGAAACGAAATCCCTTACAAAACCCAGAGCCAAACCCAGACCCAGGCTCGATAAACCGAGAACCAATCGACTGACATCGTCGTCGTCACCGTCATCGTGAGTTAAAGTGTTTCAAGTGTAACTATTCGAATCCCAAACCCATTACCTGCAGAACAAGTTCTTAATATTTCCATAAATTATCTTACAACCAACTTAAATATCTTAAGAGTGCAATTATGAGTTCAAGTGCTGGCGTAACTACTGCTGCTGGTGCTGATGATTCCTCAGCCGCCTCATCTACCTCAGTGCTCCTAATCACGGCCAATGTTGGTAGTGTTTTCGAAGATGTAAGTGTTTTTTTTGTACCTATGTCGTCTGTTTGATGTTTTGCTTAAATCCAGAAAGGAAGTCGTTTGCAGTTCACTCCATCTCTTGTCCCTTGCCCCTTCTTTAAGATATTCTTGGTAATCTAGTGTGTATAATGTGCAATGTGCAAATGCTACGCCTGCTACCGTCTCGTCTCATCTCATCTCGTCTCACTGTAAATTGTAAATTATAATACTTAATAACGCGAAATGCGAAAGGCATGGAGGCGAAATTCCCTTCCCTAATGTGTGATTTATTGATTTAACTTCGTATACAATTCTCTCTCTACAATCTACATCCTACCTACTGTACTTCGAAGTCTGTTGATTGGATTAACGTAATTTATGTTTGGTGTGTTTCTTTTTGCAGCCATCGCGATTATTGGAACCATGGGTGGAGGAGTTCCTTGGGCGTGTAACAGAATTGAGTCCTCGATTCTTGGCTTTGCATCTGCAAGAAGTCGGCGGAAAAACTTATGAAAAGTCAATGGAATATGTGCAGGATTTCATAAGGAGTTTGTGTGAAGCCAAGCAATTGAGTGATTACTCGTGCATTCGTATTTATATGGATGAGGATTTCAAGTCAGCCGAACACTTTACTGTAAGTTGTTAGAAAATTTTATTTTTAAACTATATATTTATAAGTATCTTATCATTTATATCACCTGCATACACGAAATACATACATACATTCAAAATTTTACTACGAGTATAAACAAAATTAAAAGGTACTTCTGTACATCCGAACGTTGAGGATTCCTTTTTTTCCACAGCTCTATCGGCTTCAAGTAAATTTTGTTTCACAGATAAGTTAAATACCTTTGGCTTAATCCGAAGCAATACAATTATCTTAACTTATACTAAAAATTGTTAACAATTGGTTTTCGACTCAAATATCTTGAGAACAAACAAAGATATCGAATTCCATCTTATTAAAATTTAAATGTGTTGAAGAACATTTTAAGTTTATAAAATGCTCATTCGACTTAAAGCTTCATTCTTCCCATAGTTAGTTTTATTATTAGAAATATTAAGTCATAATTCACACGCCTTTGATGGCGAAGAAGCAGAATACGATGTTCTTAGTTAAGCAGATCATAAGGATCATGCCAAGGAAGACCCTTAAGGTGAAAGCGAATAAAATTATGTTGAATTAATTCAATACGTTTTTTAGGAATCACGTAATAGGGAGTCCATTCCTGCGAAGCATATTCACGATGAGGAAGTACATGACAATTTCTCAATGAATTCTTCAGAAACTTCAACTGGTCACAATGCTTCCTCGGTAGTGACGTACTGACGTCGATTCCAGCGCAGATATGGTTACAAATTCAATTCTTTGTGGAAAGAGAAATTTTATCACGAATAGGGTGAGATCTATCAAACCCAAAGAGAACTCATGGTTTGATTCGAGCTGTAAAGAGGCTATTAGCTTCAGAGATGTAAGTTTCCGTTGTTATAAAGCCATCCCGACTGAGGAAAACCGGAATAAGTTTAAACAAGCTAGAAACCCCTGTAATGGTCATATTCGACGAACCAAATTTTTGCATAATCAGAAATTAAGGCAAAAAATACTACAATGTCCCAAAGGTAGTAAAAATTTCTGGTCATTTGTAAAAAACGTACGAAACACCACGTCATCCTCGGTTCCAACGCTCGTCCACAATGACACTCCCTATGTAAGCTCGATTGATAAAGCCAATTTGCTTGCATTATATTTTGCTGTTAATTCGAAGCTACCGGATAGGGTCATGAGCCCTCCTGTTCTTGAGAGCGTAAATGATTCTATGGGACGAATCTTCTTTAGCACTCGTGCAGTTGCAAGATTACTGAAAGACCTTGACATACACAAATCCGCTGGCCAAGATAGTATTCCCCCTATTGTTCTGAAGAGGTGTTCTTCAACGCTGGCAAAACCACTGCGTAAGTTTTTCCTTTCCGAGTGGATGGAAAATAGCATTTGTCCAGCCAGTCCCTAAAAAAGGCGAATCTTCCACTCCCTCTTACTATCGTCCAATAGCACTCACGTCCTTTCTTTCCAAGGCCATGGAAACGCTGATTAATTATCAGATAAAGAAATATCTTGAAGAACAGAAGCTTCTTAATGACCGACAGTATGGCTTTCATAGCAGTAGGTCCACTGGTGATCTCATGGTTTATCTCACCGAACAGTGGCACAAATCTTTACATCGTTTTGGAGAAAGTAAGACTCTTGTTTACAGAGTTTGGCACCAAGCTCTCCATTGGATTGTTTCAAGTCTGAAATTCATAGAATAAATGCTGGTGTCTCCAAGGGCTCCGTTTTTTTCTATTTCTTTTCTTTGGAATTGCTTCTCTTGAAGCACACTTTAGCTTTGCTTCATCGAGCTATCGAAAATTGGTCCTTCGAGCCAGATACTAATAATAATTATTCAATTAAGAATTAATTAATAATCGTGTGCGGGTGGTGCGCGGTTTTTTTGATTAATATCAATTAAAAGTGAATACTTTGTGTGTATATATAATATATGTATGTACATACATACATATTTCTCACACGATCCTTAATTAATTACTGTAAAGTTAATAACGGTTTTGTATATACTTAAAATATATACTCAATTTTGTTTGTGCAGTGCATCTTCTTTTAAATTTATATTTTTTGCGGTCTGCATCAATTGCAGCCAATTCTTTGCAACATAAATGGTGTGGAGGTTTGCATTGTTCAGAGGAGTCTCAAGCTCATATTTTCCTTTTTATTCTTTTCATTTTTTTCTTTTCTCTTTTAATTTTATAACTTTTACACTTCCCTGCTTAAACCTTTTGGGTTAAGTGTCATTTTTTTTCTCTTTTTCAATTCTCTTTTAAATTGAAATGGAAGAAACATTAGAAACTCTTTTCATAAAGCAACAGAACTTGATTTATGACTTAAATAATTTTAAAACTAATTTTAGTAAGAGTCCAAAGGAGCGTCTAGCTAAGGCCAGTCATCTTAATGGCCGCCTAGAAATATTAGAAAGTTTCTTTTCGTGAAAATTATATTAAGCTTTTTCTTCTATACAAAGAGAAAAAGAAAGATAAACCGGACACAACATATTTCATTGAAAAACATAATGATATATTTCAAGACATGTTTTTAGACCTTAAGTCCGACATTGTTGATAGAATTAAGGCAATTTCTTCTTTTGCTGATAAAGAAACTTCATTCAATCATAACACTTCTTTTGGTGATCGCAGTTTAAATGTTTAAATGTGGTGTGCATCTTCCAATCATAATTCTTCCCGAGTTCAATGGCGATTAGAAGAACTGGATGCAGTTTCGGGATTTATTTACGGGAATGATTCACAATAAACCTGGTCTAGAAGTGCTACAAAACTTTTTTATCTTAATAAATGTGTCTCAGGTGAAGCTGAGAAAATTATACACTCTATTCCATGTTCAGCTGCAAATTATGATTCTGCATGGCAAATGCTTTGCGAAAGGTTTGATAAAGGTTTGATGAAACAAGAGATACATTTCCAAACAATAAACGAGTAAATTATGTAAAAACGTTTCATGCTTCCAATAATACGAGTTCGTGTCCAAGTTGTAATGAAAGTAAAATGGATTTTTTAAAATCTAAAAATCTTTGTTTAAACTGCTTGTTGCCAGGACATTCTGCTATAAAATGTCGAAGCACGTTGACATGCCGAAAATGTAATAGAAGGCACAACACAGTTATGCATATTGAGAATTCAAATCATTCATCCAATGACACTGCTGCGCATCCAATTGCTGGTTCTTCGAATCAAATTTCTCATGTTTCAACCTATTTTTGTTCAAATTCAACTTCGCAAATTCTTCTTGCAACTGCAAAAGTAAAAATATCCACTGCTGCTGGTGACTCTATTTTTAGAGCCCTCATAGATCAAGGGTCTCAAGTATCGTTCATTACAGAATATTGTGTTCAAACATTGGGACTCAAGAAAAACCCTAATCATTGTGTTATGGACGGTATTGGCTCAATGACTTCCGATGCATGTACAAATTTTTTTGAGCTCAAGCTTAATTCGTGCATCAATTCCAAATTTACGATACTTGTTAAGGCTTTGGTAATGACTTCAATGAGTAAATATTTTCCTGTTGCAAAACTTAATTCTTCATTTTATTTCGACATTGGCAACCTAACTCTGGCAGATCCTCAGTTTGCAGAGCCTGGACGCATATATATACTTCTTGGTGCAGATGTGTTCCATGAAATCATCCTTGACGGTATCATCAAGACTACTAATTGCCCATTAGCACAACAAACTCAATTAGGTTGGACCCTTTCAGGACCAATTAAAAACTCGAATTCTCCGAACAGAGATGTTCATAATATTTTAACTTTTCACACTTGGGAGAACATAGACAACACTCTTCGAAAGTTCTGGGAACTTGAAGAAGTATCTTCAGAACGTGTGCGTGCATACCGCTGAAGAAAAGGCTGGTGAAAAATGACTTTCATTTAAGTCAAAAGTCTTAGGCTCATGTTCTCATGAAATCCGGTAACCTTTTTATTCTTCCGCATCACGGTTTTTGGAAAGAGAGCAGTTCTACCACCAAATTGCGTGTAGTATTTGACGGCTCATCAAAGCCTCCATTTTCTAAAGCAAATATTGAAGAATTAGTGCCAGGTTCTATTTTACAAAACGACTTATCTTCCGTCATATTACGATGGCGTGCTTTATTCGTTGTTTTTACTTCGGATATGGAGAAAATGTTTTGACAAATCCTTATACATCCTGAAGAAACTAAGTTTCAACAAGACAAAGCTAAAAAGATTCAATTAGAGCTCCAAAAGATTCTCACTATGGTGGATTTAAATTAAGAAAGTGGTCTTCAAACTCACCAGAACTTTTATATGATCTACCATCTGAAGATTGTGAAATATCATTTAATTTTGACGGAAATTCCGATTCTTCGATTAAAGCTCTTGGTCTTTTCTGGAATCCTTATTGTGATAACTTTTTCTTTATAATAACACTTTCAATGCTATTGTCTGATGCTGCTAAGCTGTTTGATCTTCTTGGGTGGTTGGCTCCAACGATCATTCTTGCAAAGATCTATTTTCAAAGATTGTGGTGCGCTGGCATAGGATGGGATGACCCTCTTCCCCTTCCACTTAAGGATGAATGGTAAAACTATCGTAAATCTCTACAAGCCTTAGAAGCGATTAAAATTCCAAGATGGTTAGGAACTTTTATCACCTCATTTGGTGAAGTGCATGGCTTTTCTGATGCCTCAAACTCTGCCTATTCAGCAGTACTAATGATGATAACATTTCTATCAATCTTATAACGGCTAAAACTAAGGTTGCCCCAATCAAGCAAGTATCGTTACCACGACTTGAATTATGTGCTGCTGTATTACTAGCAAAACTTTTTAAAAAATTAATGACTGCAATTGAAAGTCAATCACTAAACATAAACCCATATTTTTGGACTGATTCAAAAGTTGTCCTTGCATGGATTCATGCATTACCAATACGTTGGAAAACATTTGTTGCCAACAGAGTAACTGAAGTACAAGACATGACTAATATCTCAGATTGGTACCATGTACGCTCAGAAGATAACCCAGCTGATTGTGCTTCACGAGGGGTTTAACCTTATGACTTACAAAATCATGCTCTGTGGTGGCATGGTGGCCATTTAGGAGGCTTAGTCGTCTTTTCTCTAAATGGCCAAACGAACGAGTTTCAGACTGTCAAACTGAACTAGAGAAAAAAGCTGATGCTAATTCTTTAGCTGCAAATGTTACTCCTACTCTACTACTACGTTTTGAAATATAATATTATATCCCTATGAATGCAGAAAGTTCCGAATAGTTTGAGGGTTATGCGATATTCCATCATTTGCTTGAATGTCAGCAGCTATTTTAGGAGCACTTAACTTGGGATCAGCCTTTACCGTTCTTTCAATTTTTCGTTCCGTATAAGCGTCTAGTATTTTTTTTGACCTTTTCAAAGCTTTTATTTTTCAAATAATTTTTTAATACATATTGAACTGTAGACCGTGGTCTACCAATAGTTGACGATATCTCAGCATAACTTTTTCCATCGTTTCTTAGTTTAAAAATCAGTTTTTTTTACTTCAAAAGGTACTTTTTTTTATGAGAACCTTCATTTTCAAAATAAACTTCGCAAAATAAAATAAAAAAAACAATTGAAAAGATCAATACACCACGGCATACTGAGCCTAGATCTCTCAATATCATTACAGTACACAATTTCCATTTCAAAAAGAACCGTTATTTCCATTTTGTTAGAGAAGAGAGCAGAGTACGAACATTTGTTTGATTTACGAACAAAAAAAACATGAGGCAAAGCTCGAACATTTTGTTGCAGTTTTGTTGCATTTCCTATAATACATTATAATAATATACAAATAAAGTCAATAAGCCCAGATTTGTGGTAGGAAGTTCATATCGTAAGGGAAACCCATTTATTTTCAGTTCAAAATTGTTATTCGTGTAAAATCCTACTACATATACTATTGATGGATTTTTCAACAAAACATTGGTTTCAAGCAAAGCCTAAAACAGCAAATGACACATTGATAGAATTATCAATTACACCATAACCGATTTGACAGAAATTCAAAAATTGTCAGAATCTTTTATTTTCCCTTAGTTCCTCAATCTAACCGAATCTAAAATAGGAGCCTCCAAAGAATATCTCTTTTCAGAAGACTTAATTAATTTATAATTCAGCAAGTCACAAGAAGGTGGTCAGTGGCGCGTCGGATTGCATTGGTGGGTGGCAGGCGCCCATATCCGGTACATAATAAGGTGTGAAAGAGGGCTGATTTAATTGCTGACTTATTCATAATAAATTTTTGGTTGTTGTTTGTTGTACAATCAATAATTATATCAATGAAACACGCCTAAAACTCACATTAGTTTTCTTTTTTCTTCACGTCAGTTTTTTACTTTTGTTTATCCAAACAGGTAAAAATACTATGCCCATTACCGCTGCTTCTCTGACTAATTAAATACTCAACTATACGAGTACGTTGGACGTCATTTGTGTTGTATATTCTAACTATTAATACCTTAGCTTTAGAATAATGTTATTTTTCAATTAGCTCTATTGAATATGACACATAGTAGAATAGAAACAAAATATGTATATTCTATAATCTATAATATAAATGTAGGCATAGATTATTATAAATGAATTGTAAAGGTTTCCTTCCTTGGTATGAATTATACTGAATTATAAATAATGCCAATCCAATGTGAGTGATATTTGTTTGTTAAATAAAAGAAGAAATATTTATTCAATAATTTGTGTGCAAAAAAAAACAAATGTACAAGTACCTTACAAACTTCTGTTGGTATATGTACAGTGTTGGCCAAAACATTAGCAACTAAAAATACCTCCATATTTATGTCATTCAAAAATTAAATATTAAATTTCTTAAATTTAATACATTATTTATTAACTTCTAAATAGACAACATAAGTAGTTTTCAAAACGGTTCATTAAATATGACATAAGCAGGACAGTTAACCCAATTTTTTGTTGATCAAAACAAAAGCAACATCTTATCGCTATCTCTCTTTTTCTTATCATTAAAAGAGAAAAGTTAGTCCGTTAACTAGAAAATCCTTTGCTCATATTAAAAGTGTTGGCGAACGAGTGCAGTTGACTCTATTTATAAGGTGCTATTCAGTTCACGAGAAAGTTAATCAGTGTTCTTAGCTTACTTTTGTAAGATGGCCGGAAACAAATACTCTAACGAAATAAAAGAAAAAATTATAAAAGAATATAAAAGTGGAATGAGTCAAATTAAAATATCAGTGATTTGCCGATTAATACAATTTAACAAATCCAAAACCGTTCATCGAGGTGGCAGACCAAGAAAAATACCAAAACGAGAGGATTCCTCAAAAGTAAAATCAATTAAAAAGCCCCTTTTATGTCATCGAAAGAAATAACCGAACTTGACCTGAACGTAAGCGCGAGAACAGTTGGGAGACGAGATGTTGATGCTGGACTAAAAAAAAACAAGCTAGCGAGATTAAAATTTCTTCATGACCACATCGACTGGAATTTTAGAAAATGGAGGATTTTACTCTTTTCGGACGAGTCTAAATTCAATTTCAAGGATTCCGATAATGTCCGTCGTGTTCGAGTCATTAAATCCACGTTACACCAAAGACACTACAAAAAGTGGAGGTCGTAACGAAATGTTATGGGGATATTTTTCAGGGCATGGAGAGAACGATGTATCGTTTTATGTACCATGACATTTTGCAAAATATAATGCTGCCAAACGTTGAGGATCAGTTGCCTCTGAAACGGATATTTCAGCAGGACAACGACCCAAAGCACATATTCAATACGGTTAAAACTGGACTGACGTGTTACAATTGCCAGCAGAGTCCCCAGATCTCAAATCCATGGAGGTTAGGTTAGGCTAGGTTAAAGTGGCTGTTGGTTGGGAAGTCCAACACACTTAAACCAAAGTGTGGTCTGTTGTGATACCACATGGATCAGTTGATCAGCTTATCTCGTCGAACCAATTGGAGCTCCGAATTAAGCATAGGAGACAAATAATGTCAGAATTTTTTAGATCGCTAGAATCGTTGAAAAAGTAGTCTCCAAGGTAGATTCTATGTCTTTGTGATAAAGCAGGGCATGTGCACAGAAGATGAGAGATTGTCTCCTCCTCCTCCACGTCCATGCAACTTCTACAAAAATCATTTGCAGTGGCTCCAAGTCGAATAGCATGCCTTCCTATTAAGCAGTGCCCAGTCAGGACACCTATAACGTAGCTAATGTGCAATCGTCTCATAGAGATTAATTGTTTTAAGCACCTGGCGCTAAGATTAGGCCAAATTAGTTTTGTCGCTAAACAGGTGGTGGTGTTATTCCAGTTTTAGCATGAGTTTACATGTAGCTAAGGGGATACCTATCCTAGTGTTGTGAGGCAGCAGACGCAGAGGTAAAGTTGCTCGCTTTTTGCAAGTTCGTCAGCTTTGCAATTTCCTTAAATGTCTCTATGGCCCGGCACCCAGAAAAGGTGAATGTTGAACTGTGTAGCCATCTCCGTAAGAGATGATCGACAATTTAGGGCTGTGAGTGAGTTAGTGGAGACAGAGTCTAGAGACTTAAACGCAGCTTAGCTATCCGAGAAGATGCGTATATCAATAGTTGATATAACGTTTTCTCTTAGCCAGGATAGGACTTCTTTTATAGCTAGGATTTCAGCTTGGAACACGCTTCAATGATCGGGTAGACAAAAGGAGAGACTTAAGTGTAGTCTATCTAAGTATACGCCTCCACCAACCCCATCCTCCGTTTTTGATACGTCTGTATAAAAGTTTATAGGATCATCGTTCAAAAATGATGTATTCTCCCAAGAAGACCTGGAAGGCATAGTCACTTCGAAGCTATAGTTATTAAACTGAGGATGGGGGAGGGGGAGTTCTGAACGAGTTCAAAATAGTGGTGTGGCCAATTCAATTATTGATCCACAGAGAGAAGGATTGAAGCCGTATGGCTGTATCAGCGGCCGTTTGCTTGCTGAAAATGTCCAGAGGTTTTAAATGGAACAGATCATCAAGTGAGGTGGAGGGGGTAGAGCGAAGTGCTCCTCCCATACACACTGAACATCCTGTTTCTATATGGATCATATAATTTGGCGTATTAATGGGAAATCTACAGTAACGTTGGAACTTTTCGACTTGGTCAAAGTTGGCATATCCCCAAACTTGGGCGGCATACAAAAGTATGGACTGGGCAGTTGATTGTATGATTTTTTGCTTTGAGCTGTGGGATACATATTTGTTTTGAATGCATGTACTCCAAACTGAATTTACTCTCTAACAACTTCGATAGGGTCCCCTTGGTAAGTCCAGGTTTCGTTTCCCGAGAATCGCCCTCCATCGTTTCTAAACACCAGAATTTTTGTTTTTTTTTAAATTTACCGTTAGATTCAAGGCTTTGCAGTACTTTTCAAGCTTGTTGATCTTCAGTTGCATACTATTAACTGTATCGGCTAGGAAGACAATATCGTCAGCATATAAAGGCCTGGTATTGTTGTACGGCTAACTTCCACTCCACCCCCAATTTCATCCGTTATATCGTTGATGAACAGTATAAAAAGTAGCGTGCTCAAAATACAACCTTGTTTAACACCCATCGACGTTGGAAATTCATCAGACAAGAAGAATCCATCCCATACCGCTGCTTTATTGTTCTCATACAGAGCTCTTATTATATTAACCAATTTGTTGCTTACCCCCATCCTGTAGAGTTTGAAAAAGAGTGCCTCCCGTGGAATGGAATCAAAAGCTGATTTGAAATCTACGAACAAACCATAAAGTTTCTTATGTTTTTGCTTATATATTTGGGCAATGTTAAGCAGCGTGAAGATTTGATCCACTGTGGAATAATTCTCTCTAAAGCCAGCTTGGAATTCGTGTAGGATATTTTTTTTTTGAATCCATTTCGTTAGTCTGTTGAGGATTAGGGCGGTAAACAATTTGGATACAGAGTTAAGGAAGGATATCCCCCTATAATTAGCTGGATTTGTAAAATCTCCTTTTTTATGAAGCGGGTATATGATAGTTTTTTCAAAGCTCTGTGGAAATTTTGCACTCTCGAAAAGTCGGTTGAACTCATCTGTAAGGGCTTGGGCGAATTCAGTACAATAATTTTTATAAAATTCGAAAGGCACTCCATCTTCTCCTGGTGCTTTATTATATTTGGCGTTCTTGATGACTTGAATAACTTCAGCTAGTTCAAATGGTACATCTAGATACTCATCGATAATTTGGGGTTCTGCGTAGTGGATACTGGGTGATGTTTGTGGCGTGTTCAAAAGTGCTCTAAAGTGTAGGTGTAATTCTTGGGCTTGAAGACCATCCGAAAAGTTTTACTACTTTCTAAAAGTCTGACGAAGATCGGGAACAGTTTATCTTTGCAATATTATGTTGCTCATACGCTATTCTTTTAGCATGACAGATACAGAGCTACGCAGTATACTAGAAGCTACTTCACGGGTCTTCATTTGTACAATTATTGTTGATTTACCAAGGTTTTGACCTTGTATTTTGAAGGCACTTTCAACTTCGCTGTTTGTGTTAAGGTTAAGTAGACTCGAGCTCTTTCTGTCATGTCAACATTGTTCTCAACAGGTAGACGTACGATGAGATTTGTTTCTGTGTTTTTTTGCATGAGCTTATTAATTTGGGATTCTAATTGTTTGTTTCTGTCTTCGAGTTGCGAAACTTTAGCTGATATTTCAGCATGTTTTGTTTTCAATGCTGTAATTTCTGTGAAAAGATGCTGGAAGTTGTTTTTGGTGGGAAGTTCCCTGACAAGCTCGGCGTTATTTTCACGGAGGATTTCTTTTAGTAAATCCCTATTAAAAACAATATTGTCATTTGCCATGTTGTGGTAATAGCTCGATCCTCTTTTTTCTGTTACTATTTTTTCTGGAAAAGTGTCTGAAAGCCCCCTCTTGTTCATTTGTTGAGGTTAGAGTTAGGCTTTGATGCAGTTGTTTTATTTTGCGAATTAAGTGTCTTATTCTCTAAAATTTACTCAGAATTTTAACGTTTTCGTTGAGCAGAGGTTTTAAACATTCAATTTCAGTGTAAAAAGATATTTAAAGACTGAACTAATTTCACTTTCTTTTAATTTTTCTAAGAACTCTTATTTTCACAACTTACTTGACAGCTTAACAAATTGTCAATCTGATGATAAGCTAAAAGGTCTTAGGTATTTGGGGTTAACGTGGCTGGATTTTCCAGATTTTGGAATAAAAACGCCTTTAACTTGTCTCCAAGACATCGGGATGTATGCCAATTTAAGGCATCCCTTGAAGATGTTTTCTAGGATGGGTATAAGAAAACTTGCATTTTCTTGCAGTTCAGCTGGAATTATACCATCCGGACCTGCAGATTTATATGGCTTAAAGCTGTTAATAGCCCATTTGAATTTTTCCCTAGTGACTAGACCTTGTAAGGGATATAATGTATCGAATCCTTGGAAAATTTATGGGAAATTGTAGGTCGATAAATTGTAAGAATTCCTCAAAAATGTGCTGAGGTGATTAAAAACAAGAGGTTTGCTACCAAATACTTGCTTTTGTTTTGACCAGCCTAATATTGAACTAATTGTGTTATGTATATTCAACAATTAAAGAAACAACTATTTATTATACTGAACTTATTTATTTAAATTTAATAAAAAATACAATAATTGAGGCAATTGTTTTGGCCAACACTGTTTGTGTGTAGGAAATATGAATTATTTCATAAGAAGTTCACACCAAAGAAAATCAATAATTATAATTATTATTATTATCAGAAATCTATTTTGCACTTCTGGTTCTGGAATTGATTTATTGTAAATGAACATAATAAAGAGTGAGTGTGTGGTTTTCTTTTTATTACATTTTTGTTTTCATAGCCACATGAAAATAAATATTAACATATCGATAAGATAATAAAATATAGTAAATCAGAGCAACTGATTTTTCTTCATTAATTAAAGTTTTTTTTGTTTTTTTGTTTTTATTAACGTACTTCATTGCCGCCAGCATATTTACTGATTTGTTCAGCATATTTTTGTATGCTCTGACGTATGTTGGTACGAGTATGTCCATACTTTCGAAAATTAAGACTTTGGTCAGAACAGGTTAATGACCACTCAGCTTTTGCGTCAATTTATAACACATAAGTCGAGTCGATGTCCATGTGTAAAGAAATCAATAATAATAAAACACAAACAAAATAATATAAAAACAGATTTGCATATACACTTCGGGTCACATGAATAGGTACAAGCTTTTTTCTTTTTTTATTCGATGATATTTTTCAAACATTGGCTATGATTCATCTTTAAAAAAAAACAAATCTCTTTTATGAAAGAGAGTTTAAAAAGATAGCGTTCTATAGGGTTCTCAGAAATATAACATTACAAACTATTTAAATGCATATAAACGTTTAATATGTTGTTTAATGACAGTCAATTTAACATATTTTTGTTTTATTCTGTTTTTTTTTACCATTTAGTAAAGGGTGTATACATTTTAAGGGCCGATGTTGATTTTGAATATAACACAAATTACTTTAAAAAAAATTACAATCATTTATTTTTATTTTGTTAATACTGGTGCGGTGCAATTATCTGTGGATCAAAATATCGGCCAAATAGCCGCCACACATCCATCCGATCGATGGTTCAAATCTTCGATGACGTAAAGGGATAATTGATGTTCATCCTGTTAATTTTCCGAATTATCTCATTAATTGGCTCTTAAATTGTTGCTGCTCTATCGCTATCGAAGTACATTTTTTCTTTTAGATACCCTTTTAGAAAGAAGCGTACGGTGTCAAACTGCATAATCTTGGCGGCCAATCGATGCGATATCACGGTCATTAAATTTGTCGCACTAAAGAACCATTGTTTCGATAGCTGTGTGGCAAGTGGACCCGTCCTGTTGAAATCACATTTCGTACACATCCATACCTTCCAATTAAAAAGTTTGTTATCAATTCACGGTACTACTCGTAAACACCACAGTAACTGCGTGACCGGCCCACAGAGGAGTATTCGACCTCAAAATCCGGCCATAAGTGAAAAAAAATCGTTTTTTTTTTTAGAATTAGAAACATTTTATTCATTCATTTTTTTCATTTCCAACTTAAAACTAGTACAATAGCAAGTGTAAAAAAAAGGAATAAATAATAGCTATCATTCTTTAACTTGAAATTATTAACAGAAGAAACAGTTGTGGGGCGACAATCAGCAATACAAATAATAAAACAATGGTTCAATGAGTTAAGTTAATCAATAAATATTTCAAAGATAGTATAACTGAATATAAAAAGAGTAGGTATATACATACATTCATAGGCACTAAATAACTCATCATAAAATTCAGGCAAAAATAACAACAAAATGGTACATTTTTTATGATTATAAAACTATGATACAAAATTCAATAATAGTTATCAATAGAATTGAAATCAATTGTAAAAAGCCAGTCTTTTACTTTTTTTAAGAAATAGTTTAAGTTTTGAATTTATATTTAATTAAATGACTTTGGTGCTGCAGCAGTATAAAAGTTAGAGAAATGAGTCTTATGGGCAGTGGGTTCATTGACAAGGTGCATGTTGTTTATTCCTAGATTATATAACTGCGACTTTCTACTAGGAATATTACCGCTTTGCTTGAAAAATTCTTTAAGTACTTTGAAAATATACAGATGTCTCAAAGGTAGAATCCGCAATTCCTTGTATAAAGGCCAACTTTAAGTATAACGATTTTTGTTGCAAATAATTCTAATAAGATGTTTTTGGGCAATCAATAACGGCCTAAAAGTATTTGCATAGGAACCACCCCAGCTAGATAACCCATATTGTAATTTAGAATGCGCAAGACCATAATATATTGAAGTTAGAACCTTTTTAGAGCAAAATGGTTTTAAAGATACATTTTCCGCGTTATGAGCATCAAATGATTCTTGATGTTGTAACTATGATCTTTCCAATTAAGGTTTGAATCAATTGTTACACCTAAATATTTAAAATTATTCACAGAATCAATTTTGAAACAAGAATTGGAACAGGAATATTTATGTTTGGAAATTAGGTTTACCACAATTGTGAATTGGAAAGCTAAATTGCCTACAACTCGAAGCATGAACAAATATATTGTGATTACAGACTGGATGGCCAGATGTTTTAAAAGTCATGAATTTAGGTTTTTCACTAATTATTAACTTAAGGTTAGAAAACCAAGTTCTTAGAACTTCGAGATCTTCAATTAGTAAAACACAATTAAAATCCGAATTAGACTGGTAGGTTAATGATATATCATCAGCAAAAGCCGTCGAAAGGCCATTTAATCGAAGCTTAAAAATAGAGTTAATATATATTAGGAAAGATAAAGGGCCGAGTACAGATCTATGTGGTACTCCATTTTGTAAAAAACGGGCTTCACTTTGTTTACCGTTGATAATAACTTTTTGAACTCTTTCCTTTAAGTATGATTTTAACCACTGAAAAATTACTCCCCTAAATCCTAAAAGTAAATCGTGGTCAACCATATCAAAAGCTTTTATCATATCAATGAAGAGAGCCATTTTAGATTTATTGTTATTCAAACTGCCATAAAGCTGACTGCATAGCCTAAGAATTGCATCTTCGGTTGATTTTCCTGAACGAAAACCAAATTGATTTTAACTAAAAAACTTATTTTTATTCAGGAAAGAAGTAATTCTATTAATCATAAGTTTTTCAAAAATTTTTGAAAAAGTAGGAAGAATAGAAATAGGTCTGTAGTTAACCATATTTTTCTTATCTCCCTTTTTAAAGAGGGGAATAACCTACGCGCATTAAAATTGTTCAGGAAAACAGCCCTGTTCAACTCTTAAGTTAAATATGTAACTCAAAACGTCTGAAACATAGAATGCAATTTTTTTAAGTACGTTACCAGATATTCCATCTGAAGTGCAAGAATTTTTATTTTTTAAAGTTAGAATTATTTTGTAGGTTTCAAAAGAGGTTATAGAATTAAACGCAAAGCTATTTGATTGTATGAATTCAGCATCTGGACAATGTTGATTATAACAATCACAATCATCACCGGTATTACTAGATGGCTTCAACATTTCAGATATTTCAGTAAAATATTCATTAAATTTATTTGATATACAGTTAACATCAGTTAGAGGAACATTATTAACTACAATAGTTTCTATTACGTTTGGCTTTTTTGTTTTACCTAAAATGCTGTCAACAACCTTCCATTCATCTTTTATATTGCCTTTTGATTTTTCAAATAAGTTACAATAATACTTTTCGCGAGCCAATTCAACATTTGTTCTAACAGCTTTACAAGGTGTGAGGTAATACTTTTTTAGCTTTACATTATTTGGATGTTTTTTTTTAGCTTAATACTAATTGTGTTTTTTTTTTTGCTTAAGGAGACCCTTATTCATCCAAGTCTTTAGACATTTTTTTTATTAGAATTTTGTATTGACACAGAAGTACATGACTCTATAAGCTTTTGCAAGATTGTGATGAAAATAGCAAACGAAGTTGATGGGTCCGTTTCCGAATAAACCTGATCCCAAAATTCATGCTTCAAAATATTCCACAATAATATGTAATCGGTGGTATAATGCTCTTTTCTTTGTGTTACTTTGTAACCCATTAAATAAAATGATCGATTTATGATCAGTAATATTTAGGTCAAGAACATTTCCAAAAAATTTGGATTTATTGCTGACTTTAAAACGAGTAAAAATGTGGTCAATGCAAGTACTTGAAGATTTAGTTACGCGAGTTGGTTCATTAATAATTCGACCCGTTAATTTTTACTTTTCGCATTACTCAATACCCATTCTAACTATAACTTTTGATCCCCTAGTCACCAAGATCTTAGTCCAAATCTAGTATCGAAAATTCTGAAATTGAAAATGTCTTACAAAATGAAAAAAAAAAACTTTAAATTAAAGAGTGGATCATATACTTAACATCGGTCTTTAAAATTTAACCACCCTTTGCGTTTATATCCAAACCTAAATCCAGTGTTAAATCGGGTCCTGATGGAATTTCATCGCTATTGTTTTTAAATGAATATGAATATTTGTTAGCAAGGACATTTCTATTTTGTTGTGTCAACAGAAGTATTTCTAAACATTTGGAACTTTTCATATAAATATCCGGTCTACAAGGCCGGTTTTAGGAATATTATAATATTTAAAACAAATTTTCAGTTATTCTAACAAATTTTGAACTCATTGTTAGAGATTACTTGTATTTTAATGTAAAAGACGATCAACTTTTATTAACCTTACATAAAATCTATTACAGACGCGATTGATTCTAAATTTGAAGTTGGTAACACCTACACCTACATGAAAGTTTTTGATAGAATATGTCTCCAAATTTTAATCTTAAAACTTAAGTCTGGTACGCTTTTTTAATGATTTTATGTGAATCTTACAAACAGTACACAATACGCTAGTAATAATTCCAGAATTATACAAAATTGATGTTCCACAAGGAATCTTTCTTGGGCCTCTTCTGTTAATTACATTTATAAACAAATACCCTTTCTATGGAGACGAAGATTTTTTTTTGGAAAAACTCAACTATGGAACGATAGTAGGTTGTCATATGTTTTTGTAATCCATAGTGGAGTCAGTTTTTGCAGTTGATAAGAGATGTAATGCGCACAGCTTTGTCAGGTGGAAGACAGATCCAATGGACTTTGATATCCTATTGAAAGCACTTAGATTATTCAGACGATGTTTGCTTACTATATCATAGGATCATGGATCTCCATCAAATGACAACAAGTGTGGAGAGAGAAGCAGAAGTAAGGGGCTGAATATTAATTCCGGCAACACAAAAATGATCAGCCTCGGAAAATAAATTTTTACTCGCAACAGGTGCAAAAGTGTAGAGCTTTCAATACCTTAGAAGTATCGTCTCCATCGAAGGTGAAACCGAAACAGATGTCACCTGCCGCATCGGCAAAGCAAAAGCGGTGTTCGGTATGCTGTCGAAATTTTGGAGGAATAATTCTATTAGCTTAAGAACAAAGCTACAACTGTTTCGCACAAATGTCTTCTGCTTCTTAATGGGTGCAGCACCTGAAAGGTTACTTCAGCCATTACAAGAAAGCTGCAACATTCTAAGGATTGTCTGGCCTAACCGAATATCCAATGAGGTGCTTCATAGAAGGACAGGCCAGGAACCTATAGACTCTATTATACATACGCTTTGGACATACGCTTTGCAAGAGTTATTCTTCGTTTGATTTCAGCGCTGGTGTCGTTGTCTGTGTTTATAGTGGCGCCTAGGTAGACAAAGTCCTTAACTACCTCAAAGTAATTGCTGTCCATGGTGACGTTCTGTCCAAGCCGTCGTTGTTAAATGTCCTTTTTTGATGACAGCATATACTTGGTCTTGCCCTCATTGACCACTAAACCAATCTTCTTCGCTTCCGTCGCAATGCTCAAAAACGCTCCACTGACATCACGCTTTGATCTTCCAATTATGTCAATATCATCTGCGTATCCGAGTAATTGGATGGACCTTTGGAAGATTGTGCCTCTAGTGTTGAGGGTTGAGTTTTGCACAATTCTTTCCAGAACGATGTTAAAGAAGTCGCATGACAGTGCATCGCCTTGTCTTAAACCTTTTTTGACATCAAATGCATCAGTAAGATCTTTTCTGTCTTTGATAGAGCAGCGTGCATTGTCCATCGTCATTCTGGACAAACGGATAAGTTTGACAGGGATGCCAAAATTAGACATTGCTCTGTAATGCTCTTCCCTATAGATGCTGTCATACGCAGCTTTAAAATCGATAAAGAGATGGTGGGTATCGATTTGAAGTTCCTGGGTTTCTCCAACATCTGCCGTAGTGTGAATATTTGGTCGATAGTGGACTTTCCTGGTCTGAAGCCACACTGATAAAGACCAATCAGGTTGTTGACGAATGGCTTCAGACGTTCACATAATACGGCAGAGAGGATCTTATACGCAATGTTAAGGAGACTGATGCCTCTGTAGTTGGCGCAGTTTAGAGGGTCTCCTTTCTTATGTATCGGGCACACTATGCTGAGATTCCACTCATCGGGCATGCTTTCTTCCGACCATATTTTGCAGATGAGTTGGTGCATTATCCCTACCAAGTCTTGCCTGCTGCTTTGAATAGTTCGACTGCGATGCCGTCAGCTCCAGCAGCTTTGTTTGACTTAAGTTTAAATATAGCTATCTTCACTTTGTCAAGGTCGGGTAGGCGGAATTGTTGATCTGCGTCGCCGAGGTTGAGTGGTTCTATTTCCCTTACAGCGGAGATGGGTTCGTCATCGCCGTTATATAAATTGGAGAAGTGATCTTTCCATATTCTCAATATAGACTGCGATTTCACTACGATGTTCCCCTGATCGTCCTTACAGGATTCGGTACGTGGCTGGTACCCTTGGGAGTTTTTTTTTTACCTTTTAGTAAAATTTACGCACCTCATTCCTGTTGTGACATCCCTCTATCTCCTCGATCGCGCGCTTCTCATGCTCTCTTTTTTCCATCTAAGAAACCGGTATTTCTCTCTCCTCTTCTGCTCGTAGAGCTCGCAAGCAGCTCTGGTTCTTCTGTGCAGCGCCGTTTTGTATGGCGAAAAAAAAGGGGTTTCGGTGTTGTGGCCGTGTGAAACCTGGCACTTCAGAGGAGGCATCTCTGATGGCTGCATGGCAATGTTGGCACTGGTTTTCAATGCTTAATGCAGGCAGCAAGGCGGAAAAGGACATGGCAGTCTCTTGCGATTGTAGCTGTCTAACGTCGAAACTTCTCACAGTACTTCCTTGTTTTGGCTTGGACTGGTATATCTGTAGACGTACCTTGGCTACAACAAGGTAATGGTCCGAGTCAATCTTGGCCCCTCGGAAAGTTCGGATATTCTGTATGCTGAAGAAGTGTCGAGCATCTATCGCAATGTGGTCAATCTGGTTGACAGTTGATTGATCAGGAGATTTCCATGTCCCCTTGTGGATATTAAGGTGTGTGAACTGCATACTAACGTCTCGCCCCGCAGTCGGAGATGGTGTCGGGCAGGTTGTATCTCCCGATTGTCCCAACAAAGATGTCTTATCTTCCTAGCTTGGCATTAAAATCTCCTAAGATAATTTGAATGTCATAGGCAGGGCACTGCTCATAAGTCTTCTCCAAGAGCTTGAGAATATGTCTTTGAAGTCTCCATCTTTCTCCTCGTTTGGGGCGCGCGCGAGTTTTAGGCTTATGTTGCCCAATTTAGCCTCGAAGCGGATTGTCGTGATACGCTCGCTCACTCTCGAAACTCGAGACTTTTTGCCTGAGTCTAGTTCCAACAACAAATCCACACCCAAAAAGACGCTGTCTTTGTTGGTGGTAATATCTGTCTTTCAGCAGTTTAGGGCTTCCGCTAATTGTTCGGCGGCACGTGGTCTGTTAAGGGACTTAACATTCCGCGTACAGATCCGAAGTTCGTTGTCCTTAATTCGTTTGCGTGGGTTGTCTACAGTGAATCCGTCCGTATGCGAGGTTTGGTAAGGTATTTTTTACGTGGTCAGGAAGTCACCCCGACGGCACAACCCTCAACATGGAGGGCCAGATCCTTAGTAAAGCTCCAACGATGGGGAGCCGGATAAACCGCTTCTTAAAGGCCTTGGCTCCGAATAAGTCGAAGAAGCCCTATAAGGTGTTCACTAAGTAGTTCAACCTTACTGGAACTGTAGACGCCACCGTTGATTCCATATTGGGAATTCCTCCGCTGCCGTCTGGATAAGGAGAAGTGCCTTAGTGGAAACACCTCCCCCCCCTTCTTCGTTTGATGCCCCCAACAACTTTCCCCAGTGGTTAGAACCCAATCTCGAGTTAAGGTATTAGGCACGTTCAGCACGGGGAGGTGAGAGTAGGAGTTGATAGACAGAGGTGGGTTTTGATAAAAACCTGTGGACCCTTGTGTCCTCTTGAATGCACATAACTACCATTGGAACACCAGGACTGGTCTCACAAATAAAACAAAAAGTAATTTTAAAACATAATGGATCACGCATATAACTATGAAGTAAATATGTTCATTATATGTTAGATTAGAATCTAAGACAACATCTAGGTCATAAAATCCGTTTACCTACTCTATTTTTTATTATTATTGCACCATTCCCTGAATAATATTAAGCCTTCTTGCAGGAGAAGACGGCCAAATGTAGATTGTTTTGAAAATTTTAATGTCATCAGGATATATTAGGACAGACGAATTGTGTATGATCGAAACCAAATGATTTATAAATAAAACAAATAGACTAGGACCAAGATGGCTACCCTGGGGGACACCAGAATTCACAACAAATGAGCTTGATCACTTATTACGAAATTTAACACTATAATGTCTATATTTCAAATATGAGGAGATCCAGTTTATGAAATAGCTGTGAAAATCTTGCTGTGCTAGTTTTAAAAGTTATGATTTATGACACAATTTGTCAAAGACCTTGCTGAAATCAGTAAAGACACAATCTACTAGTTCAAGTTTTTTAAAAACATCTTAACAAAAGCACGTAAAGTGAAACAGAATAGTTACAATTGAACGCTTTTTAACAAAACCATGCTGGTTATCACAGATAATTGAACTGCAGTGAAAAGAAAGGATGCTACATGCGATAAAGTCAAACAGTTTAGGTATCGAAGATAGTTTATGAATAAAGGTCTGTAGTTCATTATTTCGTTTTTAGGACCTTTTTTTGTGTATTGGTTTTATAAAAGAGCTTTTCCAGATAAAAAGAAACAGCTAGATATTTAGAGACATGACAAGCAGCACCTTTCTTTAAAATGGATGATGGCACACCGCGTTGGGACCACGAGTAATGGCTGAAACACAAACACGCTTCAACTTCGGCTTCGCTTGACGTTTACGAGTTCAGCCATAGGAATTCAATGCATGCTATCACAATGAAACTTCGACCTCACGTTTCATTTGATGATCGTAAGAAAAAAACGTAATTTTACGTAATGTGACTCCAAACGGAAGCTCTAGTTCAAATTTGCTGAACATTTGCTTTGTCTGACAGCTCAACAGCTGTAAAAAGTCAACAAACAAAATACATTTGCTGCTAATGACAGAAGTGCCATTTCGAAAATGTCATATTGGAAGTGTCATTCAAAGCAACCTCGAAGCAGGCCCAACGTAAAGCAGACAAAGCCGAAGCTGGAGGGTGTTGTGTTTCAGCCATAAAACATTCGTCAAGTTGAATGATACTATCGTCAAATAAAAAACGAAAAAATAGCTTGATCTTATTCTTGTGACACGAAGTGTATGTATTCTGTCAAATGACAGATATATGTACAAATGTAACTCATGCTTATCTGTTATGCTATAAGTAGACTTTAATTTAGTATTTTATCGATCATCTTCTATTCAAACTATTTTCAAGGAGTAGAAGAAGGTGCTTCAGGCACCTATCACAATTATAATCAGCTTGATAAAAATAATCGTGAATCTAAATTAAGTAAATTCGAGTGTTTTTGTTTAGATTAAATCTTGATGTTAATATAATTGTTCTCTTGACATATTGAATGAGTTTTTAGTATTTTATCAGCTGGTAATTTTTATTCTATTTACCTTTAAGAGTCGTTTATGAAAATGTTTTTTTTTTGTACCTGTGGAATGATTTTAGGTAAACTTAAATTAAATTTTTAACGAAATTATTTTAAAAACAACACAAAAATAATGTTCTGGGTTTCGAATGTCTGTTTATTGTTTTTCTTCGTTTATGTTTACTTTTAAAGTTACACATTTCAAAAACATCATTGTGCTGATTTTGTGTTAAATTTTTAGTGTCGAGACTTTCTAGAGAAAGTAAACAATAGAATTTATCGGGTTAGGTATCAATTAAATGGAAGTGAAAACATTAGGTGCCGCAGTTTTATTTGTGTGTTGTACAGGGTTATCCATTTTGCGGTTTCAAAAGTAAATAAAACACAAATAAAATATTTTTGTTTATGATATTTTTTTTTTGTTATAAAGTTTCGAACGTTGACATTATGTGTGGACGAAAACGACCAGGAATCGACACATTCAAGTCTTCGGCAACGCTTTCACTTACAGCAGCGATATTTTCAGTGGTAAAAGCGAGACGATGATGCACAGGCCTTACAATATCTATAACCAATCTAGTCTCTTCAAATTTCTTTACCAATTTGGCAATTGTTAGCTTAGTTAGACGATTATGTAAACCATAATCTCCTCTTAAAGCACGATATGTTGCTGTGGCAGAATCAGCATTTTTGTAGTAGGATTCAACAATTTTTTATTTTTCTTTAAACTTAATTTGACAGATGTCGAATTCCAGCCCTATACTTTTGAAACCGCAAAATGGATAACCCGTTATTATGAGGGATTTATATTGAAAAATAAGCCATACTAGAGCCGTTTCTCTGCTGTTGATGTAACATTTGCATCTGAAGATTTAGCTCCACTTCTTCAATGGGAGGTATGCGGAAAATAGAGACCATATTCCAATAATGATACGCACCCAAGAAAGGAAACTTGTTAAGAAAAGTGCAACACGGAGTAGGTTATAAATTAGCTTCGGTTGAAGAGAGCGCGACGGTTCGTTGACGTTTTTTAGCCCATGATAAAGCACCTGATTGGAATGTAAACACATATCCAGTTGTGGATCGCCTGGCATCCATATCACCAGCCCAGTCTGCGTCACAGAATCCAACCATATCACATGCTTCCTTCCGATAGACAATGCCTTTGTCAATCGTACCTTTCAGGTATCTCATCACGCGTTTTACAGCTGACCAGTGCGCCTTCCCTGGATTTGTACTAAATCTGCTAAATAGATTCACGGCAAAGCAGATGTCGGGACGTGTGATTTCAGCAGCAAAAAGCAAACAGCCTATTGCCTGCATATAAGGCACATCCTTCATTCGTTGTTTTTCACTATCATCTTTGGGACACATATCTGAAGACAGCTTTTGATTAAGGTCTACCGGTGTGGAGATAGGATTGCACTCATCCATTTTAAATCGTCTCAAAATATCTGAAATATACTGAGATTGATCAATTTTTAAGGACGACTTACTTGGCTTGATCCTTATGCCTAAAACTGACGAGGCTTCACCCATATCTTTCATTTTAAAGTTTTTGGACAGCTCATCCTTCAAATTATTCACCAGTGAGTTCCAAAAAATCAGCACGTCATCGACATAAATGGCAACGAATAACATCTGCTCTCCAGAATATTGATAATAAATGCACTGATCGACATCGCTGCGCCTTAAGCCCATTTTTATCAGAACATGATTGAGCTTTTCATTCCACACTCTACTGGATTGCTTGAGTCCATAAAGAGATTTATGCAGCTTACATACTCGATCGGAACCATCTTCGAAACAGCTTGGCTGTGTCATATAAATATCTTCCATCCATCTGATGTACTAGGAGATCATGTCTAGCCGCGAGTGCCAACAAATAACGGATTGATGTGTATCTCACCACAGGTGCTAAGGTCTCCATATAGTCGATCCCTTTCTGCTGACAAAAACCTTTCACGACCAACCTTGCCTTCCGTCGAATGGGTTTATCTTCAGTATCAAATTTTGTTTTGAACACCCATTTGGAGCAAATCGCCTTCTAACCAGTCGGCAACTCAGTTAATATCCAAGTTTTATTTGAAATCAATGAGTTAAACTCTTCTTGCATCGCGTTTCTCCAAAGTTCAGCATCACAACTCGAAAAAGCTTCATTGGGACTTGCAGGATCACTGAGGGTTTGATCTGCTGCTACAAGATTGTAGTTTGGCCTTGGCAGGGTCATAATCCGTTCAGAACGCCGCATCATGTCTGCATCTTTTAAGATAGTTACATCCTCATCTGGAACAAATGTTTGGTCATCAGCGTCATCATAGTCTGAAAGTTCACTCGCAGTAGTTTCATTATCGGGTGGACCTTCATGGGGTTCAGCTCGACGTTGGCAACTCTATTACAACTTCTTCCCCTAAATTGACAACGGTGTTTCCATCATCGTCCGAGAGGTCAACTAAGGGTGAAACAAGAGTATTAATATTATTGTTGTCATTGGAATTTACCTTGCTGTCAGACTCCATGAATATGACATCACGACTCGTTACTATTTTCTTCGTCAAAGGATTGAACAATCGATAGGCTTTTGACTCTGTACTGTACCCAAGTAGGATACATTCCACTGATTTTGCCTCTAATTTGGTCCGCTTTTGTTTTGGAACATGCGCCATGGCTTTGCAGCCAAAGATACGAAGGTGTCCCAAATCTGGCTTTTGCCCTGACCAAATTTCTTCTGGTGAACAGTCGTTGCTCCTACAAGGTACTCGATTCACTAAGAAGGCTGCAGTTGTGGCCGCTTCTGCCCAGAACTTGTTGTCCAAACCGGAATCCAACAGCATACAACGCACTCTTTCAATTATAGTGCGGTTGATACGTTCCGCAACGCCATTCTGTTCGGGCGTGTAGACAGCAGTTTTTTGGTGTATGATACCATTTTTTTCCAAAAAACTTTTAAACACATTTTCAGTGTACTGAGTGCCATTGTCGGTACGTAGCACTTTGATTTTCTTTGAGCACTGATTCTCAATAAGGCTCTTGAACTTCACAAACTCGTCAAAGACGTCAGATTTGTGCTTAATGGGCACCACAAACACTTTGCGACTAAAGTCGTCGACGAATGTGACCAAAAATCTTGTTCCAGAATATGATCTTGACTTCAGTGGGCCCTTGACATCAGAATGCACTAGATCAAGAAGACTTTTTGCACGAGTAGTGTTTTTAAAAGGTGTACGTGTTTGTTTCCCTTTAATGCAAACAATGCATTTTTCACCATTCCCCGCAGAGAATTTGACACCAGATGAAGAATTCATAACTTTGGTTAGGTTCTGATCACAAATATGACCTAATCTACGATGCCACAAATCATATGTACTCGCCACTGACAATGCCCGAATCGACAAACCAGTCGGAAGAACTTTTGTTGTTGACGAAGAGAGAAGCAAACAATTCTTTATCTCTCCTCTTCTTGTCGCTGTTGGGGTTTGACTTCTTGTTTCTATTTGGGCAGGTTTTTGTAAAGTGGCCAACCTGCTTGCACGTATGGCAACGATATCTGGCTGCACTTGATTTCTTTTTTGTGTAAAGTGCACTATCAGCACTTTTATTATCAAACTTAACGTCTTGGAGGAGCAAATTCTTCACGACGTCCACACGACGTAAGCACCTTTTTAGAATTTTCCACCATTGCCCAAAAGTTATCAGGCAGCCCGGCAAGCATCAGAGATGCTGTTAATTCGTCGTCAATATTTAAGCCGGCGTTTTGGACTTTCAGTGACGTCAGAACCATCGTATTTATATACTCCTGCATTGATTCGCAGTCGATTAACTTGAGTTGTACCAATTGCTTAAGCAATTCAACTTTTCTCGTTAACCCACTGTCATCATACGCTGAAACCCGAGCCACCCATGCATCTTTTGCCACAGTAGATGTTGCGATATGTGCAAAGTTACTCGGCTCAACCATTAAGGTTATTTCAGCTAATGCACGCTCATTCAACTCCAACTCTTTTTCGCTCGGCTCTGCAGATAATCCTGTTTCGATTATCTTCCAGCAATGCCTTATAACCAGGTATGATTTCGCATGTCGCTTCCATATGTCGAAGTTCTCACGACCACGCAGCTTCTCGAATGGAAATGTGATCGATGATGAAGCCATTTCTTACCTATCAGGTTATAAATCGACAAAAAACTATGGAATCGTGTACAATTATTTGCAAAAAATAACTTTGTTTTAAAAAACAACTTTTAAATTTTCTAATTGTACATCTATTTATTTAAAATATTAATTGAATCTAATTTAAATCGTGACTTTAAAGGCCCATAACCTGTTAAGAAAAGTGCAACACGGAGTAGGTTATAAATTAGAATGAGTTTATTTGACAGAATTCATAAGTTGTCGTGTTAAAATGTTTACATAGTTTGATGAACGTATTCAGTAATAGTTTTTCATTTTCAACAAAACTCTTGAATAAACGATCTATAAGATTCAAAGAAAGTGAGGCTAACTAGAACCGTTTTGTCTCATCAACTCATTCTCTATGCGCAACTAACCCTACATCCAAGAACACCAACCAAGAAGCAGCCAATATCAAAAAAATGTAGCCTGGAAAATAGCGCGTAGATACCCCACATCTGTTAATTGTACAGCATATAGGAAGGCTTGTGCCAAAGTTAAATTTGAATTTATTAAAGCAAAAAGATAATCGTGGGAAAACTTCGTAAACACCATGGATCCGGCTTTAGACTCAAAAACACTATGGAATAGAATAAAATCTTTGCGATCATCCAATTCAGTTCAAAACTTTCCATATATTTTTCTAGGTGGCTCATTAGAAAACGATTCAGAAAAAATAGCCAACAAGTTCTAAAAAACATGGGCAAGTTATAGTGAAAATAAAACTTTTCCGGACAACGTTATTAGAAAGAATCTGACATTTAACTTAATTGACCTCCCTCTTCAAGAAAACTTCTACTCACACCTCGCAGATGATATTTTTAGAATAGAGTTTGATACGACATTACGAACGCTTTATGGAAGAAACTGTAAGTTATGAACAACATGCTCTTAGACCGAGCAGAGGAGTTTAATCCCTAAACCGCCTAATGGAATATAAACTATCAGAAAACCTCTCATCTTGCAAGCACAGCGCAGTCATGTCATCTGACCTCGAGAAAGCTTTTGATCGTTTCACCACATTTCCGATCATCGAACAATAGCTCAAATGGGGAGTCCCTAAGCAAATGTTAAAGGTTGTAATATCCCTTTTATCCGGAAGAACTTTTTGCGTTGATGTCAAAGGCTTTACTTCAAAAAAGCTAAAACTGGAAAACGGAACTCCACAAGAATCTCCCTTGTCTGTGTATCTTAATAATGCTTATATTGATTCACTCATTAGAGAGCTGACACTACCAAAACACGGTCTAGATTTTGACATGTCGGTCGCCTCAATGACGATTTCAGATCTTAAAGATATGTTTTCGAACCTAGAAGAGAAAATACAAGACTTGCCGACAAAACAAAATTTTGCACAAATCTTTGCCGATGTAAGAAGTCTCAAGGCAACAAATGAGACACTTACACAGGAGTTGGAACAAATTAAAAACAAAACCAGCACACTGGAAAAGAAAATGGAACTTCTAGAAAAGCGGTCTAAGGAAAAAAAATTACAATCAAGACATCAGTTTCGAAGACATAATAACTTTGCCTCCAAAAGGCAATCAACAAATCATATTGGTAGAGACAAATAACAAAACAACCACATCGCAAGTATTGAAGAATTCTGCGAAGCTTAAAGGCTCAGGCATTTTTGTTAGCCCTGATTACACGAAAGAAAAGTTGAAGAGGCGCCAAAGAATACTACATATAAGACGGGCTATTAAGTCCAAACATACATCAGTAAATCCACAAAGCTGAGGTCTTAAGTTGATGGTCAACGGTCTAGATTTTGTCGGTCTATATGTAGATAATATCTTCATGTTAGCCTCTGGTGATCCATCAAATGTAAACGAAATTTTGAAATCTGCAGAAACCGGTGCGAAAGTCTTCACCTTTGTCGGAAAAAGAAAGTTCAATTACTCCTATTACGATTCGTAACTCCACAGTTGACCTCAAAAAAGAACTCAGAGTCCTTTGTGTTACTTCCAACAGTAATCTGTAATGGGATCTCCATATAAAAAACACCATCAACCAGCTTAAGAATCGAAACAATGCACTGAAAATGATATGATCCCGCCGGAAAGGTCCACATCTAGAAACGGCCCTAAAAATAACCAAAACCATAGTTGAAGTAACGCTCCAGCATGGCCTAACTCTTTTTATGTGGACAACTAAAAATAACCTGGAAAGCATCGATATAGCCATAAATGAGTTCTACCGAACTGCTACAGGAGCACTTAAAACAACTCCAATCGAATCTTTCAGAATAGAAGCTGGCTATAAAACAATTAATAAGTAAAGCACTTACAGACATAAATCACCCTCTTTATTCTGCTTTACAAGAAGTTCAACACAGACCAAAACAAAACAGGAAGAATTTAATATCTTCCCTTAGCAAAATATTAAGCCTTGTTTCGGCTCATGGAAGTATGCGTTTAGAAACGTCTTTGAACCTCAACTATTCGTCCCCCCTCCATGGGAAAAGACACTTGCTGCCAATTGACATCAGCCTCTCTAATCACAATAAAGAAAACACTCCAAATTAACACTTTCTTATGCTTTACCGTGAACTGATCGAAAACATCAAACCAGTGAGAATTTTGTACACAGATGGATCCTATAGGGATAAAACCTGGACATACGCAGTCATCGAGCTCAAAGCAAGCCGCGAAGAAATCATCACTTTTCAAGGTCTCATTCCAGACGCGGGTCTCACCTATCTAGCAGAACTAACAGCATAGTGAAAGCACTCACCGTGGCAAAAACCTGGACAGAAAGGATATTGATACTCACTGACAGCTTAAGTATCCTTTCCGGAATCAAAAGTGCAACTAATAACTGTACCACCCTTAATTACATCCGAAGCATCCACTAAGACAAAACCAACATTACCCTACCTCTTTGCTAAAAGAGGAGAACTTAATAAATAAATAAAGACTTAGAGACATTTAAGGACTCCCGACGCAGCTCCACACTCCATGATCGACCCGTCAGTAAAGAAAGTGGTATCAAAGTAGTACTTAGTGCGTTGGACTGTCATGCCAGAGGTCTTGGGTTCGATCCCTGCCTATGCCATCTTAAGTCTTTTCACGGGTACTCCCTCTTGCGAGGAATTGACAAATTCTCCAAGAGTAACTTTTGTCATGAGAAAGTGCTTTCTCAAATTAGCCGTTCGAATTCGGCTTAAAACTGTAGGTCCCCTCCATTCCTGACAACATTACTCGCACACAGGTATGGTTGAGAGTTGTAAGTCACTAAGCCCTAGTTCTCAACATACTGTTGTCTTTAAGCCTACCACATTTAAAGATGGTCTTGCAGTTTTTGTAGATTTAAAGAGAGAGAGAGAAAGCTTTCTCTTGTTATAACAGAATTAAATTGTTCTACATTAACTAGCTAAGTGTTTGAAGTTTTAGATGTTTGCAATTCTCGCAATCTTCAGAAGCTAAGCGGCACTGGTATTCTGCGGCTCTTCTGTTTTAATAATAACCCAATCATGCATTGGAACCAGTGGATTTAAACTCTGAAGACAGCGGATCAGCTTCTGTGCGCTTAATTTCAAGCATATTGGCTTGATGCCTATGAGGTGCAACTAAATGCGAGCCTTAGGCTATCTAGGGATGTCCTTAGCTGAGATAAGCTTTAAGCCGTCTCAGTCATTGCTAACCTTATCAATGCTTACTCTAAGGGATTCCCTAGAAAATTCGTTTGCGCACTTGATTACACTGTATCCCCTGAACATTTCATCAGAGTCAAGACTAGGGTAGGGACCCTAGAACGGCAAATATGCCGTTCCAAAATGTTAGCAGGCCTTTGCTGTTGGAGAAAAGCTCATCCACAATCGATGTTTGGAGGGTGCAATTGTGCAGCTCTGGGAGATGGTACAATAACTTTTTTTGCCCGACTGTCAATCTTACAAGCTTCCAAGCTGGAAGAACCTCTTCCTGAGATCTGTTACCCTTAATAGCTTTTTATTGAGTAGCTAAAACTGTATAGCACTGTAGCCCTTCTAGAGATGTCTTTGCTACCTAAGGGTTTGGTTGTTCGGTTTAAGAAGCTCAGGAGTACTATGGCTGGTACTCGGTGTGCTGTCTGAAGATTTGGGAAGCATGTTCCATGTTACGGTCTCCTAGCTGGTGGCCAAAAGTTCATCTTCAAAGTCGGCGGAAGGTCTGAAGTTTGTGTTGTCAGTATAGTCCATGGGGTTAAACAAAAAAAAAATGAAAGTCCAACAACTAGGCCGGAAGGGAAAGGTCAGCCCCGGCAGAGCTGATTACCAGGGTAAGGCCAGAAAATATGACGGACCATGCCAGAGCGTTAGACTCAAAGCAAAGAATGTAATCGTAAATCGAATTTATTTTAGTAATAAAAAAACATTTCATATTACTTTTTACTAAATAAAGGTGGCGCTACAGTCCTTTGTGAACTAGGGCCTCACCCAACAAGCTTCTTCATATAGCTCGGTCCCTAGCTAGATGTCTCCAGTTTCGTGCTCCAAGTTGGGTGAGGTCACCTTCCACTTGTGCGCGCCACCTGATTCGCGATCTTCCTCTACTGCGCTGTCCTGTGGGTGTGGATTGGAAGACTTTCCATGCCGGAGCATTGGTTTCCATGCACTCTACGAGACCCAGCCATCTTAGTCGTTGGACTTTTACCCTTCTGGCTAAGTCTACGTCGCTGTACAGCTCTTCGTTCCATCTTCTCCTCTACTCCCCTTCGATGCATACGGGACCGTAGATCACACAAATTTTTCTTTCGAACCGACCCAAGATGCTTCTGCACCGTATAGCAGGACGGGGATGATAAGGGTCTTATATAGCAACACTTTAGTCCCTCGAGAGAGGACTTTACCACTCAATTGCTTTCTTAGCCCAAATAAACAGCGGTTAGCAAGAGTTATTCTGCGTTTGATCTCAGCGCTGGTGTTCTTTTCTGCGTTTACAGCGACCCTAGGTAGACGAAGTCCTTGACTACCTCAAAGTTACGTCTGTCGATTGTGACGTTTTGACCAAGATGTCGATGTATTATGTCCTTTCTGGATGACAGCATGTACTTTGTTTTGCCCTCCCTAACCGTTAAACCCATTTTTGCCGCCTCTGCCTCAATACTCACAAAAGCCCCTTTGATATCACGCTCAGTTCTTCCGATTATGTCAATGTCATCAGCATATGCTAGTAATTGGACAGACTTTTGAAAGGTAGTGCCTCTAGTGTTGACGAGGGAGCTCTGCAGTTTTCTTTCAAGCACGATGTTACAAATATCGCATGACAGCGCATCACCTTGTCTAAAACCTTTTTTGACATCGAAAGGTTCTGTTAAGTTGTTTCCAACCTTTATGGAGCAGCGTGAATTCCCGTAGATGCTGTCATAAGCGGCCTTGAAGTCGATTGTGGGTGTCGATTTGGCGTTCTTGAGTTTTTTCCAGGATCTGCCGTAATGTAAATATTCGATCGACTGTGGACTTTCCTGGTCTAAAACCACACTGATAAGGACCAATCAGGTTGTTGACGATGGGCTTTAGACGTTCACATATTACTGCGGAGAAGATTTTATAGGCGATGTTAAGTAGACTGATTCCTTTATAGTTGGTTCAGCTTTTTTTCAGGATCGGGCAAACAATACTGAGGTTCCATTCCGACCATATCTTACAAATAAGTTGGTGCATGCTCCTAACCAACTTATCTCCAGCTGCTTTAAAAAGCTCGGCATTCAAGCCATCTACTACAGCGGCTTTATAAGACTTCAGCTTAGATATGGCTATCTTTACTTCGTCTAAGTCGGGAGGACGGGATTGTTAGCTTTCGTGGTCTGTGTAAAATGGATCATCCTGCCTGACAGCGGAATTCAGTTCTTCGTCGCCGTTTTACAGTCTGCAGAAGTGGTCCTTCCATATCCTCAGCATTGGCTGCGATTCCACTATGATGTTTCCACTTTCGTCTTTGCAGCCTTTGGTTCTAGGTTTATGTACCTAGAAAATGCATTTAATGTAAGGTTAGGTTACACCATCCCCCAACTACAATTCGACAGAAACTTCCAGATTTCTATACCTACCAAATCTTTTTGGGAGGATAGGACATTCTTGGAGGATGAGTCAATCCATTTTTACACAGATGGCTCAAAAACCAAAAAAGGGGTTGGTGGAGGTGTGTACTCTGAACGACTGAAATGAAGTCTCTCATTCCGCCTTCCCAATCATTGTAGCGTGTTCCAGGCGGAACTTTTGGAGATTAAGGAAGTCGTGATATCAACATCTGATATCCGTATTTTCTCTGACAGCCAGGCCGCTATCAAATCTCTGGACTCTGTCTCTATAAACTCTATAACAGTCCATAACTGTCGATCATCTCTAATGGAGATGGCGCAACAGTTTAATATTCACCTTTGCTGGGTGCCAGGCAATTGAGACATTCCAGGTAACTGTAAGGCAGATGAACTCGCCAGGAACGGTACAGTACAGCCCATGCTACCACGTTTGGCAAGTACTGGCATACCAATCGCTACTTGTAAACTGTTGCTAATGGAAGACGCTGTGAGGTGGGCAAGCACCAGGTTGAACAACATCACCACGTGTCAAGCCACAAAAAACATCTGGCCAACACTGGATTTAAAACGTTCAAGGTGCTTGCTCTCTCTAAGCCGATCGCATATAAGCTCGATAATAGGTGTCATAACCGGACACTGTCTAATAGGAAACCACGTAACGAGACTAGGCGTATTTTCAAATGACTTTTGCAGAAGCTGTATGGACGAGGAAGAGGAAGAAACGGTTCTTCATCTTCTCTGCACATGCCCTGCTCTAGCTCGAAAACGCAAGATTTACCTAAGAGAATTCTTCTTTAACGATCTAAACGATCTAAATCATATCGGTATAATCAGCCTCTCACGTTTCGTAAGGGACTCAAGCTGGTTCCATTGAGCTTAGGAGGAAGCCTCAAGATTCATGTGGTATCACAATGGCCTAAGTGTGTCCGTTTCCATCTTGGACAGCCACTAAGGTTAGGTTAAAATAGTATGGTCTACATTTTAATAGATACTTTTTCTTTGTTAGTGAATCGTTTGGATCAGAAGATATAACCTTTTTTTTTTTAAAGCACAAAAGAGAATGTGCGTTGAGTTTAAATGTTTTCCTATTGGTGCAACACTGGCACTGTATGGCTATAAAGGGTTTATCTCATAATTAATGCTACTTTATTAATTAATTTAAGAAAGCCATTTACAAAATAGGCATTAAGGAATCACAATGAAGATACGAGTAAGAATATGTATTTCTAGCTCTGTAAGCTGTTTTTTCCACCCTTTATGGAATATGCGAAGCAGTAGTCGATGGATAGGTGAATTTTTTAGAGTTTAATAGCATAACTCTATGTTTTCGCTTAAGGTGCAGAAATGAGGAGTTAGCATTATTAATATATTTTAGTCCAAGACGAAATAAGGTGGGTAAAAACAAACCTACGTTATATTCTTTCAAAAGTTGTTTTACAAAAGTGTTTTCCAACAAACCAGACTTTTTCACAAAGATCTTAAGTCAGCCAGACACCCACATACCTAATTTGAAGTTAGGATAAATTATGTATCATAATAAATATTTAATTCACAAATTGAATAAAAGGATCGAAATGGGAATAACAAAGTGCTACCTGAAAGGTATTCAAATTATTTTATTTACGCCTTAGACTTTTGAAACAAAGACAAATAAATATAAAAATGTTTTTCAATCAAATGAGGGTTGAGGGGTGTGAAAGTGACAATCTAATGAAGATAAGTGTTGAAACTGAAACTGATTTTAGAACATGGTTTTTAGAAAAAGAAGAAAGGTTTATATTTTTAAATTATTTATTTCTTCTAATGATGTGTGGCACATTCATCTAAAAATCTTTTAAAATGTTTTCGTGAGTCCTGGTGAATCAAGCCTTTTAAGGATGACTGCTTTATGCTCCATTTTGGTAAAACGATATAAAATTATGTATTCAATTTTGTTAATATGTGATTTTTATTTGGTAATATTGATTAGAAAGAGTGAATAGATCCATAAAAGACCGATACAAAAAAGAATCTGATTTAAAATAAACAATAAAACATTTGTACAACAATAGTTACATCATTATGCATTTGCAATTGTTAATCTATACTGATATGAATGGGAAAGTCAGTTTGTTTGCTTGTTTGTTTGTTTGTTTGTTAGTCCTTCAAGTCGCAACGGAACAATAATATAGCACGGTTTTTTGTGTGAAGGTAGTTACGAGGATTGAGAATGTTTTTATCTACTTTTTATTGCTGTAAAATAACTCTTTCATAGCAGATTCCCTGGTATCCCTTATAATTGGATATTCATGAAACTTCGCAAAAAGTGTTTCGATCTTCTTAACTTAACCTTTTTGGGAAGAACAATTCCGTGTTTTTCAAAACACTTCTTAGAGGCTTTTAGCACACGGTCTCTTATCATGTTAGGACTCAAAAACATTTTGGTCAAAGGTGAGGTTGTTAGGTGGCTGTAAAAGTGTGGCATCTTCGGTGTTGGCAGTGGAAAAACTTGCTGATCACTTCAAAGTTCTTCTAAACCCATTATCGGTTCACCAAACGTTTGAATATGCTCTTCCTATAGTGAAAATCGCGGAACTTGAATGACCAATTTCAATGAAAGAGTTGCAAGATACTTTAAAATCAATGAAAAATAATAAGACTGTGGGAATTGACGGTATTCCCGTTGAATTTTACAAAAACGCATCAGAACATTTTTTGGTTCATATTCATTTATTCTTTAACAGCGTCCAGACAACTACAGGGGCATATCGATTTTACCGTGCCTTCGGAAAATATTCACCCATCTTCTATAACATCGGTTGACGAAATGGGTTGAAGAGAATCAACTACTAAGTATTTTCCAAGCCGGTTTTCGATCGGGTCTATCAACATTTGACCATATATTTGCACTCACTACTATAGCCAAGATGTTTTAAGCGGCTTCATTCCACCAGAGGCATTCCTTTTTTTTAGATAGATGCGGTCTGATACAGGGTGCCAGCACGTAACTTGATACAATCGAGATCAACTCGAAACAAATTATTTTTGACAGCACGTAATTTGAGACGAGTTCCATTGTGAGTTTTACTTAAAAAATTCATTGTGAACTGTAAAATGAAATGTCAAATGAGTTTTCTTTGAAATTTTTTCATTCTAGTTACAATTTTAAGTTTTTTTTCGAGATGTTTTTCTTTGATTTTGAGAGTAAAAGTGAATGCGAAGAAGTGTCCTGTGGTAAAATCTAAAGAAGATATTTGAGAGATAACAGCAACCCATTCGAATTGAGTGAAAATGAGTAAATATTCAAAAAGAAAAGAAAGATCATGTAAAGGGTGTCCCAAAACTAACGCAAGATTTGAACTGGCCGCCATTTGTGCAGTGAAGTGTTGGCAACCCTGAAAAAAAGCAATTTGACAGTAACAGTATAGGGTTATTAAAAATGGAGCGTTACACGATAGAACAACGTGTCTTCATTATTAAAGAATATTTAAAAAATAGTGAAAGCTTGGCGGCTGCAGTTCGAAAATTTCATACAAAATATGGTCGGAATATAGTGTTTTAACTTCGTCAACTGTGAAGAGATTAATTGAAAAATTCATGGAGACGCCAAACACACTGGTCGTCCAAAAACAAGCCGTTCAAATGTGAACGTCGAAGCAGTGCGTGAGAGTGTTGCTGACAATCCAGGAACCTCAATTCGACGTCGTGGACAAGAATTGCAAATTTCAAGAACCTCTCTTCAGCGTATACTTACCAAAGATCTGCGTCTTCATGCTTACAAAATTCAATTAACACAACAATTGAAGCCTAATGACCATGGACAGAGAAGAGAGTTCGTTGAATGGATTATTGAACATCAACAAATGGACCCTGATTTTTCGAGCAAAATCATCCTAAACGATGAAGCACATTTTCATCTTGATGGCTTTGTCAATCGCCAAAATTGCCGCATTTGGGGTTCGGAGAACTCACATGTGATTGAAGAAAAACAAATGCAGCCACAACGCGTGACTGTATGGTGTGGATTTTGGGCTGGAGGCATAATTGGGCCATATTTTTTTGAAAATGATGCTGGTCAAGCAGTGACTGTTACTGGTGCTCGATATCGCGACATGATTACACAGTTCTTTCTGCCAAAATTGGATGATATTGCTGTGTCCAATATGTGGTTTCAGCCCGTGAAACAATTCAATTACTGCATGAGACATTTCCAGGTCGTGTACTCTCTCGTTTCGGTGATCAAAATTGGCCTCCTAGATCGTGTGATTTAACACCATTAGACTTCTTTTTATAGGGTTATTTGAAATCACAAGTCTATGTCAACAAGCCCACAACCACCCGTGCATTAAAGGAGGAGATTCAACGCTGCATCAACGAAATTTAGCCACATTTATGCAGAATGGTCATGGAAAATTTCAACAAAAGAGTGCGCATGTGCATGCAAAGCCGTGGAGGCCATTTTTCCGATGTGTTATTCCATACATAACCCTATCCTATGTAATTTACGAGTCAATAAAAATATAACTATCAAAAGACTAAAAACGGCGTTTTCTATTTAATTCAAATCTTGCGTTAATTTTGGACACCATTTATTTGGAAAATAATTTTTTTAGCTTTGTGCCAAAGGAATGTTTTCACACGATACTCAGCTCGTTAGATCTTCCAGAAGACGGAAGAGAAACATTAGTTCCACCAATTCTACAGATTGGTGCAACATTAAATCTCCTAGCCAGTGGGATCTAAAAAATGTGTCGCTAAGTATGGCACAGACAACGATTTCTAAGTTCTTTCGCCGAACGTTAAGTTTCCTGGAAACTAAGTTTTGTCCGAAATTGATTAAATTTGATAGCTCTTTTTTTAAATTTTAAAGATCTTTTTGTGGTGGACCCTCTGTGTTTAGGGATTAAATCAGTTTTTACCAAACTATATTGTTTATTTTCCTGCCTTGGGCAGTTTCAAGGATTCCCCCAGCTAAATCAACGTTAGAACTGAAAAAAATTTGTCAAAATCTCAGTCTGCTTTTTATTGACATATCATTTTGTTTTTCCATTTTTCTCATACAAAAATCACTGTCGACGGTAACTAATTTCTGTCGAGTGAAAGCTTTTGTTTCAAACGTCAATTTGAAGTTTGTGTGCTGCTTAATCTTGCGAAACAGTCGAGGACACTCGATTGAACCACAATGTGTGCTGCCAATGCTCGATTGTATCGACTTAACTCGGTTGTATCAAGTACGTGCTGGCACCTAGGCTCCGCTATGAACACAAAAAACAACAATAGCGCTGAGATCAAATAGAGAATTACTTTTGCTAACCGCTGTTTCTTTGGAAAGAAAGAAAGTGTCCAAGCAATATAAGACTTATGTTGCGGTAAAATTTACCACAACAAGTTTCACTAGCCTATCTCATATCCTTTTTTAACCTTCCCTTCGTCGTTGCGGCTCCAAAATATTTTAAGAGTTCAGTAGAACCCTGCTTTCCATCAGTCAGTGACCTGCTCTTATTGTATTTTGGAAAAGCAAACAAAATAGGTTTCAGTTGTAATGCGGTTGTGTGACAGAGGGTCCACATTTTCACAAAATACACAATTGTGTGACGGATGAGTCACGAAGACGGCCTATTGAGTGTGTGACAGGTGGTCCATACAAAAAAAAAACGAAAGTGTAGTATGGCTTAATGCCCAGCGTAAAGTGTCGGAATACTAAGTAAGGTCACCTTGCGATGTGTTTTTCTCTAAGGGTTTATATAGTCTAAATTGCAAACTATCGGATTCTGCCTCTCAATCTTGGTTGAAAACGCTTTCCTTAAGTTATTAAACTGGAACGGTTTGGGTTGGGGGATTTTATTCGCGAACTCTCAAAAATTTTCGTTTACTTTTTAGACCAATTGGATACGACGGATAAGAACTGAACTCATCCATTAAGCCAAGATTGGTGTTCAAATCACCAATGTGAAAGAGACCACAAAGGTATGACTGGTTTTTGAAATCGGCATGCACCCCAGCGAAAAAGCCGGGTGTCGCAGTTAGACCGAAAGAGAAAACCAGATCATAACAAAAGGTCAGAATAGGATGGCATACTTGTCGTGGCCTTTTGGATGAGGGAAGTTCGCCATGAATATGGCACTTTTTAGAGAAGCTAAGAAGAGTGAGGTTGAAAATAAAAAGTTGTGAAAAATTTTTGGAGGACAAAAAAAAGAAGAATCGTGTTAGTTTTGTGTTGGATGAGAACTAAATTAAAATTGAATAATACATACAAATTTTGAGGAAGGCGTAATTAAGAGGAGAGGAAAGGAAGAGCAGGATCGATTTTGTTGAACCAAGAAAGATAAGTATTTCTTTGTTGAGTGAGTTCGTGCTTTTTTTTACCTTTGCTTGTAATTTCTGGTTGGCTTTAAAAAGCCAAAATATAACCCAATAGACTTTCGGTCGATTTCTTTGTCTCCCGAGATTGCGGGACCCGCGACCTTTATTCTTTTGTTCTTCGGGAACTTTCCCAAGGTGACCTTTCTTTGTGTCCTTTGTGCACAACCAATTGTTCTCGATCTTTGCTTTATTCCTTTCATCATTTTAAATTAAACAAATTTATATTTATAAAGTTTTCCCAGATACAAAATAAAATATCTTAACCTTTTTAGGTGAAAAATTAATCTTGAAGTTTATTTTAATTGGGAAGTAAATTTCCGCTCTTCTTTTTTATTATTTATATTAATTGGTGATGGTAAGTACCATAATACTTCCTGGCGCCCATTTTTTATTATTTTTTTTGCTACTCCCCTGTGTAGTACCTTTTTTAACTTCCCATAGGAAGTTATTGTAATGGGTCCGATTTGTCAAATTAAAAATTTTGACATTTCTCGACGTTTCAAGGTCCCTAGAGTTGAAATAAAAGATTTTTAGAAAGATGTCTGTGCGTGTGTACGTACGTTTGTACGTCCGTACGTTTGTACGTCAGTACGTTCGCGACGTTTTTTTCGTCCTCCATAGCTCAAGAACCAGAATAGATACCGACTTCAAATAAATTTTGTTATACAGATAAAAAGGCAGAAAGATGCAGAAAGGGCTCTCAAGAAAATTGCATGGGTGTTTTTTTTTTACCATAGTATAGTTTGAAAAAAGTTGAAAATTTTGGTTAACCCTAAATATCTTACGAACCAAAAACGTTAGGGACTTGAATTAAATTTTATACAATATATTTTAACGTGATACCAAACAAATATATTTTTCGAAAAAAAATCAATATAACGGTTTTTTTTATAAATCAATAAAACTGAAAAAAAAAAAAAATTGTCACCTCCAATATTTTACGACTGAAATATGATTTCATCTCTAAAACAATTTTGTGCAACGAAGAATAATATTTTTGACATCTGAAAAAAATTTTGAGAAAAATCTAATTGACAGTTTTTTTTATAAAAAATACAAATCTAAAAAAAACATTACTTAAAGTTCGTAAAAATTGAATATCAATTGAAATATCTTTTCAAAAACTTGAAATTTAGGCTTCAAACTTATTTTATCTTATAAGAAATATTGTTTTTAACATTTTGAAAAATGTTGAGAAAAATCGAATTGACAGTTTTTTTTACAAAAAATAAAAACCTAAAAAAAATGTATAAAAGTTGGTAAAAATTGATTTTCGAATCAAATATCTTTTCAAAACTTTGAGATATTGCCTTTAATTTACTTTTATCTTTCAAAAAATCTTGTTAACATTTAGTTAAAGTTTGAAAAAAATCGAATTGACAGTTTTCTTACAAAAAATAAAAACCTAAAAAAAAATGTATAAAAGTTGGTAAAAATTGATTTTGGGCTCAAATATCTCTTCAAAAATTTTAAATATTGTCTTCAAACTAATGTTATCTTTTAAAAAATATTGTTTTCACCATTTGGTAAAATTTAAAAAAAAAAAATGGAATTGACGGTTTTTTACAAAAAATAAAACTAAAAAAAAAAACAATACTAAAACTTGGTAAAAATTTACTTTCGGCTCAAATAGCTTTTCAAAAATTAAAAATATTGGCTTCAAACTTATTTTATTTCACAGAAAATATTGTTTTCAATATTCAGTAATTTTTATATAAAAATCCAACTTTCCGTTTTTTCATAAAAAATAAAATCTAAAAAATAGTACGCAAATTTGGTAAAAATTGATACGAGTACATATAGACAAACTTTTAAGCAAGACAAATCGACAGACGGGATGGGAAGTTATCAGTGTGGGTCGCATCCCAGCCTCTTTTTTAATTTTATAATTAATTTCGATTTTATTAATCGAGTTCGATTCTTTCGAGTTCGAGCTACTGGGTGACAGCACTGTAAAATTAACAAACCAAACTTTTGGAATTTGACATTTGTTAATTGTTTTCAAGGTATCCACTCGTACGCGCCGGCTACCTACCCATTGTTGTTTTATAAATCGTTTCGTTTTTCTTATAGTTTTGTTTTGTTTAATTTTGCGGATCATTGTTCCGCCAACCTAAATCAAAATTTAGTTGTATCGTCATATTAATTCGGTTTGTTAATTTTACAACACTTATCATCAACGTCCTATATTCTTCTGCTTCTGCTATACGGTGCAGAAGCATGGACTATGACAAAAGCGGATGAAAGCACCTTGAATCGGTTCGATATAAAAGTTTTTCCTGTGATATACGGTCCCCTATGAATCGAAGGGGAGTGGAGGAGAAGATGGAACGACGAGCTTATACAACAACGCAGACTTAGCCAGAAGGGTAAAAGTCCAACGACTAGGATGGCTGGGTCACGTAGAGCGCATGGAAACCAATGCTCCGGCCCGGAAAGTCTTCGAATCCGCACTAACAGGACAGCGCAGTAGAGGAAGACCGCGGATCAGGTGGCGCGCACAAGTGGAAGGTGACCTCACCCAAATTAGAGCGCGAAACTGGAGACATCTAGCTAGGGACCGAACTAGATGGAGAAGTTTGTTGGGTGAGGCCCTAGTTCAAACGGGACTGTAGCGTCACCATAAGTAAGTAAGTAAGTATATCATCTCAAATTGTTTAAAATTTGACACCATAATTATAGGAAGTGGAAAATACATTATTATTAATAGAGGTTCTGAAATACTTGAGAACAATCTATTTTTTGAATAATTATGCATAAATCTTAGTTGCGACCTTAAACCTACGTTTGTAGCTCTTTCTTAATCCAACCAAAAACCGTCTCCAAATAAATTAAGTAATTAAATTCGTTTACGAAGATAAGAAATCGATCCATACTAATCAGTTGGCTTTAATTAAAACCACGATGGTGATGGGTTGATTTTAAAGAGCAATTATATTTAGATCACTAAAAGCAACCAACTTGGCTAAGGCCAACTCTTTCTTGTGAAGCCATTTTAATATAAGATATTTTTTCTTATCTACTACAACGATCGACCAACGACGACAACGCGGCCTCGAAATTCAATTGCATTATTGTTAGGATTGACCTTGGATCTTAAAAAAAAGCCTTTCAAGTAAAACACTTGTCAAACTATTTTCTTGTTTTTTTTTTTTAAATTTTGTTGCATTAACGTTCAAGCGTCATAAATAGTAATTTGTTCTGATTAATCATCATCAATGGAAATGGAAACCACTTTTTGTGTGGTCGAAATCGAGAAATTCCCATGCGGATAAAAATACTCCCAAGCAGGCCAAGCAGGCGTTGTCTCCGAAGTCGTCGTCGACAATTACGACAATGACAATGACGACAAACTAGCGCAACTGCTGTATGGACAAACACGAGACTTATATTCATAATAATCAACCGACTTCATTAACAAAATAATTTAAATAACTTGGGAGTGCCTCAATTTTTTAATTGCAATTAAACACAGATCACATATTTCTCGCGGTAATTGATCCAATATAACAAATTAATATGAATGGATCTCAAAAGCCGTATAGAGTCTCTTTTTCATTTAAATTATTAATATTATCTTATAAGAAAGAAGATTGCGTTGTGTGCCACCATTCAACAGTCACCACAAAGGATGTACAATACAAATATTAAAAGAGAAGGTATCTTTAACCTACATACGTATACGAATTCCTATAACAAGAGTTTAACCAAGGCAACCACTTCACTTTGTAGGGATTCAACAGCAGCAGATAATTGTCCATTCCACCCCCAGAGAAATGGAGGCTTCCCCAGACCATCGACTATGGTTAAAGTTGGTGATTGCGATTTGTTTTGTATTAAATATCAATTATATTTCTTAAAAATTAAAAAGGCACAGTTTCTTAAGAAGATGTTATACCTGCCCACATAAATCTTTCTCTGATGTCCTCATTTTATATTTACCTTGAACAATTTCGAATTCGTTTTCAATAAAAAAAATATCTATTTAATAGGGATTTTTTATTGAAGTCGTCTTCCAGGAAAAAAAAACCTGATAAAAAATAATGGTTTTTGTTTCTATAGACCAATTTCGTCGATGGAGGAAATTGAGTGTTGAATTTGTTGAATTTTCAAAACAGCGAGTAAAGGACAACCAGTTACTATGCTTTTAACTAGTTAACCTTTTTCAAAGCTTAATTAAGAGTAGACAGAGTTTAAATGAATCATTGTACTGGCCCTTAACCCTGAGTTCAAACCAACAAGTAAAACCCAACGGTTTTCAAACACTCGCTTTTCCAAAGCCAATCCAATAGTAAAAAGAGCTTTAACGAATCATTTTTATTCGTTATTTGTTTATTTGACAACCACTTACTACCACTCTACCTAGTTGCTCCATTAGCTAGATTTGTGTCTAAGCTAATTCAACAGAAGATATATTTTAATGAACCATTGTATACGCTGTTAACCCTGAAGCCAAACTAGTGAGTAAAAGATAGCTGGTTTCTAACAATGAACTAGCTGCTACATTCACTTTTCCAAAGCCAAGCCAAGTAAATAGAGCTTTAACTAGTCGTATATATTCGTTATTTAATATCATAGGACCAAACAGCGATTAAAAGATAACCAGATACTAATTCTAACTAGTTACTAAATTCACTATGTTTTTTTTTAAATATAATTCAACAGAAGATAGAGTTTTAATGAATCTTTGTATTTTACGTTAACCTGCAGTCAAACCAACAAGTAACAGACAAAGAGCATCTAACATTCAACTAGCTGCTACATTCGCTAGACTTTTCCAAAGCCAACGCAAGAGTAAACAAAGCTTTAACGAATCATATTTATTCGATATTTTTACCCAAGTAAAAAACAACCAGTTACTTCCAAATTTAACTAGTTGTTCCACTCGCTAGGTTTTTGTCTAAGCTAATTAAAAAGAAGATACCATTTTAATGAAGCATTGTATTCGCTGTTAGCCCTGAAGCCAAAATAGCGAGTAAAAGATAGCGGGTTTCTAACACTTAACTGGCTACTCTTCTCGCTAACTAGATAAAGTTTTAACGAATCGAATTTATTCGCTACTATCCTTGCTAACTATTGTCACCAAACAGCAAGAAAAGGACAAACAGCTACTATCACCTTAACTAGCTGGTCCCTACTCGCTAGGTTTTTTTTTAAAGCTTATTTAACAGAAGATATGGTTTTAATGAACCATTGTATTCGCAGTTAAGCTTAAAGCTAAACCAGCAAGTAAAAAAAGCAAGTTTCTTACACTTAACTAGTTGCTCAATTCGTTAGACTTTTCCAAAGCCAACGCAAGAGTAAACAGAGCTTTAACGAATCATATTTATTCGTTATTTTTACAGCAAGTAAAAGACAACCACTTACTAACACTTTAAATAGTTACTCCACTCGCCAGATTTTTGTCTTAGCTAATTCAACAGAAAATACCATTTTAATGAACCATTGTTTTCGCTGTTAAGCCTTAATCCAAACTAGCTTGTAAAAGATAGCGGGTTTCTAACACTGAACTGGCTACGCTACTCGCTAACCCTAGATAGAGTTTGAACGAATCGCATTTATTCGTTACTATCCTTGATAATTTTTTTTCCCAAACTGCGAGAAAAAGACAAACAGTTATTATCACCTTAACTAGTTGCTCCCCACTCGCTAGGTTTTTTTAAGCTTACTCAACAGAAGATATGGGTTTAATGAATCAATGTATTCGCTGTTAACCTTAAATCTAAACCATCGAGTAAAAAAAGCAAGTTTGGCACAGTCAACTAAGCGCTCCATTCGCTAGCTTTTTCCAAAGCCAAAGCCATTGGACTGAACTAAGTTAGTTTGACTAGTTGTTCCACGCGCCAGGTTTTTTCAGAGGTAATCCAACAGGAGATAGGTTTTTAATGAGTCGTTGTATTCGCTGTTAAGTCGAAAGCCGAACCAGAGATTGAAAACAGTGAGTTTCTAATACTCAACTATCTGCTCATCTCAATAGCCTTTTTTTGTAAATAGAGCTTTAACCGATCGTATTCATTCGTAACGAGTAAAATACAACCTGGTACTACCACTTTTTTCTAAGTTAACCCAAAGCGAAACCAGCGAGTAAAAGACAGCAATTTTCTTACACTCAACTAGGTGCTCAACTCGCAAGACTTTTTCAAAGCCAAATCAATACGAATCGTATTTATTCGTTACTAAATATCATTGGACTAAACAGGGTGTAAATGACAACCAGTTACTGCCACTTCAACTATTTGCTGCACTTTTCTTGAGGTTTTTTCTTAAGTTAATTCAACAGAACATAGGGTTTCAACGAATCATTGTACCAGCTGTTAAGTCTTAAGCCAAACTAGAGATTAAAAACAGTAAGTTTCCCAATACTCAACTATCTGCTTAAGTCACAAGCCTGTTCCAAAGGATATTCCTTTGTAAATAGATCTTTGACAGATCGTATTGTTTTGTAACTAAATATACTTAAACCAAATAGCGAGTAAAAGACAACCAGTTAGTACCGCTTTAACTAATTGATTGAGTAAAAGACAGCAAGTTTTTTACACACTTTAATAGTAAATAGAGCTTTAAATCCACTATTATTGGATCAAACAACTAGTATCTGAAAATCAATTACTACCACTTTAACTTGCTTCACTCGCTAGTTTTTTTTCAGAGGTAATTCAACAAACGATACATTTTTATGAACCATTATATTCGGTGTTAACCCTTAAGCCAAACTAGCGAGTAAAAGATAGCGGATTTCTAACACTGAACTAGCTGCTACATTCACTAGACTTCTCCAAAGCCAAGCCAAGTAAATAGAGCTTTAAGTAGTCGTATATATTCGTTATTAAATATCATGGGACTAAACAGCGAGCAAGACAACCAGATACTAATTATAACTAGTTGCTCCACTTACTAGGATTTTTTTAAAGCTTATTCAACAGAAGAGTTGAGTTTTAACGAATCTTTGTATTTGACGTTTACCTGCAGTCAAATCAACAAGTAAAAAGCAAAGAGCTTCTAACATTTAACTAGCTGTCAATTCAATAGAAAACAGAGCTTAAACGAATCGCATTTATTCGTTACCATTAAACCAAACAGCGAGAAAAAGACAACCAGTTACTGCCACTTTAACTAGTTGACCAACTGGATAGGTTTTTTTAAGCTAATTCAACAGAAGATAAGGTTTTAATAAATAGTTGCATTCGTTGTTAACACAAAACCAAACCATCGATTAAAAGGCAGCAAGTTTCTTACACTCAACTAGGTGCTCCATTCGCTAGCCTTTCCAATGGTAAATAGAGCTTAACGAATGGTATTTTTTGGTTAATATCATTGGATAAAACAACTAGTAAATGACAGCCAATTATTACCACTTTTACTAGTTGCTTCACTCGCTAGGTTTTTTCAAAGGTAATTCAACATAAGATAGTGTTTTAATTCACCATTGTATTCTCTGTTAACCTTGAAGCCAAAACAGCGAGTAAGAGATAGCGGGTGTCTAGCACTCAACGAGGTACTCCACTCGCTAGCAATTAAACAGTAGATTTAAACGAATCGTTTTATTAATAGTTAACTCTGATACCAAACCAATTATAGTGAAAAAGCTACCATAACTTTAAATAAGTGTCGGTTAAAGAACATAAGTAAAACAAGAAGTAATTTGAAAGCAGCATATGTACTCACTCGTTAGTTTGTTTTGGGTTAACGAACACTATTTAAGTAAAGTGTTATATATCCAAATTTTTTCCATTAAAGATTTGGCTTGTTTATACTTTTTCCAAGATTTAAGAGAATTTTGTCAGTAGCCTTGACAGATCAGAAGAATAATATGCACCCAAAAGTCAAATTCGGTTTTTATTTATTTGTTCCTAATTTAATTATGCGATGGAAATAATTGAAAAATCGAATCCTAAAAAAAAATGTTCAGGGTCTTGATAAAAGCGAGACTTGTAGTTTTGTTCCCAAGATTTTTGGGCGGAAATAAGCTGTGCTCCAGAGTTCCAGACCTGGTTTCAAACAGTTTTAGAATTCAGACTGAAAGATTAATTAATTTTTAGTCCGGAGTCGTTTCATACTTCAAAAATTGTGCTTATTCCTACAAAAGAGAGCGAGAGAGTAAAACATTTCCCCTTTTTGCAAGATTTAGTCCGAGGAATTTCTTCTGGCGATTTCTGGGTTGGCTGTTAAATTCGATGTGACGTTCAAGGCAAGGAATGATACAAGGGTTGAAAATTTAGTTTTTTTTTTGTAAGCTCAATGCTTTTTGATCTCAGACTCATTGCCGCTGGAAAAGAAAATTGACATAAGTCAGCATTTATTTTGTTTTCATTAAATTCGTACCTAAAAATGCTTGCATTTCTTGGACTCAAAAATTATTTATTTAAGAATCAATATTCAATAACTTAAAAAATGTTTATAAAGCAAATAATTATTGTTTTAATTTTCGATTTGATAGAAAAACGATCCGATTTAAAATTAAAGCTAAATTTTGACTTGTCAGTTTGCTTTTCTAGCGACGATATGCATCAGAGGGCTCTGGGTGTGTTTCTTTACCATCAGAGCTAGCTCGAAGCACGTTCTTTGAACTCTTTATGAACTAATATAAATAGTATTAAGCTAAGTGCGGCTAACTTCATTATTTCGTGTGGTATGACAGTGACAGTTTGTTTCACAAATAAATCAGAGTTCTTTGAGCAATCAATCTGATCAGAATGTACTCGACTTAAAAACCTTAAAAATGCATACAATGCATTTCAAATTGCATCATGCACATGAGCTATGAACTGCGAATTGTGGATGTTCACATATGTTGATTTTTCTTTCACATGAGCTTTATTTCTATTCGCAGACAGCGACGAGTTGTCAATTTTTAATTAAGCAGTATTCACATGAGCGCGAACGACGAATAGATTACAAAATGTGAATACGTTTGAAGACATATTTCATACTTTTACTTTTCAATATCTTATATTCATAATTTTAAGAAAAAAAATTTATTCGTCGCAAAAAAAATTGTAGTTTGATACGAACTGTCAAAATTTATTTGTGTTCCACATTATCCACACTCGCAACGAATAAAATAATCGCGCGTACTTAACCTTGTTTTGGTTTCGGTGGTGAATGGTAATTACTAACTTTTCTTTGGCGCAAATAATGTCGTTTCTAAGGCTAGTAAGTTTCGCAATCACGTTGGTCTTTACCAAGCTCAAAATCAAACGTTTTCTTTGACATCCTAAAATATGTAAGGAACTTTTCTGGATATTTTTCCTGCAGTCTTATTAAGGAAACATATTCTCCTTTAATTTTCCGATTTGCATTAAATGGATGCACATGAAATCTTTTTCTTGTTTTGTTTATTAACAAGGACACCAATAACAATTGTCAAAGTCAAACTTTATTCGCGACGAAATAAAAACTCTCATGTGAAAGAAATGTCAAAATCAACGAATAAACGAATATTCGTTCATTCGCTGATCGTTTGTCGTGCTCATATAAATAGCGCTTTACTCTTTTCAACAAACAAAACAAGAGTGGTATAATTTTGAGGTTAATTTAAGCGCGAACAATTTATTCCTTGCAGTGTGGATGGTATGTGGAACGCGAATAGAGTTTGGCAGTTCGTAGCAACCACACGGCAATTCGTTACTATCAAATTGTGTTTAAAAAATTGTCTTGTGTTAGAGAATAAAACGCAAATTTATTTGTCCTAACATAAGTGTGAATTGGTTTCTTATAATTTAAATGTGTTTTTGTTTGAAATTGACTTTTCGAAATGTGTAAAATCACGGTTGTTCGTCCATTCGTTCATTTGTTGTTCGCTCTCATGTGCAAGGCCCTTAAGTGATGAGCTTCAAAGCTAAACTTTTTATTAAGAACGTATTGTAACGCAATGTGACTCCAAACGGAATCTCTAGTTCAATTATCTGAACATTTGCTTTGTCTGACAGCTCAACAGCTGTAAAAAAATGTCAACAAACAAAATATTTGCTCTTTGGTGGGATGAAGTAATAGAAATGTCATTTAAAGCAACCTCGAGACAGACCTACCGTAACGTAGATGAAGACGAAGCTGAAGCGTGTTTGTGATTCAGCCATAAATGATCTTTTTGTGATAAATAGGTCTGTTTACAAGCGAAAATGAAGTATCTTACGAGGTTCACCCGGTGACAATTTGTCCTTGTCTTGTTTCCCATTTGAAAATCGAACAGTCCTTAATGAAAAAACACACATGACAAACAACAATGTCTTTGGCTTTTTCTTTCTTACAAAGAAGCTTGTTCAGGTCCATTGACAGAATTCATTAAGTAACTTAGATACACATAACATAAGTTGTTGCAATTTTAACTAAAATGCGTTGTATACTTGAAATATCTAAGCCTTATCGTTACTTGATCGAAATTTTATGAAGACAAAAAAGTAAATAAATCGCATTCTTTTTTATTAAGAACAAATAAAGTAATTCATTGGGTGTAGAAATGATCGAATTCTTTTAATTAATTGTTTGTTAAAAAAGTGATCTCATTTATACGAGCAAATGAGCCATCATCATCGTCACGTGCTTTTTAAACTGTATAATATTAAAAAACAAAACAACATGTCTTCTGTTTTTTAATTTTCTCAAAGGTTATTCAAAAAATTATTCTTTTTTTGCATTAATTTTAGATCAAATCACTTAATAATCATTCTTCGCAATTTTCTTATTAATAAATTACCCTCATATAAACTTTTGTCACTTCTGCTTTTTGTTTATAAAAAATAATGTGATATTGATCTCTGTGATTAAATTGTAATCACGAATGACCATATCAAAAAATAAAACAATAAAATTCATTGAGAACAAGATAAATATATTGCTTCTTGTTTTATTTTTGTCTTTTAATGTTGTTTTTATATCCAAAATGTTAAACTGTAAGCAAAGATTATAATACATATATTAATATTAAGAAATGCAAACTAATAATAAAAAGGCAGTCGTACAACTTTTACTCATCTTATTTAAAATAAAAAAAAAACATTCCTTTGCTGCGCCGTCTAAACGACTGGTAGTGCAAATTATAGCAACATTATTCCATTACCATAATATCTCTCACGTCATTCAATGTTAATTCTGAAATTTTATAGCTAAAAGTTGACTTACTTTACCTGCTATTATATTAAGAATTAAACACACACAAAATTGATAATATGATTCTTAAGCTTTGAAGTGCCAGTGCATAATAGTAAAATGGGATTTCTTAACTTAGCTTAAGTTATGCATTTTGTGAAAAAAGCGTTTTGCATTTTTAATACAAATTATATTGCGGTTAGCCATCAGGGAGAGGAGTTTATGTCAAAGGTTCGCACCAAAGCAGAGAATTAAAAAGTTTTTGTTTGACATTTTAATTTAAATAATCTGAGATAATTGAGCACGAAGCATGTGCGTTATAAAGAAAACCGGGAAGTTTTGGAACACGTCCATTGTGTTCATTCTGACGTTTCATGGTTGATATACATGTATTGGCATCTGCAGAACGCAGAGAAATACAGATAGACATGTATGTGTTGAAACCAGTGATAACTCTCTTTGACTTCCTATAAAATAAATGAATTTGAAAACGCTAAAGAAGTTTTTGTTTGACATTTAATTTAAATAACCTGAGATAATTGAGCACGGAGCATATGCGTTATAAAGAAAACCGGGAACTTTTAGAACACGTCCATTGTGTTCATTTTGACGTTTTATGGTAGATGTACATGTTTATTTCTTAATGTATTAGGAACCATAAGTTTCTTAGTTTCATTTATTTCTGTAAGAAAATAGAGATAAGAACCACAGTAAGTAAACTTTTGTCATTTTAGCTTAGACATATGCCATAAAATTGAATTTACCTTTTGAATTCTTTATTTTACTTAATATTTAGTTGGAAAACCTTTGCTGTCAACCACGGCTTGACATCTTCTTGGCAGACTTTCCACAAATTTTCTTCACCGTGCTCTTGGTGTTGAATACCAAGCATTTTTAATATTTTCTCACAATTCTTCAACATTTTTGGGATTTTGTTCAATGGCGTTCAATGTCATTCCACAGACTCTCAATCGGGTTAAGATCGGGAGATTGAGCCGGCCACTTCAAAACACTAACACAATTATCCTCTAACCATGATTTTACTAACCGAGAACTATGCTTCGGATCATTATCGTGCATAAAATGCATGTCAAAGGCAAATTGTCATCAGCGTAGGGGATCATATGATCTGTCAATATGTTTTTACAAATATTTTGATCCATTTTTGAGCTTATTTTGACAATGGCTTCCTATAAAATAAATAAATTAGAAAAAGCTAAAGAAGTTTTTGTTTGACATTTCATTTAAATAACCTGAGATAATTGAGCACGAAGCATTTGCGTTATAGAAAAAGCCGGAAAGTTTTGGAACTCGTCCATTGTGGTCAATTTGACGTTTTATGGTAGATGTACATGTATTGGAATCTGCACAACGCAGGGAAATACAAGAAATACAGATACATATAAATACAAATCTGAATGTGAGAAAAAATACAGTGTTGAGAACTGTTTTTGACTTCCTATAAAATAAATAAATTAGAAATTTTGTTTGACATTTTAATTTAAATAATCTGAAATAATTTAGCACAAAGAATATGCGTTATGGAGAAAAGCCGGGAAGTTTTGGAACACGTCCATTGAGTTCATTTTGACGTTTTATGGTAGATGTTAACATGTATTGGCATCTGCAGAACGCAGAAAAATACAGATAGATAGATAGAAAAAGTGACAACTCTTTTTGACTTCCTATAAAATAAATAAATTAGAAAAAGCTAATAAAAGGTAAATAATATCCACAAATCTGAAAATGTTTTCGAATAAAAGGGAAAACAAAGCTTTCATATAAGACTGTAGCCGTATCTATTGGGTTTTGCAATAAAGGTGGGTTGATGTCGTGGCGTTTGCTGTGTTGCACGTAACGCAGCCGCCGTTGTGCTAGAACCACATGTCGTCTAGGTCCATATGTTTCAATTTGGGCCATAAGAAATTAGTTATCATTGTTATGTAGCGCTCGCTGTTGACGGTGACTTCCTCACTTACGTTGTTTTCAAAAAAGTTCGGACCAATCACTCCGCTGCCGCCGGCCCAAAATCCACACCAAACGATAACTTTTTGAGGATGCATTATCACCTGGCGATCCTCGCGTGGGTTGGTGTCGTCATATGTACGGCAATTTGCTTGTTAATACAGCAATTCATCCAAAAATGCGCCACGTCACTAAAAACTGATTTTTCGGCCAAAATTGGGGTCCTCTTCCAAACCATTCAAAGCCCAATCAGCGAACAAACGGCGATGTCTATAGTCATGAACTTTGAGCTTCTGGGTGAGTTGGATCTTGTACGGGTGTAGGCCCAAGTCCCGACGCAAAATTCGACAAGTTGAAGCCTGCGAAAGTCCGAGTTCTTGTGCACGGCGAGGAATAGACTGCATCCGGTTCTGCTGTACACTTTTACAGACGGGGCGGCGAAGTTCTCGGCCGATCTTGCGGTTCTTGAAAGTACGGGTGTTGGCTGATTGCTTACTGAACCGTTTACCGTAAAATGGGAGCAATACCCTCAACTTTTGCTTTCACTCATTTTGGTACTAAAGTTTTATCATTTGAACGCTCTTTTTAAACGAGTAACTTGCAATGAAGATTTGGCATAAACAATTTTAAAATAAACAAAATATTTGTCAGATGTTACAAAAACAAAATAGCGGCCACGGGGCGCCAAAATCTACCCGCGCCTATTTAAAAACCCAATATAAAGAAATTTTAAAGACATCGTAACTTTATAATACCACTAAATAAAATAATAAAATGAGGTTTATGACAGTTGACATGTATACAATTTTTATGCTAGATTTGAAGATTCTGTAACAGTTTGTGACCCAAGCATCGTTTAGTTAAGTATTGGTTAACTAAATGAGACACGTTTTAAGCAAATCTAAAAGATACGGATGATAATGTTTCTACAACATTGGGCCTAAAGTACTCCCACGGGCATTCGTGTACCTTTTCCGAAGAAGTGTTTGAGCTCCCCTCAGTTCTTCTCCAATCTTGACAATTCCTCCTCTATTGTTCTTTTCCACGCGCTTCTCTGTGTCCCGACTCTTCTGCCTTCTTGAGTGGGTGAATTCCTCTGCATCGCTTGTCCTGCAATACAGTCATTACTTTTTCGAAATGTGTGTCCAATCCACTGCCACTGTTCCCTTCCTATACTTGTGTCAATGGGTTCCTGATACGTTTTCCTATATAATTCTAAATTGGATATACAATTCGGCCAGAAAACACTTAAGATGTTTCATAGACACCTATTAAAGAAGGTCTGTAGTTTTCTGGTAATAGTTGCTGTTATTTTCTAGGTGCTAAAACCATACAACAATACTGAGCAGAATAGTCTTCACTACTTTGTCTTCAAGTTGTGAGAATTGTTCCTCTTAAAATTGGACAGAATCCCGAACGCAGCCTAAGATTTCACGATACATCTAGCGATATCTTGTTTGGTTCCGCCTTCTGTAGAGATCATACTTCTAAGATACTGAAAAGTCTTACTCGTTGCTGTGCAATGCTTACCAGAGACGATGAGTGGGAGGTTCCAGGGCTGAGAATATTAGTTTTTCCAGTGTTGATTTTAAGCCCCAAAATGTTTGCTTCTCTCTCCACCCTTGTTGCCATTTGATGGAGATCCATTTTCCTCTAAGATAGCAAGCATACATCGTCTCCAAAATAAAGATGTTTTAGGCATGTTATCAGAGACGCTGTAAAAGCCTTCTCTCGATAAACAGCATGCGAAGTGGTGATCTATACTCGACGCACTATTCGATGAAGATCAGCAAGGTGATTATTTAATCAACGCAGGGTCAAGAGTTCTCTTACTTGTTTATGATAATCTTAACTACTATTTTGGCGACTAATGAGACTATATAAAGACCGAAAATCAATCTGTCATTCTGGTTTGCCTACAATTTAAAACGTCTACAACTATTCTAATATTAATTCACCACTGCTAAAGTCAATTCACCACTGTTACACTATTGGCGTTTTTCTTTTTTAGTTCAGAGTAGAGCTCGAACTGTCAAAAAAATAATTGCGTTTCTTTTTTAGCTCTGATCGTTCAGAGCTTCAAATTCGTGTTTCTGTTTTAGTTCTGAACACAAATAAGATGATGTTTGAAAGCCGGGAAATTAAAAAAAATCATAGTCAACACACTGAAACTTGTGGAAGAGGCTGAAGAGAAGGAAAGATAATCTAGAACAAACTTATTGCATATAGCATTTTTATGAATCAAATTTATTTCAGGCGTCAAATGGACCAACCCTAAGACTGTTTTTTTTTTAATTAATTTGATTAAAGAAAATTTTGAACGCCTTCAAACAGACGATATTTCAAATCATGACAGTTTAGTGCTCAAGTAGTTACATAATTAAATCCGAGAGCTCTGAACATACTCTGCTCGGAAATCTACTCTTGCTAAAGTCAATTCACCACTGTTAAAGTCAATTCACCACGAATTGATGAGATAGTAGTTTTTTTTTTGTTTCTTAAGGGGGCGGCGACATTAGCTATTGCATTTTTTTGCTAGATGTATCTCTGATTGAAAATGGCAATAAATTGTTAATTTGTAACTTCACTACATTTAAAAGTGTCTACGGAGTGTCTACACTTTCTAATTCAATAAAAATGTATAATTGTCTGAAAAAGACATTTCTTTTATTATGTAAAGTAAACTTGAAAAAATACCAGCAAAAATGTAAAACATGTAATGTAAAGAGTTCTGATCCAGGTAAAATTATACGTTCCAAAAATTATCTTTTTTGAATTTAAAAACCATGACTATTTCATAAAAGTATTTTGATAATTACAAAAATGTGAACAAGTTTAAACAATTTCACTATAATTTAAGTTTTTTAAAACTAAAAAATCTGAAATTCTCAACACAGCAATTTAGTTAAAAAAAAAACAACAACATCTGTCAAAATGAGTAAATACACCGCATCGAATTGTTGTTGTATTTCCATTATTCATAGACCAAATGTCAAAATTACAAATACTATATTGTAAACAAATGGGTGTTGGAGGGTGAAACGTACGAAAGATTTCGGTATTTATATGGAGTGTCTTTGGATTTACATTGATTCAATCGATTTTGAAGTTTGTATGACATTTCACAACTGACATTTCAGTTTTCTTTAACTTATATCCAGAATCAGTTTCTCTTCTTTTTTTGAAGAATTGTAATTTTGTGTTCGAAAACTCAATTAAACATTTCAAAGTCTTCTATTAAAAGATATTTCACTTTTTGGATTACCAATGAAAATTGCCATAAGTTGACAGCAAAATTGATTTATGGAAATCACTGTCACTTAGAACAATTTTGACAAACCCCTTCAAATAGTTTTTCTTTAATCCACCTAAAGAAGTGTTCAATTTTATAATCCCTTTAAAGAATTTTAAGGCAGTTGAGTATTAAAGTTATATATGTATGTATGTATGTATGCACATACGTGCAAGATGTGAACTTTTGATCGACTCAGTTGCGAGCTTGATTTAATTTTTGTTTGTCATTATGACCTACACAATTAATAATATTGAATATAAGATTATCAAAAGAGATTAATATTTCTTTAGGTTTATTTATAAACTGTCTTACTTTTTGATTAATTATAAATTTAAACTTTCGTGTAAGTATAAGTATATTCTGACGTATGTACATTCATATTAATTTCAAAAAACAGAACTCATCATTCTTTGTTCATTCAATTTACAAAGATCAAATATTATGACAATGAAATGATGACGCTTAGGATTAAGCGATTTTTATTTTTGACAGACAGAATATTTTAATCATACAAAATACAAACAATGAAGGCTTTATATTTAAATGGAATGTATAGGCATTAAAAATATAATTATTTGTCCAATAAACTCAGGTAAGGAAATCGCAAAACAGATTAAACCATCAACAATACCAGCATTGTCAACAAACAAATGTTTTTTAAAACACATTGGCACTTAAAACGTCATCTGATTTGTTTGGTTTTTCATGCTGCTAACGTATGTGTGTATATTCTAGTTTTTGAAAAGTGGAGCCACTGAAATAATGTGTAGCGATGACGGTGTTGACTCCGCTTTAATGTGCGTTGATTGATTGGAATATAATATATTAGACGTTTTTCTTTGGACCCAGCAAACTGCATATGAACAAAAGAAACTTCAAATTTAGTACATTTATTTTGTCATTCTTGTAAGTCACAAAAAAAGAATAATAGTTACCATAATTCCGCCAGAGGGCATCTGATAAAATAAAGAGAATTATCCTGAAAATAAAATTAATTTGAATCTATTTCAATTGTATTCAAGGTGTAGTTTTCTTTCATGTTTTTAAAATAAGATGGTAAATGTCAATTCGCAGATCATTTGTTTAAATTGTTTAATAACCGATATGAACATGAACATCAGAAAATCATATTACAGATTCAAACCGCTTCCTGCTAACTGCGCTGTAAACAGATTGGCTCTTAAAAGCAAATTAATATAAATTTTGGTTCAGTGGTCCGTTTTAAAATCCAAAGACTTCACTCCATGCACTTTACAGTGTTTTGCTTGATGATTAAATGTATATTTCATGAACAATTAGATAAACACCTATGGCCAATTAGGAACAAGATTTGATTTTTTAAATATTGCTGGAATGACATTTTGATCCAGTTATTGGGAATACAATTATTCAATAACATAGAGTAAGTTCCTTTGTAATCAGAGCTTCGATAACATTACACTGATTGTCATTCTGCTGAAAAAAACTCGATCTAAAGGGTATATTATTCGTTAAAAGTACCCCCCCCCCCCTTTAAGTTACGAAAATCCCTTCTAGTGCTAACTGCGCTTCAAAATCTGCCACGCTAGCAAAACACATTTGTAAGATTTTTCATCTATACTATAATCTATATATTCTTCTGGGCACGTTCCAAGTACATAATTTGAAAACAGCATCTGTGCATGTAAAATAGCGAATAAAAAACCACGTGGAATTTATGGCTGAAACACATACACGCTTCGGCTTCGTCTGCGTTACGGTGCACCTGCTTCGAGGTTGCTTTGAATGACATTTCTATTATTTCATCCCTCCAAAGAGCAAATATTTTGTTTGTTGACATTTGATTTGAGCTGTCAGGCAAAGCAAATGTTCAGATAATTGAACTAGAGCTTCCGTTTGGAGTCACATTACGTTACATTACGTTCTTTTCCTTACGATTGTCAAACGAAACTTAAGGTCGAAGCTTCATTGTAATAGCATGCATTGAATTCCTATGGCTGAACTCGTAAACGTCAGGCGAAGCCGAAGCTAAAGCGTTTAAAACTGGTTCTCCTGCTTCGCTTTATCAGTTCGGTCTCGTTCGGACACAGCCCTACTGAACCGAAGGAGGTCTGCTCCTCCTAGTGCCAAGACGTCCCGATTGTACAGGAGTCGCTGTTTCACGGTTCGTCGTCTGTCGTGGTAGATTAACGGAACTGCCAGTCTATCCTGTATCAGACCGCATCTATCTAAAAAGAGGAATGCCTCTGGTGGAATGAAGCCGTTCAAGCTTACTTACTTACTTAAGGTAGCGCTACAGTCCGGGGCGGACCTGGGCCTCAACCAACAAGCGAATCCAGCTAGCTCGGTCCCTAGCTAGCTGTCTCCAGTTTCGCACGCCAAGTTGGTTGAGGTCCTCCCCCACCTGGGTGCGCCACCTGAGTCGCGGTCTTCCTCTACTGCGCCGTCCCTCGGGATTGGATTCGAAGACCTTCCGGGCTGGAGCGTTGATGTCCATCCGCTCTACATGACCTAGCCATCTAAGCCGTTGAACTTTAATTCTGCTAACTAGGTCAGTGTCGCTGTACAGCCCGTACAGTTCGTCGTTATATCTTCTCCTCCATTTTCCTCTAGGCGTACGGGACCAAAAATCACCCGAAGAATTATTCTCTCGAAGCATCCTAAGACGCTCTCACCTTTCTTTGACAGGGTCCAGGCCTCAGCGCCATTGATAAGAACCGGGATGATGAGTGTCTTATAGATGATGATTTTAGATGCTCGAGAGAGGACTTCACTTCTCAATTGCCTTCTAAGTCCAAAGCCGTTCAAGCTTGCACTCTCTAAATACTCGTAGTTCGGATAGAATGCCCCCAAAATTAAATTGTTGGTCAAAGACATAGCTCTGGCAATGTGACCTCGAACGAGTTTTATCACGAAATTGTCAATTCTGTTGATTCGAGCCCCGTTGTATAGGACCTCGTTGGAATAATTATGAAAGAAGATTCAGCTGTTCGATAAAGCCCGAAACTTCTCCATCTGGGAAGGGGCACCGTGGAAGCACACAGGACAACCATAAACGATCATCGGCCGTATAAAGGCCATGTAACAAATTACCTTCACTCTGGGGTCAAGCCGACTGCTAAAAAACAGCCGTTTCGTCACAGCGAATGCTCCTCTGGCACTGGTCAGTGCAGCGTTTATATGTCTGTCGAAATATAAACACTGATCTAACCAGATACCGAGACTTCACTACACTTTTGCAAGCTAATGGCTGCCCGTGAAGATCAACGATGACCATCTTGCTCCAATTCTTACACGTATCCCTCGTGGCGTAGCCAACGGGGTCCGGAACAGAATTGTCTCCGACTTCTGGACATTTATTTTCAGTTTCCAGTCGTCGCAATATCGCTGAATCTTGTCGAAATCACGCTGCAAGAGAATTCTAGTAACCTCAACCTTTCAGGTCGTTCTGTACACAATTAGATCGTCGACCTTTGTAAGACTACCTTTCAGATCGCTGGTGTAAATACTGAAGAGAATCGGGGAATTCACCGCTCCCTGTTGCAGACCATTTTTAATTGAGAATGTTGTGGTAGAAGTTACATTGCCACTTTTGACAACAAACTTTCTACCGTTAAGCATATCATAAAGTATATACAACAATGGTTTGCTTACCAAGCCAGCTCAGATTTAGGTAAAGACCCTCTAACCATACGGTGTCAAAGGCCTTTTCCAAATCAACCAGAACAGCACCTGTGCATTGTTGTTTTTATTTATTCCATTGGACCTGGATATCAAAAACGAGTTTAGACGCAGCATGAATTGTGTCATGACCCGCCTAAAACCCGAACTGTTTATCCGGAATTATTTGGTTGTCCGCATCCCACTTAGTCAGAGCCCTATTGATGATCTTTTCGAAAACTGAGCTGATGCTCTGAACAGGACTTATCGACCGAAGATTTGATGGGTTGAAGTTGGCCTTTCACTTTTTCGGGAGAGGATGAACCACAGCGGTCTTCCAATGCACTTGATAATATGCGTTATTCAGTGCATTGTTGAAGAGTGTGGTGTAAATGTAAATTGGTATCATCATCGAAGAAGTTTCAGACAGGAGACCATTAATAAAAATGAGAAAAAGTGTTGGAGATAGAATAGAGCCCTGGGACACACCAGCCAATACTACTTGTATTGAACTATCCGAAAGATAATTACTTATACAATGTAGCAGGGATTTATGAAAACCGAAAGCACGCATTTTCGATAAGAAAGCCTGATCAAAATGCTTTTGAAATATCAAGTGTAGTAATATTACTTTCTCCAAAGCGATGTAAAGTTTGCTCCACTGTTCGGTGAGATGAACCATGAGATCACCAGTGGACCTATTGCTACCAAAGCCGTATTGTCGGTCATTAAGAAGCTTCCGTTCTTCGAGATATTTCTTGAGCTGATAATTAGTCAGCGTTTCCATGACCTTGGAAAGAAATGTCGGTAGTTAGATGGTGAGGAAGATTCGCCTTTTTGGGAATAGGGTTGACAAATGCGGTTTTCCATCCCATCGGAACGAGACCTGAGGAGTAGGACAGATAAAAAGATTAATCAGAGGTTTTGTCAGCGTTGAAGAACACTTCTTCAGAACAATAGCGGGGAAACCATCCGGTCCACCGGATTTATGTGTGTTTAGATCTCTTAGAACTCTTGCCACAGTACGGGTGCGAAAAAAGATTGGCCCATACTCCCTCGATGACAGGCGAAGTCAAAACACTCACTAGCAGCGTTGAACTGGAGGCAAACTACCTAGCAAAGAGATTTGCTTTCTCTAAAGAGCTTACAAATTTAGTGTCATTGACAAAGAGCGTAGGAACCAAGGAAGAGGAAGAATTCCTCATATTATTTATGAAATGACCAACAATTTTGTCTGCTTTTGGCACATTGCAGTCATTTTTGGCGTTGTAAAATACAGTCCGTCGATTACGGGTGTCCCTGACCTCCTGGCTTGCTTAACTTATTCCGGTTTTCCTCAGTTGGATTGGATTGAAAACTACTTAAACTTAACCTCTTGACCCTAACAAATTCTTTATAGCTCGTATCGAACCATGCATTTTCCTCAGGTCTGATGCTTTAAATCCTATTCGGTATAAAAGTTCTCATTCCCAAGAGAATAAAACTTGTGAGCGCTGGGGCCAACGTCGCTATCGAGTGCATAATGACCAGTTAAATATCCTAAAATACTTATTGAGACCGTCCCAGTTGGCTTTCTCGTGTTTCCAAACGGTTCTCTTAGGAGCTCTTTCTTTAACTGGAGAGTTTTAACAAGAGAAATTTGCTGATACGACCCAATGGTCAGATGTGCCTAGAGGGGATAGAACACTAATAGTGTACTTACCAGGGTCAGAAGTAAGAAACAAATCAAGAGTGTTTTCTGCTCCACCCATCACCTCGATCTCCAACAACTTACCTTCATAGCATAAAAAACAAAACCCAAAGCTTGATATAAGGTTTACCATCTTCTTAGAACCAAGCTTTCTGTGTATAAATAAGGCAAGGCTGCCAAGTATTGGAGACATGAATGATCTGGGACGGACAACTGATATAATGCTATGCCCTATTGCGATGCACTTCCTTTTTCTATTTTCAATGTTCATTTTCTTTAATAAAAGAGTTTCCAGGTTTTAGGTACACAATCGTCATGGACACATGACTAGAGTTATTTTACAAACTAAAAACTAATAAGCTTTAATTTTGTAGAAGATACATTTTTTTAAAACGACAAATAGTTTTCAAGATAAACCCAAAAAACCGTTTGTTTCTTTTCACTGCCGCTAGAGTTATTTTATAAACTATAACAGATAGGAAAAAATTAACAAATGCTTTTTTTTATAAAATTTAATGAGCTTTAATTTTCTTGTACAAATTTTTTTGATACGACAAATAGTTTTCGAGATAAATGAGAAAAACTAAAACAAACTGCGTGTTTCTCTTAACTGCCGCTGGAGCAGTCATCACCAGGCATACCTTAGTAAGTGTGACTTTTCGAAACAATCGGAAAACTGACTGGGCTTTATACAGGAACTCATTACAGAGTTTACTAGAACCTGGACTATCTAGTCCTTCCTCTAACGCTAACGAACTTGACAACAAAGTCAATGACCTTACCTCAGCTATGAACAGATCGCTAGAAATTGCTTGTCCCCTTATACACATAAGAAATTAAAAAAAACCACAATGGTGGGCCTCAGAGCTTGACTCGCTCAGGAAGGAATGCAGGAAACTTTTCAACGGGGCCAAAGCTGCTAGATTAGCCTCTCATTGGGAGTCCTACAAAGAATCCCTAAGAATCTACAAGAAGGCACTAAGGAAATCCAAGCGATCTTCTTGGCGATCCTTCTGTGGCATGAAAGAAGAAACTTCTGAAGCCTCTAGGTTACGGAAAATTCTTTCAACTAATCCAGCTATGCCAAGCTGCTTGAAAAATGCAGACGGCTCCTGAACTAATTCAAGTAATGAATCACTGAACCTACTATTGGACACTCACTTTCCTGGTAGTTCTCTTACCGAAACTTGAAAAAGTTATATACGTTCAAGTTCAAATACAACATATCCACAAGGACTGATCACAAAGGATAAGCTACAATGGGCTCTCAACAGCTTCAAACCATTTAAAGCTGCAGGACCAGATGGAATAACACCAGCCGAATTACAAAAGACTTCTGATATGATTGCACCAATCCTTGAGGCAATTTTTACCAGCTGTCTTTACCTGGTCCATGTTCCCTCGGCATGGAGAGAAGTTAAAGTTGTTTTTATACCTAAAGCAGGTAAATGCTCCCAAGTCAATCCTAAAGATCTACGACCTATAAGTCTATCATCATTTCTTCTTAAGATCCTGGAAAGATTGATTGATATCCATTTAATGGCACGTATGGATACAAGACTTCTGTCTTCGTCTCAACATGCCTACTGTAAAGGTAAATCGGTGGAAACAGCGGTACACGCTTTAGTACGCACCATCGAATATTCCCTCCATCATAAAGAGTTCACTATGGTTGCTTTCCTTGACATCGAAGGTGCCTTTAACAACGTGGACACATCTGCAATTATATCTGCACTGACATCTCTAAATGTAGAGAGTTCGCTTCGGGAGTTAATTCATTAAATGTTGGCAACTCTTCTAGCAGACGATTCGTTCGTAGAGGGACACCCCAAGGTTGTGTTCTATCCCCTCTCCTCTGGAACCTAGTGGTGAATGAAATCCTAACTAGTCTGGATGCGGAGGGTTTCAGAGTGATAGCCTATACGGACGACCTTGCTATAGCAGTTTCAGGAAAGCATCTTAATATCCTAAAAGAACTCTTACAAAATGCCTAGGACCAGACTAATACCTTGCGCTGATCGACCGATCTGGTCTTATTTTCGAGGAGATACAAAATTCCATTTGTCAACCCTCCTTATAAAGGGTGATTTTTTTGAGGTTAGGATTTTCATGCATTAGTATTTGACAGATCACGCGGGATTTTAGACATGGTGTCAAAGAGAAAGATGCTCAGTATGCTTTGACATTTCATCATGAATAGACTTACTAACGAGCAACGCTTGCAAATCATTGAATTTTATTACCAAAATCAGTGTTCGGTTCGAAATGTGTTTCGCGCTTTACGTCCGATTTATGGTCTACATAATCGACGAAGTGAGCACATGGAAGATTTTACGCAAAGATCTTGGTGTAAAACCGTATAAAATACAGCTCGTGCAAGAACTGAAGCCGAACGATATGCCACAACGTCGAATTTTCAGTGAATGGGCCCTAGAAAAGTTGGCAGAAAATCCGCTTTTTTATCGACAAATTTTGTTCAGCGATGAGGCTCATTTCTGGTTGAATGGCTACGTAAATAAGCAAAATTGCCGCATTTGGAGTAAAGAGCAACCAGAAGCCGTTCAAGAACTGCCCATGCATCCCGAAAAATGCACTGTTTGGTGTGGTTTGTACGCTGGTGGAATCATTGGACCGTACTTTTTCAAAGATGCTGTTGGACGCAACGTTACGGTGAGTGGCGATCGCTATCGTTCAATGCTAACAAACTTTTTGTTGCCAAAAATGGAAGAACTGAACTTGGTTGACATGTGGTTTCAACAAGATGGCGCTACATGCCACACAGCTCGCGATTCTATGGCCATTTTGAGGGAAAACTTCGGAGAACAATTCATCTCAAGGAATGGACCGGTAAGTTGGCCACCAAGATCATGCGATTTGACGCCTTTAGACTATTTTTCGTGGGGCTACGTCAAGTCTAAAGTCTACACAAATAAGCCAGCAACTATTCCAGCTTTGGAAGACAACATTTCCGAAGAAATTCGGGCTATTCTGGCCGAAATGCTCGAAAAAGTTACCCAAAATTGGACTTTCCGAATGGACCACCTAAGACGCAGCCGCGGTCAACATTTAAATGAAATTATCTTCAAAAAGTAAATGTCATGGACCAATCTAACGTTTCAAATAAAGAATCGATGAGATTTTGCAAATTTTATGGGTTTTTTTTTAAAGTTCTCAAGCTCTTAAAAAATCACCGTTTATTAAAGGAATCCAATTAAAATTCTCAGACGAGGCTAAGTACCTGGGTCTTGTCTTAGACAAAACACTAAATTGGAAACGCACCGTACAGGAAAGAGTATTAAAAAAAGCTACTGTAGCTCTCTTTTCTTACAAAAAAGCTACCAACAGTTTAATATTCACCTTTGCTGGGTGCCGGGCCATAGAGACATTCCAGGTAACTGTAAGGCAGATGAACTCGCCAGGAACGGTACAGTACAGCCCATCCTACCACGTTTGGCAAGTACTGGCATACCAATCGCTACTTGTAAACTGTTGCTAATGGAAGACGCTGTGAGGTGGGCAAGCACCAGGTTGAAAACATCACCACGTGTCAAGCCACAAAGAACATCTGGCCAACACTTGATTTAAAACGTTCAAGGTGCTTGACTTCTTTAAGCAGATCGCATATAAGCTCGATAATAGGTGTCATAACTAGACACTGTCTAATAGGAAAGCACGCCACGAGACTAGGCGTATTCTCAAATGACTTTTGCAGAAGCTGTATGGACGAGGAAGAAACGGTTCTTCATCTTCTCTGCACATGCCCTGCTCTAGCTCGAAAATGGAAGAATTACCTAGGAGAATTCTTCTTTAACGATCTAAATCATATCGGTATAATCAGCCTCTCACGTTTCGTATGGGACTCAAGCTGGTTCCATTGAGCTTAGGAGAAAGCCTCAAGATTCATGTGGTATCACAATGGGCCATTAAACTGGCCTAAGTGTGTCCGTTTCCATCTTGGACAGCCACTATAACCTAACCTAACCTAAGTGTGCCAAGTTTCAAAACTGTTGGATTTTTTTTGAGGTGAAGGCAATTTTCTCCGTAGATCTCAGCACACACTCCTTTGGCAGTTTTCTGGATCCTTGCCCCAACCCCTGGAACTTATTGTTTGTGTACTCATTAAATTTTTAGCTTAGTTATACAGACACTTCCAAAGTAATAATCGTCCCTATTATTTCGGCCATAGCTTTACGTTTGTAATCGCATAAATTCTATAAATGAAAATAAATAAATTAGGAGCCTCATATTATAAGAGCTGTCACATTTTCAAAAAATAATTTACTAAAATTTTAACCGAATTAAATTTAAATTAGTCCTTCAAAACAATTTATAATTAAATTTACATACACATGCATATGTATGAAAATATATATAAATATTTTAGTTTCAAATGTAACACAAGCCCAAATCATGAACACTTATAACTTTGCAAACAAAATTACGTGCGCCATGTGGCAGACCTAATCAATAAACCACCCATAGTCCTAAAGTCCTGAATAAATCTGGAAAACATGTCACATCCTATGTATACATATATAAATCTACCTTTATCATGTAACACATTCATACCTATGTATATATATATATTTATAGTACATCCAAATATCTAATCTACATTCTATATATGTATTTGTTTTTTTTTGTTTTACTTTCAGGCTCTGGGAAATTTATATTTCGTCCACCGGTCGCTAGAAGGGGTGAAAATATGGAACTTCCTTTCACACGAATGGGACTCAGCCGAAGGGAAAAACATTTACACGGGAAACATTGAGACTATCTCCACCAAAGAGAAATCCAAATTTCCGCAACACTTCTTTCCGGAAGTAAGTATAATATAACATTGGCATACATCATGTCGTACATAGAATAAGTTCATCATTTACAGTCTGTACAACAAGTAAATGGACAAATTTATTGTGAATCAGATTGATTAAAGGGAAGGAACACACATTCATTTATGCTCTTCACAGAATGAAAATAAGAGACAAATAGGTAGTCAGGAAAAGGATACATTTTAACTAAATGCATTTTAGATATTTTGAGAATTAGACGAAGGGATTTAGAATGAAAAACGAAACTATCTGCCATCTGTCACTTAACTTAAATACATTTCTGCTTGATGAAAACTTCTTTCACAGGAAATTACTTTAACTCTGAATAATAAAATATTTCCATTTTGAAATCTTTTATTCAGATGTGAGAAAAAAGCAGGCTTTGAAGAGAATGCAATCTTTTATGAATGCAATCATTATAAATCATTTATTAAATTCACTCATTTCACCAAAAGAGTGGGACTTCAAATTTTCAAATTTCGCCACTGCAATCATTTTGTTTCCAAACCTTTTACTGCAAACAATTACTTACTTACTTACTTAAGGTGGCGCTACAGTCCTGTGTGAACTAGGGCCTCACCCAACAAACTTCTCCATCTAGCTCGGTCCCTAGCTGATGTCTCCAGTTTCGCGCTCCAAGTTGGGTGAGGTCACTTTCCACATGTGTGCGCAACCTGATCCGCGGTCTTCCTCTACTGCGCTGTCATGTGGGTATGGATTCGAAGACTGTCCGTTCTGGAGCATTGGTTTCCATGCGCTCTACGTGACCCAGCCATCTTAGTCGTTGGACTTTTACCCTTCTCGCTAAGTCTACGTCGCTGTACAGCACGTACAGCTCGTCGTTACATCTCCTTCACACCCCTTTGATACATACGGGACCGTAGATCACACAAAGAACTTTTCTCTCGAACGTACTCAACCGCTTTTGTCATAGTCCATGCTTCTGCACCGAATAGCAGGATTGGGATGATGAGGATCTTGTTTTCTGCGTTTACAGAGAACCCTAGGTAGACGAGGTCCTTGACTACCTCAAAGTTACGTCTGCCAATGGTGACGTTTTGACCAAGACGTCGGTGTTGTATATCCTTTCTTGACGACAGCATGTAGTTTGTTTTGCCCTCATTAACCGTTAAACCCATTTTTTCCGCTTCTGCCTCAATACTCACAAAAGCCCCATTGACATCACGCTGAGTTCTTCCGATTATGTCAATGTCATCAGCATATGCTAGTAATTGGACAGACTTTTGAACGATAGTGCCTCTAGTGTTGACGTGTGAGCTCTGCACTATTCTTTCAAGTACGATGTTAAAAAAATCACATGATAGTGCATCACCTTGTCTAAAACCTTTTTTGACATCGAAAGGTTCTGTTAAGTTGTTTCCAACCTTTATGGAGCAGCATGAATTCTCCATGGTCATCCTGCACAAACGGACGAGTTTAACAGGGATGCCAAAATTAGACATGGCTCTATACAGCTCGTCCCTGTAGATGCTGTCATATGCGGCCTTGAAATCGATGAAAAGGTAGTGGGTGTCGATTTGGTGTTCTTGAGTTTTTTCCAGGATCTGCCGTAATGTGAATATTTGATCAACTGTGGACATTCCTGGTCTAAAACCACACTGATAAGGACCTATCAGGTTGTTGACGATGGGCTTTAGACGTTCACATATTCCGGCAGAGAAGATTTTATAGGCGATGTTAAGTAGACTGATTCCTCTATAGTAGGTGCAGTTTAGAGGGTCCCCTTTTTCCACGATCGGGCAAACAATACCGAGGTTCCATTCATCGGGCATGCTTTCTTCCGACCATATCTTACAGATAAGTTGGTGCACGCTCCTAACCAACTTATCTCCAGCTGCTTTAAAGAACTCGGGATTCAAGCAATCCGCTACAGCGGCTTTATTAGACTTCAGCTTAGATATGGCAATCTTGATTTCGTCTAAGTCGGGAGGATTGTTTGCTTTCGTCGACTATGTTGAATGGATCATCCTGCCTGCCAGCGGAATTCGGTTCGTCGTTGCAGTCTGCTGAAGTGGTCCTTCCACATCCTCAGCATTGACTGAGGTTCCACTTTAATGTTTCCACTTTCGTCTTTGCAGCCTTCTTTTCTAGGTTTATGTACCTGTGAATTTCGTTTTACCTGTTCATAAAACTTCATTCCTGCTTTTAAACCTCTCAACATCTTCGACCTCACGCTTCCCATGCCCTCTCTTTTTCCTTCTGAGAAGTCGGTGTTCCTCTCGCCTTTTCTGCTCATGAGCAGCTCTCGTCCTTTTATGCAGTGCCGCTTTGCGTGCCTGTTGTTTGGCTGTATTTGCCTGCCGACATTCCTCATCAAACCAGGGGTTCCTTGTTGGTGGCTGCTTGAAACCCAGCACATCAGATGCGGATTTTTTGATTGCTTCTTGGCAATGTTGCCACTGGTTTTCGATACATTGTGTTGGCGGTAAAGAACTTCGAGAGAGGTTACTTGTAACTCGGTTGGAGGAGGATTTGGCGATCTTTTTCGATTGTAGCCGTTTGATGTTTTATCTTCTCCCAGCACCTCGCTGTTTTGTCTTGGGTCTGAAAATCCGAAGTGCTACCTTGGCTACATCGAGGTAGTGGTCCGAGTCGATGATAGCTCCTCGGAAAATTCGGACATCCATGATGCTGGAAGCGTGTCTGGCGTCGATCGAATATGGCCAATCTGGTTGACGGTGGATTGATCTGGAGAACTCCAAGTTCCTTTGTGGATGTTGAGGTGTGGAAAACGCGTTTTGGCCACCATGACGTTTCGCCCAGCAGCGAAATCTATGAGCCTGAATTCGTTGTCGGAAGTGTTGTCGTGCAGGCTGTTTTTCCCGATTATTCCACCAAAGATGTTTTCCCTTCCTAGCTTGGCATTAAAATCGCACAGGACAATTTCGATATTGTAGCTAGGGCAGTGCTCATATGTTTTGTCTAAGAGCTCGAAGAACATATCTTTGGTGTTGTAATCCTTCTTTTCTGTGGGACGTGCGCGCATATCAGGCTAATGTTGCCGAATTTAGCCTTGATGCGTATGGTCATGAGGCGCTCATTGATGCACCTATAGCTCAAGACTTCTTGCCTGAGTCTGGCTCCAATGACAAAACCGCATCCAAATAAGCGCTGCTGGTTTTCGTGGTAGCAGTCACCATACTAAATATCGCAGTTTTTCATCCTCTTTTTTCCCGGCCTATCTCATTGTATTTCCCGGATGGCTGTGATGTCAGCTTTATACAGTCTAGGGCATCCGCTAATTCTTCGGCCACACGTGGTCTGTTAAGGGACCTAAAATTCCACGTGCATATTCGAAGTTCTATGTCCTTAATTCGTTTGCGTACGTATTCAACAGTAAATCCGTCTGTATCCGAGGCTTGTTGGTGCTTCGCAACTATGAAAGAATTGATTGAAATTATTTGAGAATGCACTTGAACGACCATGTTTCGAAGTTTGATTAAAAGTGAATTGTCATCACTTTTCAATTTCAAGTGAAAGCAAATTGCATGTTCTTCAATTCGATCGATTCCTAAAAATTCGAAATTGCTTCGAACTGTCAGAACTGAAGGATCATCAATTTTTATGTTATTTCTGAAGTAAAATGTTTGCTGTTTTAAAGATGGATGCAATATTATTGGCAATTTGAAGTAAAAAATTGAAGCAGAATTCAAGAGAAAAAATAAGATAAGTTATGATACATAAAGTAAATTCTTGATTTTTAGTTTTAAATTAAGCAAATTCGCCTTTTTTATATGTTCTTAAGGGAAATAGAACCTTTTATAATACCTTCATCGATTCCTTCAATTCAAAAACTTACTATAACCCTCCGATTCCTAGCAGAAGCAAGTTTTCGATCAATTCGCAGAAATACTAAATGTGATTTGAATGCGTTAAAAAAATGGAACAAACTGAAATACGGAACATCCATTTGCATGTTCGAAAATCTAATTCACGATAACGAATTGTGGAAAACCCAAATTCACTTTCGCAAAGTGTATTCACAATAAGTGAAAAGCAGAACATGGACAGAAGTCTTTGCATACATTTGAAGTCGTTGCTTTCAATTAAAGTCTACGCATTTACTTGAAGTGTTATCATTCTTTTAAAGTCTTTACATTCTTTTCAAGTCATTGCTTTCATTCGAAGTTTTTGCTTCCACTTTACACTAACTTAAAGTCTTTGTCACAAATTAATAAATATTTAGTAAATTTGTAAACCCTTTGCAATAAAAAAAATGTTGGGCCTTTGCATTCTTGCTTAAAATTTAGCTAAACAAAATATTCTAAGGTTGCCCATACACATCGCACACCAATTTTCGGTGTCAGACACAAAGAGATTAGAATCAAAATTTTAAAAGTGTGTATTGAAGTTTCACTTAAGAATGCAAAGACTTCAAAATAATGCAGGGACTTTTTAGTGCAATGCAAAGACTTCAAGGGAATACAAAGACTTCAAGTGAATGCAAAGAATGTATAAAGTCCCAAATGATTGGAGAAAAAATGATTATAGTCTTTTTAAGGGCAAATTTATTTCTGATTTCAATCTTTGTATTGAAGTCATAAAAGTTTCCATTCTTTTACAAGCTTGTAAAAAAGTAACTTTTTGTTGAAATTGTAAGTGGGCCTATTATTTTAAATCTGTCACACTACCATGAAATTTCTATGATGAATCATTAACGATTTTCACCATAAAAGATCTTTAACAATTCGTAATCATTAGTTTGATTTTTTATCAACTTATGTTATGAAACCTTAAAAAAAATATCTACAAACAAACAGACCTAAAATCTTTTATTATAATCAGCTTTTGCTCGTATGGTATCGTCTATTTTTTTAAATGTGCTCAAATTGAGAACGGAATTTGGTATAAATGGTTCGTGTTCAGAATTCTGACATTTAATTGCTAAATCTTAAATTCTGTTAAAAAAAAAACGCCCATCGAGATCACTTAAAAATTTTAGTTCAAATTAAGTTGTTCCGTGTTCCTGCAAAAATAATTTAATTTCATTTTATTTAATCGTTGTTTACGATTGGCACTTACATTTTTGGTCTTTTTACAATATATCGATGAACGAATGGAATATAACTATCGATTTTGATTTCACACTTAAGCAAATTTTTACAATGGAAGTAACAGAAATGTGTCATTTATGCATCATGACAGATTTTTTAAAAGATGTTGATATGCCAAAAATGCGATACGTAACAGATTTTTTGACAGCTCATACTTTTGTATTTGATTTTATAACAGAATAAAAAATCTTACCGAAAGGCCTTAACATTGCATATTGTTTGGCATTTAAAGACATTTTTACTTATTGAAATGATTTCTTTTAAAGCAATTTTATTTCAAAAACGATCCGTTTTCTTTATTCAAGTCTAATATTTTAATCAGTAGAAAACATTGTAACAATATAAATGGTTGTCACTGTTTGCTTTTACAATTAATACACAATGTTGACATTAAGGTCTGTTTAGAAGCTCCGGCTTTATGAACATTTAATGCCATGCGAACAAACCCTAAATTGCTGTCACATTATGAAATAATACAATACTAATGAAGTTTTCCATGGGCAAAATCAGATTTCTGTCAAAAATTGATAATTTATTTTCGTGGCGCATAGATTGCAACTGTTTTTTTTAAATTTTAGTATTGCCATTTCGTGTGCGTGTTAACGAGTGCAGCAGAGCTGTCAAATTTTAAGCTTAACATGTGTTTTATAATTGTATTAGTATTAGTGCAAAGATTCATTAATCTGCTGAAAGATCCAGATCTGCAGATTTGATCCTTATTCAAAACTAAATCAATTTATATCGCCCATAGAATGACAGATCTAGATCAAAAGCAAATTTATTTTATCTACCCAGAGCAACCATATTGATAACTAATGCAGAACACAAATTAGCTATGTTTTTGACGTTTGAATTTTAGCCTTATGCAACAAATTAGATTCAGAACAATCTCCAATTTCTTTTGTTTTCAATTAAAATCTCCGCTGCAGATGTAGGTTAAGCCTAGTACATACTTCCTCGTGAAGTGAACGTTCGCCAGTGGAGAAAGTGAACTTTTGACATTGCTCACTGGTACACACTTGTGAGTACACGTTGTGAACATTTGACTTCAACTTCACCAACAGTTCCCGTACATTTTGCACGTGAATTGCCCGTGAACGAAAACTCTCCACCTTGTTCTCCACTCAGCTTCACGAGCAAGTTCACGGGTGAACCAAAAACTGAAATTTGTATGGGTTCACGAGATGGTTCACAAGTATGTACTAGGCTTAAAGAACAAAATAAAAGTACGACAGACAGGTGACTAATAACGCGTTTGCTGCAAATTCTATTTTAGACTTCAAACATTAGTCTAGCATCAAAATAAAAGATTTCTAGCTAAGAACAGAATATTGTCAAACCTATCAGTAAATACAACGTTTTCAAATGTCTCACAATAACAATCCTGTAAACTTGAAATTTTGAGTGATGTCATTGGGCAGGTTCAGACAACTTAAGGACTTCATTTGCAGTCAACTGCGTTCTTTGGACGTACATTTAGATTAAAACAACTAGCTAGTTTTGCAAGTGTCATAAACTTCAAACTCTGAACTTTACTTCAACCTCTCCCTTCAGTTGATCGTGCAAATGTTGCATTTTGTATTTTAAATAAATGTTACTTTTTCCCTTTCCAACTCTTTTACATAAAACATTGTGCACAAAATAAATAAATCACACAGTAATAAAATTCAGCTCTCAGTTCAATTAAAAACTATGATTATCTGTCATTTTGACATAAGTGGAATTGACTTGATAGTTAGGGAGATTTTTCTTGGCTAACTTTTCAGTGAACTTTCCAAAAAAAAATCCTTAATTGGAAGGGAATTATTTGGCAGTGGACGAATCAGAAACTTGCCTTACTTTCAAGTGCCTTATGTCATCTGAATCTGCCAATTGTCAGCCATTAGGCAGTTTTAGACTACATAATGGCTAAACCACAACCACGCAATAGATCGATCCGTCTTTTGACAGGGTTTCCTACCGACCTTACGATATTTTACGATATCATGTGTCATAAAGCACAACCCAAAAATTTGCAAAACGTAATGAAGCTTCAAACCTCGTTGGTTGAGACAACAAAAACTTTACTTAAGTTTACTTACACCTTTTTAATTAATTTACTTATTTATTTTATTTTGTATAAATTAAGCAACAGGGGGGAAGACACTCCTGCTATATACAGATTCTGAAATAAAACAAAATTGCAATGACAATACACTTATCAGCTGTCAAAAAATAAAAATTAGATCTATTCCAGCAGTGAGCTGAAGTTCACGATATTTATGATCTAAAGCGGGGGCAAAGGTTCCATAACAGATTGTATCATAAGAGTCTATTGTTTCTATTTAACGACCGAACGCGTGATTGAGGTTAAGACATAAGAGACCATTGTGTCTATTAGATTTGTCAGAGTCGACTGAACGCATGCTTGTGGTTTACCTACCATAAGGATCTTCATTTGTAAAAATTACTTACATTTTTTGATTGCAAAATAATACCAAGGCAGCTAGTTAAGGGGGTCGTCAACCTTACGCTCAAATTTCGGGCCTATTATTCAAGGATGGATTGCGAAAAAAACCACACATGATATTTAAACACAAATTTTTTTATTTAATTATTCAATTCTCGAACTTTAATGAAAAACAAGAAAAGAGTGATTTTTTAGTAAAATTTGAACTTGACGCGTAGTTGAATGCACTACTGTCGGTGCGACGGAGTAATACGGCTGGCACTATATCTCAGCTTCAGAACCTTGAAACAACAAAAAATTTGTATCTTAATTTTTAGAATGTTGAGCTAGACACAAGCTTTTTTCAATAGTTGAAAATTTCACAAAATGGCAGCGATTTGACAATGTTTTTCAATCTAAAAATAACTAAAAAATCGTCCTAGCGAGATGTTTCGTCAAAATTGTGCCAACAATTCAATCAGCTATGCCAGGACCGTACATCTCTCCTTCCTCATCATTTTGGCGTTCACACACATACCCTCTCGTACACAATAACAAAACAAGAATACATAGACCGATTCCTCTCGTCATTCAGAATATAAGCCCTCCGGGACACTTGCCTCTTAGCGACCGACTTGAATATGGAGGGCGGGCTGTGTTTGAGGCTCGATATCTCGTAAACCAGCAAGCTTTCGATCAAATCCTTCACAGAGCATGTTTTTAGTTATGTCTACGAGGTGTGTTCAAAAAGTACCCGGAATTTTAAAATTTCGAGGGTCTGGAGAGTCCGAAGGTCAAAATTTGTTTTGTATTGTGTTGGTATACATGTCCGTAAAGTATGATACGATTTTCAGCTGTTTACTTTGTTCGACGTGTTTTTATGACCTCGGCGATTTTCGCTTGTTTAAACAACGTTTGACCAAAATCGAATCAACAGCGCTCAGGAGCTGTTAAATGACGTCAACGACGATCCAAGTTTGCTTGAAAGGGTCATAACTGGTGATGAAACATGGGTGTACGGTTATGATATCGAAACTAAAGCACAATCGACCACCTGGAAGTATCCAACGTCAACAATGAAAAAAGCACGTCAAGTTCGATCAAGTGTTAAGGGTTTGCTTACTGTTTTCTTCGATTTATAATGCCATAGTGCATCAAGAGATCTAACCACAAGGTCGTACGGTTAATAAGGAGTATAACTTTGAAGTTATGCGACGTTTGCGTGAAGTAATCCGAAAAAAACGCTCAGATTTATAGAAAAACAATTCATGGTTTTTGCAGCACGATAACGCACCTGCTCACTTGTCGTTGCTTCTTCGTAATTTGTTATCCAAAAACAATACCGTAGTCATGCCCCAACTTCCATATTCACTAGATAAGGCTCCCTATGACTTTTTCCTGTTTCCAAAGTTGAAAAAACCCGTAAAATGACGGAGTTTTTCCTCGATCGAAGAAATAAAGGCTGAATCGCTGAGAATGCTCAAGGACATTTCAAGAGTGCTTCGAAAATTGGAAAAAACGCTGGTGTATTATATCTGGGGGGGACTTCTTTGAAGGGGACCACATTGATGTTAACCAATTAATAAATATTAAAAAAAAAAAAAACGAAAATTCCGGGTACTTTTTGAACACACCTCGTACATTAGAAATATGCACAAAAAAAGGTAGAAGGTAGACGGCCTCCTTAATTTTTCAGATGTCATTGATTTTAAACTCGAGCTTTACTTCACTTATTTCTATCTTCAGTTGATCGGGCAGACATTATCAAAAACAAAAAAAATCCTCAAGCAAGCTTCTAGTCCATCATGAGTTTTGTTTTGTATCACGAACCCTGAAAATAAATAAATAACAGAAATAAAAATTCAATTGAATACAAAAATATGATAAACTGTCATTTTGACAGAAGTAGGCTTGACAATGGGCAAATTCAGATCTCATAAGAAACTTGAAAATAAGGCAAGCTTCTAGAATCTGATTGGCTAGCTGCCGAAAAATTGCTTGAAAGTTAGTCAAGAAAAATCTCCCTAACTATCAAGCTAAGTAGCTAAGTCTACTTATGTCAAAATGACAACTGATCTTGTTTTTTCATTCAACTAAAAGCTGAACTTTATTACTCTGTGATTTAATTTATTTATTTTCTACACACTTCTATTTAATGTTTTGTGTACAGTTCCTTGCATAATTAAAAATGAAATAAGTAATACTTCTTTAAAATTCAAAATTCAAGTCGTGATGAACTTGTAGCTTGGCTGGCAAGTCATTTTTTTTAGACAATGGGTTTTGGTACGATCAACTCAAGCTAGAGTTGTGTGAAGTAAAGTCCTAAGTTTAAAATTTAAAAGTGCAGTTGACTGTAAATGAATTCGCTTATGTTTTCTGAACCTGCCCATTGATTTTAAACTCGGAACTTTAATGGCTGAATCACAAACACGATTCAGCTTCAGCTTCACCTGACGTTTACGAGTTCAGCCATAGGAATTCAATGCATGCTTACACAATGGAGCTTCTACCTCACGTTTTGTTTGGCAATCGTAAGGAAAAGAACGTAATGTAACGTAATGTAACTCCAAACGGAAGCTTTAGTTCAATTATCTGAACATTTGCTTTGTCTGACAGCTCAACAGCTATAAAGAAATGGCAACAAAGAATATATTTGCTCTTTGGAGGGATGAAATAATAGAAATGTCATTCAAAGCAACCTCGAAGCAGGCCCACCGTAGACGAACCCGAAGCTGAAGCGTGTTTGTGACTCAGCCATAATTCACTAACCCAAGCTTCAGTTGATTGGGCAAATAGCACCAAAAACATTATTGTCTACAAGCAAGTCCTTTAAGATTTGTGTTTTGTATGGTAAAGAAAAAGTACTTATTCCTTTGCAATTTGACAAGTAACCCAGGAAATAAATAAATCACAGATTTTCAGCTGTCAAATTGACAGAAGTGAACTTGACACTTGATGAGTCTTCTTGACTAACTCTCCAATCAACAAAGTCCAATAACATCTGTCAAATGGTCAACTTTAGAAAAAGTCACCCTTCTCTAAGTAGCGCTTCAAGAATCCACCCCCCTAATGTTGGGGTGTTTAAAACCCCTCTTTATGAAAATTTACAAAAAGCTGTCCACTAACTTTAGTTATAGACTGTGGGATGTTAAGTGTTGCTCCCTACATATTTATCTGTTTACCTATGTGTATATAGAAAAACATTGTTTCTGTTGTTACAAAAATAAACAACATCGTCCATGATTATTATTATTTTTCTTTTTCAAATTTGTTTTTTATATTTTTTATTTCATGAGGTGCTTTATATTTTTAGTGCAAATGGTCGCGTAAAGGCTTCATGCGTACGCGCTGGGAAATTAATGGAACTGTTATTGATCTCGTCAATATTCATCTATTTCATGATGCTTCTAATTTAGCCGCCTGCGAAGAGTTCCCCTCGGTGTATTGCAAGACCAGGAGGAGAGCTCTTGTTCACACATTGGAAAGGTGAGTCTATACTATAAATGCTATGTACCTGTTTATATTTGTTTTTGTTTGCCTTGTTTTTTTTTAAATGTAGGTACAGCATAAGAAGACCGACCGAACGAAGGGCGGCGGCAGTGTTGACAGCGAGGTACCTCACTACCTCAAGGCCTAAGGGGATTTGAGATGGAAATGGGTTTTTGAAGGAGACCTTTATAGGTCATTTAACATTGAAAATAGTTAGGGAGTTGGGATGAATAAGGTTGTTTGTGATGATGATGTTTTTGTTTGGCACGAGACTTGAGGGTTGAAAGCCTACACGATGTTTGCATTTCAAAATTAGGTACACACTTTTAAAGGCTTAAATATTCAAGAGATAGGTTTAAAGTTTTATTTTATTTTATTTTTTTGTGTTGTTGTAATTTTATTGTTTGCTTTTGTTTGTTTTTATTTTTATGAAAATGTCAACAAAAACACCTACTTAAATATACTACATATAAAGTGTATTTACGTGCTGCGTTTGCTTGAGTGATTTTCTGAATTTTGGGTTAAAATTGTGACGTGTTTGGAACTTTGAATACACAAAAAGGTGAACACCATGCGTCTTCGTCGTCCTTGTCGTCGTAGTCGTCGATTACATTGAATTTATGTCATTTGGAATATTTACCTACATAGATACGAACCAATCTTTATTTAGCCCTTAAATTTCAAAGGGATGATAAAAAGGTAAAATGATTCAAATTAAAATCCTAACGAGGTGCTTTCAATTGTTATTTTATTGTCACTCGGAGGAATTTTGAATTAATGACCAACAAATTTATATAGCTTTCGATTAGGCATGGATCCTACTCAATAAATGATGAGAAATTGAAAATCTTCTTTTTAGTATTTCATTTGATTCAATTGCTAACGACATTTTTAGCATTTTCTAATTCATAAAATTAAACAAAGTAGGAACACTTCGTGTCACATGAATGGGGACAAGCTTTTTTCGTTGTTTATTTGACGTTGTTTTTTGAACCCTTAGGTTTTTTGGAAAAACCCAAAGGTGAAATTAAAGAAGTTTTTATTAAGTTTGTGATGATCTGCTGCAATTTTTCCAATGTGGACCGCGTCATCTGTGACCGCTTGTGCCTCGAAATGCTGTTTTAGTTGGAAAATGTAGTTTTCCCAATTTGCCTTCGCTGGATCGAAAGCTTCGAATCTAGTTTTGTATGCTGGTAGACGCAGCATCGTTGAGACTCTTGATTTGCTCTTGCATACTGTTGGCATTCTGCTTCATGATTTGTGCAAAGCACTCTTTCTGCTCTTTCATTAATTGCTCCATCCTCTTGGCCAATTGATGAGTTTACGCGGGTTTTATATTTGATTCAATGTTTATTGTTTAAACTTCAATACTTACTTACTTAAGGTGGGGCTACAGTCCGGGGCGGACCTGGGCCTCAACCAACATGCGTCTCCAGCCAGCTCGGGCCCTAGCTAGCTGTCTCCAGTTACGCACGCCAAGTTGGTTGAGGTCCTCTCCCACCTGCGTGCGCCACCTGAGTCGCGGTCTTCCTCTACTGCGCCGCGCCGCCGTCCCTCGAGATTGGATTCGAAGACCTTCCGGGCAGGAGCGTTGACGTCCATCCGCTCTACATGACCTATCCATCTAAGCCATTGGACTTTAATTCTGCTAACTAGATCAGTGTCGCTGTACAGCCCGTACAGTTCGTCGTTATATCTTCTCCTCCATTCTCCATCTATGCGTACGGGACCAAAAATTACCTTCGTTTGATTTCAGCGCTGGTGTCGTTGTCTGCATTAATAGCGGTGCCTAGGTAGACAAAGTTCTTAACTACCTCAAAGTTATAGCTGTCCATGGTGACGTTTTGTCCAAGCCGTCGCGGTCGTTGTTCAGTGTCCTTTTTTGATGACAGCATATACTTGGTCTTGCCCTCATTGACCACTAAACCCATCTTCTTCGCTTCCGTCACAATGCTCAAAAACGCTCCACTGACATCACGCTTTGATCTTCCAATTATGTCAATATCATCTGCGTATCCGAGTAATTGGATGGACCTTTGGAAGATTGTGCCTCTGTTGACGGTTGAGTTTTGCACAATTCTTTCCAGAACGATGTTGAAGAGGTCGCATGACAGTGCATCGCCTTGTCTAAAACCTTTTTTGACATTAAATGCATCGGTGAGATTTTTTCTGACCTTGATAGAGCAGCGTGCATTCTCCATCGTCATTCTGCACAAACGGATAAGTTTGACAGGGATGCCAAAACTAGACATTGCTCTTTAAAACTCTTCTTTATGGATGCTGTCATACGCGGCTTTAAAATCGATAAAGAGATGGTGGGTATCGATTTGAAGCTCCTGGGTATTTTCCAAGATCTGCCGTAGTGTGAATATTTGGTCGATAGTGGACTTTCCTGGTCTGAAGCCACACTGATAAGGACCAATCAGTTTGTTGACGAATGGCTTCAGACGTTCACATAATACGGCAGAGAGGATCTTATACGCAAAGTTAAGAAGACTGATGCCTCTGTAGTTGGCACAGTTTAGAGTCTTATGTATCGGGCACACTATGCTGAGATTCCACTCATCGGGCATGCTTTCTTCCGACCATATTTTGCAGATGAGTTTGTGCATGCTCCGTACCAAGTCATCGCCTGCTGCTTTGAATAGTTCGACAGCGATGCCGTCAGCTCCAGCAGCTTTGTTTGACTTAAGTTTAGATATAGCTATCTTCACTTCGTCAAGGTCGGGTAGGCGGAATTGTTGATCTGCATCGCCGAGGTTGAGTAGTTCCATCTCCCTTACAGCGGAATTCGGTTCGTCATCGCCTTTATATAATTTGGAGAAGTGATCTTTCCATATTCTCAGCATCGACTGCGGTTCTACTACGATGTTCCCCTGATCGTCTTTACAGGCTTCGCTTCGTGGCTGGTACCCTTGGGAGGTTTTTTTACCTTTTGGTAAAATTTACCAACCTCATTCCTGTTGTGACATCCCTCTTTCTGCTCGATCGCGCGCTTCTCATGCTCTCTTTTTTTCCATCTAAGAAGCCGGTGTTCCTCTCTCCTCTTCTGCTCGTAGAGTTCGCGAGCAGCTCTAGTGCTTTTGTGCAGCGCCGTATTGTATCCCTCTTGTTACGCTGCGTGCGCTTGCCGGCATTCGTCGTCAAACCAGGGGTTTCGCTGTTGTGGCCGTGTGAAACCTAGCACTTCAGAGGCGGCATCTCTGATGGCTGCAAGGCAATGTTGCCACTGATTTTCAATGCTTAACGCAGGAAGCATAGGACTCCTTAAGAGGTTATTAGAGACTCGATCGGAAAAGGACAAGGCAGTCTCTTGCGATTGTAGCCGTCTAACGTCGAATCTTCTCACAGTACTTCCTTGTTTTGGCTTGGATCGGGATATTCGTAGACGTACCTTGGTTACAACGAGGTAATGGCCCGAGCCAATGTTGGCCTCTTTTAATGTTCGGATATCCTGGATACTGGAGAAGTGTCGTGCGTCGATCGCAATGTGGTCAATCTGGTTGACGGTTGATTGATCAGGAGATTTCCATGTCCCCTTGTGGATATTAAGATGCGTGAACTGCGTACTAGCTACCAGAACGTCTCGCCCCGCAGCGAAATCGACCAGCCTGAATCCGTTGTCGGAGGTAGTGTCGTGCAGGCTGTATCTCTCGATTATGCCACCAAAGATGTCTTCTCTTCCTAGCTTGGCATTAAAATCTCCTAAGAAAATTTTAATGTCATAGCAAGGGCACTGCTCATAAGTCTTGTCCAAGAGCTCGAAGAATATGTCTTTGGTGTCTTCATCTTTCTCCTCTGTTGGGGCATCCACGCATATAAGGCTCATGTTGGCGAATTTAGCCTTGATGCGGATTGTCGTGATGCGCTCGCTCACACTGTTGAAACTCAAGACTTTTTGCCTGAGCCTAGTTCCAAGAACAAATCCACACCCAAATAGACTCTGTCTTTGTTCTCGGTAGCAGTCGCCGTAGTAGATATCCCAGTCTTTAAGTTTGCGTTTGCCCGGTCCATCCATCGCACTTCTTGGATATCTGTAATATCTGCCTTGCAACAGTTTAGGGCTTCAGCTAATTGTTCGGCTGCACGTGGTCTGTTAAGGGACCTAACATTCCACGTACATATCCGAAGTTCGTTGTCCTTATTTCGTTTGCGTGGGTTGTCAACAGTAAATCCGTCTGTATCCGAGGCTTGTTGGTGCTTCGAAACTTAAGGTATTTTTTACGTGGCCAGGAATTCACCCCGATGGCACAACCCCCAACCTTGAGGGCCAGATCCTTAGTATAACTCCAAGGAAGGGGAGCCGGATAAACCGCTCCTTACAGGCCTGGGCTCCGAATATGTCGAAGAAGCCCTATAAGGTGTTCACTAAGTAGTTCAGCCTTACTGGAACTGTAGACGCCAACGTTGATTCTATCTCGAGAATTCGTCCGCTGCCGCCTGGATAAGGAGAGGTGCCTTAGTGGAAACACCTCTCCCCCCTCTCTCGTTTGCTGCCCCCAACAACTTTCTACTGGCGTTGGAACCCAATCTCCAGTTGAGGTACTAGGAATCCGATGTTCACCGCGGGAGGTGAGAGTAGAAGTTGATAGACAGAGGTGGGTTTTGAGAAAAACCTGTGGACGCTTGTGTCCTCTTGAATGCACATGTCTACCATTTACAACTTCAACAGGATTCCTATTATAAAACCATTTATCGTTCGCACTTGTTCCTCCACCTACCTTCTTTACAATCATGACTTTGAAATTGTCCAGATTGACCACAAGGTTCCACAGATCGTAATATTCTTTTAATTTGTTAAAATTGGTTGTATTGTATTGGTTGTAGAGTTTCCGGAAAATTCGCTACCAAAAAGCAGAGCTTTGATTTGCAGTCCTCCATACTCAATACCACCAGTTTTAGTTTTTAGTTTTCCAAATGTTTTAAGTGATACCAAATCTGTAAAGCTTGTAAATAAGAGTATCGCGATCTACGGTATCAAAAGCCGCTCTGAAGTCCACAATAAGAACTCAGCAATACTTTTTAGCACAAATACATGATCAATAGTAGAATATCCAGATCTAAAACTACCTTTTAAATCACTTAATAGATTTTTCAAAGCTATCCAGACTTTAAGTTGCTTCTGGAGTGCAGCAGTTAAGATTGTTTACGTGGCATTGAGGAAGGGAATACCCCTATAGTTCAATGGGTCATTAGTACTACCTTTTTTATGTATTGGAAAAATAAGCGCTTCCTTAAACTGATCTGGAACTATTTTATCTAAAAAAAACTTGGTTCTTCAACACAGATAACGTTATTTGTCCCGTATTTATAAAACTCAACGGTTGTGGATATCAACGAAATTCTTTATTCCTATAAAAGTATGTTCGGGCACGATTGCAGAAGTCCAGACGCTGATCCCAAGTTTCGACGGTTTTCAAGCATAAATCGACCGATACTGCAATTTCACGTTCCGTATAGATACGAAGTTCATCAATCGCCACTGGCTTGTTGGCATAGACTGGACGTAGCCCCCATAGGAAATAGTCTAACTGCATCAAATCACACGACCGAGGCAGCCAAGCGACTGGACGATTTCGTGAGATAACACGTTCTCCAAACTTTTTCCAATAAATTGATTGTGACATTCGCTGTGTGGCTTGTGGCGCCGCGCAGCTGTCTGTCCTGTTGGAAACTCCAAGTCCATATCATCCAATTGGGGTTAAAATATACGGTTATAATTGAACGATAGCGATCCCTACAGTAACGTGCCAGTTTTGATCATCACGGAAGAAGTACGGCCTATAAACCACACCAAACCGTAATTTTTTCGGGATGCAATGATGACTCATGGAGTACGTGTGGATTGCTGCCTGAGCCATTCATGAGCCTCATAGCTGAAGATGATTTTTCGATGAAAATCCGAATCATTTTCAAGTTGTTGCTCAGCCCAATTCACAAGCATACGACACTTCTTCTTACATCAATTTAATGATATAAGGATGCAGTCCAAGATCTTTTCGCAAAATTCGGCACGACGACGCACGCCGTCACAGAGATGCCCAACGCTTGAGAACGACGTGTTAGAGACACATTTAGGCTTTCTGCAACTGAAGCCTCAGCGGCAGGAATATTCCCGACACTACGACCACTTCTTTGTCTCTCTGGCACGGGAAAATTTCGTACTGTGCCTGTGTATTCGAATTATTCCACAAGACTCCGAATTTCGGTACTAAATTTTAATACTTTCGACTCGTTGTTGGCTCGTATTTCTTTCCATCATGAAATAGCAAACCTTACTGAAGAGAAATGTCAAAAGAGCGGCAAGAAATATGGAGTCGTTTGCTGTCCCTGTCGCTCTACTTTTGTAGCGTCCATGTTGAAAAACCCTGTATATGATAATAAAATGAAAATCTTCTTTTAAGTGTCCCATTCGACTCAATTGCTAACGACATTTTTAGCTTTTTTAAATTCATAAAATTAAACAAAGTAGTTACCTATACCTACCTCTGTACATATCTTACCTTTAGCAATTTCAAATTGTATTTATAAAGACTTTTGAAAAATGTAAATTTTCAAATTAAATGTATCAAAATCTTGAGTGCTTCTTCTTTATTTGAGAAGCTCAAGTTTTAATTCAAATATACTTATAGTCCTTGAAACTTAAATCCCTCAAAAAGTTAAAGAAAGTTTTGTTGTGTTATTTTGTTTTAAATATTAGAAAATTGTTGCGTTGAAAACATTTATGTACTCAAAAACATACATTAGTAGATATCTGATCGATTTACTTAGACGCCAAAGTCTACGGAACAAAAAGAGTACTTTCATCTTGAAAGAATAATGATTAGTTGTTAAAAACTTTTCTACATACATAAATATATTGATTTTACAGATGAAACGTCTGCCTCTGCAGTTTACAAAGTAAACATAAACTTATTTAATTTGAAGGTTAAAGAAATCTAAAACTGAGTGCTCATCATTCGCCAAAATAAAAACAAACAATTAAACAAACAAACAAATAGAAATAATTGATAAAATGTTTTTGAAGGCGTCATCGTTTTTGAGTTATGACTAATGGTTGCGTATTTGGGTCTTACAAAGGATACAAGTTTGAATAATTTCTCAATGTGTAGTTTAAAAACATCGGTCATCATGAGTGAATTCCACATGATTTCGAAATAACAGGAACATATGCTTAAGTCATATAATGGTTTACAAAATAAAACGACGACGCGACGATGATCTGATCTCATAGCAAAATTTTAGAGAGCACACAGTAAGTGGAGCTGAAATGGATTGATCGTTTCGGCAACATCTTCATGAACAATACGAAACACTGCTGACTGCACGTACTTGGTCGTGTTGAAATTGTTGTTTGGAGTATTTTAGATTCACTTTTTCAAATTTAAGTTGGAAACTTCAAACAAGTTAGACGTGCGTCGTTTTATTTCTCTGGGAAAGGTTAGGTTAAGTTGAAGTGGTGCCGTTGACGTTATCGCCAAACTTAGTTCAATGTAGATCCCTTATGATACCCTTAAGTACTGAACTTCCCTAAAAGATTGATTTAAACTATGATACAATGAGTTGTTTTGTTCAAGCCATTTAGAAGCTTTGATGAAGGCTACTTCTTGGAATATCTTCAAGTTCTTAAAGATTATAAGTGTCTGGGTAAGACTTTGTTTCTAGTGTAATATAGTGCTGGGTAGTGGCATAGGAAGTGGAGTGTGTCTTCTCATTCTTTCTCATCATTGCATTCATTGCAGATGCCATCATGTCCCTTGTCATTTTTATGGTAACCCAACAGGTTTTGACCTACCATCATGCTTACAAGAAGTCGTAAAGATTTTTCTTCTAGATGATGTGTGAAACCCAAGTAGGTGAAGATTCCGATCCTGCTGAATTGTTAATTCATGGGTAATGGTTTGTGCCTTTATTTTCTTAAATTTAATTGGGATTCTTTTTTTATTGGATAACATAATTCAATTAGAAATCGCCAATAAGAAACTTCTGACAGCCATCAAAGAAGCAATGCATCGATTTATTCCAAGTAAAAACTTGAAATTGAGCTCAAAACCTATATGGTTTAATAAGAGATTAAATAACCTTAAAAATAGAAAGAATAAAGCTTTCAAATTACATAAACAAAATTATAATAATCTTGAACTTCGATCTAAACATAATGCTATTCAATGCGAATTTGACATATTAAATACATTTTTGTATAATTCCTACATGTTTACGAATGAATGTAATATGAGGAATAACAGTAAATATTGCTGGAACTTTATTAATTCTAAACGTAAGACCACTGGTTATCCAAGCTGCCTGAAATTCAATGATCCTACAACTAGTGATGTTCAAATAATTTGTTCTACGGGTTCTATGATTTTTGATGTTTCGAAGATTGGTTCTTATTATTAGTCGTGTTTTTATAGGCTCTATATTTTCCTTTTTTTTCTTATATAAATCGTGTTTAGATATTTGTAGTGGTGTTAAATTTCACTGAATAAGTGAACTTTATTTTGTTTTATTCAATAACTTTATCAAATATTGTGATGTGCTTTTTGTTTACAATTATTTTGTATACTTTCTTTGTTTGACTAAATTGATTCCACCTTATTAGTTTTATTTCATTATATTTTTGTCAACCGACCCAGGCCAGTAGGCCAATAAGTAAAAGCTTGGTTTAATTGAGACTTCTACTTAAAACTAAACCCTAAAACTATAAAATAAGTATGTAAGCCGGCCAAGGCTTAAAACCCCATCCCGACTACTCAATATCAAGTGCCGATTGAAGCCACCAAAACTGGTTCTCCTGCTTCACCCTATCAGTTCGTTCCCGTTCGGACACAGCCCTACTGAACCGAAGGAGCTCTGCTCCGCCTTGTCCCATGACGTCCCGATTGTACAGGAGTCGCCTATCCACGGTTCTTCGTCTGACGTGGTAGATAAACGGAACTGCCAATCTATCCTGTATCAGACCGCATCTATCTAAAAAGAGGAATGCCTCTGGGGGAATGAAGCCGCTCAAGCGTGCACTCTCAAAATACTCGTCGTTCGGATAGAACGCCCCGAAAATTAAATTGTTGGTCGAAGACATAGCTCTTGCAATGTGACCTCGAACGAGTTTTATCACGAAATTGTCAATTCTGTTGATTCGAGCCCCGTTGTATAGGACCTCGTTTGAATAGTAATGCACATAAGAACATTCGGCTGTTCGATATAAGCCGGTACAGAGTCTTAAACACTGCCGCTCGAACACCCGAAACTTCTCCATCTGGGAAGGGGCAACGTTGAACCACACAGGACAACCATAAACGATCATTGGCCGTATGAGGGCCATGTAGCAAATTACCTTAACTCTGGGGTCAAGCCGACTGCTGTAAAACAGCCGTTTTGTCAGACCGAAGGCTCCTCTGGCCCTGGTCAGAGCAGCATTTATATGTCTGTCGCAATATAAATACTGATCTAACCAGATACCGAGGTACTTCACTACGCTTTTGCTCGCCAATGGCTGCCCGTGAAGATCAACGATGACCATCGTGCGCCAATTCTTGCACGTATCCCTCGTGGCCCCAGCCAACGGGGTCCGGAACAGAATTGTCTCCGACTTCTGGACATTTATTTTCAGTTTCCAGTCGTCGCAATATCGCTGAATCTTGTCGAAATCACGCTGCAAGAGAATTCTAATAACCTCAACCTTTCGGGCCGTTCTGTACGCAATTAGATCGTCGGCGTACGCAATTGCCTTTGTAAGACTACTTATCAGATCGCTGGTGTAAACGCTGAAGAGAATCGGCGAATTCACCGCTCCCTGTTGAAGACCATTTCTAATTGAGAATGTTGTGGTAGAAGTTACATTGCCACTTTTGACCACAAACTTTCTACCGTTAAGCATAATTGAGACTTGTGTTGAAGCACGTAGGTACGAGTCCCGCTTCCCGTGGTCATTTTTTTTTATTATTTTTAATTTAAATACCATTTTATCTTTATTTTTTTTTTATTATTTATTTTAACACTATATTTAGGAAATGTGGATTGCTACAGTAAGAACTGCCAACAGGGTGCTAATAATAATCCTCTATTTGCCTGTTTCGGACCCTGTGGTAATCTTTACCATGCAAAATGCGTTGGTTTAACTAACGCTTTCATTGAAAAAATAGCCAATTCTAAATTTGCTTACTGGTACTGTCACGACTGCCGTTAGCTCTCTGTATCTCGACTAGCTTTTAAAATGTCTTCTTTTAAGGCTGACATTTTAAAACTTTCTAAAGATTTTGAAGAGCTACTGAAGTCTTTCAACACTGCAGTTTGCAAATTAAATGCATACTCTGCAACCAACATCATGGTCGATAGTTCTACTTCGACTAATGATTTGGCACAGACTATTGCCACTACTTTCTCTTCTACATGTTTAGATATTCTCGCGTAATCAGGTTCTGGTGTTAATAACGCAGAAAGTGTACCTGAGAAACAAAAGAAAAAGTCTAAGAAAAGAAGCCGAGAAAACTCTGAACTTGCTAGAAATTCTACCCCACCATCAAAAAGAACAAATGTCAACATCACTCCAATACCTACAGATCCCACCGGAACTCCCAATATACCTCAAATTGTTGCCTCAGATTTAGCTTCCAATAGTGACACCGTTACAGGAACTGTAATAAACAACGTCATCCCTATCAAAGCTGTCTCCAAACCAAAAATAATTTGTATATCTTGTCTGGACCCAGTTACTACGCCAGAAGATATAACTTCCCACTTAGTATCTACAAAGAGCATACCTTTCAGTTCATCTATCAGGTGTACTAAGATCAGTAAACCAAAAAGCTTTGTTTCCTCTTTTAAATTAATAACGAATTCCACTTACTTTTATTCTATTTGCAACCCAAATATATGGCCCGCAGAGACTTTAGTCAAAGAATTTAATCAACGTCAAAAACAGGGTGTTTCTTTCTCTTCTACCAAAACGTAAGGGGACTTCGTAGCAAGACTACTGACATTTTTCTTAACTCCCAATCAATTCCACACGACGTATTCGTTTTGACAGAAACGTGGCTTAATTCAAGCTTTTCCGACACAAAACTTTTAGTCAAGAGTTCGAAGTTTACAGAAACAATCGTCATGTTGGTAATGCAAAGGATTTCGGTGGAGGTGTTCTCATAGCGGTAAAAAATACATATTTCTCTTCTGTATCTGTATCTTTCCATTTGTATTATTGAACTGGTATGTGTAAAGATAATGGTACAGACTAAGACTTTTTTCATTTTAAACGTTTACATTCCTCCAAAAAGTTTGGAGTCTGTTTATAACGATCTCTCCTTGGCATTAGACTATCTTATAAATTTGTCCAGCTCTGACACCAATATCTTACTTTTAGGTGATTTTAATTTACCACACATTGACTGGAATCTTCTTCTTCTTCACAAATGGAACTATCACTTCTCGATAAAGTCCTTCTTACTGACTTACAGCAAACAAGCTGTATTAAAAACTCAAAAAATCGAATTCTCTTGTTCTAAAATCTAGATCAGGAATTACTAATATTGACAAATATCACCCCCCTTTGGACATTTTTTTGACTTAAGGAATCACCTTACTAATCACAGTAATTCTTTTGATTGCTTCTATAATTTTGATTTCAGAAGATCCAATTTCCAGCAGTTGTCTGAAGATTTAACCATTTTTGGAATTGCTGATACACTAGCATTTTCTAACATTGACGAAGCAGTTCCAACTTTTTATAGGATCCTTAATTATTGTTTTGAAAAAAATGTACCGATAAAGAAATCAAGAAATACAAACTTTAGCCATCCTTGGTACACGAAAGAATTGCGTTTACTACGTAATAAAAGAAATAAGGCATGGAAAACTTTTCTCAAAACTCTCTCTCCAGTCAACTTCTCTTTTTATGTTGAACTCTTTAACCAATTTAAATCTCTTTCTAATTTTTTATATGCTTTTTATGTTACTAATATGGGCACCTCTTTGAAAGAGAATCCTAAAAAATTTTGGAATTTTGTAAACTCAAAGAAAAAATCAGATGGCTTTCCAGTTAACTTCACTTACAAGAACCTTTTCTTGTAACTTTTGATATCTGTAACGCTTTCGCAACGAATTTTCCGTGAGTCATTTGTAAATAGCCCTTAAGAAGTTGATGAAGTATATTTGCATAATCTTCACCTGTGCTGCAGAGTACGGTCCTTGATCTTTTATCTGCGTTAAATGATGACTGCTCAGCCGGTCCTGATGGTATTCCCCCTAAAGTACTAAAAAAGTGTAGTATGCTTTAGTTGAACCCCTTACGTTTTCATTCAAACTTTCTCTAAAAACAGGCAAATTTCCCAGTATATGGAAGAAGTCATTTCTAACACCGATTTTCAAGAAAGGTAACAAGTCAGATATAAGCAACTACAGGCCCATTGCAAATCTTTCTTGCATTCCTAAAGTATTTGAACAAGTTGTTTGTGAAAGCGTAGCATATTTTAGTAAAAATATCATTTGCGAACAGCAACATGGTTTTGTGAAAAAAAGATCAACCGTTACTAATCTCCTCACATTCTCAAACATATGTTCAAACGCTTTAGAACAAGGTTTTGAAGTTGACTGTGTATACACTGACTTTTCTAAAGCTTTTGACTAACTTAGCCACGGAATTATTTTATTTAAACTTAAGGCTCTTGGTTTTCCACCATTTTTCTTAGTTTGGATTAAGTCATACCTTGAAAACAGATCCTACGAGGTAAAATTTAGAAATTGTCATTCTGAACCTTTTGTTGCTTAATCTGGTGTTCCCCAGGGAAGCCATCTTGGCCCTTTTCTGTTCATCCTGTCTTTAACGATGTATCGTCATGTCTACGCTCAAGTGAAGTTCTCATTTTTGCTGACGATATGAAGATTTTCAAAATAATAAACTTCAACCAGTTTCACATTTTGGTGTGGGAAAAATAGCCTTTTACTCAACCCTTTAAAATGCCAGACTATAACTTTCACTAAAAAACTAATCAGTAACGTATTTGACTACTGTATATCACAGCAAAAACTCTGTCGTGTCTCCACATTTAAAGATTTAGGTGTACATTTCTGTTCTTCTTCTGTACTTAGAGTTTACACATCACATTAATTTTATTGTTAATAAAGCAAGTTCTATGCTTGGTTTTATAAAACGCCGGGCAAAGGAGGTCAATGATCCCTATGTTAACCTTTCTTTGTATAATTGCCATGTTCGTCCTCATCTTGAATATGCTTCGCAGGTATGGACTCCGTATTAAGAAATTCATAGAAAACGTATTGAATCAATTCAACATAATTTCATTCGCTTTGCCCTAAGGGTCCTTTTAAATCTAAATAAGGTGGGATTAAAATCATTGTTTAGAACCAGTGCTCCACTATCGTAAACGTTCACATTTTTTTCTTTGATCTGTAATAGTTAAATGCTAATTTTGTTTTGTATTTTGTGCGTGTGTTAGGCTATATTTGTATTATTTTTTACTAACAACTAACACATGCACTTATGATGAGCCTCTGATCGTATAAAGAAGGGTCCGGATGGGATGCCTCCTATTTTTCATAAATGTGCTCATTCACTGGCTAAACCACTTACGGACATTTTCAATGCATCTGTATCCGAGGGTACATTTCTTGATAGTTGGAACTATCGTTTCTTACCCCAGTCTTTAAATCTGGATCTAAGCAGGATATTACTAATTACCGGCCTATTAACAAGATTTTTGCAATGCCAAAACTATTTGAAAAAATTGTTTACAATAGGTTATCTTTTCAATTACGTAACTGTATAGTAAATCAACTACAACAAATCTGTCTCTAATGACTAATTACATCATAAATAATTTTGAAGATCATATACAAACAGATATAATATTTACTGATTTTGCTAAAGTATTCGATTGTGTTAACCACAGGGTGCTTCTGCATAAATAGTTTTCTCTCGGTTTTCACTCTAAACTTCTGAACTTGTTAAAATCTTACCTTTCCAACAGGTTTCAAATAGTTAAAATTGAAGACTATTATTCTGAAAACATTGATGTCCCATCAAGCGTTCCTGATATTCCGTCAATTTTTGTATCTTCTCCTTGTCTCTTATTTACCGATGACCTTGAGTTGTATCGTGGAATAAAATATTTATCTAATTGTCATTTGCTTCTTGAAGATGTAATTATATTAACAGAATGGTGTCAGTATAATTTCCTCCAGCTTAATATTTCTAAATGCCAAGTTATGTCGTGTTTTAGACATACTACCCCTATTCTATTCAATTATGAACTTAAGCATGTAACTTTAGAACGCGTTGAATGTAAGAAGGACCTTAGAGTCGTTTTAGACATTAAACTTTCATTCCTGCCACACATTGACTATATGGTTAACAAGGCTAATCAAATGCTCGGGTTTTTAAAGAGTAACACAAGAGAGTTCAAATATCCATGTTCTCTTAAGTCACTTTTCAATTCTCTGGTAAGAATTGTGTTGGAGTTTTCTAGTGTGGTTTTAAATCCTTTTTATAGAAACTCCTATAATAGAATTGAAAAAGTTCAAACAAACTTTACTAGATATTTAATCTTTAAACTACATTGGCGAATTGAGATGCCAACCTACAAAACAAGGTGCTTATTATTCGATATTAAAACTCTGGAAAGTCGGTGTACTTGTACTCTCACACCACCGTTTCGCCTTATATATAAGGAATGATGTTGCATTTCATTGTACCAACTTCCTTTTTAATTTGATATGGTTAAAATTTTCCTTGAATAAACACATCATTCGCTATTGTTTTCTTTATCGGAGCCCAAACCTGGACAGAGTTTCGACTTCTCAGGAATTTGATGCTCTGTCTGACTCCATCCAAATAATTTTCTCCCTGTATCCTCGCACTGAAATCATTATTGCGGGCGATTTCAATGTTCACAATTTTTCGTGGCTTCTCTATTCGGGCCAGATAACACCTGAATAATGCGTGCTGAGATAGATTTTTGCTGAGTTTAATCATCTTACTCAGCTTGAGCCTACTCGAATATCAGACGTTAACGGCCGAGCAGAAAATACACTTAACTTGTTTCTCACTTCTGATTCTGATAAGTATACAATCAGTGTATTGACGCCTCTAGGCACATCGGACCAAAGTTGCATATCTGCTTATTTCTCGTGCCAATCAGATCCAGTACGGAAAGCCAACTGGGACGGTCTCCATAATTTCTTCAGGATCTTTCACTGGTCATTATGCTTCCTCGGTAGTGACGTAGATTTCAGTGCAGATGTGATTACTAGTATGATTCATCTGGGAATGAAACGTTTATAGGAAATAGGGTTAAAAGTATTAAACCTAAGACTAAATCATGGATTGATTCGAGCTGAAAAGAGGTTATCTTGGAAAAAGAGGTGAGCTTTTAGAGCCAACCCAACTGAGAAAAAGCGGAAAAGGTTTAAATAAGAAAGGACCAACTCTTTGCATGACCAAAAATGACCGCAAAAAATTATGCAATGTCCAAAAGGCAGTAAGAATTTTCGGTAATCTGTAAAAAATATGAGGAATTCTTCCTCTTCCTCGGTTCCTACGCTTGTTGTCAATAATACTCCTTTAGTAAGCTCTATTGATAAGCTAACTTGTTTGCAAGGCTGTTCGCCGAAAATTCCACCCTACCAAATAGTGTCATAGGTCCCCCAGTACTTTAATGGGACCAATCTATTTTCATACTCGTACAGTGGCGAGAGTTCTTAAAGATCTCAACATTCATAAATCCGCTGGTCCGGATGGCATCCCCGCTAGTATTCTCAAGAGGTGTTCTTTCACGCTAGCAAAATCATTAAGTAAGCTTTTCCATCTATCCTATTCTTCTGGACTCGTTCCGAATCTTCTTTCCCAGCAAATTATCGACCGATAGCACTTACGTCCCTTCTTTCTAAGGTCATGGAAACGGTGATTAATTATTTTTAGAAGGAACGAAAGCTTCTTAATGACCGGCTTTGGTAGCAATAGGCCCACTGGTGATATCTCACTGAACCGTGGAACAAATCTTTACATCGTTTTGGAGAAAATAAGATTATTGCACCAGATATTTCAAAGACATTTGATAAAGTTTGGCATCTTTCTCTCTTATTGAAAATGAGTGCTTTTTGTATTGACTAATCTCTTCTTCGTTGGATTAGAAATTGTCTTTCGGATTGGACGGATTTAAGTCTGAAACCCATAAAATAAATGCTGGTGTGGCCCGGGGCTCTGTTTTGTCTGCGACCCTTTTCATTTTTATAAATGTTCTCCTGTCTGCTACTTGTAATCAAATACATTGTTTTGCTGACGAAAGGACTCTTAGCTTTTCATATTCGTTTCCAGACTCACAAACCTCCCCTTCGGATAGAGAACTGCAACGGCAAAATATGATAAACTCAATAAATTCCGACCTGTCTTGTATCGTTAAAACGATGTATACCCTCTTTGGCACTTTCTATGATTGGCACTTGCATCAATGAAACTGAAAATCTTGACACCCTAGGAATGTGCTTCAGCAACCACCTTTTGTGTAGCGATGTTACCAAAAATTGCCGCAAGTTTTTTTGTGACGTTACAAGAAATTTGTTTTGGGTACAATCTACAGTTGCTGGTGCTCCAGTAACTTATTTAAGCTTCTTGGACAGTATTCAAAGAAATGCTTTTAAAATGATAGCTGACATTAAATTTATCAACTCGATTACGTCACTCGAAAATCGACGCAAAGTTTCTTGTCTCACCCTTTTTTACCGTGAAATAAACCCAATTCTTGAAATGTCACCTTTTTTCACTTGGCTTAATTACACGGCACCCAAACATTTTTTTTTCTGTGAGTATCCACAAAAGTAATTCTGTTTTGCGCAAAAATAAATAAATTTGAAAAAATTAAAGTTAAGTTTTTTATTAAATTAAAAAAAAAACATGATCAGCTGTCATTTTTACATTAGTGGACTCTATTATCACGGAGATTTTTGACTAACTTTCCAGTCTTCTTTCCAATAAAGTTGCCTTAATTGGTTGCCTTGCCTTGAAGTTCCTTATGTCTGAACCTGCCCAATGAAAACTGTTCAAGTGGTTCCTGTCATCATAAATTATTAGATAGGGAATACTTGAAAAAAATCTGTTCACACATTTCTCACAGGAAATGTAAGAAATTTTGTTTATATTTCTAGGAATATGGAAATCTTTAAGACCTTAAAAATATTAACTAGCCAAATCATTCACACCAAACTCCAGAATTTTCAAAATAAAACAAACATATCAGCTGATGAGATGTATCCGGAAGACTATTCTGAAATATAAAATTTCAGTTTCTTGGACAAACATTTTTTTGAAAATTTCAAATTTTAAATTTTCTCAAAAAAAACCTGCTTACACTATTTAAATTATTAAAAAAGATAACACTGTTAGAGAGTAATGGCTAAATCACAAACACGCTTCCGCTTTGGCTTCGTCTGCGTTACGATAGGCCTGCTTTGAGGTTGCTTTGAACGACATTTCTATTATTTCATCCCTCCATAGAGCAAATATTTTGTTTGTTGACATTTTTTTACAGCTGTTGAGCTGTCAGACAAAGCAAATGTTAAGATAATTGAACTAGAGCTTCCGTTTGGAGTCAAATTACGTTACATTACGTTCTTTTCCTTACGATTGTCAAACGAAACGTGAGGTCGAAGCTCCATTGTGATAGCCATAGCATGCAATGAATTCCTGAAGCCGAAGTTGGAGCGTGTATGTGTTTCAGCCATAATTTATTTAATGAACTTATGCCCAATTTTAAAAACAACTTTTATACATTTTAAATTGTAAAATGGGATATTTTGGTTTCACACAGCGTTTTTAAAGTAAACAAGCTTTTAAACACCTTTTAAAACTAAATAGCCATTTTTGGCTCGTTAAATTTTAAAAGTGTCATTGAAAAATGAAAATGACAGATTCACGGCTGATGTTTTGTTTTGTAAAATTTGTATTCTCAATATTTGGAGATACAGAATGAATAGGTAAACAAATTCAATTCATTACTTTTATGACTTAAAAAGTCATAATCATTTTTATGACTTTAATAAGAAGATTGGTCATCTTCATCTGACGAAGAAGAACAACATATAGTTATTTGCCGTTCAAGAGTATTCCGCGTTCACAAGAATCCATTTTCAGACTGTGATGATATTGACTTCAAAATGAGGTTCCGACTTTCCAAAGCATCTGTGGATCAGTTGTTGATTTTGTTTGGTTATCATTTGGAGCATAAAACTAACCGAAATAAACCCGAGAGTGCATTACTTTAAGATTTTATGCCACAGGATCTATCCAAATCTGCATCGGAGATATGTTTAATATCTCAAAATCAACTGTTTGCCGCATCGTACGAAAAGTAACCCACCATATTAATTAGACCGCAATTATTTACACTTCCTACTGATCGTCATGATATTATGAACGTTCAAAACAAATTTTACGGCTTGGCTAGGTTTCCGAAAGTTCTTGGTGCAGAAGTTTATAAGAACAGAAAAGGATAGTTTTCAGTTTACACTCAATGCGTATGCGACAGTAATTTGAAATTCATTGATGTTGTGGCACGATGGAAGTAATATTTTTGACGATTCACAACAAATCTCACATAAAAACTAGATATAAACGGTGATTTTTTGAGAGCTTGAGAACTTTTTTTTAAAAAAAAAACGCATACAATTTGCAAAATCTCATCGATTCTTTATTTGAAACGTTAGATTGGTCCATGACATTTACTTTTTGAAGATAATTTCATTTAAATGTTGACCGCGGCTGCGTCTTAGGTGGTCCATTCGGAAAGTCCAATTTTGGGTAACTTTTTCGAGCATTTCGGCCGGAATAGCCCGAATTTCTTCGGAAATGTTGTCGTCTAAAGCTGGAATAGTTGCTGGCTTATTTGTGTAGACTTTAGACTTGACGTAGCCCCACAAAAAATAGTCTGAAGGCGTCAAATCGCATGATCTTGGTGGCCAACTTACCGGTCCATTCCTTGAGATGAATTGTTCTCCGAAGTTTTCCCTCAAAATGGCCATAGAATTGCGAGCTGTGTGGCATGTAGCGCCATCTTGTTCAAACCACATGTCAACCAAGTTCAGTTCTTCCATTTTTGGCAACAAAAAGTTTGTTAGCATTGAACGATAGCGATCGCCATTCACCGTAACGTTGCGTCCAACAGCATCTTTGAAAAAATACGGTCCAATGATTCCACCAGCGTACAAACCACACCAAACAGTGCATTTTTCGGGATGCATGGGCAGTTCTTGAACGGCTTCTGGTTGCTCTTCACTCCAAATGCGGCAATTTTGCTTATTTACGTAGCCATTCAACCAGAAATGAGCCTCATCGCTGAACAAAATTTGTCGATAAAAAAGCGGATTTTCTGCCAACTTTTCTAGGGCCCATTCACTGAAAATTCGACGTTGTGGCAGATCGTTCGGCTTCAGTTCTTGCACGAGCTGTATTTTATACGGTTTTACACCAAGATCTTTGCGTAAAATCTTCCATGTGGTCGAATAAAAAAAAACCCAATTGCTGCGAACGGCGACGAATCGACATTTCACGGTCTTCAGCAACACTCTCAGAAACAGACGCAATATTCTCTTCTGTACGCACTGTACGCATTCGTGTGGTTGGTTTAATGTCCAATAAAGTAAACTGAGTGCGAAACTTAGTCACAATCGCATTAATTGTTTACTCACTTGGTCGATTATGTAGACCATAAATCGGACGTAAAGCGCGAAACACATTTCGAACCGAACACTGATTTCGGTAATAAAATTCAATGATTGCTCGTTAGTAAGTCTATTCATGATGAAATGTCAAAGCATACTGAGCATCTTTCTCTTTGACACCATGTCTGAAATCCCGCGTGATCTGTCAAATACTAATGCATGAAAATCCTAACCTCAAAAAAATCACCCTTTATAAGGAGGGTTGAGAAATGGAATCTTGTATCTTCTCGAAAATAAGACCAGATCGGTTTTGTGTGGGTTAACATCCAGTCCACACCGATCAGCCCAAAGTATTAGTCTGTTCAAGGCATTTTGTAAGAGTTCTTTTAGGATATTAAGATGCTTTCCTGAAACTGCTATAGCAAGGTCGTCCGTATAGGCTATCACTCTGAAACCCTCCGCATCCAGACTAGTTAGGATTTCATTCACCACTAGGTTCCAGAGGAGAGGGGATAGAACACAACCTTGGGGTGTCCCTCTACGAACGAATCGTCTGCTAGAAGAGTTGCCAACATTTAATGAATTAACTCCCGAAGCGAACTCTCTACATTTAGAGATGTCAGTGCAGATATAATTGCAGATGTGTCCACGTTGTTAAAGGCACCTTCGATGTCAAGGAAAGCAACCATAGTGAACTCTTTATGATGGAGGGAATATTCGATGGTGCGTACTAAAGCGTGTACCGCTGTTTCCACCGATTTACCTTTACAGTAGGCATGTTGAGACGAAGACAGAAGTCTTGTATCCATACGTGCCATTAAATGGATATCAATCAATCTTTCCAGGATCTTAAGAAGAAATGATGATAGACTTATAGGTCGTAGATCTTTAGGATTGACTTGGGAGCATTTACCTGCTTTAGGTATAAAAACAACTTTAACTTCTCTCCATGCCGAGGGAACATGGACCAGGTAAAGACAGCTGGTAAAAATTGCCTCAAGGATTGGTGCAATTATATCATAAGTCTTTTGTAATTCGGCTGGTGTTATTCCATCTGGTCCTGCAGCTTTAAATGGTTTGAAGCTGTTGAGAGCCCATTGTAGCTTATCCTTTGTGGTCAGACCTTGTGGATATGTTGTATTCGAACTTGAGCGTATATAACTGTTGCAAGTTTCGGTAAGAGAACTACCAGGAAAGTGAGTGTCCAATAGTAAGTTCAGCGATTCATTACTTGAATTTGTCCAGGAGCCGTCTGTATTTTTCAAGCAGCTTGACAAAGCTGGATTAGTTGAAAGAATTTTCCGTAACCTAGAGGCTTCAGAAGTTTCTTCTATCATGCCACAGAAGGATCGCCAAGAAGATCGCTTGGATTTCATTTGTGCCTTCTTGTAGATTCTTAGGGTTTCTTTGTAGGAGTCCCAATGAGAGGCTAATCTAGCAGCTTTGGCCCGGTTGAAAAGTTTCCTGCATTCCTTCCTAAGCGAGTCAAGCTCTGAGGCCCACCATTGTGGTTTCCTCTTTCCTCTTATGTGTATAAGTGGACAAGCAATTTCTAGCGACCTGCTTCCACTATTCAAATTATTAAAACGAATAATATTGTTAGATAATAATTTACTTAATATCTTAGAGATTAGAATCTTCTAAAGAAGAAACTGAAGTACTTCATCTTCAATAAGTCGGTTTGATGCTATGAGTGTTTCAGCCCTCCTTCATCGTCGCGTCGTGTTAACTCATCTGGCATCTGGCTCCCCTCATTCAAATCCAATATTCAGATTTTTTAAATTCATAGCAGTCTGTTACATATTTATATGCATATGATAAAGTAACCCACCACGTTGTTCATATCATTATTTACCCCAACCGCCCTCCGCCCCCAATTTTCCTGTTTCGAATATTAACCCTCCGTCTCGGAAAGAAAATATATATGATGACATATTTCTTATCCCCAGGGGCTTTTTTTCAAATCTAAAGCTAAAAAATCTCCGAAAATTCTACGTGGTGTCTTTAAAAAATATCTCTAATAAAAAAAGAAGCCTCTTATTTACTTGCTTGGTAAATATTTATCCACAAACAATATATGAATCACAGATAAAGAATTTAACATACATTTTCATAGAAGCTCTAGGTATAATCTGGGTTACTCTTTTCTACCTCTAGGCTTACATAAGTAAACAGTTGTTGGAATTATTATCTGATAATAATAACCTACGTCAATACAATAAATGCTACGTTACCACATAATAATTAAGGCATTCAGAAAATAAAAGTGACGGTCTTAAATGAATATTACGTGAATATAATTTAATCATCAATCCAAAAGACAATTATTTTTATACCTTCTATATGTATATTTTTGTTTTTTTTTTCAATGATATTTTATAAATAAATAATTTTTTAATTTATTTCTAGATTCCATATAGATGCCAAAAACGGTCTGGCACCCTTCTTTGTTTTTGGAGATTTTAACTTTCGCTGTGATACAGAAGGTGTTGTTAAAGTAATTAAAAATAATTAAATTTACTTGTTTATTGCTTTGTTAATGTATTTTTTTATTTTTAATCGAACAGGAACTTACAGAAAACTTAACTGCACATCGGGTACAAAGTATTAAGCATGATAGTACAAAGGTGCACTATAGAAATACCGATGGCGATAATGTACTTACAGTTGGTAAAAAAGAATTTAACTATGCCGATCATCAGCTTAAGTTTAAAGAAGCTTGGGTAAGAAAATTATTGTGTATTGTTGTATATGACCCAAAAACAGTTTAAACACCTTGATGGGGCTTTTATTTAAAGTATATATACCAGACTCACGCTCCTCTTCTTTACTTGTGGCATTTCAACGAGAAAATATGATAAGCTCATTTAATTCTGATATAAACATCATTGTACAATGGAAAGTTTCTATACTTCAGAGTATCACAATGGATCTTCATTGATCTAAGAGTGGCGATAACGTCATCAATCAACGGTCAGCCCATCAACCTAAAGGTGGCCATAGACGACGAACATGCTCGCCGAACATGCTCGTGCTCGCCAGATATTCGTCGTGTATGGGCTAGTTCGCGAACGGCTCGTTGTTGGCGAAACATTTCGATTTTCTCGTGTTCGTTGGTTTCAATGTTCGCCGTGTATGGCCATGTTCGCGAGCAAACCTCATTTTTGCTGTAAACTTCGTTGAGTGCACATCAAAAAATAAACACATGGCCACAGCCAGCCGCGATTTTATTGAAGAATTCATCGAATTTGTTTTGTTTTTTCTTTCACATAGATAAATTATCATAAGAGCAACGACTTGCTCCTTATCGCACATAATGTTTACTCTTTGAAGAATCGGAAAGAAATGAATGTTCGCGAACAGTGTTCGCCGTGTAGGGGGAAATGCAAACGAGCATGTTCGGCGAGCATGTTCGTCGTCTATGGCCACCTTAACCTAAACTAACAATGGATAATAAGAAATAATGTGGAAGTCCTCTAAGGAGACTTCAATATTGAAATTTTGTCCGAATCGGTTGATGCTGACAATATTATCTAGCTGCTTTATCTTGTTTTGGTTTTTTGTCCTTGGTAAATAAACCTACCAGAGGTACTTCATGTCTGGACCACCTATCCTTAAGATTACATAAAAATACTATCATAAATAGATAGATACTAAAGATAAATAGATAGATAGATTTTTATTACAATTGATTGGAATATAAATTTGGTAATACACTGCCAATCACTAGGATGAGGCCACATATTGTTACACCAGTCGTCGCGTGGATTACTTATGGAATGCATTTTAAAATTATAATAAAACCAAAATGCTTTCATTTTTTCAAACTTATTTTGGCTTTAAAATGTCATTACATGTTATATTAAGTTAAGTTAACTAACTGTTCTATCTATTTAACTGTAAATACTAAAAGAGATGAAAAATCCCCACCACTAGTTTCTTAGGAATACTCCATTTTGTATGAGTGGATTACAATAGTAATCCGCGCGACGACTGCAGTGTTAAATAGAAAAAACAGTTGGAATTTCCCTACATTAATTAAAGGGCTACTTAAAAACAGTATGAAAAAGTGCGTCACTTGGATGAGGCCACATGAAAAATCTTATAAAATATCAAAAAAATGAAAGAAATGTTTATAGTTTTTGGTTTTCAAACATTTATTTATTAAGTTTTTCTCAATTAATAATGAGTGTGCCCCCCATTTTTCGATATGACCTCTATTAGACGGTTTGGAATGGAATCATACAGTTTTTTTTAAATAGTCTATAGCTTCAATTAAGGAGTCCTTGTCTTCAAATTGTCTACCGCCTTCATAAACTTTTCGAGATAGCCATGTCCATACGTTTTCGATTATGTTCAAGTCCGGTGGCCATGGCAAAAGCTCTACGTTTTCTGATAAAATCCAGCTTTTGACAACCCTGGAAGTGTGGATGGGGGCATTGTCTTGTTGGAAAATCCAAGGCAGAGGTCCAAAAATATTTTTCATCTTCGGAAATGAGCGTTCCAACAATTCGATTTTGCACTAGTAGGTGATAGCTCCCCACACCATAACACCTGATGTACGGCTGTGATGTCTTCCCAAAATTAGTTCCTCTTTTCTTAAATCATGGAAATAAAAGTTGTAACCATCGGGGCCGTCAAGGCTAAACTTTTCTTTATCCGAAAAGACGACGCGTTTCCATTGACTGCTCCATGAGACATGTTCTGTTGCAAAGTTCATTCGCAGCTCCTTGTGTACTTGCTTTAGAACAGGTTTCTTTTTGAGTTTTCTTCTCTGGATAGTACCGTCTTTTCTTATTATCCTTCGGACTGTCGAAATACTGGCTGATACTCCGCTTTTGGACCTTATTTTAGTAGCTGATTGAGTAGAATTTGAAGCAATACGTAAAATTAACCGCTTTTCTCGGGATGTTGTTGCTTGGGCTGTGCGTCCTTTTTGTTTTTTTCCATAGTTTTGAGGATCAGCAAGATAGTTGTTTACAACTGTCTTACTTCTGTTCAGCTTCCTTGCTATTTCTCGGCTTGAGAGTCCCATTTCCTTGAAAGCATCGATTTGTCCTCTTTCTGCTACTGTCAACGTCTTTCCGGAACCCATTTGTAGTTGAAATTTAATAAAAATAGTTATTTGTAAAACGTTCTTAAATATTGTAACCCAAAACCGAAAATCGGTTGAAAAATATGTGGCCTCATCCTAGTGATTGGCAGTGTAAAAGTGTTTTGGTGGTAAAATTAAATTTACTGTTTTGCATCACAGGGTCGGATCGGTCTCGTCACTGCTAAGGCATAACACTAGCAGTGCAGGGTATGATAATTATTCTGTGTTTTAATTCAGTGAATTGTATTCTCAATTTTATCTGTTTTGGTTTTAAACATTGATGATGTTGCTTATCAGCTCTTACTACTATATGGTATTTGCACCAATTCCCTTTTTAATTATATGTGGTTTAAATTCTCCGTAAATAAGCAAATCATTCACTACTGCTTCCTTAATCGAAGCCCTAATTTATACAGAGTATCAACTTCTCGTGAATTTGATGCTTTGTCTGATTCCATCCAAAGAAATGTTTCGTTCTATCCTCACACTGAAATCACTGAGGGATTTCATTGTACACAATTTTGTATGGCTTCAACATTCAGGCTAGACAACACCCGATGGAGTGTGTGCAGAAATCTTCGCTGAGTTGATCCACTTAACTCAGCTGGTCAAATCGGACGTTGAAGGTCGAGCTAAAAACACTCTTGACTTGTTTCTTACCTCTGACCCTGAATAGTACACTGTTAGTGTTATATCTCCTCTAGGCACATCTGACCATTGTGTTATATCAGCAAATTTCTCGTGTCAAAACTGTTCAGTTAAAGAAAGAGCTCCTAAGAGAACCGTTTGGCAATACGAGAAAGCTAACTGGGAAGGTCTCAATAATTACTTCAGGATCTTTAACTGGTTACTATGCTTCGTCGATAGTGACGATGATGCCAGCGCTGATATGATCGCAAGTTTAATTCTTCTGGGAATGAGAACTTTTATACCGGTTAGGGTTAAAAGTATCATACCCAAGGAAAACGCTTGGTTTGATGCGAGCAGTAAAGAGGTTATTAGGGCCAAAGAGGTTAGTTTCCGTTGCTATAAAGCCAACCGTACTGAGGAAAGCCGGAAAAAGTTTAAACAAGCCAGGAAGGCCTGCAACGCCCATATTCAAGGGACCAAATTTTTATATTACCAAAGTTACGACAAAAAATACTGCAATGTCTCAAAGGCACTACAAGTTTTTGGTCATTTGTAAAAAACATGAGGAATTCTTCCCCTTCATCGGTTCCTACGCTCGTTGTCAATGATACTCCTTTTGTAAGCTTCTTAAAGAAAGCTTATCTCTTTGTAAGGTAGTTCGCCGCCAATCCTACGCTGTCAATGAGTGTTATGACTCCGCCTGTACTTGAGCGAGTTAGTGATTCTATGGGACCAATTTTTTTTGCACCCGAACTGTTGCAAGAGTCCTTAGAGATCTTAACACACATAAATCCGCTGGCCCGGATGCTATCCTCGCTTGAGAGGTATTCTTAAACGCTGGCAAAACCACTGCGTAAGCTTTTTCATCTGTCCTACTCCTAAGGTCTCGTTCCGAGAGGATGGAAAACTGTATTTTTCCAGCCCATCCCCAAAAAATGGCGAATCTTTCTTACCCTCTAATTACCAACCGATTGCACTTACGTCTCTTCTTTCTAAGGTCATGGACCCGGTGATTAATTATCATCTTAAGAAATATCTTGAGGAACGAAAGCTTCTTAATGACCGGCAATACGGCTTTCCTAGCAATAGGTCCACTGGTGATCTCATATTTCATCTCACCAAACAGTGGAGCAAATCTTTACATCGCTTTGGAGAAAGTAAGATTATTGTACTAGATATTTCAAAAGCATTTTTGGTAGGGTTTGGCATCAGGCCCTCTTATCGTAAATACATGCTTTCGGTTTTCATGAATCCCCCCTTGATTGGATTAGTAATTATCTTTCGGATCGTTCAATACGAATAGTATTAGATGAGTTCAAGTCTGAAAACAACAAAATGCTGGTGTGCCCCAGGGCTCTGTTCTAGCTCCAACACTCTTTCTCATTTTTATTAATGATCTCCTGTCTGCTACTTCTAATCCAATACATTGTTTCGCTGACGATAGTACTTTTAGCTTTTCATATTCGATTTTAGACTCACATCCCTCATCTTCGGATGTGGAACTGCAGTGACAAATTAGATAAGCTCATTAAATTCCGACTTAAACAGCATTTTTCAATGGGGAATAAAAAACCGCGTGGAATTTAATGATTCCAAAATCCAATGCTGTCTTGTATCGTTAAAGCGAGATATACCCCCATTGCCATTATCCATGGATGGCACTTGCATCAATGAGACTGAACACCTCGATATTCTGGGTATGTGTGTCACCAACCACCTCTTGTGGAACGATCACATACGCGATGTCGCCAAAAATGTCGCAAGGTGTTTAGGTTTCTTTAGGCGATGCAAGAAATTTGTCACACCTTCTGATCTGGCTGTTATCTACAACTCCCAACTCTGGGCTGGTGCTCCTGCAACATACTTAAGCCTCTTGGACAGTATTGAACGTAGGGCATTTAAATTGATAGGTGATAATATCATCATGAGTTCAGTTACTTCGCTTGAACATCGTCGGAAGGTTTCTTGTCTCACGCTTTTTACCGTTATTTTAACGGTTTATGCTCTAGTGAAATAGCCAGCTCCATTCTTCCCCTTAAATAGTTCAACCGTAATACTCGCGATTCTAGGAACGCTCATCAGTATACCCTCGAGTTGAATTTCGACCGTACTATTAAATATAGAGATTCGTTCTTTAGCCGTACTACGCGAATGTGGAATACCTTACCACACTCTGTCTTCAGAAATTCAAACGCAATGTGCACCGACATCTCCTTTTAAAACCCTCTCTCCTCTTCCTAGTGCTCACACTGTGCCTCTGCATAATAAGGGTAGTAATATCCCCTTGAGTGTGAGCTTGTTATAAAAAACAAAAAATCCTGCCGGATCGACTATGTGTTTTCAAATTATGTTAAAAGAAAATGTTCACTTTTTAACAAAATTTTAATGAAAAATTGCAAAAATTATATAAAGATGCAAATATGGCTTTCAGTTTAGCTAAACTAAAAATTAATTACTTAATAATTAATACATAATTTTTGGGCAAAAGAATTAACAGCTTTTATTTTGGCAAAAATGAGTAAAACTTGGATTCAAGATTACAAAAATGAAAAGCTTTTAGGTTGGCTAAAACAAACATAAAGGGTAAAGCCTTAATGGACCAATTTTAATGAAAGAGTTGCAAGATACTTTGAAATCAATGAAAAATGATAAGTCTGCGGAATTCCCGTTGTATTTTACAAAAACGCATCAGAACGTTTTTTGGTTTATAATAATGTATTCTTTTCTTGAAGAAGAATCTATTCCGAAATCTTTTTTAAGACCATGGATTTGCGCAACTTTTATATCTTCTATACCATAGGTTGACGAAATGGGTTGAAGAGAATCAACTACTTAGTATTTTCCAAGCCGGTTTTCGATCGGGTCTATCAACACATGACCATAAATTTGCGCTCACTACTGATCAAGATGTTTTAAGAGAACAAAAAAAACTTTAGGTTTTTAAAGTCGGCCTTTGATACGGTTAACAGGAGTTCTTTAATTTATAAAATGTCTACCCTAGGCTTATCAACAAAATTTCTTAACATATAAAAGCTTCTTATAACCGATACCTCTGGTGTTGTATGGAATGGAAGTAGAATGTCTAATTTTTGGTGTTCTACAAGGTTGTGGATTAAGTCCATTAATGTTCGTACTATATATTGATGACGTATCCAAAGATTTCCCTGGTGGTGTTAAGCTTGGTAAAACATTAATAAAAATGCTCTTGATTGATAATCCCTTTAGCTTTGCAGTTAAAAATAAGCAAGCTTAAGCGTTTTTGTGATTTATAGGATTTAAGTATAAATGTTGCAAAGTCAAAAATCATGGTTTTTGAAAATAATCATCGAAGAACAACTTCCCAAGAGAAATGGTTTTTGGAACGTGAACCAATAGAAATAGTAAATCAGTTCAAATATGTTTCTTGATAACTCGAAAGAAAAATGCATTGCAGCCAAAACGGCAATAAATCTTTTGTGGAGTAATTTCTTCTGCAACAAGTATGTGGATGCAACTGCTAAATTTAGAGTGTTTGATGCATCCATTAAAACATCCCGGTGCTAGGCAAATCAAGTGTTTAGCTATCAAAACTTAAAAGAGTTTGAAGTAATGCAATCTATACTGAATCCGGTATGCCACAAGTATTTTAAAAAAATCTAAAACCAAATGCTGTTTATATAATAAAAGTTATGAAAAAGCTTGACTCAAATATTCAAAAACAGATTTTAAAATATGCACTTTGACGTCAAAGGAAAGATATAGCTTTTAGACACAGCGTAGACTTCGACCTTAATAATACAGCCCATACCAATACTCTTGAAAGGAGGTGTTGGTGCATATTGGTTTTGAAGTTCTGAATATTGCAATAGCTGGAAAAGACAGAGTGTGGCAAGCCATTCTACATTCGCATAGTACGGCTAAACAACGAATCTCTGTACTTGAAAGTACGACCGAAGTTGGGCTCGAGGTAATATTGATGAGCATTCCTGGAAGCGTGAGTATTATGGTTGAACTGTTTAAGGGGAAGAATGCAACTGGCTATTTCTTAAGAGCATGAACCGTTAAAATAAGGGTAAAAGAGGGTGATACAAGAAGCATTTCGACGATGTTCAAGCGACGTAAATAATCTTATGATGGTAATATCACCAATCAATCTGAATGCTCTGCGTTCGATACTGTCCAAGAGGCTTAAGTAAGTTGCAGGAGCACCAGTCCAGATATGGGAGTTATACTCAAGATTTGGACGTATATAAGTCTTGTAGATAACAGCCAAATCAGAGGGTGAGAAAAACTTCTTGCATCGCCTTAGAAAACCCAAACACCTTGCAGAATTTTTGGCCCCATTGCGTATGTGACCGTTCTACAAAAGGTGGTTGGTGATGCACATACCGAGAATATCGAGATGTTCAGTCTCCTCGATGCAAGTGCCATCTATGGATAATGGCAAGGGGAGTATATCTCGCTTTAACGATACAATACAGCATTGGGTTTTCGAAGCATTAAATTCCACACGGTTTTTTACTCGCCATTGTACAAACCTGCTCAAGTCGGAATTTAATGAGCTTATCATATTTTGTAGTTGCAGTTCCACATCCGAAAAAGAGGGCTGTGAACCTGAAAAAGAATATGAAAAGCTCATATTACTATCTTCAGCGAAACAATGTATTTGATTAGAAGTTGCAGACAAGAGATCATTAATTAAAATGAGGAAGAGTGTTGGAAATAAAACAGAGCCCTGGGGCACACCAGCATTTGTTTTGTGGTTTTCAGAATTGAACCCATCCAATACTACTTGTTTTCAACTATCTGAAAGGTAATTACTAATCCAATGAAGGGGGGATTCATGAAAACCGAAAGCACGCATTTTGATAAGAGAGTCTCATGCCAAACCCTATCAAATGTTTGCGAAATATCTGGTGCAATAATCGTACTTTCTCCAAAACGATGTAAAGATTTGTTCCACTGTTCGGTGAGATGAATCATGAGATCACCAGTGGACCTATTGCTACCAAAGCCGTATTGCCGGTCATTAAGAAGCTTTCTATCTTCGAGATATTTCTTGAGCTGATAATTAGTCAGCGTTTCCATGACCTTGGAAAGAATTAACGTAAGCTTAGAGGGTAAGGAAGATCCGCCTTTTTGGGCATGGGCTTGGCAAATGCTGTTTTCCACATCCTTAGAACGATAGCTGAAAAGTAAGACAGATAAGAAATCTTACGTAGTGGTTTAACTAGCGTCGAAGAACACCTCTTCAGAACAATAGCGGGGAGACCATCCGGACCAGCGGATTTATTAATGTTGAGATCTTTAAGAACTCTTGCCACAATACGAGTGCGAAAAAAGATTGGACCCATAGAATCATTAACTAGCTAAAGTACAGGCGGAGTCATAACACTCACCGGCAGCGTTGATTTGGCGGCTAACTGCCTACCAAGCTCAAGAGCTAACAAATGGAGTGTCATTGACAACGAGCGTAGGAATCCAGGAAGAGGAAGAATAAATAAATATAAATTGGGTGGCGCAACAGTCCGTTGAGAACAAGGGCCTAGTGACTTACAACTCTTAACCATTCCTGTGTGCCATGTTGTCAGGAATGGAGAGAACGTACAGTTTATATGCCGAATCCGAACGGCTAATTTGAGAAAGCACTTTTTCATGACAAGAGTTACTCTTTTAGAATTTGTCAATTCCTAGCAAGAGGCAGTACCCGTGAAAAGACTTCAGATGGCATAGGCAGTGATCGAACCCAAGACCTCTGGCATGACAGTCGCACGCACTAAACATCATGCCACGGGTACTACTAAGGGGAAGAATTCCTCATATTTTTTACAAGTGACCAAATATTTTTACTGCCTCTGGAACATTGCAATATTTGTTGCTGTAATTTTTGGTCTTTCTTCCTGGCTTGCTTGAACTTATTCCGGTTTGACAATTTTTTTTCAGTTTTTTTTATTTATAAAAAAACTGTTTATTAGATTTTTTCCAAAAATATATTTGTTTGGTATCACGTTACAATATATAATATAAAATTGAATTCGAGTCTGTAGTGTTATTGGTTCTTAAGATATTTAGTGTTGTCCAAAATTTGTACCAAAAAAATATATTTGAAATTGATGTCTCTACTGGTTCTTGAGCTATGGACGATGAAAAAAACTTCGCGAACGTACGGGCACGCATAAACATCTCTTAAAATCTTTTATTACAAGAACTTCCTATGGGAAGTTAATAAAATTGTTTAAATTTTAGACATCAATCTTGGGGTTGCCTGAGAGCAAATTGTTAGGGAAATATTCTCCACAATACTATTACCTCAAATCGGTATTTCTCTATTTTGCACACACCTGATTCCACTTACATTCCTAAGTCCCTTTCAAAATCTCCCTCCACAATTGATTTGTTTCTAACAAACAGTGATCCAAATCTGTCTAACCCAACAACATTAAACAAATTGGGTTCCGACCATCTCGTTGTTTGTCTAGAACTTAATTGTAATGTCTCAAAAGTTTCAGAAAGAACCTGTTACAACTACAAAGCAGCAAATAGGACTAGGTACAAGTCTTTTGTAAGAGAAAACTTAAATCCTAATGTTGTATCCATCGAAGACATTCATTCATCCCACGAAATCGACAGGTACGTTGAACATTTTTCTGAAATAATCAAAAGGGCTACTGATTTCTTCATACCCAAAAAACCTTCTACCAATATCCACAAACTTACTCTACCAAACTATATTCTTTCTCTTATCCGTTTACGAAACTCTGAAAGAAGAAAATGGATACGATATAGACAGGAAACTTTTCTCTCTAACTTAAAATTCCTAAACAACAAAATTAAGAATGAGATATTTTCCTTTAAAAATAGAAAGCGGGATTCACTTTTTATCAAGTTTTGATAAAGCCAATAAGCCTTTCTGGAAAATAACTAGGGTAATTAAGGAAAAAGGCTCATCTTAGCCTTAGGGTTGGTGGAGGTGTGTACTCTGAACGACTGAAATTAAGTCTCTCATTCCGCCTTCCAAATCATTGTAGCGTGTTCCAGGCGGAACTGATGGATGGAAGTCTTGTCTTGGCTCAAAGAAAACGTGATATCAACATCTGACATCCGTATTTTCTCTGACAGCCAGGCCGCTATCAAATCTCTGGACTCTGTCTCTACAAACTCTATAACAGTCCATAACTGTCGATCATCTCTAATGGAGATGGCGCAACAGTTTAATATTCACCTTTGCTGGGTGCCGGGCCATAGAGACATTCCAGGTAACTGTAAGGCAGATGAACTCTCCAGGAACGGTACAGTTCACCCCATGCTACCACGTTTGGCAAGTACTGGCATACCAATCGCTACTTCTAAACTGTTGCTAATGGAAGACGCTGTGAGGAGGGCAGGCACCAGGTGGAACAACATCATCACGTGTCAAGCCACAAAAAACATCTGGCCAACACTTTACTTAAAACGTTCAAGGTGCTTGCTCTCTCTAAGCCGATCGCATATAATCTCGATAATAGGTGTCATAACCGGACACTGTCTAATAGGAAAGCACGCCACGAGACTAGGCGTATTCTCAAATGACTTTTGCAGAAGCTGTATGGACGAGGAAGAAACGGTTCTTCATCTTCTCTGCACATGCCCTGCTCTAGCTCGAAAATGCAAGAATTACCTAGGAGAATTCTTCTTTAACGAACTAAATCATATCGGTATAATCAGCCTCTCACGTTTCGTAAGGGACTCAAGCTGGTTCCATTGAGCTTAGGAGAAAGATTCATGTGGTATCACAATGGGCCATTAAACTGGCCTAAGTGTGTCCGTTTCCATCTTGGACAGCCACTATAACCTAACCTAACCTATCCTTAGAGATAATATTACTGAAAGTGAGATCCATGATCTTCTTTTAGAAATTCCAAATAGAGAAACAACAACGAATGCAGATTGTTTTACGGACCATAAAACAGTGAAGCAACTCATAAAAGCAACTATCACCAAAAAATCCCCAGGTGTAGACAACATCAACAACACTCTACTGAAAAAACTTCCAGTTAAGGGCACAAGATTCCTTACCGTCCTTCTAAACTCTTGCATCAAACTTAGTTATTTTCCTACCAGTTGGAAAGTTGCAAAAGTTATACCCATTGCGAAACCAGGAAAACCACGTGAAAACCCACTAAGCTACAGACCCATAAGCCTACTTAACTGTTTGAGTAAAATCTTAGAAAAAATTATTAAAGACAAGATACAGTGCCTTATCGATGACTTAAATCTTTACCCAGATTATCAGTTTGGTTTTTGACCTAGTCATTGAACTATACACCAAATTGTTAGAATTAAAAATTCAATAAAACAAAACCTTGGTATAAAGAAATCTACAGGTATGGTCCTTTTGGACATCGAAAAAGCCTTTGACACAGTCTGGCACAATGCCCTTATTTTCAAACTTGCCAAATTTAACTTTCCTATCCTAATGGAAGACAGAAAATTCGCAGTCCATTTCGGAAACGTAAGATCCTCAAAATATGAAGTTCCCGCACGCGTCCCGCAAGGATCTGTTATGGGCCCAATTTTATTCAATATTTTTTTGTCCCAACCCAAATATAAGCTTAGCAATGTTTGCTGACGATACCGTTTTATTTGCCTCCGGTGTTTTATTTCAAAATGTCTTTACCGAATTGTAAGACGCCATAGTTCTTATTGAGAAATATTTTCACAAATGGAAAATTAAAGTCAACGGTACGAAGACAATAGCAACATGGTTTACACGTCGAAGAAATTCTTGTTACTTACCGGACAAAAAACTGAAAATCTGTGCCAATGAAATCGAATGGTCGGATAACTGCAAATACCTCGGCATATTTTTAGATAAAAAGCTTACTTTCAAATTACTCAACTTAAAGACTCCATGATAAGGCTAATGCTTACACCGTTAAGATCCTTGTTAACAAACAACAAGAGAAATTTTTCTTAAACTGCTCCTTCTCACAATAACAATCAACAACAATCTTATCAGAAACGTATCTAACCACAATAACAACTAAAATTACTGTTAACTTCTGCATTTTGTTGATAATAGGGCCTAAGCAATACTAGTTTTTAAGATTCTAATAAGGGTTTTTCAAATGGTAGACATGTGCATTCAAGAGGACACAAGCGTCCACAGGTTTTTCTCAAAACAAACCTCTGTCTATCAACTCCTACTCTCACCTCCCCGTGGTGAACATCGGGTGCCTAGTACCTCAACTGGAGATTGGGTTCCAACCCCAGTGGAAAGTTGTTGGGGGCAGCAAACGAGAGAGGTGGGGAGAGATGTTTCCACTAAGGCACCTCTCCTTATCCAGACGGCAGCGGAGGAATTCCCGAGATGGAATCAACGTTGGAGTCTACAGTTCCAGTAAGGTTGAATTACTTAGTGAACACCTTATAGGGCTTCTTCGACTTATTCGGAGCCCAGGCCTGTAAGGAGCGGTTTTATCCGGCTCCCCATCCTTGGAGTTATACTTAGGATCTGGCTCCCCAGGTTGGGGGTTGTGCGTCGGGGTGACTTCCTGGCCACGTAAAAGCTTTCATAGTTGCGAAGCACCAACAAGCCTCGGATACGGACGGATTTACTGTTGACAACCAACGCAAACGAATAAAGGACAACGAACGTCGGATATGCACGTGGAATGTTAGGTCCCTTAACAGACTACGTGCGCCCGAATAATTAGCGGAGGCCCTAGACTGCTATAAAGCAGATATCACCGCCATCCAGGAAATACGATGGGATGGGCCGGGCAAAATGAGGATGAAAAACTGCGATATTTACTATGGTGACTGCTACCGAGAAAACCAACAGCGCTTTTTTGGATGCGGCTTCGTCATTGGAGCTACACTTAGGCAAGAAGTCTTGAGCTATAGGTGCATCAATGAGCGCCTCATGACCATACGCATCAAGGCTAAATTCTGCAACATTAGCCTGATATGCGTGCACGCCCCCACAGAAGAGAAAGACGACAACACCAAAGATGTTCTTCGAGCTCCTAGACAAAAAATATGAGCAGTGCCCTAGCTACGATATTAAAATAGTCCTGGGCGATTTTAATGCCAAGCTAGGAAGGGAAGACATCTTTGGTGGAATAATCGGGCAAAACTGCCTGCACGACAACACTTCCGACAATGGATTCAGGCTCATAGATTTCGCTGCGGGGCGAAACGTCATGGTACCAAGTAAGCGTTTTCCACACCTCAACATCTACAAAGGAACTTGGACTTCTCCAGATCAATCTACCGTCAACCAGATTGACCATATTGCGATCGACGCCAGACACGCTTCCAGCATTATGGGTGTACGAACTTTCCGAGGACCTAACATCGACTCGTTGTAGCCAGGGTAGCACTTCGGATTTCCAGACCCAAGGCAAAACATGGAGGTGCTGGGAGAAGGTACAACGTCGAACGGCTACAATCGCCAAATACTTTTCCGACCGAGTTACAAGTAACCTCTCTCGAAGTTCTCTGCCGCCAACACAATGTATCGAAAACCAGTGGCAACATTGCCAAGATGCAATCAGAGAAGCCGCCTCTGATGTGCTGGGTTTCAAGCAGCCACCAACAAAGAACCCCTGGTTTGATAAGGAATGTCGGCAGACAAATGCAGCCAAACAACAGGCACGTAAAGCGGCGCTGCATAAAACGACGAGAGCTGCTAATGAGCTCTATGAGAAGAAGAAGCGAGAGGAACTCCGACTTCTTAGAAGGAAAAAGAGAGGGCATGAGAAGCGTGCGGTACAAGCAGGTACAGGTGAAACAAAATTGACAAGTACATAAACCTAGAACCGAAGGCTGCAAAAGACAAAAGTGGAAAAATCATAGTGGAACCGTAGTCAATGCTGAGGATATGGAAAGACCACTTCTGCAGACTGTATAACGGCGACGAAGAACTGAATTCCGCTGTCAGGCAGAATGATCCATTCAATATAGACGTAGAATGCCAACAATCCCGTCCTCCCGACTTAGACGAAGTAAAGATTGCCATATCTAAGTTGAAGTCTAATAAAGCCGCTTGAGCGGATGGCTTGAATGCCGAGCTCTTTAAAGCAGCTGGAGATAAGTTGGTTAGGTGCATGCACCAACTTACCCTCTAAACTGCACCAACTATAGAGGAATCAGTCTACTTAACATCGCCTATAAAATCTTCTCTGCCGTTATATGTAAACGTCTAAAGCCCATCGTCAACAACCTGATAGGTCCTTATCAGTGTGGTTTTAGACCAGGAGAGTCCACAGTTGATCAAATATTCACATTATGGCAGATCCTGGAAAAAAACCCAAGAACACCAAATCGACACCCACCATCTTTTCATCGATTTCAAGGCCGCATATGACAGCATCTACAGGAACGAGCTGTACAAAGCCATGTCTAGTTTTGGCATCCCTGCCAAACTTGTCCGTTTGTGCAGGATGACCATGGAGAATTCACGCTGCTCCATAAAGGTTGGAAACAACTTAACAGAACCTTTCGATGTGAAAAAAGATTTTAGACAAGGTGATGCGCTGTCATGCGATTTTTTTAACATCGTGCTTGAAAGAATAGTGCAGAGCTCACACGTCAACACTAGAGGCACTATCTTTCAAAAGTCTGTCCAATTACTGGCATATGCTGATGACATTGACATAATCGGAAGAACTCAGCGTGATGTCAATGGGGCTTTTGTGAGTATTGAGGCAGAGGCGGCAAAAATGGGTTTAACGGTTAATGAAGGAAAAACAAAGTACATGCTGTTGTCTAGAAAGGATACCGACGTCTTGGTCAAAACTTCACCATCGACAAACGTAACTTTTAGGTAGTCAAGTACTTCGTCTACCTAGGCTCCGCTGCAAACGCAGAAAACAACATCAGCTCTGAGATCAAACGCAGAATAACTCTTGCTAACCGCTGTTTCTTTGGACTAAGAAAGTAATTGAGTGGTAAAGTCCTCTCTCGAGGAACAAAAGTGTTTCTATATAAGACCCTTATCATCGCCGTCCTGCTATACGGTTCAGAAGCATTGACTATGACAAAAGCGGATGAAAGCAGCTTGGGACGGTTCGGCCGAAAAGTTCTTTGTGTGATTTACGGTCCCGTGTGCATAGAAGAGAGTGGAGGAGAAGATGGAACGACGAGCTGTACAGCGACGTAGACTTAGCCAGAAGGGTAAAAGTCCAACAACTAAGATGGCTGGGTCACGTAGAGCGCATGGAAACCAATGCTGCGGCCCGGAAAGTTTGCGAATCCACACCCACAGGACAGCGCAGTAGAGGAAGACCGCGGATCAGGTGGCGCGCACAAGTGGAAGGTGACCTCACCCAACTTGGAGCGCGAAACTGGAGATATCTTGCTAGGGGGACCGATCTAGATGGAGAAGGTTGTTGGGTGAAGCCCTAGTTCACACAGGACAGCAGCGCCACCTTAAGTAAGTAAGTAATAAGGGTTTTTCTTAGTAGCGTTTTCCCTTGAACCATAAATTAATTTTAAATAACACTTCTCTTTATTATACAGTGGACGTCCAATATTACGAATGCCCGATATAGCGAATTCGCGATATAACGAACGCTTTTGAAATTTACATTAACATCTCTAAATAACGAACGATGATAAAAATTTGCTATCCGATATAACGAACGCGTATATATATTGCCTTAAAATGATTTTTTTTCTTGCCATTGTGATCTGTGCATATATTTTTATGTCAACACATAAGTTTATTCTCGTACATATGTATGTGTGTGCGCCAAAGGTTCAAAACTGTAACAAGCTTTCTGTTTTTCGTTTAGTCTTCGCATAGCCTACTAAAAAATTTTTGTTAGAATTCTTATTTTTTGGTTTGTCTATCGCTATGCAGTTTTGAATTTTATGTAAGGTCTTACACACACATATTCAATGACACGACGGCAAGATAATGTTGCAGTTAAATAGTGTTTTTGTTGTTTAAAGTCTCGTCTGGTTGAAACGCTCCGTAATAATTTTGTAGATTTAGTTTTGTGTACAAAATATTAAAATGAATACAAAATCTCAACGTACTCGGCTTTCATTAAAGGACAAAGTCAAAATTATTTATGAGTGCAACAAAGGCGTTTCACGTAAGGAAATTTCAATAAAATTCCGTGTGCCAAAATCAACAATATGTGGGATTAAGAAAAGTCGCACAAAAATCTTGAAGAACCTGAACTTGACACACAATGGCTCTCTACAACGTAAATCTATGCGAAAGGGAGGGTTTTCTAATATGGAAAATCGGCTGTACAAATGGTTTCTTAGTAAAGGCTAAGGCTAGTGTTATTCATCAAAATTTTTTTGAATGGAAAAGTCGATCGATATAACGAACGCTCTCGATATAGAGAATGACCTCGAACATTATATCATTCGTTATACTGGACGTCCACTGTATATATTTGAATTAAAGATGTAAAGAATTAAAATGTTAACTTGATAATAAATAAATGTAAAATGTAAAAGATATTGTATATTAAGCTTCAAATAAATAAATAAATAAATAAAAAAATTCACGATGCTTACAGACTTAAATCTCTAACATCCGAGTCGTCTTTGCTTTTTAAACACCAACATACAAAATGCGTCAATTTCTTCGAAAAGCTAAACTTAAAAGGCAAAGTAAAGGTGTCTTTGCATCTTCTCAATTTAAATTGCAATCTTGCTTTATATAGAAAAATATCATGTTACAATACGAATATAATATTTATATAGAACTTTCAAAATTGCCTTCGTGACTGAACTTTATCTGCCATGGAAACGTGAAATATGTGCAGTTGTAAGATGCTAGAAACAGAATGTGGTTAACATCTCCTCGCAAGAAACCTTCCCTAAAGGAACTCTATTTCATGATAATTCATACATATGTTATGATTGCTTCAAGTTTAGATTTGTTCCGTTTCTCTCATTGTTATGTCTGTGTTCAAGTTATTTATAAAATATTTATCACATCTCTTATTCTAGACTTTTCCAAAAGATGTTTTTCTTGTTTTTGGGCACATGCAACTGAAGAAATTGAAGTCATAAAAGACTCTTTTCCAAAAATTACATATAGTTTTTAAATAAAAAGTTTAATTTACTTTTTTCTATATTTTAGCTGCAAAAATACGACCGGGAGTTGGATCCACTTAATGAAATTCTAGTCGAATATCCAATCAAATTCCCCCCAACCTATCCATATGAAGAAGATCCAGACATGCCATCGGATTATATGTCAACCCGTTGTCCATCCTGGTGTGATCGTATATTGATGAGTCCGGCTGCTAAGGATCTAATTGTTGAAAATGAAAACAGTGAAGTGAATCCCTACAACATATTGGGAGAGAATGTTTGTATGGGTGATCACAAGGTAAACGGATTTTACTAAATAAGTTAATAATAATTTATTTAGTAAATTTTGTGTGTACATAGATGTCAAATATATTTTTAGTTTTTGAACTTTCGGATAAATCAGATATAGTTAAAATCTTTAACAGTTTAACCATTATTAAATAGGGCCCTAAATTTAAACAATACTGAGCTAAAGCTATTTAAATTCTATTAAAATGTTTGCAATTATTTTTTTTTTTTCAAATAACTACTTTTGTCTTCAAATTATATCTCTATAAATTATACTAAAGGGTGATTTTTTTGAGGTTAGGATTTTAATGCATTAGTATTTGACAGATCACGCGGGATTTCAGACATGGTGTCAAAAAGAAAGATGCTCAGTATGCTTCGAAATTTCATCATGAATAGACTTACTAACGAGCAACGCTTGCAAATCATTGAATTTTATTACCAAAATCAGTGTTCGGTTCGAAATGTGTTTCGCGCTTTACGTCCGATTTATGGTCTACATAATCGACCAAGTGAGCAAACAATTAATGCGATTGTGACCAAGTTTCGCACTCAGTTTTGGACATTAAACCAACCACACGAATGCGTACAGTGGGTACAGAAGAGAATATTGCGTCTGTTTCTGAGAGTGTTGCTGAAGACCGTGAAATGTCGATTCGTCGCCGTTCGCAGCAATTGGGTTTGTGTTATTCGACCACATGGAAGATTTTACGCAAAGATCTTGGTGTAAAACCGTATAAAATACAGCTCGTGCAAGAACTGAAGCCGAACGATCTGCCACAACGTCGAATTTTCAGTGAATGGGCCCTAGAAAAGTTGGCAGAAAATCCGCTTTTTTATCGACAAATTTTGTTCAGCGATGAGGCTCATTTCTGGTTGAATGGCTACGTAAATAAGCAAAATTGCCGCATTTGGAGTGAAGAGCAACCAGAAGCCGTTCAAGAACTGCCCATGCATCCCGAAAAATGCACTGTTTGGTGTGGTTTGTACGCTGGTGGAATCATTGGACCGTATTTTTTCAAAGATGCTGTTGGACGCAACGTTACGGTGAATGGCGATCGCTATCGTTCAATGCTAACAAACTTTTTGTTGGCAAAAATGGAAGAACTGAACTTGGTTGACATGTGGTTTCAACAAGATGGCGCTACATGCCACACAGCTCGCGATTCTATGGCCATTTTGAGGGAAAACTTCGGAGAACAATTCATCTCAAGGAATGGACCGGTAAGTTGGCCACCAAGATCATGCGATTTGACGCCTTTAAACTATTTTTTGTGGGGCTACTTCAAGTCTAAAGTCTACACAAATAAGCCAGCAACTATTCCAGCTTTGGATGACAACATTTCCGAAGAAATTCGGGCTATTCCGGCCGAAATGCTCGAAAAAGTTACCCAAAATTGGACTTTCCGAATGGACCACCTAAGACGCAGCCGCGGTCAACATTTAAATGAAATTATCTTCAAAAAGTAAATGCAATGGACCAATCTAACGTTTCAAATAAAAAATCGATGAGATTTTGCAAATTTTATGCGTTTTTTTTTTTAAAGTTCTCAAGCTTTTAAAAAATCACCGTTTACATCTTTATTATTCCTTGACAACACTAAGCATTTAGATTTTTTAGGATTAAGCACTAAGCTACTTTGGTGTGACCAACGTTGAATTTCTAACAAATCTTCATTTATACAGGTAGCAAAGTGCTCAAATAATCCCAACGGACAACTAAGATATAACTGAGCATCATCAGCGTATAGCCGAATGGAGCAATGCTTAATAGTTAATGGAAGCTCATTAATGTAGAGGGAGAAGAACAGAGGTCCAAGTATGGACCCTTGGGGGACACCGCTTTTGATTAATAGAAAATTGGACTTCTTCCAGTTAAATAAGAAAAAATCAACTTGATTGCATCAGAAGAGAAGTTAAAAAATAGGGAGAGCTTTTGGCAAAGTGTTGAGTCTAAAAGTATGAAAAAAGTAACATAATCCTTATCGATAGATTTTCTTATGTCCTCTGAAACACTTATTAAGAAAGTAATGCAGGTATTTTTATTACGGAATCCGGATTGTTTTGATGTTAATATATTTTCGTGATCAAGAAACGTACCAATTTGCTTTTGAATAATTTTTTCGAACACCTTCGAAAGAAAAGGTAGTATTGAGATTGGTCTAAACTCGTCTTCTCTTGAGGTTTTTGGAAAAGGTATTATTTTCGCCTTTTTTCATTGCGTAGGAAATTCATTTGTTGTTGATGATTGAATTGATTAAGTGGGTAATATACGGCAATAGAACTGGCAAAAGAAGCTTCAAGAATAGCATTTGATTTAAAAGACAGGACACCTTCAACCACATCCTCAGGAGATATAATAGAAAAGGAAAATGAATTATAAGTTGGGGAAATACTATTGAAAACATTGGATACAACGGGACATGGAGTTATATTATTGGTAACAAAATTAGTCGAAGATACGAAATTTTGATTCAGATCATTGACGTTAATATCTACGGTAGAGATGTTCAAATGGTAGACATGTGCATTCAAGAGGACACAAGCGTCCACAGGTTTTTCTCAAAACCCACCTCTGTTTATCAACTTCTACTCTCACCTCCCCACGGTGAACATCGGGTGCCTAGTACCTCAACGGGAGATTGGGTTGAAACCCCAGTGGAAAGTTGTTGGGGGCAGCAAACGAGAGAGGGGGGAGAGGTGTTTCCACTAAGGCACCTCTCCTTATCCAGGCGGCAGCGGACGAATTCTCGAGATGGAATTAACGGTGGCGTCTACAGTTCCAGTAAGGCTGAACTACTTAATGAACACATTATAGGGCTTCTTCGACATATTCGGAGCACAGGCCTGTAAGGAGCGGTTTATCCGGCTCCCCTTCCTTGGAGTTATACTAAGGATCTGGCCCTCCAGGTTGGGGGTTGTGCCGGCGGAGTGACTTCCTGGCCACGTAAAAAATACCTTTAGTTGCGAAGTAATGTTGCATTTGAACCAGTGGCAACATTGCCTTGCAGGCATCAGAGATGCCGCCTCTAAAGTGAAGGTTTCACACGGCCACAACAGCGAAACCCCTGGTTTGACGACGAATGCCGGCAAGCGCAAGCAGCGAAACAAGAGGCATACAAAACGGCGCTGCACAAAAGGACCAGAGCTGCTCGCGACCTCTACGAGCAGAAGAGAAGAAAGGAACACCGGCTTCTTAGATGGAAAAAAGGAGAGCATGAGAAGCGCGATCGAGGAGATAGGGGGATGTCACAACAGGAATGAGGGTCGTAAATTTTCCCAGAAGGTAAATAAAAACTCCCAAGGGTACCAGCCACAAACCGAAGCCTGTAAAGACGATCAGGGAAACATCGTAGTGGAATCGCAGTCAATGTTGAGTATATGGAAAGACCACTTCTCCAAATTATATAACGGCGGTGACGAACCGAATTCCGCTGTAAGGGAGATAGAACCACTCAACCTAGGCGACGCAGATCAACAATTCCGCCTACCCGACCTTGACGAAGTAAAGATAGCTATATCTAAACTTAAGTCAAACAAAGCTGCTGGAGCTGACGGCATCACCGGCGAACTATTTAAAGCAGCAGGCGATGACTTGGTACGGAGCTTGCACCAACTCATCTGCAAAATATGGTCGGAAGAAAGCATGCCCGATGAGTGGAATCTCAGCATAGTGTGCCGATACATAAGAAAGGAGACCCTCTAAACTGCGCCAACTACAGAGGCATCAGTCTCCTTAACATTGCGTATAAGATCCTCTCTGCCGTATTATGTGAACGTCTGAAGCCATTCGTCAACAACCTGATTGGTCCTTATCAGTGTGGCTTCAGACCAGGAAAGTCCACTATCGACCAAATGTTCACACTACGGCAGATCTTGGAAAAAACCCAGGAGCTCAAATCGATACCCACCATCTCTTTATCGATTTTAAAGCCGCGTATGACAGCATCTATAGGGAAGAGCTCTACCGAGCAATGTCTAGTTTTGGCATCCCTGTCAAACTTATCCGTTTGTGCACAATGACGACGGAGAATTCACGCTGCTCTATCATGGTCGGAAAAGATCTTACCGATGCATTTGATGTCAAAAAAGGTTTTAGACAAGGCGACGCACTGTCATGCGACTTCTTCAACATCGTTCTTGTAAGAAATGTGCAAAACTCAACCGTCAACACTAGAGGCACAATCTTCCAAAGGTCCATCGGATACGCAGATGATATTGACATAATTGGAAGATCAAAGCGTGATGTCAGTGGAGCGTTTTTGACCATTGCGACGGAAGCGAAGAAGATGGGTTTAGTGGTCAATGAGGGCAAGACCAAGTATATGCTGTCATCAAAAAAGGACACTGAACGACGACGTCTTGGACTAAACGTCACCATGGACAGCTATAACTTTGAGGTAGTTAAGGACTTTGCGCTGAAATCAAACGAAGAATAACTCTTGCAAATCGCTGCTTCTTTGGACTTAGAAGGCAATTGAGAAGTGAAGTCCTCTCTCGAGCATGTAAAATCACCATCTATAAGACACTCATAATCCCGGTTCTCATTTATGGCGCTGAGGCCTGGACAGTGTCAAAGAAAGATGAGAACGTCTTAGGATGCTTCGAGAGAAAAATTCTTCGGGTGATTTTTGGTCCCGTACGCATAGATGGAGAATGGAGGAGAAGATATAACGACGAACTGTACGGGCTGTACAGCAACACTGACCTAGTTAGCAGAATTAAAGTCCAACGGCTTAGATGGCTAGGTCATGTAGAGCGGATGGACATCAACGCTCCAGCCCGGAAAGTCTTCGAATCCAATCCCGAGGGACGGCGCAGTAGAGGAAGACCGCGACTCAGGTGGCGCACCCAGGTGGGAGAGGACCTCAACCAACTTGGCGTGCGAAACTGGAGACAGCTAGCTAGGGACCGAGCTGGCTGGAGACGCTTGTTGGTTGAGGCCCAGGTCCGCCCTGGACTGTAGCGCCACCTTAAGTAAGTAAGTAAGTATTTTCCTACAAGAGGTTACACATAATAAAATGTTTGGATAAGAAGCTGAAATTTTTTCAATCATAGATATAAGTAGAGAAATACAGATAAGTCTGTTTGTGTCTATAATCAAAAGCTTCTCATTTAAATTTGACAACTCAACAGAAAGAAAAAATTCCATTTGGAATTCGTCGGGGGAAGAGTTCAATAACATCAACCTAAGATTCCTCAAATACATAACGAAATTCATCCATCATAGCCTGCAAACTCTGTGCGTTTATGTGACACACCTGTAGGCCAGCTTCTTGACAACCCAACACGTTAACCGTGGTGCGTAAGCTAAAATCACCCATAGTACGAATTGAAAAAAAAAAACAAATTGGAAAAGAAAATAAAGAACGAAAAAAATAAAAAATAACAAATAAAAGCAATAATAATTTAAATTGAATTCGATTCTAAAAATGAAGTTCAATAAAAAATGAGATTAAAAAAAACTATTATTTCTAAACGGTGATTTTTTAAGAGCTTGAGAACTTTAAAAAAAAAATGCATAAAATTTGCAAAATCTCATCGATTCTTTATTTGAAACGTTAGATTGGTCCATGACATTTACTTTTTGAAGATAATTTCATTTAAATGTTGACCGCGGCTGCGTCTTAGGTGGTCCATTCGGAAAGTCCAATTTTGGGTAACTTTTTCGAGCATTTCGGCCGGAATAGCCCGAATTTCTTCGGAAATGTTGTCTTCTAAAGCTGGAATAGTTGCTGGCTTATTTGTGTAGACTTTAGACTTGACGTAGCCCCACAAAAAATAGTCTAAAGGCGTCAAATCGCATGATCTTGGTGGCCAACTTACCGGTCCATTCCTTGAGATGAATTGTTCTCCGAAGTTTTCCCTCAAAATGGCCATAGAATCGCGAGCTGTGTGGCATGTAGCGCCATCTTGTTGAAACCACATGTCAACCAAGTTCAGTTCTTCCATTTTTGGCAACAAAAAGTTTGTTAGCATTGAACGATAGCGATCGCCATTCACCGTAACGTTGCGTCCAACAGCATCTTTGAAAAAATACGGTCCAATGATTCCACCAGCGTACAAACCACACCAAACAGTGCATTTTTCGGGATGCATGGGCAGTTCTTGAACGGCTTCTGGTTGCTCTTCACTCCAAATGCGGCAATTTTGCTTATTTACGTAGCCATTCAACCAGAAATGAGCCTCATCGCTGAACAAAATTTGTCGATAAAAAAGCGGATTTTCTGCCAACTTTTCTAGGGCCCATTCACTGAAAATTCGACGTTGTGGCAGATCGTTCGGCTTCAGTTCTTGCACGAGCTGTATTTTATACGGTTTTACACCAAGATCTTTGCGTAAAATCTACCATGTGGTCGAATAACACAAACCCAATTGCTGCGAACGGCGACGAATCGACATTTCACGGTCTTCAGCAACACTCTCAGAAACAGACGCAATATTCTCTTCTGTACGCACTGTACGCATTCGTGTGGTTGGTTTAATGTCCAATAAAGTAAACTTGGTCACAATCGCATTAATTGTTTGCTCACTTGGTCGATTATGTAGACCATAAATCGGACGTAAAGCGCGAAACACATTTCGAACCGAACACTGATTTTGGTAATAAAATTCAATGATTTGCAAGCGTTGCTCGTTAGTAAGTCTATTCATGATGAAATGTCAAAGCATACTGAGCATCTTTCTCTTTGACACCATGTCTGAAATCCCGCGTGATCTGTCAAATGCTAATGCATGAAAATCCTAACCTCAAAAAAATCACCCTTTATCTTACTTCCCAACAATTATGTGGATTCAGCGAAAAATTTAGGAGTTGTATTCAACCAAACGCTGACTTGGAAAAACCACGTTTCACACACAGTATTACACCCCTTTAAAAATCCGTCCATTACTTGTAAAAACACTTATAATACCCTTGATTACTAACGGTTGTGAAATATTCTCCAAACTTGACTATGAAAGTAAACGGAAGCTCACTGTTGGTTTCAATACTGCAATACCATATGTTCATGGACTACGACGATTTGACAGATTTTCACAACACGCACGCAACTTTTTTGGAATGTCATTTGAAAATCTGCTCAATTTTCGGACCTTAATTTTGCTATCGGATATTTTTCTAACACAACAACCTGCCGATTTCTTCAGAGAAACAACTTTTTCAGTTCAACTAGATCAAGCCTCTTAGTGAACCCTCGTTTGTTGTCTTACTTCTGAACACCAGTTTTTTGTCAACGCAACACGTCTTTGGAATACACTACCACGGGAAATTAGAAGTATTGATAGTACAGTACTATTTAAACAAAAACTTAAACTTCATTTTAAGAATATATAAAAATAGTTAATATTAAATATTTGGTATCTTTCAAAATAATTTGTAAACTTACCATTTTGTAAACATTTACGTAGCTTTGGTATGATTTATAATGCTTCACTAAAAATAAGTGTGTAAGCAACTTTTAAATAAATAAAATAAAAAATAAATACAAAAATTTATCCGAAATCAAAAACAAAAAATAATAAAATAAACAAATGTTTTTGTTAAAATAATATATATTTTCTATATATTCACAGCCAATCATATTGAGCATACAACTTAAAGCCAAACAAGGTACATTTAGATGTTGTAATTGCTTTAAGCATGCTAGTGCGCCAAATAGCATACTAAGTAAAGACGAGCTTGATAAAATTAGTCAATCACTCAATGCCAATGAGGACAATGCAATGCAAAATTATTGTCCCTATAACAGTAATGTATTTAATACCATCCTAATCGAATGTCAAAAATTATGCCCTAAGCCCTCAGTCGTCAGCATTAATAATCGCCATAGTCGCAATGCTAACAATTCTAGTCTAACAGAAACTGCTGCTGCTTCTGGTGTTACTGATAATGCGGCTGATGCTGTTGCTACAGATGCTTTAGATGCAGCTGCAACTGCAAGTATCATTGTTGCTAAACCAGAAGATAACTCAACAACATCGACTTCACCCTTTAAACAGCAACAGCCGCAAATCAGTATAAATCTAATCGATTCGGACAATCTTCCCATATGTCTGTGCTCGCAAATTTCCGAAGAATCTGAAAGACTATCACGACGCCGCCGTACGACTCCATTACAATCCACTGAATCTGATGATTCGAATGACGATAGTAATCACGATGAAGATGACGAGAACGAGCAAAGTGCGTTGAACAATAAAAAGATTTGTCCCGAATGCCAGAATATAATAAGGCGACAGCCAGTCGAACACCGCTGCACACTAATATCAAAACGATTGCTTCTAGCCAATAACATTATTGTTAATCGCATTGATACACATTACCTTAATACATACCTTGATAACCGCCAGGATCCGTACACCCCTGAGAGCGCCGAATCACACTCGCCGTATCCAGAATTCGATACCAGCCATAGTAGCCGCAGCAGTCCCAATGACGAACTCACCGATGAACCATTGCGTTCGAACAACAATACCGAAGCTAAACTTCTATCACCCAAGGCCAAGAAGACTGCCGCTGCGACGACGGCTACAACAGCCAACGTGGCTGCTGCTGCTGCTGGTGGGGTCAATTTGAAACCCGTTGAATTACGTGGAATTGTCTCGCCGGGCCAGTTGAAGTCCCGGCTGGAGCATTTGCAGCGCACCTCGTTGCAAAACGAAGATTCAGATGAGTTAAATGAGGCGGGTATTATTGGCAAACATAAAAATAATAATCGCTGTATTGATGGTTGTTGTACGATTCTCTAAAAAAAAAACAAAAATCCAAAACATTGTTGCATTATTCCAAAACTAAACTTCAAAAAAACAAAATATATCAAAATCCATAAATTAAGTCCCCCCAACACTCGTACACGCACACAAAATTCCTCACTAGATTTTTTGCTATTGTTGCTATTTTTCCTTAATTATTATGTTTTTTTTTTCGTTTTGGATTTTGAATATTATTTAATTTAATTATTTTTGTTTTTGAATTTATGTTTAACTTACAGTTAATATTACAATGTGATATTTATAATGTTATATATTTAAATCAGAGGTGTATTGTATGTCGTTAGTTGATTAAATTTTGTCTGGGGACGTTAAAACTGCCATAAAAACGCTCTTAAATGGAGATAAATGAAATTGAATCTGTATTGTACATATTTTTACTATTGAAACGAGGATGTTTCATTTATCTCAATATACCTATACATACAAACATCTAAACCCTTTGTCTTCCTTCCTTGTAAACCAACCAAAGAAGTTTAAAAAGAAAACAAATGTTAACGCATATTAACTTAAATGTTTAACAATCAAATATATAATTCGTTGAAACATTGGAAGCTTATTAATATTTGCATCCATGTTTCTGCGGAAGTATAAAATCCTTAATACAAAAAGAATCTTTATCCGTTTAATTGTTTCTTGATTTCTCTAAACATACATTTGCTTTTGATGAGTCAATAACTTAAAATATCATTGAAGGGTTATTCATTGTTCACTTACTTTAATTTATTTAATTCTTTTCGAACTAATTACTGAATGATTTTTATATACATAATTATAATTAAAAAATACGTGTTTCAGGAATTTAGATTTTTTTGAAAAAATAGTGTAAAAGTTTGCGATTTCCGGTTTGGATCATTGAGCAGAAAAGTAACGAGCATTTTTTTAATTAATGAAAACTAATAAAAAATTATGTAGTATGGAATGTCGTGAAACAGTTCCTTTTCTCATTCAAGCAAGGATTTACTTTGCATTTTCGACACTTGGCAGTCTGGAACCTTACACCGCTGCCAGCCACGGATCGGAACCATCAAGCGTTCGTCTTTACAATAGCCACGCATTCACGGCTGTCATGTTGATCATGTGGAAGAATATTCTGTGGTAAATTTCCTTGTTTCTAATTTGTATTCTATAGAATCCAAAAAGAGCTTCCGAGCTTATATGCCGTTTTATATGTCATGACTGCCTTTGGACATGGTACAGTTTAGTAGCTCTTTTCTTTTTTGTTGAAGCATTGGACTTAAGAAGAGGTTTGCTGCCAACATATGTCGAAGCAATTCTGTTGTCAAACCATGTTACTACAGAAATATCCAGGTTATCAACTGTCGCTAGTTTTTCCACAGTTGCACCTCCTCCTTTTTTTTCAATTTCTTTTCGGTGGGAAATTTATAACCCGGTAAATCCTAGCGGTAAAATCGCTTTCTTTACCAGATAAGTTAACAGCGGTAAAGACGTGTAATGGATGAAACTTTTTATTTCTTCGAACCGGTTACATGCCATTAAAGAGTTAATTTTGAGGGAACCTAGGCTTTCATTCCAATAAAACCTAGTTGATGGCAACTGTACGATGGGCATGTAAAGGCATATTCCAACAAACTGTTCAAGTTCCATTGCTGTAATATTTTCAATTTTTCGGGATGCTTTTCACAGTAGTATCTGAGTGTTTCTTGTTCTATATATTTGAACATTTCGTCTGTAAAAAATACTTGTAGAATTGTATATCGTATCACCTGTGAATGTGGTTTTGTTATCACCTTTTTTCCAAAAACCCATCCCGCTTTCGGGGTTTTTCAGCTCCCGCACTTCTATTTGAGGGAGGTAGCGTCTGGGATAGAGGAATATGTATTAATGCAGATACAAAAAAATATTTAACGTTTGTGCTGTTATTGCATGTTGGTTCAAATAAACGTATATTTCTGCATGGTGTGCCATATTTCATCCAAACCGTTTTCTCAACTTGTAAGTACTTGTAACTCTGAAACTCGTTCATAGATGGCGTTTATCAATAGAATTTACAGCGTTTATGTTACTTAATTCACACTATAGGCACAAAACAACATAAATTGTTGAAAACTGGAAAATATCGACAAAAATACGGTTTAGCTTTATGAGCCACCATGCAGTTAGAGAGTAATTATATATGATATATTCTGGAATTCAGCTTGACAGCTTAGTGGCGTACGTGACGAAATGCATGTTTTCACATCATACGATTTTATTCGTGCGGCAGAGTTTGATACTAAACACAGGAACCCTGCATATATCGTGTTTTACCGTTCGGTTAAAATCGTATAATATGTACTTAGCCATTTATCCGGTTTATGTCGTTCGGTTTTTTGCCGTAAGAGCCTTATTATTAATAACTGCCCCCACTGTTCGCCCCATCGAATTCACACACGTCTCTACGGGTATGGAGTACCATTCCTTTGACTTTCCGACCGCAACTCGTCTTTCTTTTTGGTTTTACAATCTCCGATCCTTCGCTTTAGGATACCCCATGAGTGTTCAATTAGGTTTAGGCCGGGGTATTGTGATGACCATTCCAGTGCATTGATTTTTTTTTTGTAAGTATTTGTTAGCCAATTTGGAGGTGTGCTTCGGGTCATTATCCTGCATGAACTCTCATTTGATTGGCAACTCCTCTTCAGTTAATATTGAATATGCACCAGGGAATGTAAAATTTCAGTATAAAACCCCAAAGAAAGAAAACTACCTCATGCTTCGATAATTCAATATGATGTCCCTTTTATTACAATGTGTCAATTCAGATGACATTTTATAGAAATTAAAGTACATATTACACTAGAGAAAAATAATTAAAGGTTCGTGTCTAGAATTTCTCACAGCCTTTCCCTCCATTAGGGTTTGTGTTGGTAGGAAACGACTTGACGACGTAATCAGCTAGACCTCCTCAATTTAATTTGGTGCCCTGGCTTTCCAACACCTGATATACTTGGCACGGCAGGTTTGGACGTCAGATCAGTTACTACTGACGGAGAAGCTGGAATGGTGTCCTGTTGTGGTTGGCTGTGACATGGCTAGGGCAGTGGTCGGTTGCTGTATTATTTCTCTATCTATTGTAGTAACTGTGGGATTTTCCATCACCTCCGAATTTGCATCGGATGTTATCGGCTGAGAATCTTGGGTATTACCTTTAACATAAGTAGATCTCATTTGGTCAATATGTCTTCGAAATAGGGTCCCATATAGATCTCCGATGTAATGTAAATGTCCAACCCAATCACTCCCAAACTTCCATTTACACTCCTTGTTCTGATAATAACGAACTTGAACTGGTATTCTCGATTTGTCTTGTTTGGTCTGGGCTGGTGTATCGTAATAAGACGATTCTGGTGCGAAGATTAAATTCTGTCTTATGATATTGCATAAGAAGCCGTTTAATTTTGTGTGAGGACACCTGGATCATTGGTGGTAGATCTTAACAATTTTTAAGAATCTGAACAAATCGCTCTGCTTGTCCGTTCGTTGATGGATGCGCTGGTTAAGTAAGCTTATGGCAAATGTTCTTAGACTTAAGAAATTCTTGGAACTCCCTTGAAGTAAAATTAGTTCCATTATCGGACACAATAGTTTGAGGAATACCAAATCTAGCAAAAAGTTCTCTCATTGCTCGTATTGTTTAAAAAACTGGTGATCCGATTCATCGGGAAAACTTCCTACCACTCCGTCTTTGCATCGAACACAATAAAGTAGTATCGTTCCATGAACGGTCCCGCAGAGTCAATATGTAATGTTTGCCACGGCTGTGCAGGAACTTCCCAGGGTGCGGCAATGCGTTATTCCAATACGAACGGTGTAAGTGTTTGTTTGCGAAGGGAAGTCTTTGTATAATGGTTTTCTTGGTTAAAAAATGATACTTTTCGTGGACTTCTACCAGGAAGACTTGCTTCTATAAGTCGGTTTCTTATTGTTCTAGCTGTCACTGATCCGTTTAATTCATTTTTGAGTTTACTTAAAGAAAAAATTGGTTTCTTCTTACATATTCTTACCAATAGTGTATCAAAACGCGAAGAAGTTTCTTTTTTTCTTCATCTTGTTTCTTCTTCAGGCGTGGATGTAAAATTTCAAACACATTTTTTCGAACAGTTTAAGATTTTTGCAATTTCAACCATCGTCTTTTAAGCTTGTCTTAGTTTTTTCATCACTTAGCGTTCAAAGGGCGTATAATGTAATAATGGTCTCGTTCCACCTACGTTCATGTATCATTTTTGATACATAAACATTTATCATCTTTATATGATCAAAATAGCTTAGAAACCTTATTTTCGAATAAAATCAAACTTAAAATTAAAAATAATAATAATAAATAATTTAACAATATTTATTAAGATGTGTTCATGTGCCCTTAAGATGTAAATTAAAAAATTCCAAGCAGAATGGTTTGCTGCATTGTAGGCACTTCGTTGATGCTTGTTTCGAGTTAAAGGCTGCACGACAGTTTTCTTGAAGTTGCTGTAGCACGAAAATCAATGCTTCCTTATAATTTTACCATGTTGACGTGGTATTTTTGTAAAGAAGTTTGTATATGAGCGTACTAGGATGACAGCTAGAAAAATTCTTAACAAATTTGTAGTTAATGCCCTCCCAATCCCCAGTATCTTCTTCAAGAGCATTTCGTCTACTTTCATCATTGAGAGTAGGGCCTAAGAAATAAGAGGTCAAATGCAATTTGCCTTATCAATTTCTATTGTAGATGCGTAGGCACATGTCAAATGACAATGCAAGAATTTTGTTTACCCTTTTATTGGGCTGGAGCGCCATTAACTTAACAGAGTCTTGTGGATAGAATTGAAAAAAGAGCTCTAAGATCATTCTCTCACCGAGACATTTGCTTCTCTTGAACACCGTCACAAGGTCTCATGCCTGTCATTGTTTTATCGGTATTTTTTATAAACAATGCTATAGCGAAATAGCCAGTTGCAATTCCTCCCCTTAAACAATTCAACCGTAATACCCGTACTGCTAGGAATGCCCATCAGTTTACCCTAATGCCCAATTTCGGACGTACTTTTAAGTACAGAGATTCTTTTTTTAGCCGCACTACACGAATGTGGAATGCTTTACCAGGCTCAATATTTCACACTCATTACGATGTGTAGACATTCAAAACCAATGTACATCGGTTTCTCCTTTCTAATCCTATCCTCCCTTCCTAATTGCTTGCACTGTGTTTAATCATTATAAGGGTATTCATAACCTCTTGGGTGCGCGCAGAACATCATATAAAAAAAATGGGGACAGTCAAGCCGAGTTCGTAGGACGTAGCACTAGAAAAAACAAATCTTGTGTATCAAATGATATTTTTGATGTCTTGAAAAAACAAATGACTTATGGGAGATTATAAGTCATTTTCTAAAAGGACAGTTAAGGTTCAAAATAAAAAAAAACTTTTGGTACCAATTTCTGCGTTGAACCTTGTCTAATTTTCGTGGCAGGCACGTATTTTCAAAATGTATTTATTGTCTTTCTTTCACAGGTGATAGTAGCCCATTTATTGAGGAAGGTTATAGGCTTTATAACATGATTTTAAGACTAATACGAGTAGTTTACCAATAAATAATGTTTCAAAATAGGGGTTTTGATATTCTCCCCAGCAAGCTCTATTTACAGCTATCGCAAATTGGTGTAGGTCGTTTTTCCCTTGTGTGCACCATCAAAGACTCGTGTGGTAGATTTTTCAGTGTTCATAAATTTCATGTGGCCCAACCATCTAAGCCGCTGTATTAACAGCTTTTTGACCAGGTTAAAGTCACTGTAAAGATCGTAGGCTCTTTCTCTCAAAGCATACAAGTAGGGACTTATAAAAGATCTCCTTAGTTCTATGAGGGAGGGCCTTAATACTTAAATGCTTTCTTAGGGGCCAGTTATAGCTATCATTGAAATCGATCCGGGAAAATTTTTTAATCGATATTTGACTATGTTTAATTTTTCCAAACAGCTGATACTTTTGTGTCCAAAAGTGAAAAAAATCGTTCCACTGATTTGTTTTCCAATTTCCCACAATTCTAATGACAGATGTCTGTCAGTAAACATTTTTCGGTGGATTTCAATCAGGAAATTTTTTTGAATGACAGAAACTTTTAATGATAGCTATAAACGACCTGGCAGGAAAATTCCAATGTTTGTTTTCAATGATAAAAACCAATGATAGCTATAACTGTCGCCTTAGCCGAATAAAGAGCGTCAAGAGTAATTCTTCGTTTAATCTTTGCACTCATGTCATTTTGAGTTATTATAGTGGTTCGCTGGTCTTTGACTAAGGGGCCAGTTATAACTATGTATCTGATACTTTTATGTTCTAAAGTGAATCGAATCGTTCCACTGATTTGTGTTCCAATTTCACATCATGAATTGAAACATTTGCCATTTATAAGGCTAGAGACTACATAGTCAAAATTCTACTAGCTTTGTAAATGCAAAATTGCACTACAAAGCTAGTCAATCGGAAACTGCCATATAATTAACAATTGGAATTATATAAAATAAGAAACATTTGTGTTTTCAGAACTTTAAATGGTTTTTTGTTTTGTTTTTAAATTGAATAAAACCAAATGGACTGATTTATATTTGTATTTAAATATTGAAAGATTGGGCAGGTTAAGGCGACATAAGAGACTTGAAAGTAAGGCAAGCTTCTAGCATCTGATTGGCCAGCTGCCAAAAAAATTACTTCCAATAAAATAAAATTTATTGGGAAGTTGTTTCGAAAGTTAGTCAAGAAAAATCTCCCTAACTATCAAGTAAAGTACTCTTACGTCAAAATGACAACTGATCATGTTTTTCATTCAATTGAAAGCTGACCTTTACTGCTCTATAATTTATTTATTTTCTGCACAATTCCATTTAATGTTTTCTGTAAAAGTGCTCTTTGTCAATTTACAAAAGAAATAAGTAATATTTCTCTACAATACAAAAGATGAATCGTAATGGACTTTTAGCTTGTCTGGGGAGTGTTTTGTAGACAATAATGTGTTTGGTAGTTCTTGTACTATGAACTTAATGTAGAGGTTTGTGAAGTTAAGTTCTGAATTTGGAATTCATGACACTTGGAAAACTAACTAGTTGCCTTGGTAAAAATGTACGTTCAAAGAATGAAGTCCCTTATGTTGCCTGAACCTGCCAATTGATTTCATTTTGAATTCTTGGTTCCTTACCAAGCAGAAGATTGTGAAAAGTCAAAATCAGTGTCCATTAACTTTGTAGCTGAAAATTGAACACCACGTCTCAGAGTGCTTTCGTTTATATGGGAGATGAGCGGTCAAAGTTAAATGTTTTATTTTAAAAGACAAATAATACAAACCAAATATAAAATATCCTATTATTTTAATTTTCTAACAGCGTTTCTTTTTTTGAAATATCATCTTTGAAACCGAAAAAAACCCCACTTTCCCACACTCAAACAAAAAAATATTTGCTTTGTCGGCCGAACGCTGAAATATAAATTTTCTTTCTTCAATCCTTCTTTTTACTTGAGATAAAGCGAAAAAATAATTATTTTTATATATTCCGTTCATATAATTCACTCTTATTGTATGAAAACAAGCGATTTTTCATCTGGGCCTGTTCGCCATTTTTTTAATTCAGTTATATACACTAGATGAAAACAAAATTTAAAAAAAAAGTATCCACGCATGTAATGGAGATATGCCGAAGTCCAAGCAGAGAGAGAGATGCAACAAAAGTGAGTGACAATTTGCTGATTTAATCTTGAATGTACAACTGCTCATCTCTGCCCAAATCTTCTGTTTCCTTTTTCAGCTGGAAACGCACTGGTCTCCAATATCTTGTGGATATTGGTCGGGGATTCTGCCATACAATTTTTTTGTCGTCATTATCCTTCTTGAAATTTCCTGCTTGTACTCGGACTGTCCACTACTCCCATCAAAACTCGTCTTTCCAATTAGCGTTAAATAGAACGAGCCTCCTTCAAGATAAATATTGCGCTCTCCAAGCAGGGTGGTCTAAAAGACCTTGAAGAAAAATTTTAGCTGATGAATCGCATATTTTCATTTCCTTCCGAACCGGATAACATTCTTTTTTTTGCCTTAAGCAGCTTTCCATACAATGTAAATACATCCTCATCCGTCCTTTTATTGAGGACACTTGTAATGATTTGGTAATGCTTTTTGGTAAGCTCAGCTTTAACCAGTATTGCCAGAGCATCACTGATTAAGTGCTTTCTTATATGTTGCCCTACAATTTTATAAAGTAAAAGCTATATCCGGATCAATTGAAGCAATACTTGCAATGCGACTCCTTTTTGCCCGGGATTATTTTTCAAGAAAGCTTTTTTTGGTCTACCTTGAAGAGTTCTACTGGAACATGGATCATTATTTCTTCAGTGGCGTTTAGCCAATCTTCATTCTTAGTTAAGAAATAACAGTAATTTCTTGAAGCACGGGCTGTTGATCTTTTTTTTCTATATCAGTAGATTGTTGCAAGTTGTAGATTTCAATAAAGGCGTTCAACGGGGTAGCATCCCCTTCCTTCTTCAAGTCAAGCCGAACATTTAATAAATAATAAATATGCTCTTAAATTATATAAAAACGAAATTTCTCTGTTGAAACAAAGCCTAATTTTCGACATTTTAGCAAAAAATGATCTATGTACAGCTACGAGCAATTAATTAGAAACGATAGTAATCATCTACAATTTTTGTATTTTTCGTAATTTTTTATTTAATTTCACAATTTATATATATTTATTTTTTTATGTTGACTATTAATCTTTACAAATATTTAAGGTCGAAATCAAAAAACAAAAAAAAATCGAAGTTATGATTTTATTTTTAAATTAAAGACACAATTTCAGGAGAGCAACAAATTAGAAACGATAATGAAAGTAAACAAATAATAATAATAAAAAAAAAAGAAAACTTAAAATTCTTAAAAAAATGGAGTTTGGTTAGTACTTTGTTGGAAAACCTTTTTGCATCAAAACTGCCTTGCAGCGATTTGGCATGTACGATATTAATGCCCTACACCTTTCAACTGGTATAGAGAACCATGATTTTTGTACTTCTTCAAATAACGCATCCATATTTGAAATTTTAAGTGCACTAATTGAGTTGTTGACATCCCCCAATAGGTGTTCTATGGGATTAAGGTCAGCACTGGAGGATGCCCATTCTAGAACATTGATGGAATTATCTTTAAAGAACTTCTTGGTATACTTGGCAGTGTGTTTTGGATTATTATCCTGCTGAAACTTCCAAATCACAGGTAAATTTTCCTCTGCCCATGGTAACATCACATCCCGCAATATGTCCACGTATTTTTCTTTTGTGAGGATGCCATCAATTCGATGGATTGGCCCAACGCCATTCCATGAGAAGCATCCCCATACGTTGATAGATCATCCACCATGTTTCACAACCGCGGATGTGTACTTTGGCTCGAATTCTCTTCGTTTTGGCCGCCGTACAAATCTTCTGCCATCGGGACCGATTCTATTTATTTTGGTTTCGTCGGACCAGAGGATGAATTTCCATTTTTCTTTTGGATACGATAAGTGATGTCGAGCAAACTCAAGCCGCTTTTGCCTTTGCCTTTTGGTAACCATTGGTTTCTTGCGTGCAACTCGACCATGCAAGCCAGCTTCGACCAATCGCCTTCTTATGGTCCAGACTGAAACTGGTGAATCTATTTCATCACAAACTTCTCGGTGGATAACTCTTGCACTTTTTTTGGGGTCAGCTTTTGAAAGTCTGATGATTTTTCTATCATCACGAACTGAAGTTTTTCGTGGTCTTGTCTTTCGTGGCACATTTTCGCAGGTGTTATGCATTTCAAAATGTTTCAAGGCATTCAAAACTTTCTTTTTGGAACAGTTCAATCTATCAGAAATTTGTTTGTATGACAAATTTAACTTTCTTAGCTCTAAAATAGCTTCTCGAGTGGCTGGAGTACATGTCGCTGTTTTTCCCATTTCTAACGGTGAATTTAAAGTTCTATTTTCGATTACATATTATTTATTAATTGATACCTACCAAAATTTGATGTTTATATATTAAAACAAATACCAATTTCTGTGAATAAAGCTTTGCTGCAAGATGTTTCTAATTAGCTACTCTCTGCAATTTAGGAAAAAAAATTACAATGTTGTTGTTTTCTTTCGTATAAGCACCAATATCACACAACCTACCACTCTAGAAGTCAACAGCTAAGTATACAAGAAACTAACATTGAAATAATTTAAAGAAAAAACGAAACAGTTAGATTTTACAGGTGCATTTTCATTCATTGGGATTTCATTTCTAATTAGTTGCTCGTAGCTGATATGCCCGAATAGGTAATGAAATTACCTTAATAAAAATGCGTAGTTTATAAGTAGAAAATAGGAGAAATAGAAGTTATTCAAACTTGCACGATTGATATCACCATAAAGAAAACCATTTAAAAAAACTAGTTGGGGATTAAAATGTTCCGTTTTATTATAGATAACATTTTCAAAAAAAAAAGTAAACAACTTTGACCTTTAACTTTCGACTTTTGGCCTACTAGGTGAACCACTGTGCGTCGGACGGAGGGGAAATTTCAACTAATTTTGTACATTTAGCCAATGCCCTGACTACGTAGCCACTAGCTTAGTAAATGTCACCAGTAGCAAACAATCAATTCATATTATGAGACTTCCAATGACAGCTGTAAAATGCTAGTGCTATAAAATTGAAACCAAGCAATGAATGACCCTATATATAAATTCTAAAGCAAATGTATGATTTATAGAATATCAAAAAATACTATTCAAATCAAAATAATCTATTTTAAAAGTACCCAATATAAAAAAGAATAAATCTCTTATCATCCTAATTTAGTAATTGTTTTTTATTAGTTTGGTAAAATATAGATTTTAAACTTAAAGTTGTCAGTTTAATTAATACTTAATAAGGGAATAAACGCTTTCTTGCTTATCAACCTTTTTTCTTCCGTTACCGTTACATAACGTATAGTTGCCCACCTATATTTTATATTTTTAAAAAATCAGAAACTAATTTTAAGTGCCATTTCAATTTCCTTAATAAGAAAGTCTTAAATATTTAATAATTCTTTTAATGAAAATCTCATTTTGCGGTTGATTTTATTTTGTCAATAATTTATTAGAATATAAGCATTTTGATAAAATAGTGTTTGTTTTATTTTATTTGTTAAACTAAACCATTCCATGTGCAATTTTATTTAGCAAAATACTAAAAATTGCAAAAACACTGCGAATCTCTTTATTTTTCCGAAGTTAAATTTACCTCATGTTCTAATTTAATCTTTTAATTAAGTTAAAATTAAAAAAAAATTAAATGAATCTTTGGTACACTTTATATAAGTAAAATAGAAATATTAAGTAAGAAACTAATTTTGTATATATAAATATTTTGGATTTTTATTTGTTTTTTTTGTTTAAGAATTATTTATTTGCTCAAGTCTTAATTTATATAAATGTCGAAAGATAATGTTGTTGTACCTATGTTTTAAATATTATAGTTTTAATTATTTTGTACTATAATTTTACATAATCTTGTATGTATGTATATTTTCCAACTTTTATGTTGTTCGTTGTAATGTTGTACCTATTATGTACTTATAAAGTAAAAATTATTCTTAAAATATATATTTTAACATTTACACTTTTGTAGTTATACAAAAACAAACTTTTTTGTGTTTTATTTTGAGTGTTTTTTATTTTTGTTTTTTGTTTTTATTTTCAGAACAAAAATATTTTATTTTGTACATTTATGTTGATGGTTTAATTTTGTGTTTGTTTGGTTCAACATTGTAGTATTAAATTCTTTTATAAGGACGAAGGTAGGTAAACTATATGCTAACATTTATTGACAGTCCAAAAACTTACTTTAATCCAAGCAATTATAAAGGGGTCTGGTTATGAGGTTCTCGGCAAATCGTTTTCAATTCCACCTTTCAAATTCGACCCGCGTCGTATTTCCTTTTTAACGAATTCGCAGCGAAGCGAAAATAGTTCTTCTTATATTCCAGTGAATTGACACCTTTGGTTCGACTTTTTCTTCCTTTATTCCAGTGAATTGACACTTTTGGTTTGACAGCTTTCCACAAATTGTGTTTTGTTTTGATTGAATTTGTGAAATTTGCAGTGATATTAATGAACAATATTAAATCTAAAAAATGGAATCAATTATGGTGTAAATTTATTCTGCAACGGAGGAATTTCAGGAATCACTGGAGTCTTCAAGATTACGGGTGTCCAGTAGAATGAATCAATTTTAAAATTTTATAATTTAATGTGGATTGTAGATAAATTATAAGAAAATTAAAATAAAGCTTACTCACATTTCTATATAATTACAATCAACAAAAGAATCCATGAAATCGAACATCTTTCGCCTGTGGATCCGCACAAAAAAAAGCTGTCGGATTTCAAATCACCAATAAACATTATGACATTTCAAATTCACCTTCGAATTTATTAATTGGTCGAATTCAAAATGAAAAAGGCGAAAGTGAAAGCAATAATTGGAAAATGGCAAACTCGCTAGTAAAACGATTCGCCGAATCCCATAATCAGGCCCGAAGGCTATCAATTTTGCGGTTTCAAAAGTAAATGATTTTTCTATTTTATTAAAAAGTTTGAACGTTGACATTATGTGTGACAAACTAAATCATTTACGCGAATTGTTGCAAGCATCCATTCTTTTGACAAATATTGGCGCTATCTCAACCATGACTTGATGAATGTTGGCTTTTAAGAGCTCAAGAGTTAAAATTTATCTGGATAAACACAGTCTTTCGTATAGCCCCCACAAAAAAAAAGTCCATCGGTATCAAATCGTATGATCTTCATGGCCAGTTGATTTTGCCACGTCGAGAAATTAGGTGGCCAGGAAATATCTTTTTCAATAAAGCCATATTCGCTGTAGTTGTGTTGCATGTGGCGTCTTGTTGAAACCACATATTCTCTAAGTCGTATTCTTCAATAGCAGGAAAAACAAGTGGGCTATCATATATGATCATAAATCCTCGTTGTGGAAGAAATATAAGGTCCAATCACACCTTCGGACCAAAGAGCTTACCAAACAGTGACTTTTTGTAGATGTAATGGCATCTCTTCAATTACTTGAGAATTCTCAGAACCCCAATTCTGATATTTTGTTTATTAACATATCCACCGAGTGAGATGTGCTTCGTCGCTGAAGATAATTTTGTTCGAAAAATCGCCATCCACCGCCTGTTGTTCAAGCTCCCATTCGAAGTAGCTAAGACGTTTAGAGTGGTCAGTTGACTTTAGTTGTTATGTAAGCTGAACTTTATAAACGGTGATTTTTTAAGAGCTTGAGAACTTTTAAAAAAAAAAAAACGCATAAAATTTGCAAAATCTCATCGATTCTTTATTTGAAACGTTAGATTGGTCCATGACATTTACTTTTTGAAGATAATTTGTTGACCGCGGCTGCGTCTTAGGTGGTCCATTCGGAAAGTCCACTTTTGAGTAACTTTTTCGAGCATTTTGGCCGGAATAGCCCGAATTTCTTCGGAAATGTTGTCTTCCAAAGCTGGAATAGTTGCTGGCTTATTTGTGTAGACTTTAGACTTGACGAAGCCCCACAAAAAATTGTCTAAAGGCGTCAAATCGCATGATCTTGGTGGCCAACTTACCGGTCCATTCCTTGAGATGAATTGTTCTCCGAAGTTTTCCCTCAAAATGGCCATAGAATCGCGAGCTGTGTGGCATGTAGCGCCATCTTGTTAAAACCACATGTTAACCAAGTTCAGTTCTTCCATTTTTGGCAACAAAAAGTTTGTTAGCATTGAACGATAGCGATCGCCATTCACCGTAACGTTGCGTCCAACAGCATCTTTGAAAAAATACGGTCCAATGATTCCACCAGCGTACAAACCACACCAAACAGTGCATTTTTCGGGATGCATGGGCAGTTCTTGAACGGCTTCTGGTTGCTCTTCACTCCAAATGCGGCAATTTTGCTTATTTACGTAGCCATTCAACCAGAAATGAGCCTCATCGCTGAACAAAATTTGTCGATAAAAAAGCGGATTTTCTGCCAACTTTTCTAGGGCCCATTCACTGAAAATTCGACGTTGTGGCAGATCGTTCGGCTTCAGTTCTTGCACGAGCTGTATTTTATACGGTTTTACACCAAGATCTTTGCGTAAAATCTTCCATGTGGTCGAATAACACAAACCCAATTGCTGCGAACGGCGACGAATCGACATTTCACGGTCTTCAGCAACACTCTCAGAAACAGACGCAATATTCTCTTCTGTACGCACTGTACGCATTCGTGTGGTTGGTTTAATGTCTAATAAAGTAAACTGAGTGCGAAACTTGGTCACAATCGCATCAAGTGTTTGCTCACTTGGACCATAAATCGGACGTAAAGCGCGAAACACATTTCGAACCGAACACTGATTTTGGTAATAAAATTAAATGATTTGCAAGCGTTGCTCGTTAGTAAGTCTATTCATGAAATGTCAAAGCATACTGAGCATCTTTCTCTTTGACACCATGTCTGAAATCCCGCGTGATCTGTCAAATACTAATGCATGAAAATCCTAACCTCAAAAAAATCACCCTTTATGAATGTAGGTGTAGATCCAAATGCAATATTGGATCTACATTTGAGTCTTTGGCAACACTTTGACTTACATCAGCGATATTTTTAGTGGTACGAGCGAAACGATGATGCACAGGTTCAGACTACGTAAGGGGCTTGAAAGTTAGGCAAGTTTCTAGTATCTGATTGGCCAGCTTGAACTGGAAAGTTAGTCAAGTCAAGTCTACTTCTGTCAAAATGACAGTTGATCATGTCTTTTCATTCAACTGAAAGCTGAACTTTATTGCTCTATGATTGGCTGCGTTCAATCTCAGACAGATAGGGTATCCGGATACCTTTTTGTCAGTGTTTTAAAATAACAGCTGATCAAAAACAGCTGAGATGTAAAAAAATGAACCAAAAGGTATCCAAGAATTTCTGTGTATGTAGGTATTTGACAGAACAGCTAATTCAACACATGGTTGAATCTTAAGAAACTTGAAGATTGATTTCAGCTTTTTGTATTTGTTGGTAAACAAAATGTTAGTTGAAATTTATTCTGTACATAATAGACAATGAAGAAGCTATTTGCCTCTGAATCTTAGAAGGTAATTATGACCTATTTTTTAAATTTCAAAATTGACTTATTTAAATTGTTATCAATTCATCATCATCTGACGAATAAGTTGAATTATCCATTAAATGATTTATCTGACAACAATTTTGACTTCGAAGCTTAAATGTTTCTCTGCTTTTTGTAAACAGCTGAAAGTTGTTTTTATTTTTTAAAAGCTATCTCAATACAGCTATCCAACTCGTTCACAAGGTATCTAAAAATCCACCTATCCAAGATACCCTATCCAACACGAGATTGAACGCAGCCATTTATTCATTTTCTGTACAGCTTCATTTAATGTTTTCTCTAAAAGGGTTCTTTGTCAAATTTGGAAAAGAAATAAGTAATATTTTCTTACAATACGAAATACAAATCTCGATGGACTTGAAGCTTGTATGAGAAGTGTTTTGTAGACAATGCTTTGTTGGTACTTTTTGTACTATGAACTTAAACTAGAGGTTTGCGAACTAAAGTTCTGAATGTGAAATTCACTTGAAAAACTAACTAGTTGCCTTGGTCAATATGTTCGTTCAAAGAATGAAGTTGGCAACAATTCTTAAGGATTGGGAAAAAGAATTGCTTATTTTGATGGTTGTAAATTTCTCGTCCGTGTTGCACGTAGAATGTACATTTATTGAGTAGTATCCTTTGCATCCCCATGGTGATAGAGTGGCTTTCTTATACGCACATGTATACAATCCAGGGCACCAATGGCGTAATGAAACTTTTTCTTACTGCTCCATAACCTTTGCGCTTCTTCTATTTCTTCAGAAGTGTGTGGAAATATGAACCAATCAGTTGCACGGCTTGCAATTTTCGTTGCGACTTGCTGTACCACCCTTGATATCGTTGAATGATTGACACCAATGTCTTCACCAACACCGCTTTGAAATCCAGGATCTCCAACATAAAGCAGAAAAATCCTCATTTTTTTTGATGAGTCAAAGCAACACTGGGTGTTCCAGGGTTGGGTCCAAAAACTCATCTGTCAATAATTGCACACATGTTTCATTAAATCTATCCAATTTTCGAAAACCTTCACCAATTGGACATCTTATATTTTTATAAACACGATTTGTATTAATATTATTCAGAAACTCGTCCATTTTGATAATTGTTTATCAACTGCGTAAGAGAAACCTCATCCTTCACAATTTGTGAGATCGATCACATGCAATGGAGCGTTTGCCCATCTTTTTGCATATCTAAACTAAGCTTTCGTCGAGAGATAGATCTCAACACTTTGAGTTTGAGCTCACAGCTTGAGATCGATCTCGGCCTCTGTAATTTTTTTCGCATACCACTCTAAGAAAGTTCTCAGAAAAGCGAGTAAAGAGCTTGAACTCATCTTTTTGCATATAACCCAATATCTTAAGTTACTAGTTTCTTAATTTCTTTATAAAATGGAAAGGGTGTATGTAATAGCGGTTTCGTCTGCGTTACGGTGGCTTTGCTTCGAGGTTGCTTTGAATGACATTTCTATTATTTCATCCCTCCAAAGAGCAAATATTTTGTTCGTTGACATTTTTTTACACGTGTTGAGCTGTCAGACAAAGCAAATGTTCAGATAATTGAACTAGAGCTTCCGTTTGGAGTCACATTACGTTACATTACGTTCTTTTCCTTACGATTGTCAAACGAAACGTGAGGTCGAAGGTCCATTGTGATAGCATGCATTGAATTCCTATGCCTGAACTCGTAAACGTCAGGTGAAGCCGAATTTGAAGCGTGTTTGTGATTCAGCCATTAAGTCCAGTGCGTTTCGCTCAGCTCCGACAGTTGGGACCAAAAGATAGATGCAGTCGTAACTTTCTAAAACGCACGCTTTAATCGATTACTCGTAAGTATAAAACTAACAACAAGGGAAATTTAGTTAAATAAAGTTTATTTATATGAAAGGTAAATTTTAATTTTAAAAATGTTTTAAAAAATATTTAACAAATAATTGAAAACCCCTTAATGATTCTTGATGGAATCAAAATATCTAAAAATCAACTATGATATATTTTTGTGTTTTTAATATTACTTTCAAGGTAATTCTTTTGTTGTTATATTTAATTTTTGTTTTTATCATAAAATCATAAACATTAACACTAACTCAAACTTTAATAATATGTGTGTTTTGTACATTAAAATATTATATATACTTGTGTGGGTGTACGTTTCGTTACATTATGTTAATAAACATTTAATCATTTGTGTTTCTATCTTTTCGTAAAAAAGTAATAAGTCAACAACTATATATTCATAATATTATAATCGTTATTTATGAAACCTAATAAATTAGTACCTATCTATACTAATAAAAATATAACCTTAACAAATTAACAAAAAGATAAAAAAAACATATAAAGTGAAAATTAATTCTTATATTTTTGTTTTCATTTATATCAATTGCAGGAATAATAAATAAAAACTCTACAGTTTCTACTATACTTCAATGTTTAATCGATGAAGTCTTGGGTGATGATGGTATTTGGACAATTCAAAGTAATGATCCAACGGATTTGGAAGCAAAAACTCGTTACATTCAAATACATCCCGTTGATGGAGCTTCAAAAGATAGTTTCGAAGAAATTTTCCAAGAAACTAAAACGGCACCCATTTTACGTGAGACAACTGTTTAAACAATTATTTATGCATACATATTTATATAAAAAAAAAAAACAAAAATAATAATAATGTATGTTATATTTAATTTTAATTTAATTAAATTTAAAATGAAAAGAAAACTCTAGTCAATATTATGATTGTTATGAAAAATTAGGAAAAATTTAGATAAACTAAGAAAAATAATTTAACTACTCACTGTATTTATTTGTTTTTAGAATTAAGCTTCAGCTTTTTAGTCAGCTTTCAGAGAGAAATTTCCTATACCCCTCCCCCGATATGACTTTAGACAAAAAGATCTTAAGCCAGAAACTGGCCACACAGACTTAGTGAATTTAAGACGTTGATATGAAAACAAATGTGATTTTTACAGTTTTGGCCGTTGCACCAAAGCCAAAAACTTAAAATGCATTTTTTTCACAAAAGACCCTTTTTCCTAACGCCAAGGAAACTAAATGTGATTGTAAGAAAAATCTTTAAAAACTCTGTCATAAGTTATTTATTGAATTTTATTATTATTTTTAGAAGAAGTGGCGCCCAACATTGAGCACGCTCATCATAGGTTTAATTTTATACAGTGCAGTAGTAAAAACTTCTGGTCGAAAACGTACGAAACACCACGTCATCCTCGGTTCCAAAACTCGCTCACAATGAAATTCCCTAGCACAGTTTTCTGTTAATTCGACGCTACCGGTAAGTGTTATGAGTCCTTCTGTTCTTGAGAGCGTAAACGATTCTATGGGACGAATCTTCTTTCGCACTTGTGCTCAAAGACCTTGACTTACGAAAATCCGCTGGCCCGGATAGTATCTCCCCAATTGCTCTAAGGAGGTGCACTTCAACGCTGCAAAACCACTGCGTAAGCTTTTCCATCTTCCCTACTCTACAGGTCTCTTTCCGAGTGGATGGAAAACAGCATTTGTACAGCCTGCCCCAAAAAAAGGCGAATCATCTTCCCCCTCTAACTATCGTCCAATAGCACTCACGTCCCTTATTTCTAAGGTAATGGAAACGCTACTTAATTATCAGCTTAAGAAATGTCTTGAAGAACGGAAGTTTCTTAATGACCGGCAGTATGGCTTTCATAACAATAGGTCCACTGGTGATCTCATGGTTTATCTCACCGAACAGTGAAAAAATCTTTACATCGTTCTGGAGGAAATAAGATTATTGTACTTGATATTTCAAAGGCATTTGATAAAGTTTGGCACCAAGCTCTCTTATCGAAAATGTATGCATTTGGTATTGATGAATCTCTTCTCCGTGGGGTTAGAAATTACCTTATTGGACGTACTGGATGGGATCAAATCTGATATTCACAAAATAAACACTGGTGTCCCCCAGGGTTCCGTTTTGTCTCCGACTCTCTTCCTTATATTCATAAATGATCTTTTGTCTGAAACTTCTAACCCAATAAATTGTTTCGCCGACGACAGTACCCTCAGCTTTTCATATTCGGGTTTAGATTCTCATCCTTGTCCTTCGGATGTGGAACTTTAACGGCAGCGTGTGATAAGCTTGTAGAATAAAATCCTTCAAAAACTCAATACTGTCGCCTGTCGTTAAAGCATAACCCAACCCCAATGCTGCTATCAATGAGCGGCACTTGAATCCAGGAAACTAATCAACTTTCAGTACTCGGTATGTGTATCACAGATCACCTCTTATGGAATGATCACATATTCGATATTGCTAAAATTGCTGCTAGGTGCTTTGGATTTCTCCAACGGTGGTAGAAATTTTCCACCCCTTCTTATATGGCTGTAATTTACGAAGCCTTCATTCGTCCAAAACTTTAATATATCTCGCATATTTGGGCAGATGCCCCTTAAACAAGTTTAAGTATTTTTGACAGGATCCAAAAAAGGACTTTGGAAATGATAGGCGATAGAACTATAACCGTAACAATTACGTCACTTGAACACCGCCGCAATGTTTCATGCCTTTCGTTGTTCTACCGATATTTTTATAAACAGTGTTCTCGAATTAGCTAGTTGCATTCCCCCTCAAAACTATTCAGCCATAATACTCGTACTTCTAGGAATGCGCATCAGTTTAACCTTGAGCTCAATTTCGGACGTACTGTCAAGTATAGAGATTCTTTTTTAACAGCACATAGAGAATGTGGAATGTTTTACCCTGTTTTTCCCATCATTTTAATATTCAAAACTTTTAGACCAATGTGCATCGGTATCTCCTCTTTAATCATTAGCTATTTTCCTAAAGCTCGCACTGTGTTTAAACTTTAAACATATTAAGCGTATTAATAACCCCTTGAGTGCCCGTTTATAAAAAATATTACTTAACTATTTTAGAATTACAAAGTATGATTTAAGGAGATTTTTTTGAGCTATCAGCCCATTCTGGAATATAAAGTTTGTCTAGAATGAGCACCAGCTTCATGCACTCAAAGACAGGCTCCCCCTAGAGTATTTTCCATTACACCTGAATTTTATCACGAATTTTCCCCATTTTCTGCAGCATACTGGTGGATTTATTAACCTACACTTAACCTTTCAAATAATCTCACAGAAAGTCTTTTGTAGTCAAATCCAGCAGACGTGAAGATCAATTAAAAACTGAATGTTTAGAAAATATGCGGTTACGTGACACACCGAGTTGCCCACAGCGCCTAATGTTGATCTTTTTCGACTCTTGACAACACTTGCTAAAATGCACTCCGTATTTATTTTGCACATTAAATTACGCTGATAAGCTCTTTGGCTTAAAATAAATCATTTTCTTACTTCAAGAAAAATATGTGTTTTTATCAGGTTCAAAATTATCTCGAACTACTTAAACTTTAATACCATTGTGCAAAGTATACATATATGTCAGCTAGTTCATAACTAGGGCCAAGTGACTCTCAACCATTCCTGTGTGCGAGTACTGTTGTCAGGATTAGAGGGGACCTACAGTTTAAAGCCGAATCCGAACAGCTAATTTGAGAAAGCACTTTCAATGGCAGGAATTACTCTTGAAAAATGTTTCAATTCCTCAAAAGAGGCAGTACTAGTGAAAAAATTAAGATGGCGCAGGTAGGAATCAAACCCAAGACCTCTGGCATGACAGTCCAACGCACTAACCATGTGCAGGTCTTTAAGAAATCAAAATAGCTTTGTTCCCAAGCGAAACTGACAATTGTCAACAATTTTAAATCACTGTTCCACACTACACAAATTTGGTAGTATTAGACAGAAGAGTGTGCTCACGAGAAAGTTAAATTATTTCTCCTCCTGACAGATTTTGACAGCTCAAGAATTTCTTTTTTTTTTGCGGAAATTGTTGGTATATCAAATGTCATATTGTAGTACGATGTGGTATAAAAAAAGAATTTCATCTCCAGTCTTCAAAATTTGACAGACTTATATTTTTTGTTCAAAAATCTTGGAAACAAACCTAATATCAGACATAAACAATGGCTGTCCAAATGATTTCCAAGTATCAAGTATAATGAAAACATAACTAATGGTTTTTTAAAATGTCTAGTTCAGGGGAGTCATTCCGTAATTTTCAAAACGATAATCGTCAAAACGGTTATCAATAACGATATCGTCAATAATTTGCTTCATGTAACTTTGTCACTATCGTTTCGTCTATCGTTTTCAGTACAATATAACTGAAATGTCAAAATGAACTCAACGAAAAATAATGCTTGTTCCATAACTTGAAAATGTTATTTAACTTGGTTTTTGTTTATGAGAAATTGTGAAAATTTGCAACAAATTGCTTTTTACCAAAATTAACAATTGTTTTGTTGTGTTTCTTGTTATTGTTACTGTTTTTTTTTGCCGCCGATGATGTTATTTAAGGCCTTTTTTGAAAAGCTTTGAACAAAACTATAATGGTTTAGATTATTTTACAATTGAGAAAGAAAACACAAAAATACTTACATATAGGTTGGAAGAAATATAGGGTCTGATTTATCTCATAATTGTCTCCATAACCATTTTCATTTTATTTGTTTCCGAGTTTTCATTTTCACTTTGTAATAAAACTCAATTACGCTGAAACATTTCAATTTGAATTTGCTTAGTTAGTACTTAAAAATCAATGACAGATGATACCTATTTAGTTATCGTGCAAACGCTATCGTTTTGGCGATATCATTTTGACGATTATCGTCTTACGTGAAGTGAGACTATCGTCAAAACGCTATCGTTTTGAAGAAGCAATAAAACGTTTCATCAAACAGTTCAAACCGATTTTTAAATTTGTGTACGTTTGTGTACTTGAGATCAGGCCGATTACTCGTCATAGATAGTTCTGTCATGGAACATGCCATTTTTAAGTACACTGTCGGCTGTCAGGTTTATTAGTGGCGCTGGTGATTTTCTCCCAGTCTCAACTCTAAAAGAATAAGTTCCTTGACAGATGATTAGATGTCGCCTCGGTCGTTAATTTCAATGATTCTGAATTCAAATCCAGAAGCATTTGGCAGGTTAGTTTGAACTTCAGACGATATAAAGGACTTTAAAGTAAGGCACATTACTATTATCGGATTGGAAAGTTAGTCAAGAACATCCGTTACAATCAAGTCAAGTCTTATTACTTCAAAATATTAGCTGACATTTGACATTAAATTGAAAGCTGAATTTTATTACTCTTTGATTTTTGTATTTCTGTACAATTCCATTTGACGTTTTGTGTAAAGGGGTTTCTTGTCGAATTGGAAGAGAAATTTGACAAGGAACAATACAAAATACAATAAGTAATGGACTTTTTAGCTTGCTTGTGGATTGTTTTATAGACAATGTTATTTATTGAGTTTTTGAAGGTAAAAGTTAGTGAAGAAAAAATCTGTTTTTAAAATTTATGACACTTAAAGAACTAATTAGTTGACTTGGTAAAAATGTACGTTAAAAGATTGCAGTTGACTGCAATTGAGGTTCCTTATGTTGTCTAAACCTGCCCATTTGCTCTTCAATCTTGAGGAAGAACTGTCATTTTGTGGAATTTAGAAATCCATTAATAATGACAGCTGAAAACATAACCGACTTTTGACAATTGATGACTTTTGTTCATAGATTAGCTCTTAAATTATGCCTTTAAACTTAAAACTTTGTTGTAGAGAATATGATTTTTCTTACATTCAATCAACGTGGTACTTTGTCTTAAAAACGATTTGACAATTTAATGTTTAATAACTCATGTAAAACCTCCTCACACCTTCCTCTAGCTTTCAAAACTTAAACGTCTAGCTGTCTCTCTCTCAAAGTTGACTCTTTCCATTATTTTAGATATTTATTTAAAAACAAAAACCTACATTATTAGCTACACTATTATGGGCTAGTAGTAATTCAAAAAGTTCTAGTTAAATATAATTAACTATAAATATGGCCGTGAATTTTAAACCATAAATGTAACACCATATTAAATTAAAACAAAATTAGTGTACCAAAAAATAAATTTAAAAACTTAGAGAAATAAGTACCAAAAGAATTTAAATAAAATAATACGTTTTAAGTATAAAAATATAGATTTAGCTAGATGTATTTTTGCTTTAATTTTAATTTAAAAAAAATTAAATTTAGTTTTGTTTTATTTCAAATAACAACAAAAACAGAAGTGAGATATAGCTTCCGTCCAATTCTATTTAAGTTTCTTCCTGGTTTTTCTGTTTGTAAATTTCTAAAAAACTAAACTAGATTTTTGAATTGTATTTGAATTTTAAATGGTTTTACAAAATATTGTGGGCATTAAATATTTTAGAGATTTAAGTTTTTAACTTATTTTAATGGACGCGAGGGGCTAGTTATAGCTGTCGCTGGAACGAATTGGGAAACATTTTTGAACGGATGTTTGACTTTTTATTAGAAATGAAAATAATAGATAGGAAATCACACAAAAAATATTTGTTGACAAACAAAAAGGTTTAATGTAATATTGATATTATTATATTTATTATTTTTCGATTAGAATGTATTTTCTATTTTCCGGACGTAAATTCATTTTAATAAACAGCTGAATCTTTCCACTGATTTGTGTTCCCATTTCAGACAATTCCAAAAATGATTAAATGATTAAATGATTAACAACCAAAATTCAATGATTGGTTTCAATGATGAAACACAAAATTTTGATTCAAGTTTTCAAAAAGAGTCAAGTTTGTTATGTCATTTTCAAGCTGATGAGATGTAGATTTGCTATATCAAAAAACTACATTAAATAAGGCGCCAGGTACAGCTATCATTGAAATTGATTCGGAAAAATTTTTGAATCGATATTTGACAGTATTGATTAAAAATGAAAATTATATGCTGATCGAACAAAGAATTTTTTTGAGAAAAAAAGGTGTAATTACGCATTTATTTTTCTCTGAAAATGTATTTTTCTATTTTCCGGACGGAAATTCATTTTCCTGAACAGCTGATAGTTTTATGTTCAAAAGGGAAACCAATCGTTCCACTGATTTGTGTTCCAATTTTACACAATTCCAATGACAGATTTCTGTCAGTAAAAATTTTACAGTGGATTTTAATCATGAAATTATTTTCAATGGCAGACATTTTCAATGATCGCTATAAACAAGCTGTCAAAATTCAATGAAACTAAAAATTTTGATTTAAGTTTTGAAAGAGAGTTAAGTTTGTTATGTCATTTTGAAGCTGAAGAGATGTAGATTTGTTATATCAAAAAATACATTAAATAAGGCTCCAGTTATATTTTTGAATCAATATTTGACAGTATTTCCCTTTGATTAAAATTGAAAATTATATACTGATCGATCGGAAACCACACAAAAATTCTTTTTTAAGAAAAAAAAGAGTAATTACACTTTTATTTTTCTCTAAAAATATATTTTTCTATTTTCCGGACGGAAATTCATTTTCCTGAACAGCGAGTCGTTCCAATTTAACACAATTCCAATGACAGATTTCTGTCAGTAAAAATTTATCGGTGACTTTCAATTAGGAAATTTTTGTCAGTGACAGACATTTTTAATGATAGCTATAAACAATCTGTCAAAAAAATTCCAATGTTTGTTTTTAATGATGAAAACCAAATATAGCTATAACTGGCGCCTAACCCAGAACGTTTATTTTTAATTTCTGAATTAAGGATACGTTTTTTTGAACAGCTAATTGTTAATTTTACATTTCGGAACAGAATCGTTCCTCTAAAAACGTTTAACTTTCTTTCTATCCCTTACTGTGAGTTTTACTTCCAATGATCAACTTTTACATCAAATGCTTGATTTTTATGTGGAAGCGTTTACTTCCAATTAGGACAGACATTTTCAATGAAATCTATAATCAACCTGTCAAAAAAAATTTCCAATGATTAGTTTCAATTATGAAAACCAATTTTTCCTGTAACTGGCCATATAGCTTAATTTTAATTTCTTAGTAATGAAATTGTTTTCAATGACTTGTTGATTTAAAATTTCGGAATAAAGCCATTCCATTGAAAGCGTTTCATTTTCTTTGAAGTCCTATCTGTCAGTTTGATTTATAAAGATCAACTCTTATCTTAAAAACTTGATTCCAATCAGGAAATTTGTGTTCAATAAAAGACATTTCTAAAGAAACCTATAATCAGCCTGCCAAAAAATATTCTAATGATTGGTTCCGATAATGAAAACCAATGACAGATATAACTAGACCCTAATGACGACGTTTCAAAACAATCGTTCCAATTCTACCTATTCCCTTTAACTATATTCTTAATCGAAATTAAATCAAGTTAACGTGTTCTTAAATGTTTATAAATTTCCCTAAACTTACACAAACCTTTTTATTTTTAGGAGTCTAAAATAACCCTCCGTATGCTTTTCAGCTTCAGATTAGGCTATTTGATAGCACATTTATAGCTCAAAATGTTTGCTTTGTATAGTTGTCTATATTACAAATCAAACTTCCATTTTCTTTGTTCTGTACATTTTTTAAAAATCTAAAATTATTAAATCAATTCTACCTATGTATCTATAAATCAAAACAAACTAAATTATTTTATTTTTTCTTATAAATAAAAGAACTTAAACATATTTTTTATTAACCCACCCTGAAAACATGAGCTTAAAACGGTTAAGTTCTTAAAAGTAAAACAAATAAGAACCTTTTTTTATTTAACAAACAAAAAGAAATTAATATAAAAATATTAAAATTAAAATATAAAGTTTAAAAAGTGCAAAATAAATGTCAATAAATTTAAATATTTATGTAATTTTGATCAGTAACATTGTAACATTATATACACCATTTATGACGTTAAAAATGAATCAATTTATAATTCAAAAAACAGAAGAAACACAAAAAAGTCGATGTTGTTTGAATTTTTCTTTTGTAAGCGGATATATTATTGAAATATTATATACAATAAATTTAAAAAAAAAAATCATTTGTTTAAATAAGCAGAACATTGTTACACTAAAGTGCTAACTCGCAAAAACAAAAATAAAATAACCAAAGAAAATAAACTTAAATGTTCCATAAATATTCGAATGTGATATATTTAAAATGAAAAATAAATAATGTGGGTAAAATAAATAAAACTTTCTTGTTTTATTATATTTGTGTTTTATATGTTAACAGGGCTTTATAAAATGGTATTAAAGTTGTCATCGAGAGACGAGTGAAGATGCTATAATTTTGCAAATGGCAGCGTGTGTCATTTTAACTTTGACAATTTTTATAAATGCTCATTTACAAGACATTACACTGAGTGACAAGCATCTTGCCTGAAAACGAAGTAGCTTGACAAGAAACAGTGATAAAAACTCATGTATGAAAAAATGGAGGATGAAACTGCATTTTTGATCTACTCTCTTCTTTTAGTGCAGATTTAGAAGTACAGGTGTAAGTTCATAATAAGTCTTTGAATGTGCATTGGGCGGGTTCAAAAAAAATATACGGAACTTCATTTGTAGTCAACTGCATTCCTTGAACGCAAAACAAGCTAGCTAGTTAATTTTTTTGATGCCACTTGACGGTATTTTACTTAGAGGAAGTACCAACATTTGTATTTATACAAAAATTCTGCAGGTTACAAGTACATCATAAAGTTTTAATTGTTTTGTTACGAAAAAGTTCGTATTCCTTTTCCAATATGGAAATGAACCGTTTACCACTAACTTTGAATAAAATAGCGCAATAAAAAAATAAATCTTACTTACTTTCTTAAGGTAGCGCTACAGTCAGGGGTGGACTTTAGCCTCAACCAACAAGCGTCTCCAGCCAGCTCGGTCCCTCTCCAGTTTCGCACGCCAAGTTGATTGAGAACCCACCTGGGTGCGCCACCTGAGTCGCGGTCTTCCTTTACTGCGCCGTTCTTTGGGATTGGATTCGCAGACCTTCAGGGCTGAAGCGTTGATGTCCATCTCCTTTACATGACCTAGCCATCTAAGCCGTTGGACTTTAATTCTGCAAACTAGATCAGTGTCGCTGTACAGCCCGTACAGTTCGTCGTTATATCTTCTCCTCCATTCTCCATCTATGCGTACGGGGCCAAAAATCACCCGAAGAATTTTTCTCTCGAAGCATCCTAAGACGCTCTCATCTTTCTTTGACAGGGTCCAGGCCTCAGCGCCATAAATGAGAACCGGGATGATGAGTGTCTTATAGATGGTGATTTAAGATGCTCGAGAGAGGATTTCACTTCTCAATTGTCTTCTAAGTCCAAAGAAGCAGCGATTTGCAAGAGTTTTTCTTCGTTTGATTTCAGCGCTAGTGTCGTTGTCTGTATTAATAGCGGTGCCTAGGTAGACAAAGTCCTTAACTACCTCAAAGTTATAGCTGTCCATGGTGACGTTTTGTCCAAGACGTCGTCGTTCAGTGTCCTTTTTGATGACAGCATATACTTGGTCTTGCCCTCATTGACCACTAAACCCATCTTCTTCGCTTCCGTCGCAATGCTCAAAAACGCTCAACTAGCATCACGCTTGGATCTTCCATTTAAGTCAATATCATCTGCGAATCCAAGTAATTGGATGGACCTTTGTGAAGATTGTGCCTCTAGTGTTGGCGGTTGAGTTTTGCACAATACTTTCCAGAACGATGTTGAAGAAGTCGCATGACAGTGCATCGCCTTGTCTAAAACCTTTTTTGCCATCAAATTAATCGGTAAGATCTGTTCCGACCTTGATAGAGCAGCGTGCATTCTCCATCGTCATTCTGCACAAACGGATAAGTTTGACTGGGATGCCAAAACTAGACATTGCTCGGTAGAGCTCTTCCCTATAGATGCTGTCATATGCGGCTTTAAAATCGATAAAAAGATGGTATCGATTTAAAGCTCCTGGGTTTTTTCCAAGATCTGCCGTAGTGTGAATATTTGGTCGATAGTGGACTTTCCTGGTCTGAAGCCACACTGATAAGGACCAACCAGGTTGTTGACGAATGGCTTCAGACGTTCACATAATACGGCGGAGAGGATCTTATGCGCCATGTTAAGGAGACCGATGCCTCTGTAGTTGGTGCAGTTTAGAGGGTCTCCTTTCTACTACGATGTTCCCCTGATCGTCTTTACAGGCTTCGGTTCGTGGCTGGTACTCTTGGGAGGTTTTTTTTCCTTTTGGTAAAATTTACGAACCTCATTTCTGTTGTGACATCCCTCTATCTCCTCGATCGCGCGCTTCTCATGCTCTCTTTTTTTCCATCTAAGAAGCCGGTGTTCCTCTCTCCTCTTCTGCTCGTTGAGGTCGCGAGCAGCTCTGGTCCTTTTATGCAGCGCCGTTTTGTAGGCCTCTTGTTTCGCTGCGTGCGCTTGCCGGAATTCTTCGTCAATCCAGGGGTTTAGCTGTGGTCGTGTGAAACCTAGCACTTCAGAGGCGGCATCTCTGATGGCTGCAAGGCAATGTTGCCACTGGTTTTCAATGCTTAATGCAGGCAGCATAGGACTCCTTAAGAGGTTATTAGAGACTCGATCGGAAAAAGACATGGCAGTCTCTTGCGATTTTAGCCATCTAACGTCGAATTTTCTCACAGTACTTCCTTGTTTTGGCTTAGATCGGGATATTGGCGAATTTAGCCTTGATGCGGATTGGCGTGATGCACTCGCTCACACTGATGAAACTCAAGACTTTTTGCCTGAGCCAAGTTCCAACAACAAATCCACACCCAAATAGACGCTGTCTTTCTTCTCGGTAGCAGTCGCCGTAGTAGATGTCGCAGTCTTTTAGTTTGCGTTTGCCCGGTCCATCCCATCGCACTTCTTGGATGGCTGTAATATCTGCCTTGCAGCAGTTTAGGGCTTCCGCTAATTGTTCGGCTGCACGTGGTCTGTTAAGGGACCTAACATTCCACGTACATATCCGAAGTTCGTTGTCCTTATTTCGTTTGCAAATAAATCACAGAGTTATAAAGTTCATCTTTCAGTTGAACGAAATAAAATTATAAGATGGCTTTTTGACACAACTGGACGCCACTTGATAGTAAGGACAAATTTTCTTGGATAACTTTCTAGTCAACTTTTTAAAAAAGTTGCCTTAATAGAGGATAATTTTTTGGCAGATGAGATACTATAAACTTGCATTACCTTTAAGTTCTTTTTGTTGGCTGTTTTTTCTTACATCTGGTCGATGAATTTGAATATAATTTCTGGGTTACAGTAATGAACCCTGGCAGAAAGCAGTTTCTCAAAACTACTATTACATAAATATATATTGGGTGGCGGAATAGTCCGTTGAGAACTAGGGCCTAGTGACATACAACTCTCAACCATTAATGTGTGCGAGTACTATTGTCTGGGATGGAGGGGACCTATAGTTTTATGCAAAATCCGAACAGCTAATTTTGAGAAAGCACTTTTCATGACAAGAGTTACTCTTGGAGAATTTGTCAATTCCTCGCACGAGGCAGTACCCGTGAAAATGACAGTCCATCGCACTGACCATCATACCACGGGTACTTCACTACTATTACCACAGATTTAAAAAAAATAAAATGTGTTAATAGCTGCATGAAAAATTAAGATGGTCGTTGACAGTTGAGAATATGGAACTGTGTTGACATTTCTGTTCATTTAAGGTTTGGCAAATTCACCATAAATCTTTTAACTGGAAAACGCTTTCAAAGTGTGGAAATTTGCTTTGAAAGTTATAAAGTTCATAGTTCATTTTTACGGAAAGATTATATATAGCGATCAAGCTCATTTCTGAAATATGTAGCGAACAAAATTCCTTAGCCGACTTGAGTCTACAAACCATCAACTCTTGATACATTCGAAGCCAATATTTAGAAATACATATGTGTTGGAAAAAATAGTGAACATTTTACTGATAAAACCAAACATCTATACATGCATAATAAATCGAGACTAATATAAAAAAATCTATATTAATATCATGGTAGTACCCGTAGCGTGATGGTTAGTGCGTTGGACTTCGTTCGAGTGACATAGCTCCACCAAACAACAGAAACCTGACAAATACAGAAATTGACCAACATTTACAACTGATGGAAGAAACAATAATACGGACGATGGAACGTACAATACCAAAGTACAAAGAACGGGATCAAATGGACGTATACAGAAACGCGCCTATTGACGCACTACGTAAGCACAAGAGTGGCTTACTGACAAGACTCAACAATTTGTACAGACGACTTACAGACCCACACGACTTGGAGGTTAGGACACTGAAGTCGTCAATTTTAAAATTTTGATCTGTTGATTAAGGAGAACTACAGGTTATCAATTAAAACGTGCTGGACCGCAAGATCCGGTCAGTTAATTCCAGTGACCCTAGTATGTTCCCCAGAACCAACAAGATATTCAGGAAAAAAACGATAGTGACCTTCCGTGTCTGAAACTCCAAAGAACTGAAGACGAAGAGAACAGGGACGTATTCAGGACAGAGCAAATAGATCCCGAAGAAGCCATCTTTGACGATGACTTTTTTATAATCGAAGATCCGAAGGAAAAAGTGGAGAAGGTGGGAGCTGCTTTCCAACAAGTGTACAAGGTGAATGTTAGCATTCGCCCCCAACCACGACCTAGAAACAGAACCCTAATTCATCACTTTTACCTTCGAAATGATATGACACAATGAAGATCTGAGAACCGTATTTTCATTCAGTTCCTTCCTTGGCAAATGCCATAATCACCGAGCAAAGTCCCTTGTTAGTGCCGAAAGGTTGAGCTTTAGCTCATGTTAAATTCAATAAAAAACAAAACGTCAGCAGGTGTCGTTGGTATATCCAAAGTTGTATACTAAGACATTTACCGATGGAGGCAATCGACATTTACACCACACTCTTCAACAATGCACTGACCGCTGTGGTTCATCCTCTCCCGAAAAAGGGAAAGGACAACTCCAACCCGTCAAATCTTCGGTCGATAAGTCTTCTTCCGAGCATCAGCAAAGATTTCGAAAAGATAATCAATAAGGCTCTGATTGACTGGACAGCAAAATAATTCCGGTTTGGGTTGATGGCGGGTCATGCTCATGACAAAATTCATACTGCGTCTCAACTCGTTTCTGATATCCAATGGAGTAAATCAAAACAACAATGCACAGGTGCTGTTCTGGTTGTTTAGGAAAAGGCCTTTGACACCGTATGGTTAGAGGGTCTTTACCTAAAACTGAGCAGGCTTGGCATAAACAAGCCATTTCTGCATATACTTTATGATATGCTTAACGGTAGAAAGTTTGTTGACAAAAGTGGCAATGTCACTTCTACCACAACATTCTCAATTAAAAATGGTCTTCAACAGGGAGTGGTAAATTCGCCGATTCTCTTCAGCATTAACACCAGCGATCTGATAGGTAGGCCCGAAAGGTTGAGGTTATTAGAATTCTCTTGCAGCGTGATTTCGACAAGATTCAGCGATATTGCGACGACTGGAAACTGAAAATAAATGTCCAGAAGTCGGGGACAATTCTGTTCCGGACCCCGTTGGCTAAGCCACGAGGGATACGTGCAAAAATTGGAGCAAGATGGTCATCGTTGATCTTCACGGGCAGCCATTAGCTTGCAAAAGTGTAGTGAAGTACCTCGGTATCTGGTTAGATCAGTATTTATATTTCGACAGACATATAAATGCTGCTCTGACCAGGGCCAGAGGAGCCTTCGGTCTGACGAAACGGCTGTTTTACAGCAATCGGCTTGACTCCAGAGTGAAGGTAATTTGTTATATGGCCCCTTCCCAGATGGAGAGGTTTCGGGTGTTCGAGCGGCAGTGTTTACGACGCTGTACCGGCTTATATCGAACAGCCCAATTTTCTTACTTGCATTACTATTCCAACAAGGTAATTTACAACGGGGATCGATTCAACAGATTTGACAATTACGTGATAAAACTTGTTCGGGGTCACATTACAAGAGCTATGTCTCCGCCCAACAATTTAATTTTCGGGGCGTTCTATCCGAACGACGAGTATTTAGAGAGTGCACGCTTGACCGGCTTTATTCCACCAGAGGCATTTCTCTTTTTAGACAGATGCGGTCTGATAGAGGATAAATTGGCAGTTCCGCTAATCTACCACGTCAGACAACGAACCGTGAATAGGCGACTCCTGTACAATCGGAACGTCATGGCACAAGGCGGAGCAGAGCTCCTTTGGTTCAGTAGGGCTGTGTAAGAACGGGACCGAACTGATAGGGTGAAGCAAGAAAAAAAAGGAATAAGAAAAAAGGACAACAAAATATGAAAACAAAAAATGTTAGATAGTTAGATTTGCTTCTGTGGTTGTTCCAGTTTTAAGTAGTTTATAGTTATAGTACTTTGAATTCTTTATATTGTAAAAACGAATTAAAACCTGAAAATTATCCCACGAATGTAAGAAAAATATTGCAGTTAGTTGAATGAACCTCACAATTAAAAGAAAATTTAAATAAATTTCCTGAAAAATGTGTAAAAAAACGTAAAAAAGTAACATGGTAAATAAATTTTAAAATAAAGAAGAAATGTAAGGCTTTTGTTACACGTACAGCATTGTGACAGACGAAGATGACATAATAAAGATTGACATGTTTACTATAATCTTGACATTCTGCTCTATACAATTCCCAATCGAACCACTTTTTTCCGGTCCCAAGGGTTATTTAATTGTTCAGGTTTTGGTTTTTGTTATAGTTTCTCAATTTTCCATCACAGGAAAAATGTTTTTAATTAAAATGTCAGGCGAATTGCATTTAATAAGAATTTAAACATTACGCGAGAATAAAACAATGTTCGTTTAAATAAGTACACCATAATTTAATTATGTGCCCTCGGGATAACATAGAAACAATTTTAAGCAACTTACCAACATCGTGAGTAAGAAAACCATTTCCTTTTCCATTTAAATTGACATCGAACTGTCAAAAATTTGATTTGAAGCGGCGACCGTTTTCACTATCGCTATTTATTTGGCGGCTTGTTTTGTTTAGTTTTATTTTTTGCAATTTTTATTGCAACAAAAAAAGCCATATTAATATTTGTAGTCAGCGAATAAATCATTAACCATGAGCACCCGACCGACAAGACGTGCGGCCGCAAAAGTTGCAACCATCGTTTTGTCAGATAGTGAAGCTGATACTCCAGTAAAACCTCGACGAGGAAGAGCCAAGAAGGTAGTTGATCCCGATACTAGTTTTGAAGTCAAAAAATCACCCGTAAAAGCTGTGTAAGTAAATAAACTAACCATATGGACATATTTTGTATAAATATTCCTAAACATTGACCTACAGAAAACGTCGTGGAAGACCTCCAAAGAAAACTGCAACAGTGGCAGATGTTTGTGATGAAGATGACGATGTCGATGAAAAGCCTCCAGTCAAAAGAGTCAAAAAAGAAGAAGTTATCGATGAGGATGAAACATCAACAAAAGTTGTGTAAGGAAATATAATTCCATTAACTGGCAAAATATGTTCTTAAATTGTGTATGATTTTTTGTTTTCTGTAGCAAACCTAGAGCTAAAAAGGCTGCTGCTCCTAAGAAACCAGCTGCTCCAAGAAAGCCACGACAAACGAAGGCTTCACTTAAAACTGAGACAGTGAAATGTGAAAATCAAGACCCAAATAGTGATGAAGCATTCAATGATTTCCCAGATGGACAATGTTTGTCTGTGAAAAAGAAGAGATACTCTGGAAGGCCATCCATGTACAATGCACTAAATTCTTCTTTTATGGGTAAGTTAATATCTTTATCTATATTTCAACGTTATATTAGTTGTTATTATACTATTTAAACCTTACTTACTTTCTATAATTTGTTTTTCTAAGTTTTAAACGAATCAAAATAAAAAAAACATGTATGCTCCATTGTTCCAAAGGTTGTTTCTGAGTTTGTGTAAAAAATTTAACTCACTCAACAACCACTGCCTTGGGCTGATCCAGTTGTATATCCGAAATATTCTAGGTATTCTTGTCTACTCCAAAGAAGCCATAAAGCTACTATAAAACGGTCAACGCGTTCACTCTCTGACGTAGGTTAGGTTGGTTTAGGTTAAGGTTGTTGTTGACGGGAAAACTAACACAGTTATATGAATAGTTGATCTGTTGTGGTATCACATGGATCTTTAGATCTGCCTTACCCAGTAAACCAGTTAGATCTAGCTATGAAGCTTTTAAGGCAGTAGATGTCGGAATTTGTTAGATCAATAGGATCATTGTAGTAAAAGTCTCCAAAGTGAAGTCTTTTTTTTTATAATAAACGGGCACTAAAGGGGTTATTCATACCCTTAACATGTATAAAGTTTAAACACAGTGCGAGCTTTAGGAAAATAGGCAAGGATTTAAGAGGAGATACCGATGCACACTGTTCTTAAAAGTTTTGAAAAAACACAAAATATAAATTTAAAACCCTACAAATGCATGCACGTTTTGATTTATAACATAATATTGATATGAAAAAACAATTTCCCTAAGAACATGTTTGTAGTTTTTAGCATTATCAATAACATAATCACTTGTTTTCCGATGTTTTATTAAAAAAAAATACAAACAGTGTCCGACCGAACATAACCACCCGTATTTTCTCATTTTAAAAAGTTTTATTGGATTTCAAAACAAAGCATTCAATACATTTCTGCATGCAGTTCCACCAGTTCTGCAGTTCGTTGTAGCACAACAACTGAATTTGGACGAAATTTTCAAACTTTGTCACTAAGTCAAGGAGTTCAACGATTATCGAAGGTGGGGCTTCAACACAAACGTGTGCTAAGGCATAAGCCGGAATATCTTGACATCATCGGCATGGTTAGGTTATGTTATAGTGGCCGTCCAAGATGGAAACTGACACTCTTAGGCCAGTTTAATACCTTCATAACCCAGAAGCATTCAAAGTCGTACAAATCTTTTCATGAAAATTATGATACTTATATTTCTTCTTATAAAGTCAAAACATAAAGTTAAATAATCTGAGAATAGTAATTCTCAAAAATGACGAAGGCCTCAGCGGCGACGTCAAAATCACCTAGATGCCTGATCAAACGAAAAACTGGAACGTTTATTTTTGTTTTAAAATGTATAGGAAAATGATGTTTCGGTCTTTAATGTTTAATATTTTCTGATGAAAATATTATTTAATGGTTTGAACTTAAACATCTTATTCTGAATTTTAATTTATTTAGCTACGATTGCGATTTTTTCTAATCATCAGCGTACACTTCAAGAGTTTTGTATGCCTTCAATATAATACATACTCAATAGGAATATAATGGAAGAAGGGATTAGTCAGAAAAGAGTCGGTGTACATTGATTTTGAATGTTTGAATATTGTAACGACATCTTGTCAGTTGGGCTCAAGGAAAAAATCATGTTAAGAACTTAGGCTTAAATTAAACTATAAAGGGTAGACCTGAAGATTAGAATAGATCAAAAAACTTACGCATTGATTTTGCAAGGTTTTTCTGATCTGCAGTTGTTTATTTCATCAAACAGAGTAAAACTATTACAGACTACTTTAACAAAATATAATAATTAATTTAAATATAAGTATATGTACAAAAATAAAAATAAATAATAATAGTAGCAATATATACAGCTGCGGTCAAAATAATAGCAGTAAGAAGGGAATACTGAAAAAATTGAACCTAATAAATACCTAATGATTTTCAATCGTTATAAATATTTACATTTATTAAGCCACATTAATTTTAATCCAGGTTATGACAAGAAAAGTTTGGATTTTATCAAATAAATAAAAATACAAAAAAAAATACCTTCAAGGTAAAGATTTGCTCCAGTCAAAAAAATAGCAGTATTCACAAAAATTAAGGAAATTAACAAAATGTTGATAAAAATTTCAAGAAAATTTATTAAAATTTTGTTGTAGACCCCTTATTGCTTATAACGGCCTCACATCGTCGCTTCATAGAATCAACCAAAGCCTGACATCTCTCCAATAGGATACTTTTCCATGCAGTCTCAACTGTTATCCAAAGCTGATTATTGTTGGTCGGTTTTGATGCTGCAACCATTTTTTTAGCATCTGCCCAAAGGTTCTCTATTGGGTTGAGATCAGGTGATTGGGGAGGGAAATCTAAAACAGAAATACTATTGACCCGAAACCACTCCTTAAATTTTTTGCTGGTGTGCTTAGGGTCATTGTCTTGTTGAAAGACCCATCTGATTGGCATTTCCTCCTCTGCGTAAGGCAGCATGGTTCCCTGAAAAATGTCAACGTAAACATGCTGATCCATCACGCCATTTATTCGGTATACACCGTGGTATGAGAAGGAACCCCATACCATAATGCTAGAGCCACCATGTTTAACGGTTTTACGCGTATACCTAGGCACGTATTCAGCATTTGGTGGGCGTCGCACATATTCACGAGAACCAGGGCTGCCATACAAAACGATTTTGCTTTCATCCGTCCATAAGATATTTCGCCAATCCTGAAGGGGCCTATGAACATGGCGCACCCATAGAATGAAAGTGACCTAACTCAAAAAATGCAACTTGTGGGAAATGACCAAAAAGTCTTCAACAAAGTGTAGTTGTGAGTAATTTTAATTGTATTTCCCATTGGGTCTTGGCAAACTGAATTCTTTTGGCAAAGTGTTTTTTTGTCAAAAGTGGAACTTTTCTGGGGCTTCTAGTTGAGATTATTTCTTCTTAAATTCTTCTAAATGTTTCTACACTTGCATTTAAATTTAATTCTTTTTTATCTCAGTAGCAGGCAAGTGGGGTAAGACTTTCGAGCATCTTACAATTCTCCTTACCGATTTCGGAGATAAAACTTTTTTCCTGCCGCGGGTTTCAGGTTTTTCTTTATAATTTTTTGCATTCGAAATCATTTTTGCCGAGATTTGAAGAGAGTTTTGGATTTCCGTATAAGTTTTTCCTTCAGAAAGAAGTTGGCGAATGATTCGGCGTTTCTCCGGATTGCAGTGTTTACTACGGCCCATACTGTAAGTGTATCTGAGTATAAATATGATAATACAATGAGGTATTGAAAGCTTAACTTGAAACTTGAGATAATTATAATTTATATGTGCACAGGATCAAAAAACAATATACAAATACCATAAGCTTGCTAAAACTGCTATTATTTTGACCGCAGGCATCTAGATGGATAAGATGGTACTTCCATATTCCAATTTAATCTATAGAAAGCATACCTAGTAAAACTTTTTTGTATTTTTTCTATTCTAGAATAATGAGTAATAAAATAGGGGTTCCAAACTATGCTGCAATATTCCAGTACCGATCTAACTAGTGCAATATATAATGATTTGAGAGTGTAGGGATAGGAAAAATCCCTAGAGTTTCTTCTGATAAACCCTAGCATCCCATTAGCTTTACTGACTATGTAATCAATATGCTTATTAAACGAAAGCTTTTCATCCAATATAACTCCGAAATCCTTTTTTGCCGTAACCCTATCTAAACTCGTATTGTTGATAGTATAATCAAATATGATAGGTGTTTTTTTCTATGGCATGTAAGGCCAGTTTTTGGATATCCTCTTGTAGATACAGACAGTCTATAGAAGATTTTATGAGCCGGAAAATCTTGATATCATCGGCATACATAAGATACTTCGAGTATTTAAAATTTACCGGAATGTCATTTATAAAAAGGATAAATAACAAAGGGCCAATATGACTTCCTTGCGGAACACCTGAAGTTACATCAATCCTTTTGGATTAAAACTTTTCCAATTTTACAAATTGAACCCGATTATTTAAATAGGAAGAAATTCATTTTATGAAATTAGAATGGAGACCTAGTTTTGAAAGCTTAAAAATTAGTATACTATGATTAACTCTATCAAAAAAGCTTTTGCAAAATCTGTGAAGATAATATCGGTCTGTAAACTATTTTCGAACCCGAAAAGTACAGATTCGCATAGCAATGAAAGGTTTGTAGCAGTAGATCTTCCAGAAACAAAACCATGTTGGTATTCGGATATTAAATCCTTAACAAAAAATATAATTTTTTACAGACAAGCATTTCGAATGCAGATAGGCCTATAATTGGTCACATTTTGCTTCGAGCCAAACTTAAATATTGGAGTTATATAATAGATCTTCCAAAAGTCCAAAAACTGGTCACATTTTAAAGACTGATTGAAAATCAAGCTAAGCGGTAATGCCAAAGAAATAGCGCAGTTGTTTTAGTGCAACAGGGGCTATATTATGTTGCCCAGCACTTTTATTTACATCAAGACTAGCTAGAGCTTCAAAAACATCAGAAACAGTTAAGTCTATACTTCCAATATCATTAGCATAAGATGGCGAAAAATCAGCCGGTTCACAAGGAGCAGTAGGCAAATAAACAGATTTAAAATAATCGGCAAATAAATCGCATATAACGTTCATATTACTAGATACACAATTGGAGTACTTATACAGGTTCGAATCCCTAAAGACTTTCTTTTTTTCCAGAAATGTTTCGAATCTTTTCTAATTTTTGACTCAGCAGAGAGAATAAAATTATTACAAAGAAAGCTATTGAGACATTCATATTCAAGGTGGCACTGGATGTATTTCTGCTTAAGGGCCGGATTATCTATTGTTGTTTTATAAGCTTTATATGCTTTATTTTTTCTATTTTTCAAATTAGATAATCTTCTGTTAAACCAGGGTGGGTTTGAATTGGGTTTAACTATTTTTTTTAGGAATATACATATCAAAAATATAATTTTTATATCTCGTCTGGACCCAGTTACTACGCCAGAAGATATAACTTCCCACTTAGTATCTACTAAGAGCATACCTTCCAGCTCATCTATCAGGTGTACTAAGATCAGTAAACCAAAAAGCTTTGTTTCCTATTTTAAATTAATAACGAATCCCACTTACTTTGATTCTATTTGCAAACCAAATATATGGCCCGCAGAGACTTTAGTCAATGAATTTACTCAAAGTCAAAAACAGGGTGTTTCTTTAAAAAACAGATCAAAAAACTTAACAGGCTTGCGATCTTCTACCAAAACGTAAGAGGACTTCGTAGCAAGACTACTGACATTTTTCGTAACTCCCAATCATTTCCACACGACGTATTCGTTTTGACAGAAACGTGGCTTAATTCAAGCTTTTCCGACACAGAACTTTTTAGCCAGGAGTTCGAAGTTTACAGAAACGATCGTCATGTTGGTAATGCAAAGGATTTAGGTGGAGGTGTTCTCATAGCGGTAAAAATACATATTTCTCTTCTGTATCTTTTCCATTTGTATTATCAATTAAACTTGTATGTGTAAAGATAATGGTACAGACTAAGACTTCTTTCATTTTAAACGTTTACATTCCTCCAAAAAGTTTGGAGTCTGTTTATAACGATCTCTCCTTGACATTAGACTATCTTATAAATTTGTCCAGCTCTGGTGATTTTAATTTACCACACATTGACTGGATTCCACCCGAAGACGAATCCTGCCATGAAACCTCTCCTTCGTCTTCACAATTGGAACTATCTTTTCTCGACATAGTCCTTCTTACTGGCTTACAGCAAACAAGTTGTATTAAAAACTCAAAAAATCGAATTCTCGATTTAGTCCAATAGAGCCAATTTCCAGCAGTTGTCTGAAGATTTACAGTTTCTGGAATTGCTGATACACTATCATTTTCTAACATTGACGAAGCAGTTTCAACTTTTTATAGGATCCTTTATTATTGTTTTGAAAAAAATGTACCGATAAAGAAATCAAGAAATACAAACTTTAGCCATCCTTGGTACACGAAAGAATTGCGTTTACTGCGTAACAAAAGAAATAAGGCATGGAAATCGTATCTCAAAACACTGTCTCCAGTCAACTTCTCTTTTTATGTTGAACTCTTTAACCAATTTAAATCTCTTTCTAATTTTGTATATGCTTGTTATGTTACTGATATGGGCACCTCTTTGAAAGAGAATCCTAAAAAATTTTGGAATTTTGTAAACTCAAAGAAAAAATCAGATGGCTTTCCAGTTAACTTCACTTACAAGAACCTTTCGTTAGATAAAACTTTTGATATCTGTAACGCTTTCGCAACGAATTTCCGTGAGTCATTTGTTAATAGCCCTCAAGAAGTTGATGAAGTATATTTTCATAATCTTCACCTGTGCTACAGAGTACTGTCCTTGATCTTTTATCTGCGTTAAATGATGACTGCTCAGCCGGTCCTGATGGTATTCCCCCGACAGTACTAAAAAAGTGTAGTAATGTTTTAGTTGAACCCCTTACGTTTTTATTCAAACTTTCCCTAAAAACAGGCAAATTTCCCAGTATATGGAAGAAGTCATTTCTTACACCAATTTTCAAGAAAGGTAACAAGTCGGATATAAGCAACTACAGGCCCATTGCAAAGCTTTCTTGCATTCCTAAAGTATTTGAAAAAGTTGTTTGTGAAAGCGTAGCATATTTTAGTAAAAATATCATTTGCGAACAGCAACATGGTTTTGTGAAAAAAAGATCAACCGTTACTAATCTCCTCACATTCTCAAACATATGTTCAAACGCTTTAGAACAAGGTTATGAAGTTGACTGTGTATACACTGACTTTTCTAAAGCTTTTGACCAACTAAGCCACGAAATTATTTTATTGAAACTTAAGGCTCTTGGTTTTCCACCATTTTTCTTAGCTTGGATTAAGTCATACCTTGAAAACAGATCCTACGAGGTAAAATTTAGAAATTGTCATTCTGAACCTTTCGTTGCTCAATCTGGTGTTCCCCAGGGAAGCCATCTTGGCCCTTTTCTGTTCATCCTGTCTATTAACGACGTATCGTCATGTCTACGCTCAAGTGAACTTCTTATTTTTGCTGACGATATGAAGATTTTCAAAATAATAAAGTCAAACCATGATCGTATTCTTTTACAAGCCGACATTGATAGTTTCACATTTTGGTGTGGGAAAAATAGCCTCTTACTCAACCCTTTAAAATGCCAGACTATAACTTTCACTAAAAAACTAATCAGTAACGTATTTGACTACTGTATATCACAGCAAAAACTCTGTCGTGTCTCCACATTTAAAGATTTAGGTGTACATTTCTGTTCCAACTTAGAGTTTACACATCACATCAATGTTATTGTTAATAAGGCAAGTTCTATGCTTGGTTTTATAAAACGCTGGGCAAAGGAGTTCAATGATCCCTATGTTACCCTTTCTTTGTATAATTGCCATGTTCGTCCTCATCTTGAATATGCTTCGCAGGTATGGACTCCCTATTACGAAATTCATAGAAAACATATTGAATCAATTCAACATAATTTCATTCGCTTTGCCCTAAAAGGTCTTCCTTGGAAGATCCCTATGATCTGCCTCCCTATGAACATCGTATTCTACTTCTTCAAATGCAATCTCTCCATCAAAGGCGTGTTAATAATGACTTAGTATTTTTTCATCAACTCATTAATAGTAAAATTGATGCATCTTATTTGCTATCTTGTGTACATTTGAATAACCGAGGCGGAACTCATCACTTGCGTACATTTGATTCTATACATATTGACTTGTGTAGAACTAACCATGGAAAGAATGAAGCTTTAAGTCGAATGAGCATTTTGTATAACTTAAACTGTTAATCGATAGATTTAAATTTAAATAATGTGGGATTAAAATCATTGTTTAGAACCAGTGCTCCACTATCGTAAACGTTCTCATTTTATTTTTTGTTGTGTAATAGTTAAATGTTAATTATGTTTTGTATTTTGTGCGTGTGTTAGGCTATATTTGTATTATTTTTTACTAACAACTAACACATGCACTTATGATGAGCCTCTGATCGTAGTTTGACGCTTGCTATAAGCTTACTACTTTCTGAAATTCTGAAGTGTAAAAAAAAAAGTTTCATGTAGATACATTGCAAATTTTTCAAAATTTCATGCAAATTTTTCGTGCAATTTTTTCCCATGATCAAGGCTTAAATTATTCAAGGTACTATCCCAAGCAATTGACAACAAAAAGTTATTGGTTGCAACAAAGTTTGCACGTTTATAATCAAAATGAAATTCTGGTACATCAATTTTATCTTTTATATAAGTTAAAAACTTACACTCTACAGTAAGGCATATATGGCGAATTGAGTTTTTTAAAGCAGGAAAATCGACATAAGCTTCGAACTCTTTATCCACAAAAATTAAGTCTAATATACGATTTAGATTAATGTAACTTAAACCATATTTTGATTTTAATTGCAGTATGTGCTCAATCCAAGAGCGATTGATACTTTCGACTGGAAAGAGATTCTGCTTAAAATGTGCAATAAAAAAGTATTGACAACATTTTTGAACTATTTGGAGTATGTCCACAATTCAACAAGATCTACACCTCTTTAGAAAGTCCAATTCAAAGTAAGATTTGGCATGATACCAGGCTGGTTAGGTTAACGAAAGGGTTAAAGTGGCAGTCCGGGATGGAGTAAGACGCACTTAGGCCAGTTTATTGGCCTATTGAGATACCCCTGGAATCTCTAGAGCTTTGATTATGTTGAAATTGTTTACATCGTTATAGAAGAATTAATGTGAAGAACTGTTTCCTCATTCATGGAGCTTCTGTAAAAGTCATTTGAGGCTGCGTCTAGCCGTGTGGCGTGCTTTCCTTCTTCAAGACTTCTTTTATCACTCAAAGTTCCGTATATAAGTGGACTGAACCATCTTCCAGGAATGCCCTATCCTCCCAGATAGATCGGGAAGGTATAGCACTCTGGAAGTTCCTGTCGAACTGCAGTTGTGGGATGGGGTGCTCTGCGTGCATTGGAATTGATTCTAAATACTTAAGAATTACGGAGTGGCCAGTGTTGTTGTTAATCCACTGCGATGAAGCTTTAAGGCGAACAGCAGACCTTACAGCTTTTTGCTTTCTAAGAATATCAAGAGGTGTTAGGTAAACCAGATGGAGTTGTGCGAAGCGATCCGTTTATACAAAGGCAACTTCTGGGCAAGAACGTTGGATTTTATTTAGTTTTTCGAGGTTTATAGCTTTTATTTACATCTGATTACCGATGTGTGTTTTCAATGCGTAATTCTGGGTTGTAAGCCAAATTTATTTATTTATTTGTCTTAAAAGTTACACACTCTATTTAGACCAATAATTATGATACATTACAAAAAATAACATACAAAACTTACATATAGCATTATAACAATTTTACTATTTTATGTTTCAAAACATTTCTATTAATATTAAAATCAATTGCAAAATCATATTCATTAAAATCCATACAAGCTCTTCTGAAAGAAGTGATAATAACAGTTACGCGGACGCAAGGTTCGAGATATTAGTACTAATAGCTTTTCTGCAAGAAAGCAGAGCTAAAGTAGCTTTTTTGACTCTTTCTTGTATATTGCGTTTTTTGTCTAAAATAAGACAGATATCCTTAGGCTCGTCTGAGAACTTTAATTGAATACCTTTAATATAGGGAGGGTTAACATATGGAATTTTGTATTTCCTCGAAAATAGGACTAATTCGGTTTTGTGTGGGTTAACACCCAGTCCACATTGGTCAGCCCAAAGTAAAGTTTGTCTGAGGCATTTTATAAGATTGCTTTTTGGGTGTTAATATGCTTCCCTGAAACTGCTAAAGCAACGTCATACGGATAACCAATCTCTCTGAAACCCTCCGCATCTAGACCAGTTAAGATTTCATCTACCACAAGGTACCAGAGAAGAGGAGATAGAACACCACCTTGCAATATCCCTTTACTAAGGAATTTTCCAGGGAAAGGGATGCCCAGTTTAGAGTTAGTTATTCTTCTAGTCAGCATTAAATGAATTAACTGCCGAAGCGTATATGTGATTGCAGATGAACCATTCATTAAAGAAGCAGGGGGCATTTATTTATAACAGAAAAGAGTCATAAACCACTAAGTTTATTTTAAAAAAAAAATGATACTTATGTTTTGTCCGACACTGTATGTGTTCTACATTTTATGCGTTGTTTTGATATTTGAATGTAGATATTTTAAGTACATTCATCACTTAAAGTCACGATATTAACAAAAAACAAAGAACATAGGAACATTGTTAAATTTAATCACACTATAAAAAAAGTTTAAAAATACATCGCTTCGAACTCGAAAAACTTGTTGTGCAATCACTAACTCGCAATATTGAGGAATTAACAAATTAATAATATTTCCCTTACTGTTCCCACGATCGTCAGTCGACAAAAGTAAATTTGTGTTTGAAATGGGAAACTTCTTTGAAAGATATCTTTTGGATACAGTGAAGCAAATCTTAATACCCACTAAGGTTGATCATAATTGTTAGTTTTTTAATTAAATAATCATACGTTTATAGTATTTAAATTTGCATAGTCATGTATTTAGGAACTTAAAAATCTATTACAGCTCGTCGTAAGGTTTGGGACATCTATGAGCTTTTGGCGGAAACGGAGAATATTGATACACTCTCGGCAAAGAATATAGTCTACCTCTTCGAGAATGACAATACAATTCCTTTTATTTGTCGTTACCGTCGGGATCTCATTAGCTCAAATATTACTCCGGAAAGATTGCGGGACATCAAAAATTCCTATACGGAAATTTTGGCATTGCGTAAAAAAGCCGAAACAATTGTTAACCAACTGGAAAAGGAGACTGAAATCAATGAAGAGGTCCGTACGGAGATGATGTGTGCCAAGAGCGCCGAAGAATTGGAGTTTTTGGTAAGTTCGAACTAAAGTTTAATTTACACACTTTCAACACATTATTTTGTTCGTTTAGTATGCACCTTATAAGCCTGCCAGCAAGGGGTCTTTGGCTGATCGGGCTAAAGCATTAGGTCTAGAAGAACATGCTGATCGTTTGCTCTTTGGAGACCTACCACCAGTTAACCTGGATATGATTGTGGACCATAAAATTCCTGACTTGGATAGTTATGATAAAGCTTGTGAAGGGATATGTAACATTATATCCCATAACTTCGCCAAACACACAGGAGTTCTTGAAGAATTGCGACGATTGTAAGGAATACAAAAATCCCATCCAAAAGTTGTCTACTATTTTTTGTTTTGTTTGTGTATTTCAGACAAAAAGTTCATAACATCACACTCAAATGCACTAAAGCCAAAGTGGCTGAGCCAAAAAATGATGACTCAAAGAATAAAGCAGCAGCTTTCACTTCGTCACATGGCAATCGTAATGACCAGTCAAAGTATGAATCGTACTTTAATTTTGAAAATGCTATTCGTTACATAAAACCCCATCAGGTTCTTGCTATAAACCGTGGTGAGAAGTCCAAGTTTTTGACAGTGAAAGTAAACATTCCGGAATATTTTAAAACTGACATTAAACGATTTATTCGTGAAATTTTCACCTGTGAGCAGAATTATCCTCTCAGAAATGAGGTTTTAGAAAAGGCTTTCGAAGAATGTTACACCAAAAAACGTAAATTAAATTTATTTTTTGTAACTTAAATTTTATGTTAACCAATTTTGTTTTCAGTTGTTCCTTTGGTTTCACGACAAATTCGAGCTGATCTAAGTGAATTAGCTAAGAAAGCATCTATTGATGTGTTTGCTAAGAATCTAAAGCAACTTCTTCTGATGTCACCGCTTAAAGGCGAACGAATATTGGGTGTTGATCCAGGGTTTACAAATGGCTGCAAATTGGCATTGATTTCGGAAACTGCTGATGTCCTAGAAACAGGAGTTGTCTATCCACACAGTAAAAGGAGTGACCCCGATCAGTGTGGAGTAACATTGGCAAAAATGCTTATACGAAATCGGTGAGTGTGAAATTAGATTTTTATTAAACTTGATATGAATTCAAAAAGCACCTCATTGTTTACTTTATTCTCTATTTATTGTGTTCTTTCTGTCTGTTATTTTTTTCCTCTATCCTCCTGTCTTGTATTAATGTCTTGTGTTGTTATCACCTTATATAGTCTTAGTCGCTCAAGGTGCTGTGTCTCTACTCTGTACATGTATGTGCTTAGTATGTAATGTAATGTAATGGTTCCTTTTTTATTATAAGCGCGTAATATTATAAATGTAGAATGAGAAATTTTATCTCGAATAGGGTGAAATCTATCAAACCTAAAGAGAACTCATGGTTTGATTCGAGCTGTAAAGAGGTTATTAGGTTCAGAGATGTAAGTTTCCGTTGTTATAAAGTCAACCCGACTGTGGAAAACCGGAATAAGTTAAAACAAGCTAGAAAGACCTGTAATGGTCATATTCGACGAAACAAATTTTTGTATGATCAGAAATTAAGACAAAAAATACTAAGGTAGTAAAAATTTCTGGTCATTTGTAAAAAACGTACAAAACACCACTTCATCCTCGGTTCCAACGCTCGTCCACAATGGCACTCCCTATGTAAGCTCGATTGATAAAGCCAATTTGCTTGCAGCACATTTTGCTGTTAATTCGACGCTACCGGATAGTGTCATGAGCCCTCCTGTTCTTGAGAGCGTAAATGATTCTATGGGACGAATCTTCTTTCGCACTCGTGCAGTCGAAAGAGCACTGAAAGACCTTGACATACACAAATCCGCTGGCCCGGATAGTATCCCCGCTATTGTTTTGAAGGGGTGTTCTTGAACGCTGGCAAAACCACTGCGTAAGCTTTTCCATCTGTCCTATTCTACAGGTCTCTTCCCGAGTGGATGGAAAACTGCATTTGTCCAGCCTGTCCCTAAAAAAGGCGAATCCTCCTCTCCCTCAAACTATCGTCCAATTGCACTTACGTCCCTTCTTTCTTAGGTCATGGAAACGCTGATTAATTTTCAGCTTAAGAAATATCTTAAAGAACGGAAGCTTCTTAATGACCGACAGTTTGGCTTTCGTAGCAATAGGTCCACTGGTAATCTCATGGTTCATCTCACCGAACAGTGCAACAAATCTTTACTTCGTTTTGAAGAAAGTAAGATTATGCACTTGATATTTCAAAAGCATTTGATAGAGTTTGGCACCAAGCTCTCTTATCGGAAATCTAACCGTTCAATACAAGTTGTATTGGATGGTTTCAAGTCTGAAATTCATAAAATAAATGCTGGTGTCCCCCAGGGCTCCCTTTTGTCTCCAACTGTCTTCCTTATATTCATAAACGATCTTTTGTCTGTCACATCTAATCCATTAAATTGTTTGGCCGACGACAGTACCCTCAGCTTTTCATATTCGTTTCTAGATTGACATCCTTGTCCTTCGGATGTGAAATTTCAACGGCAGCGTATGATAAGCTCATTAAATTCTGATCTTGACAGCATTGTCCAATGGGGAATCAAAAACCGTGTAGAATTTAATGCTTCGAAAACTCAATGCTGTCTCCTGTCGTTAAAGCGTAACGCACCCCCGATGCCACTATATATGAGTGGCACTTGCATCCAGGAAATCAATCAACTATCAGTACTTGGTATGTGTATTACAGATCACCTCTTATGGAATGATCACATATTCGATATCGCCAAAAATGCTGCCAGGTGCTTAGGATTTCTCCAACGATGCAAGAAATTTTTCACCCCTTCTGATTTGGCTATAATCTACAAAGCTTTTATCCGTCCAAAGCTACAATATAATTCGCATATCTGGGCAGGTGCCCCCAAGACAAGTTTAAATCTCTTGGATAGAATTCAAAAAAAGGGCTTTAAAAATGATAGGCGACAAACTATAATCGAAACATTTACATCGCTAGAACACCGTCGAATTTTTCATGCCTTTCGTTGTTTTATAGATATTTTACAAACAATGTTCTGTCGAATTAGCCAGTTGCATTCTACTCCTTAAACAATTCAGCCGTAATACTCGCACTTCTAGGAATGCTCATGAGCTCAATTTCGGACGTACTGTCAAGTATAGAGATTCTTTCTTAAATCACACATCGAGAATGTAGAATGCTTTGGCGAACTCTGTTTTTCCCTCCCATTTTGATGCTCAGAACTTTAAGACCAATGTGAACCGGTATCTCCTTTTAAATCCTTTCCTATTTTCCTAACGCTCGCACTGTGTTTAAATATAAACATATAAAGGGTACTAATAACCCCTTGAGTGATTGTGAATTAAAAAAAAAAAATATTGCAATGAATGGGAAAGACAGAGTGTTGCATCTCTGTACTACAGTACGACTTAAGTTGGGCTCGAGGGTATACGGTTGAACTGTTTAAGGAGAGAACTGCAGTTAGCTATTTCTCTAGAGCATAAACCGATGAGACAAGAAACTTTACAACGATGTTCAAGTGACGCGATTAATCAGCGTTTTCATAAGCTTGGGAAGAAACGTCGTTAGTGCAATCGATCGGTAATAAGAGAAGGATTTGACTTTTTGGAGATGAGCTGCACAAATGCTGTTCTCCTGCTGAACAAGAGTAGAACAGATGAAAAAGCTTCCCAGCGGTTTTACCAGCGTTGAAGAAAACCTCTTCAGAGCAATAGCGGGTATACTATCTGGACCAGCGGATTATTGTGAGTTAAGATCTCTTAGGACTCGCCACAGTACAAATGCGAAAAAAGATTGGTGTTATAGGTAATCACTAACTCGCTCAAGTACAGGCGGAGTAATAACACTGACTGATAGCGTTGAATTGGCGGCGAAATGCTTAGTAAAGAGTTAAGCTTTCTCTAAATAGCTAATTAATGGAGTGTCATTGACAACGAGGAAGAGGAAGATTTCGTCATGTTTTTTTATTGCCTTCAGGACATTGCAGTATTTCCTATTTTATTTTTGGTCATGCATAAATTTGGTCGAATGGACGTTATAGGCCTTCCTGCTTGAACTTTTTCTGGCTTTCATCAGTAGGGTTTACAGCTCGAATCAAACCATTAGTTTTCCTTAGTTCTTATAAAAATTCTCATTCCCAAGAGAATCAAACTTCTGATCATATTAGCGCTGGCGTCAACGTCATTATTGAGGAAGCATAGTGCTCAGTTAAAGATCCTGATATGATTATTAAGAACGTCCCAGATGGCTTTCTCGTATTGCTAAACGGTTCTCTTTAGAGCTCTTTCTTTAACTAGAATATGTGGCAATAGAAATTTGGAAATATAACACGATGGTCAGGTTCAGATGTAAGAAACAAGTCAATAGTGTTTTTTTCTTGACCTTCCACGTCCGATATTTGAGTGTGCTCATTGTACAGCTGACTTAGATCTAATTGATTTTGCCAGCACTTCCAGTATGATTTTGCGTCACATTGGTCTTCCTGCTCTCGATATTACTCGCGGCTTTTCCAGTTTGGGCAGCCTTGAAACATATACTGCAATTTATGACAAAGTATTTTCAGAGAAGAGTCGGAACATCTGCAGAGCTAGACTCATTAGGAGTCCGCGGGCAGCCTTTCATCTGGTTAATAGACTAGAAGCTTTAATATTGGCATTTTCCACTTTCTCAAATTTCTAGATCAGAGAAAGGTATTCGCAATCTGTCAAATTTGAGGACGCCTCCCTAAATCATCCTGATTTTTGTGTGAATACCGAATTATCCTGGGATGGCAAGTACGAGAAGACTTCTCACAGGTCGTGGAAAGTATTTTCCTAGTATCGCCATTCTTCTTTTTAATAGGCTTAGACATTCGCAGAGATAGTTAAAGTGTCTTCTTCCGTCTCCTCGTCTTCGCACCCTCTACACAAATCAGATAAGCTAATACCCATTCTGCCCATGTGGGTACCAAATGACTTGTGACCCCTAAGAAAACCTACTAAAGGTTAATTGAGTCCTGGCCAGCCGCAAAAGATATTTTATTTTTCCTTTGGAAATGTTGACAATATATTCTTGCCGCCCACCTATTGTTTGCGATTTCAAGGAAACTTTGAGGGATTCGTCCATTCACTTGATCAATTGGCTTATATATCGAGCCCTTTCGCCAATTTAAATCAAACGACTAATCAAAAGCTCACTGCTGGTCCTTGAAACAATTTTTACCCATAGTCAATATTGGAAATTATTAATTATGCTTAAGTTTAGACATGACAATATCCTTCAAGGATCTATGTGTTGCTACCAAATTTTAATAATTAAGTTGTCTTTTTTATTGAAAATTTCGCTTACGATAGAATGGCGGGAAGGGCACGATATCATATCAACAATATGGGTCGGATGAAGCATTGATCTTGTTTTGGTCAATTTTTCTACTCGCTCATTTCCGTCAATGTCACGGCGTCCTAGGACTCAGAGTAGGGCAACCTTGTTGACCTCGCTGAGCGTATGTAGCTTCATTCTGCAGCTTTAACTTTGTGACAATAGCAGATATGACCTTGATTGACATGTCGAATTTGTTAGTTTGCCAAATTTTTGAAACAGAGGTCTTTAAACGCTTTCAAAAATGCGCATATTTCTGCTTGAAGGACACTGGTGTGACTCGGGAGCTATTGATCTTTCTATAGGAGGATTGTATCTTAAGACACAAAAGACTACCCCTTCCTCCATTTTGGACCCGTCCTTAAAAACCGATACATGATTTGTTTTAATGGTTCTATAGGATTTTCTGTAAGGCTACTGGGTAAAAATATGTGGGACTTCAAATAGTTAGGTCAATGTCGATAGTATTTATTATGTTTCCGAAGAAACCCTTTTCCAGTTATTACACTGTGTTAGTGCGCTTTTGGCGCTAATTCTTTCAAGAATATATCATGATAGGATAGCTAGAGGAATGTATCTAAGGCTGCAGTTGGTGTAGTCCTCATGGCACTGGTAGTATGCTGTGAATGTTTGCCACATTTTTAAGATTATTGACCTTTTCAATAGATGGCCACCATACCAAACATGCGCATGTCAATGTGGGCACTACAATGGCAGTGTACATGCCCAGAATTGATTTGTGCTTTGGTCCCATCTGCTTCCATTAATTCAGCTGCAGTTAAAAAAGACAACTGAGGCTTACCCTTCCCTTTCTTTTATGTTTTCTTTAATCTATGATGGTATGATGGTAAAACTAGGTTGAACATAAAGAAGTCTTTTTACATGTTCATCTGATACATCATTCATTGACATATAGGCTGCTACGAAATTTATACGGTGTTTCGAAATCTTCCGCATGGATTATTGTCCGAAGAATGGCTTCGTTTCTAATTGAATTTCGACACGAATATGTCAATGAAGTTGCTATACATGAAGTTCAAGTCAAATTGTATACAAATAATTGGGACCATAAATTGCACTCATATATTTTATATTTCTTTATAATTCGTTAAATATTAACGTTAACAATTCTTAATATATACTTAAAAGCGTAAAATTTATTATAGATTTCAATTAATTGATTTAAGTGGCTATGGTGATGAAAATTGTCCGTTTATTATTCCAACAATAAAACAGAACTGAAGAAGGAATAGGATTTAAGACAACACTCATGTCAGAAAATACATATACTCTACTTAAAGGACAAGAATCATATAACAAAAACATATAACTAAAAACGATTGGAACTATTTTGCGTGTAAAACTCATGGTTTTACATTTGTCAACATTTAAAACAAGACAATTATTACTGCACGATTCCCTGAATAATATTAAGTCTTCTTACAAGTGAAGACAGTAGAGTTAATTTTTTTTTAAATTTTAATGTCATCAGCATATATTAGGACAGACGAATTTTGTATATTCAAAACCAAATCATTTATAAATAAAACAAATAGAATAGGACCAAGGTGACTACCCTGGGGGACACCAGAATTCACAACAAACGAACTTGAACACTCATTACTAAATTTAACACTATAACGTCTATCTTGCAATTATGAGGAGATCCAGTTTATGAAACTGTCCTTAAAACCTTGCTGTGATAGTTTTAAAAGTAATGTTTTATGACACAATTTATAAAAGGCCTTGCTGAAATCAGTAAAGATACAATCTACTTGTTCACGTTTTTCACAAACATCTAAACAAAAGGACGTAAATTTAAACAGATTAGTAACAGTTGAACGCTTTTTAAAAAAACCATGCTGTTTATCACAGACAATTGAACTACAGTAAAAAAAAAGACGCTACATACGATTGACCCAAATAGTTTAGGTATCACAGATAGTTTAGCAATAGGTCGGTAGTTCATTATTTCGTTTTTAGGACCTTTTTTGTGTACTGGTATTATGAAGGAGCTCTTCTAGATAAAAGGAAAAAGCGAGTTACTTAAAGACGTGTTGAAAAGAACACATAACGGGTGTGCTAAATACGCAGCACATTTCTTTAAAATTGATGATGGTACACCGTGCGTCGGGACCAGGACTAAATCATTCGTCAAGTTGTAGGATACTATTAAGGACATTAATTCACTTTTAACGAAATTGATAGAATTTAAGTGTGAGAAATTTATAACAGTGGTAGATGTGTTAGGAAAACTAATAGTATTATAACCTACAAAAGCATCTTTGAAGTAGTTTGCCAACATGTTCGCAATTTTTCTCGGCTCATTACTATTTGATGTCGAATCAGTCATTAAGTTAGGGTACCCACATGTTTTCATCTTACGATTAACGAATTTCCAAAAACTATCAGGATTATTTTTAAGGTTTAATTCAATTTTCCGAATCAATTTTATTTATTTATGTAACATCTACAAGCAGTCTTACAGCTAACAGATTATGATAAAAATAGATATTAATATATGTATATAACATTATTAAAAAGTAAATATAAATAAAAGACTAGCCTTAAAAGAATCTCTCGAAGAACTTAAATCAATTAATTGACAAACTTCATTGAACTGTTTTTAAGCCCTAGAAATTGGCTCATTACCACCAAAGCAGGTCCGATGGTATCGGACAAAAGGCAAATGCCTTAAGCGAAGTAATTTTGATGGTGCATAGATTGGTATTAAATAAAGTAAAGGAGGGCATCTAATATGATAGCCTAACACGTCCCTCACAAGCATTATATTTATAATGAATGTTTCGTCTCGATTCCAGGGACTTAATTCCTAGCAATAGGCATCTGGCTTTATAATCGGGGACAAAACTCCATTTCATTTTGAAAAATATGAATTTTGTGAAACGCCTTTGGAATTTCAAAAATCAACGCAATTTCGTTTAGTAAAACCAACAAGAGAATTCGCTCTACCAACTATATAGTCAACATGACATTTAAAAGAAAAAGTAAAATCAAGAATTATACCAAGATCTTTGATATTTTCTACACGGGAGTGTGTGTTAGACTCCATCAAGTATTTAAAGTCAATATGAGTGTTTGATTTAAAAAAAGAGATAACATTACATTTTCCATTCAACCACGCGATTTATATCGGACTGAACACGATAGCAGTCATCAACACTTTTTATCTCAAGAAATAATTCTAGATCATCGGCATATAGGAGACACTGGGAGTGATTTATGGCTAACGTAATGTCATTGATAAAAATATTAAAGGACCCAAATGACTGCCCTGGGGGACAGAAGAGCATTCTATAGACCTCGATAGGAAAATATCAATGACAACTTTTTGAGACCTACCTATGAGGTATGACGAAATCCAACTGAGAAACTTAGAGTGGAATCCAAATATCTCAAGCTTACGTGGTTAAACTTTCTATAATCATCATCAGTTCTTGTTTGATTGTACTTTATCCACGCTTTGATGTTTTTGTTTTTTAAGTTTTTAACCATGGTGGAACACTCAAGTTATTTTGAGTCTTTTTAAATGGAATCGTTTTGTAGAAACAGTCAAGAAGAGTTACATAAAAAATGTTACACAATTGATCATACATAATAAGTTGAAAAGGTTTTCAAATTTGAATTCTAGTTTGTTGTTACTACATAGCATATGAGGTGAAGCCATGTTAAAATTAAGTGCTATGTATAATGCAGGATGATGGGGATCTTTGTCCACAATTTTTACAGCAGAAGAAATCACAGCCGCTTCATAGCATAGGGTTTCGGCGAAAAATACAAGATCGAGTGTTTTTTTCCAAAACGGTTCTTCACACATGAAGACATACTAGCTGTTAATAAAAACTCATTTGAAGATGACGCGTTTATTAGAACGTAGAAGTTATCGTCATTAATTTGAATCCAATTGAGATTGGGTAAATTAAAATCACTAACAACCAATACTTCGTCTTCAGTCTCAAAAAAGTATATAAATACTTTCTATACAGTTGTTTAGTTTTTCATAAACCTCGTTCTTGGAGCTTGGAGGTATATATGCTGATACAATTAATAAATTTCCTGTTGCAATTTTAATTTTTAAACATAGTATTTCGATGTCTGGTGATCGAAAGTCGTCAATTAGGTAACTAGTGAGAGTATTGTTGATAGCGACAAGAATTCCGCCACCAATGGCGTTTGAATCGTCTGAGTTATTACGATAACGTCTAAAGACTCACGTCGAAATAAATGTATAGTTCATACTTGGGGATTCTGTATATTCACCATCGAACTAGTGCCATTAAAAGATTATGTGAATTTGACGAAATCAAAACAGAATTTTAATAAGGATCCTTAATTGTTGTTTTGAAAAAAATGTACCGATAAAGAAATCAAGAAATACAAACTTTAGCCATCCTTGGTACACGAAAGAATTGCGTTTACTGCGTAACAAAAGAAATAAGGCATGGAAAACGTATCTCAAAACTCTGTCTCCAGTCAACTTCTCTTTTTATGTTGAACTCTTTAACCAATTTAAATCTCTTTCTAATTATTTATATGCTTGTTATGTTACTGATATGGGCACCTCTTTGAAAGAGAATCCTAAAAAATTTTGGAATTTTGTAAACTCAAAGAAAAAATCAGATGGCTTTCCAGTTATCTTCAATTACAAGAACCTTTCGTTAGATAAAACTTTTGATATCTGTAACGCTTTCGCGACGAATTTCCGTGAGTCATTTGTTAATAGCCCTCAAGAAGTTGATGAAGTATATTTTCATAATAATCACACTTTTTCGCAAACTAGCTGTAGCCACATACCTGTACTACAGAGTACGGTCCTTGATCTTTTATCTACGTTGAATGATGACTGCTCAGCCGGTCCTGATGGTATTCCCCCGACAGTACTAAAAAAGTGTAGTAATGTTTTAGTTGAACCCCTTACGTTTTTATTCAAACTTTCCCTAAAAACAGGCAAATTTCCCAGTATATGGAAGAAGTCATTTCTTACACCAATTTTCAAGAAAGGTAACAAGTCGGATATAAGCAACTACAGGCCCATTGCAAAGCTTTCTTGCATTCCTAAAGTATTTGAAAAAGTTGTTTGTGAAAGCGTAGCATATTTTAGTAAAAATATCATTTGCGAACAGCAACATGGTTTTGTGAAAAAAAGATCAACCGTTACTAATCTCCTCACATTCTCAAACATATGTTCAAACGCTTTAGAACAAGGTTATGAAGTTGACTGTGTATACACTGACTTTTCTAAAGCTTTTGACCAACTAAGCCACGAAATTATTTTATTGAAACTTAAGGCTCTTGGTTTTCCACCATTTTTCTTAGCTTGGATTAAGTCATACCTTGAAAACAGATCCTACGAGGTAAAATTTAGAAATTGTCATTCTGAACCTTTCGTTGCTCAATCTGGTGTTCCCCAGGGAAGCCATCTTGGCCCTTTTCTGTTCATCCTGTCTATTAACGACGTATCGTCATGTCTACGCTCAAGTGAACTTCTTATTTTTGCTGACGATATGAAGATTTTCAAAATAATAAAGTCAAACCATGATCGTATTCTTTTACAAGCCGACATTGATAGTTTCACATTTTGGTGTGGGAAAAATAGCCTCTTACTCAACCCTTTAAAATGCCAGACTATAACTTTCACTAAAAAACTAATCAGTAACGTATTTGACTACTGTATATCACAGCAAAAACTCTGTCGTGTCTCCACATTTAAAGATTTAGGTGTACATTTCTGTTCCAACTTAGAGTTTACACATCACATCAATGTTATTGTTAATAAGGCAAGTTCTATGCTTGGTTTTATAAAACGCTGGGCAAAGGAGTTCAATGATCCCTATGTTACCCTTTCTTTGTATAATTGCCATGTTCGTCCTCATCTTGAATATGCTTCGCAGGTATGGACTCCCTATTACGAAATTCATAGAAAACATATTGAATCAATTCAACATAATTTCATTCGCTTTGCCCTAAAAGGTCTTCCTTGGAAGATCCCTATGATCTGCCTCCCTATGAACATCGTATTCTACTTCTTCAAATGCAATCTCTCCATCAAAGGCGTGTTAATAATGACTTAGTATTTTTTCATCAACTCATTAATAGTAAAATTGATGCATCTTATTTGCTATCTTGTGTACATTTGAATAACCGAGGCGGAACTCATCACTTGCGTACATTTGATTCTATACATATTGACTTGTGTAGAACTAACCATGGAAAGAATGAAGCTTTAAGTCGAATGAGCATTTTGTATAACTTAAACTGTTAATCGATAGATTTAAATTTAAATAATGTGGGATTAAAATCATTGTTTAGAACCAGTGCTCCACTATCGTAAACGTTCTCATTTTATTTTTTGTTGTGTAATAGTTAAATGTTAATTATGTTTTGTATTTTGTGCGTGTGTTAGGCTATATTTGTATTATTTTTTACTAACAACTAACACATGCACTTATGATGAGCCTCTGATCGTAGTTTGACGCTTGCTATAAGCTTACTACTTTCTGAAATTCTGAAGTGTTAAAAAAGTTTCACTCTGGAATCAGAATCGTTGTGGAAAACGCGTTTTGTTTGCTAAAAGGATGCTTTAGAAGATTGCTAAAGTTTAAGAAGCAGTTACGAACTTTACCGTGAGTGCCTGCTTTTTGTATAACATTTGCGTTTGTCACCAAGACTTGTATAATGATCGATAATATTGTTTATGAAAATTCTGGACCGGATATAGAAGTATTTAATTCTAATAGATGACATTTAATACCATTCGAGACCTTCCGGACTGGAGTGTTGGTCTCCATTCGCTCTACATGTCCCAGCCATCTAGATCGTTGGATTTTAATTCTATTATCTAGGTCAGTGTTGCTGTACAGTTTGTCGTTGTATCTTCTCCTCCACTCTCCATCTGTGCAGACGGGACCAAAAATTACCAGAAGAATTGTTCTCTCGAAGCATCCTAAGATACATCTTTTTTTGATAGGGTTCAGGCCTCAGCGCCATTAATGAAAACCGGGATGATGAGTGTCTTATAGATCGTGACTTTAGATGCTCGAGAGAGGACTTTACTTCTCAATTGCCTTCTAAGTCCAAGGAAGCAGCTATTTGCAAGTTATTCTTAGTTTTTGTAAGAGCTTAAGAGTTTTCATTTCGCCTCTTATTGCATTGACCGTAATCTTGGGATCAAAAAATCATTTATTGAAACAACCAAATACATTTATGTAATTCCTACCGAAATGGCTGGAAACACCATAACTTGATGAACATGTTCATAAGCTAATTTTTTATTTCGGGAATGTTGGAATTGGAATTCTTTACAGGCTAAATTGTTATTATATTTTGCAAGGGAAGTTTTTCTAATATTGTGTAGATTAGGAAAACAAAAATCAAATTAAATATTATCACTTTGCTTTTTTAGATGTAAAATAATTGCCCTAGGAAATGGAACTGCCTGTCGTGAAACAGAATTTTGGTTAACAAAACTTTTTGAAAAAGGTATTCTTGATCCAGAATACGTACGATACAGTATAGTTTCAGAACAAGGTGCATCCATTTACTCATGCAGTGAAGTTGCTAAAAAAGAGTTCCCTGATCTTGATATGAATGTTATAAGTGCAGGTAAATTTATTCTTAGCAGAATTTCCTTATTTCCAATTACATATATTTAATTCGATTTTCACCTTTTCAGTTTCTATTGCACGTCGTTTGAATGATCCCCTAAGTGAATATGTAAAAATTGAACCACGACACATTGGAGTTGGAATGTATCAACATGATATAAATGAGAAAATTCTTTCGGAATCGCTAAATGAAGTTGTATCGGAATGTGTGAGTTATGTCGGAGTTGACATCAATACAGCCAGTTTAAGTGTTTTGAAGTAAGTTGTTTAAAATTCATTAAATGATTTACTTATTTTTTTATTTTGAAGGCATATTGCTGGCTTAACAGAAAAACGTGCTGAGAAGATAATCCAACATCGTCTTGATAATGGACCTTTTCGAACCAGAAAGGATCTTCTTCAAGTTAAGACAGTGGGAGAAAAGACATTTGTGCAATGTGCTGGGTAATTTGAAAGCATCACAATTAAAATAAAAAGAAAACTCATAAAATTATTTTTCTTGTAGATTTATTCGCATTGAACCAAAAAGCTTGGGAGGTGAAGTGGATAATTTGTTAGACTGTACTTGGGTACATCCAGAAAGTTACTCAGTTGCAAAAAAGTAATTTAAACTTGTTTTTTCTTTTCTTTTTATTATTATTATTGTTATCGAGTTATTGCACTTTCTCAGCTGGACAAACTTATTTGGTTATTATTTTAGTTATTTATTGAGGTTTTCTTAGGTTGTGAGATATTAATCCTTCAGCGGATATCACAATTGGATAGATTTTAACCCTTTCCAGTTTTCATATTTCGTTATCATTTCTACTTCGGTTATGTGGATGTTAGTGGTCAATGGAACTGCGATGTCTATCACCAGGATATCTGGCCGATTGAAGTCAACTGTTCGGTCCATCAGCATCACCCGATTCTACTGCTGCTACTGGTTGATATTTGTAGAATGGTACTTTATTTTCTATCAGTCCATATTTTTTCGCCGGTTGTTGGTGGATGATTTTGGCTAACTGGTTGTGTCTAGCTGGGTACGTGGAGTTAGCTAGCACAGGGCACCCGGCTATTATGTGTCCAATAGTTTCACCCGGCTTACCGCATTTTTTGCATCTATCTGTCACTTCTACTCCGAGGCAGTGCTTTTCGTAGTTTCTGGTTTTTATTATTGTCTTGTATTGCAATTGCACATCCTTCAGTTTATAGGAATAGGAAGCCATCTGTAAGCCATTTTAGGGACCTGGTCTTGTCAATGTGCTCCTCACATAGTGCTTTCGGGAACTTCCTTTGGAGACTCTTGCCAAGGTACGCTTCTTGTTCGGTTTGGTCGGGCTCTAATATTATTTCCTCCACTGTGTTTTTCAGGTTGAGGGGCGTGAACTTATCATCTAGAGCGCAGTCTCTCGCTCGATAATATTTCTTCAGGTGTGGAAAGTAGTTTTTTTCTCATTTTTTGCGTTCTGCACATTTTAAAGATGTAGAGTATGGCTCTACCACCTTCCTTTCTTAAGAGGTATACTCAATTGACCGACGTGTTGTGATGTAGGCTTCGCAATTTGGTAAGTAGTCTTTTCGTCATCCTACCCAGTTTATGCAGGTCAGTATTCGACCATTTAAGGATGCCGAATGAGTAGCTTAGCGTACGTATTGCCCAAGAATTAATACTTTCCATCAAATTCCTAGCTGACAGCTTGGTGTTCAGTACTTTGGTCAGCTTTTTTTCTGATTTTTCTATAAATTCGGCCTTTAATTGGGTGTTGTCTATATGTATGTTTAGCGATATTCCAAGATACTTATAGCCGTCTTCGTTTTTCATCACTTTTACTCCTTGATATGGTCCTTCTAATGAGGCTGCAATGCCTTTGTAAATTTTCAGTAGGGCGCATTTTTCATGGCCCAAGGCCATGTTTATGTCTTCGCTAAATATTTTAGTGGTTTGTATGATAGATTGGGGTTTGTATCGGCTTTCAGCACATAATTTCAGGTCGTCCATGAAAAGAAGGTGCGAGATTTTTTGGTTTTCTGATGGAGTAAGTTTGTAGCCAAGGTTTGAGCCTTTAAGCATTGTTGATAGTGGGTTGAGCGCAATAAAGAACCACAGCGACGAAAAGGAATCACCCTGGAATGTTCCTCTGACTATATCGATGGTAGTAATTTCCCTCTTTCCTAGCCGCAGGTTTACCTCCCAGTTTTTCATTATCTCACCGAGAACACAATTCTTGGGCGTACTTTATATATCCGTAGTATTTGTAGCAACCATTCATGTGGGATTGAATCAAAAGCCTTTTTGTAGTCTTATTCATTATTTTATCATTTTAATCTTTATTCACTCATTAATTCATTACAGGGGTATGTGCATAAATACTAGGAAACAAAAAGTTAATAATATAGTTACGTTTTTTAGTTTCTTTTAATATTAGAATGTTTAAGTATAAGCCACAAAAGATCTTCCATCTTTTTCATGAATCCCGAATATCATCTTTCCAGTGTTAAAGTTGTCCTCTTACATTTTTCCTTCCTTCTAGTGGTAACCATTCCGTAGCGGCTTCATCCAATGGTCATCAGAAAGACGCATGATGTTACCAGCCCATTACCATTTAAGTTTTCGAATTATACATATATCGAACATCTTCAAAACTAATTTGCATTCTTAAGGATGTATGATTGATTGGTTGGTAGAAGCGAACATTTAAAACTACTCTTTACATTGCTCTTTGACACGATCTGAGCTTGGTTTCAGCATTTTTATAAATCTGCCATGTTTGGCATCCGTAGGTTAAAACTGTAAAACTGGAAACATTATTGAATCGAATATATATTTTCTTGTTTTGTATAAATAATAAATATTTAAATCAAGAAGATGATCGACATTCTAGAATTGTTTCCATTTAATATCGTCATTTTTCCTTTTTTGTGTATCACAATTATCTCATATTCTGTCCACTGGGTTGTGAATTCCTGTGTGACCAAAACGTGGTTGAAAATATCTGCCAACCAGTTAGACAAATAAAACTATCCGAGCTTCAGAATTTATCATTTTTCAAACTATGTATCGCTTTTTCGATTTTACTTTTAAGAAGTTTTGAAATACTTCATTATTTCTTTGTTGTTGAATATTACTGTATATTCGCTATCACATGATTGTTTTGAATATAAATAGCTGTAAAAGCTCGTACCTATTTCGTTGATGTTTTTCCTTTCATATTTTTTAAGTCCTGGATTGTGTTTTTAGCTTCGGTTCCCATCGATCACTGAAATCAAGCATCAGTGAGCGTGGTTAGTAGACAGATGGTGGACAGTCTCAAAACCTACCGCGTGCTGTTGTCATGTGTTCTTTCTATCTGTTGTTCTTTCTTTTCTGTCCTTCTGTCTTGTATTAATGTCTTGTGTTGTTATCACCTTACATAGTCTAGTCGCTCAAGGTGCTGTATTCTCTGCTCTGTACATTTATGTGCTGAGTAATGTGTAATGTAATCTTCTTGCCATTATTTTTCAAAGGAACTTTAGGTCATATTTTTCTTGTTCATTTAAGTTTGTCTTCTTTCTGAGTTGCTCTGGAAGTGTTATAAGATTCAGATTCAGTACGCTAATTTTTAAAGGTTTTTGACACGTCGCAGTTAGAATGTATCTATCTGCTGAGTCCTTGATAATTCTTTCCATTTTATTATACGCTATTTGTGTAGATTGGCCTGCTGATGATATAATATGGTATCGTTGTTTCGGATCAGTCTTATAGGTTTTTAGAGTCTCTATACAAACTGATTTGCTTATTGTTTTTTGTGTGGATTTGTAAAGCTGTATGGTTTTATGGTTAATTGTTCATTCAGAGCGTATTATTCGGCAGTCTAACTCAAACTCGAATTTATTTAAAAGTGAGAAATCTTTAAAGATAGATTTTGTATTGCAAAGAATAAAATATATTTCATTTTTGTCTTTTTGACCTGAAGAAATCCAGGAGCATTAATTTTGTGGCTTTTTCTTTAGTAGAGAATTTCCAACTGTTATTTTTTGTTGCCAAATGAATTGAATAAGTCGACTTCCTCTTTCATTAAGGCGAAGGTCTGATGTAAAATGTGCAATAGCTGACTTTATTATGTATTAGTTGGTGCGTATATTTGTATTATGTACATATGCCAGGCAGGGATCGAACCCAAGACCTCTTGCATGACAGTCCGTCGCACTTTTTTTTTTAATTCATTTTTATTAATTCATTCTTAAACCTATCTTAAAGCTAAACAAAAATTCATAAAACTAGCCTAAGTATCCATAACTTACAACTAAATAAATGATCCCACACGGACACTCTAAGTTAAACTATAACACTAAAAATCTAAGATCTAACACTAAGATCTATTTTACTTCATTTAAATTTTATTTATTTTTGTTTTTACTAGAAACTTTGAAAAAAACTAATATCCTTTTTTATTTTTACTTACAAACTACTTAAAATTAGGTCCTTAAATAAAACTTAAAACTAACTTAAACTATCTATTCTACCTATAAACTACTTGAAACTAGAAGAACCACAGCAGCAAATCTAACTATCTAACATTTTTGTTTTTCATATTTTGTTGTCCCTTTTTTTAATTTTTTTTATTCCATGGTTTTTTTTTTATTTTTTTTTTATTTTTTTTGTTTTTTTTTGTATTTTTTTTTTCTATTTCTTGCCACCATGCCTATTCTACTTAAAACTAAACCCTAACACTATTAAACAAGTATGTAAGCCGACCAAGTCTTTGAACCCCATCCCGACTACCCACTATCAAGTGCCGATTGAAGCCACCAAAACTGGTTCTCCTGATTTACCCTATCAGTTCGGTCCCGTTCTGATACAGCCCTACTGAACCGAAGGAGCTCTGCTCCGCCTTGTGCCATGACGTCCCGATTGTACAGGAGTCGCCTATTCACGGTTCGTCGTCTGACTTGGTAGATTAGCGAAACTGCCAATCTATCATGTATCAAACCGCATCTGTCTAAAAAGAGGAATGCCTCTGGTGGAATAAAGCCGCTCAAGCGTGCACTTTCAAAATACTCGTCGTTCGGATAGAACGCCCCGAAAATTAAATTGTTGGTCAAAGACATAGCTCTTGCAATGTGACCTCGGACGAGTTTTATCACGAAATTGTCAATTCTGTTGATTCGAGCCCCGTTATATAGGACCTCGTTGGAATAGTAATGCACATAAGAAGATGTTCGGTATAAGCCAGTGCAGCTTCGTAAACACTGCCGCTCGAACACCCGAAACTTCTCCATCTGGGAAGGGGCAACGTTGAACCACACAGGACAACCATAAACGATCATCGGCCGTATGAGGGCCATGTAGCAAATTACCTTCACTCTGGGGTCAAGCCGACTGCTAAAAAACAGCCGTTTCGTTAGAGTGAAGGCTCCTCTGGCTCTGGTCAGAGCAGCATTTATATGTCTGTCTAAATATAAATACTGATCTAACCAGATACCGAGGTACTTCACTACACTTTTGCTCGCTATTCGCCAATTCTTACACGTATCCCTCGTGGCCCTAGCCAACGGAGTCCGGAACAGAATTGTCTCCGACTTCTGGACATTTATTTTCAGTTTCCAGTCGTCGCAATATCGCTGAATCTTGTCGAAATTACGCTGCAAATCACCATTTTTAATTGAGAATGTTGTGGTAGAAGTTACATTGCCACTTTTGACAACAAACTTTCTACCGTTAAGCATATCATAAAGTATATACAACAATGGCTTGCTTATGCCAAGCCTGCTCAGTTTTAGGTAAAAACCCTCTAACCATACGGTGTCAAAGGCCTTTTCCAAATCAACCAGAACAGCACCTGTGCATTGTTGTTTTTATTTATTCCATTGGATATCGGAAACAAGTTTAGACGCAGCATGAATTGTGTCATGACCCGCCTTGAACGCGAACTGTTTATCCGGAATTATTTTGTTGTCCACTTAATCAGAGACCTATTAATGATTTTTTAGAAAACTTTGCTGATGCTCGGAAGAAGACTTATCGACCGAAGATTTGACGGGTTAGAGTTGTCCTTTCCCTTTTTCGGGAGAGGATGAACCATACCGGTCTTCCAATGCATTGGATAATATGCATTATTCAGTCCATTGTTAAAAAGTGTGGTGTAAATGTCAATTGCCTCCATTGGTAAATGTCTTAGTACAACGTTGGATATACCATCGACACCTGCTGACTTTTTGTTTTTTATTGAATTGAAGATAAGCTGAAGCTCAACCTTCGTCACTAACAAGGGACTTGGTCCCAAGTCCATTACAGTCCATCGCACTACCATCATGCCACGGGTAATACTACTTACCTCAGCTAAGCCAACTTTATCCCAATTTATCTTATCAAGGGCATTTTATAATTCTATAAGTTTTTCAGTTGATAGAAGAGTTCTAGTGTTAAGTGTTGCTATGTATAATCTGTTTTTCTTTTCAATTTCTTTTTATACTAAAAGTTGAATTTTCTTGTTTTTAGAATCATTACAAAATGTGGACTTCATTTGAAAAACATTGGCGAGTCGGAGTTTATTTTTAAAATAAAAAGTTATTCCAATTCACAGTCTCACGAATCTTTGGCCAAAGATTTTGGCATTCCAATCGAGAGAGTAATATTTAAAATTGTATTCTTATTGAATTTGGGGAAAATATAAAGTTTATTTGGTTTTTAGTTACAAGTCGTGCTGGAGGCACTTCAAAGGCAACTTTTCCAAGATTATCGATCGGATTTCGATAAGAAGCCACTTTTCAAACAGGGTATAACTAGAATGGAAGATCTGTTTATTGGAGAAATAGTCACAGGTAATGACTTTCTTTTCAAATTTGTTTTCTATTTTCTTTGTTTACTGAATACTTGATGATTGTTTGTTTCTTTTTTTTCCAGGAGCTGTTACTAACATCACACATTTTGGTGCTTTCGTTGATATTGGCATTGAATGTGATGGATTAATTCATACCAGTAAAATGAATGGAATTGTCTTGAATCTTGGAGATCGTGTGAATACGTCTGTTATTGATATTGACAAAGGAAGAAGGAGAATCGCATTGAGACTGGATGAATTGATTTAATTGGGTTTTTATTTTAGAGTACTGTTAATGCTATCGACATGTGCTGTGCTAATAATAAGATTTTAATTTAAGACAAATGAAGCGACTTTGATATGAACTAAATTAAAAATCAAAAACCTATTTCGTTTTGTGTATTTCTACCACAGTTAAAGAAGTTCTAAATCTTATGAAAAAATGGCTAAAGATGCTGGAAAAACAGAATTTTGATATTCATTATTTTAACCGTTTTGAATTCAGGTTATTGTTAACATTTCTAATTTTTTCAATATTTTAAATTATAAAATAATACAAATTTCAAAAACAAGCGTAGAGCAATAGTTATACAATTTTTGTTCTAATATATTTGTATTTGGAAAATCATGGTGTTAAATAACAAACATTTCTATTTTCTTTTATTCTGTAATTTATGTCCACCTTTCGGTAGAAGTCTGTTATGTTCCATGTAGAAACATTATTTATGTAAAAATGGCATGTATGGAATTTATATTTAAAGGTTTTCTTTTTGTATTTCTACAAAAATATTAAGTTTAGATTTTTATAGTCTATAGATTTTATGTATTAATTTAATAAGTTAAATAAAATGTGCTTATTTAAAAAGCAATGTTTTTATAATTTCATTTGGGCATAACTTTGCTAAGAATTGTTTCAGACCATCCTTAATAAAGTTTTGATTAGTTAAGCTTTACTCACAAATTAAAACGGGTCATATAGGCGAAGGTGCTTTTAACAACGTGGACACATCTAACACACTAACATCTCTAAACGTAGAGAGTTCGCTTGGGGAGTTAATTCATTTAATGCTGACTAGGAGAATAATTTACTCAAAACTGAGAAACTCAAGGTGGTGTTCTATCCCCTCTCCTTTGGAACCTAGTGGTGAATGAAATTCTAACTAGTCTGGATGCGGACGGTTTCAGGGTGATCGCCTATGCGGAAGACGTTGATATAGAAGTTACTGGAAACCATCTTAACACCTTAAAAGAACTCTTACAAAATGCCTTAGACAGACTCATACTGATCAGTGTGTAGTGGGTGTTAAGCCCACAAACCGATTTAGTATCATTTTCGAGGAGATACAAATTCCATTTGTCAACCCTCCAATATTAAAGAAATCCAATCAAAATTCTCGGACGATGTTAAATACCTGGGGTGGAATCGGCTAAGGTGATTTTTGATTGTCACCTTTGTGATCATAAAAAGTGATCAAACTAATTTTTGCGTCTGTGTAAGGTGATCACGAAATTTTGTTTAGAATTTGGTATCACTTTAAAAGAAATTCACTGACGTTTGTTAGAATTGCAGTGGTAGTATTCAAAAACCGATCTGAAGCTATCCGGATTATTATGTAATTATAAGTTTTGATGTACCAAGTAGCTACGATGATGTTCTGCCTGGACAATAGTCAGCATTTAACTATTCTCGTTAATCACTCTGTCTCCATACAAAGCTGTCTTGAGCACTCCCGCACACTATGTCTTTCTTTTCTATTGATATACATATGCTCATTTTCCGAAGGGCGGAGAATCATAATATGACTCCCATCAATGCAGCCGATTACTAGGAAACAAATAATAAAATAAAAAACAAGTAATAAAATTAGTTTATTTTTACTAAGAAACAAAATCATGGCTCCAGGAATTTGATATTTTCGTAGAAGAACATTTTTGTTGCTTCTGAAGCCCATTGATTAAATTTGATTGTAAGTGGGCACAATTTCCTCTCCATTTGTTTTAAGGTCAAAGAAATAACCTCACAAACAGTAGGTACTTTGGCCCATTGGAGCTGACCAGTCAGCGCTGGTGACTGTCACCTATCACAAATCACCTTACCCGATTCCACCCCAGTTCTTCACCTTCTGTGTACACGCCCTGACTCAAACACGCATTCGAATTCTTCTTTAACGATCTAAACGATATTAATCATATCAGCATAATCAGTCTCTCACGTTTCGTAAGGGACTAAAACTGGTTCCATTGAGCTTAGGAGGAAGTCTCAAGATTCATGTAGTATCATATGGACCATTAAACTGAAATAAGTTTGACCGATTCCATTATGAACAGCCACTTTAACCTAAACAAACCATAAATGCGAACGTTGAGTCAATTTAGCTTATATGGTTAGAGATTTTAATGTTACCTAATTAAAAATTATATGTCTTGAATAGAGGGACAAAATCACTTAACATATAGGCTACATGAGGTTGGGACTTGAACTATAAGTACAGAGGACTTCGAAATGAAATTTATTGTTTAAAATTATTATATGGTAACTTAAAGTAAGAGAAAGAAAGACTTAAGTGTTGCGTTAGAAATTACCTTTCGGAACGTTCAATTCAAGTAGTATTGGACGAGTTCAAATCTGAAATCCACAGAATAAACGTTGGTGTGCCCCAGGGCTCCGTTTTGTCTCCAACAATCTTTATTATTTTTTAAATTGATCTTTTGTCTGAAATTTCTAATCTACTAAATTGTTTCACTGATGACAGTACCCTCAGGTTTTTATATTCGTTTTTAGATTTTCAACCTTCTTGTTCTTCGGATGTGGACTACCAGCGGCAGCTTATGATAAGCTTATTAAATTTGTATCTTGGCAATAGAGAATCAAAAATCCCCAATGCCACTTCCTATGGGTGGTACTTACATCAAGGAGACTGAACAGCTTTCAGTTTTAGGTATGTGCATCACAAGCCACTTGTTGTGGAGTGATCACATATTTGGACATCGCCAAAAATGCTGCTCAGTGTTTAGATTTTATCCAACGATATAAGAATTCTGTACCCCTTCCGATCTTGGTACAATTAACAAAGCTTTTATTCGTCTTAAACTCGAGTAAAATTGTCATATTTGGCAGATGCCCTAATAACGTACTTAAATCTTCTCGATAGAATTGAAAAGAGAGCTTGAAAAATGAGAGAACTACTGAGACATTTGCTTCTCTTGAACACTGCCGTAAAGTTTCAGGCCTATCATTCGTTTATCGATAGTTTCACAATTAATTCTCTAGTGTATTCCTCCCCTCAAACAATTCATACGTAATACCTACACTTCTAGGAATGCTCATCAGTTCACCCTTGAGCCCAATTTCAGACGTACTGTATACTGTATAAGTATAAGAATTCTTTCTGCAGCCGCACTACACGAATGTGGAACGCTTTACTAGGCTCAATATTTTCCGCTTATAACAATGTGCAGCCTGACAACATTACTCGCACACAGGAATGGTTGAGAGTTGTAAGTCACTAGGCCCTAGTTCGCAAAGGTCTGTTGCGCCACCCAATTTTTTAAATTTTTTTTAACAATATGAATTGGTATTTCCTCTCCATCCAATCCTTTCCTCCCATCCTAATTGCTTGCACTGTGTCTAATCATTATAAGGTTTTTCATAACACCATTAACTTACTTAAGTCTCTTGGACAATATTTAAAGAAGAGCGTTCAAAGTGATTGGTAGATTGAGCCATTAGGAATGTTCATCAGTACACTCTCAAGTCCAAATTCAATCGTACTACAACTCCAGGGCCTGATTACGAGTTTCGCAGCGGATCGGTTTCAATTCGACCTTTCAAATTCGACTAGCGTCGTATTTCCTTATTAACGAATTCGCGGCGAAGCGAAAATAGTTCTTCCTATATTCCAGTGATTTGACACTTTTGGTTTGACTTTTTCTTCCTTATTTTAAATTCGACTTCGAATTCGTTAATTGGTCGAATTCAAAACGAAGAAGACGAAATTGAAAGCAATAATTGAAAAATAGGGAATTCGCTACCAAAACTATTTGCCACGAATCCAATAATCAGGTCCCAGAGATTCGTTCTTTTGCCGTACTACGCGAATTTGTAATGCTTACCCACATTTCTGCAACGACATCCCTCCCATTTCTTATGATCACAGAGTGTCTTGGGCATAAAAAGTGGACTCAAAACAGCGTGTGCTCATTATAATTAAAAGGAAACTTCAATTAAGGATATACAAGGTGTGCCATCTGGATGTATTATATTTCAACATTGAATAACTCATCCACTTTCCAGTCGATTTTCAGAAATGTTAATGGTTCTTTCACCATTTTTAGAAAGCAAGTTCTATTAAATTACCACCCCTATTTCGTATACAAATAGCAGCTGTTTTGAGGACTTTCTGTATAACTTAGGTCTGCATTTCGAACTGTTTAGCAACTTTTTCAGATATCGTGCATCGTTAGATCGGAAAAATGCGGAGGATACAACAAATCACCATTTTTTGGGACAGAACGCTCTTGAAAATAGAAGATTTTTACACTATTTTTCTCCATTTTTGTGACCATTTTTGTGGATTCTCCATCTTTGAAAAAATAAGGCGATAATGGTTCTTGGAGCACAGCAAGGCTTAAATATTAGGTATGGTGTTTGATGAATAACTTGTGCATTGTGTGTCCCAAAATTCGAAACTTTTCTTCATTAACTTCGTTGAAGAGAGTGAAATGGGTTTCGGTACTCATCAAGAATTTGGTCCAAGAAATAAGGCTCTATTGATATTGAACATGATCATGCGACATGAATGATCGTTTTCAATGTGAAGTGTGATGATTTTAGAGAGTTTTTTTAGTGTGTATCGCCTCATAGCTAAAATGGCATCAAATGACGTTTCAGTATTGTGTCCATCTGTCAAAATGCAAAAGCAGCTAAAAAATTAAAGTTGTATTTTATTTAATGTTGAAATAGGAAACATCCAGATGGCACACCCTGTATTTTGCAAGCATATGTATTTCATATCATCAGATAAAAACGTTTATATTTAAAACTACATAAGAAGAAACTTATCAATATGGTAAATGAAACAGAAAGTGGCAACTCCGGTCGCAGGTATAATTACTTTGCTCTACTTGCACACAAACAAGACTTGCAATATTTGAACAGGCTTACCATACCTGATTATTTATTCGAAATTTGGATATTTTTTTTAAATTCTCGAAAACAATTTTAGTTTGAGATTCCAATCATAATTGAGATTTAAATCCTACTATGGGGGTTTTTTGTATTAATACAAAATCTTTCGAATTAATTAGAAGTCGGATATTTGCTGTACTTCATTATAGAATAATTTTAAAGATTGTATTTCAAAAATGCTACAAACAATAATATGTTGCAGAAACTGCACATTACTCGTAATTTGAAATGACGAGTGAATAAATCCAACAGCCAAATACCTTAAATGTAATATTATTTAGTGTTTTTCTTTTTTATCTCTTAGCTGATCACCGAATTGTCAAAAAAATACAAAATGTGTGCCTTTTTTTTTGCTTATATACTCGTTTTTGGAAGCACAAAGTCTTTTCACCTGAACTAATCATAGAATTTGATCAATTTGCTCAGGATAAATGACCGATCAAATCACTACGAAAATAATAGTCCGTGGTTCAAATGTATGTATTTCACATAAGGTTTCCGAGGATAAAATAAATCAATTTATATGTGATCTGATCTGTCAAAAAAAAAATAATAAATTGATTTATTTTTTATTTAAGATCAAATCTGCAGTTCTGAATCTTACGGCCGATTTGTCCCTCTTTGCACTATTAATAACTATCAGCTGTCAGATAAAAGTTTTTCTTCAGCTTATTCTGATAATTAATTTAATACAAAAGGTTTGTCTTATTTTATTTCTATTTTAAAAGAATTTCAAGAGAATTCTATTTCAAAAGAAAATTGCCGAAAATCAGCATTTCTTACTTCATTCATACTTATTTCTTATTTCAAATAAACAAAACCTAAGAATTGCTGCAATATTCATATGGGTTTTCTGGTAATGAAGAATCATATACATAGAAAAGTTTCAAATATGTTTCGTTTTTCTTTGTCAAGTTCATAAAACCTTTAGCTAGAAATTTGACAGCTCTACCTGACTGGTTAACGCGTACAAAGAGTTACACTAATGCAATGATAAAAAAATAATAAAAAACAATTCCGATCGTGTTCCATGTGCCAAGGAAAAACATCAATTTTTCACGAAAATCGGAATTTACCCATGAAAAATCCCAATGATTACATATGTATATCTAAGGGTTTTGAATGAGCGCATTCATTAATGTAGCTATTGCTTGGTTTCAACAAATTTATGTTTTGCGTTGTTTTTTTAAATAAAAGTACATTTTTATTTCAATTAGGATTGTTATTCCCAGTTTTTTAGTGCTGAGTTAACTTCGAGTTAAACCCTGTATTGATGTGTTTGTTTTCCTGTAAATTTGACTTTTCCCGAGCTAGTATATATTTTCTGTCTTCAATTCTATTGACTTTTGGACTTCGCTGGGGTTATTTCAGACGAACACATGTCCCCCGGACTGCTCGCGATCTGCTTGAAGTTTTCCGGTTTACATCTTTGCACTTCGGACTTTGCAATGACGAAAATAAAAGGAAACCCTGTTGATAAACCGCTTCTACATATTCTTCCTGGCTAGGTCACCTTCGAATTCTTTGGCGAACCGACTTGTAGACTCGGGAACTTCATTTTCCATCTATGCATACGGGAACAAAAAACACCCGAAGAATTTTTCGCAGCTTTCTTTGACAAGGTTCAGGCTTGAGCGCCATACATGAGAACCAGGATGATGAGTGTCTTATAGATGATGATTTTAGATGCTCGAGAAAGGACTTTATTACTCATTTGTCATCTAAGTGCAAAGAAGCAGTATTTAGGAGAGTTATTCTTCATTTGGTAGACAAAGTCCTTAACTACCTCAAAGTTATAGCTCTCCATGGTGACGTTTTGTCCAAGACGTCGTTGTTCAATGTCCTTTTTTGATGACGCCATATACTAGGTCTTGCCCTCATTGACAACTAAACCCATCTTCTTTGCTTCCGTCGCAATGCTCAAAAACGCTCAACTTACATAACGTTTTGATCTTCCAATTATGTCAATATCATCTGCTAATCCAAGTAAGTGGATGGACCTTTGGAAGATTGTGTGTGTTGGCGGTTGAGTTTTTCACAATTATTTAAAGGACAATATTGAAGAAGTCGCATGGCAGTGCATCGCCTTGTTTAAAATCTTTTTTTGACATCAAATGCACCGTTGAGATCTTTTCCGACCTTGATAGAGCAGCGTGCATTCTCCATCGTCATTCTGCACAAACGGATAAGTTTGACAGGGGCATATTCATAGATTTTTGCTTAACTCTTGCTAAGTTGTTACTAACCAAGTTCAGAGTTAAGGCTAATTGTAAATAAAATCAAACCTTAGTTAAGGACTTAACCTTTGGTTTAACTATAAATAGAGAAAATGCTGTAAGTATGTAGTTATTATCACAGCCAAACCTCATATTTGATTTTGCTTTTTTGAAAAGCTGAAAAAGTAAATCATATCCAATAAATCGTGCGTGAACTTGCTGTCCAGAAAAATATTGATTGATACCACAATTAAAGAAGGTATAGATATTTTAGAGGAGTTTGAGTTATTTGGTAATCTGCAAAATATGCGAGCAAGAAAAAAAATCATTCTAGTAAGATCCTAAACAAATACATTAGGTGGCGCAACAATCCATGTAGAACCAGGGCCTAGTGACTTACAGCTCTGAACCATTCCTGTGTGCGAGTAATGCTGTCAGAGATGCAGCCGAGGCGATGTCCCGCAAAAGATCAATAATGAATCTGGCAGTTGTCTTATCAAATCTTGAATGTATTTGTTTTATTTTTTCAAGTTTATGCCGGGAAAACAAAAATGTTTACTTGTAGTGCCGATAAAACTCTGTATCGTTATATTTTAAAAATGGTTCAATTTTGTCTTTATATACTTTTTGCCACATCTTCCAAGACTATATCTTCTATCATTAAATCGTCCGAATCCATTTCGAAAATTAATTTAAATCAAATATTTTTGTTTTGTTTATGTTTGCAAATTTTACTAATGTCAATTCAATGCTGTCTTTTTCACAGAGAATGTAGTAGATATTGTAATAGGAAGCTAATTAGTAAAAGACGTGTTTATTTTGGTTATTAGTATACACGCAAATTAACTTGCTGTTAAAATTTAACTAAACAAAACCTAAACGTGTGTTTAGCGATTTATTACCCGTGTTTTTTGAAAAATCTATTCATAGTATATAGTAGGATTTTACACGAATAATAAAAACAATATCCATAGTATGAACAACACCGATAAAAGATTGAGTAGATCCTTACTATGGATGCGTTTTTGACATTCATACGAGTCTCGAATGGATCTTAAATGATTTCGTCCACAAATGTTGGTACGATTGATATTGCATTTGTATCTCTATGGCTGTGTTCGTTGAGTAGTTGTGCATTTGCAATCATGTCTTTTTTCCATTAGGGAAAACAAATCAATATATTACTGTTGATATTATTCAATTTTGTTAATGATAATGAACTAACTGTGCTTATTTTGCAAGAGAAAACAACATAAAAGATATTTATGTTTTTCTATGTTTCCAATAAAGGTTTATTTCAGTTTAGATTAAATAAATCTTCATGGTGTTTCCACCGCACAATAAGATTCAAAAATGATGACACTTGATGACACTTTCTAAAATGCAAATGGTGTTTCGGTGGTTCTTATGAAGTACAAGTGAGATAGTTTGATTCGTGTTAAACAATGAATAACGGATCAGTTCAGCACCATATAAAAATATGCTACCTACTCCATATCCATTTTTAATTTGATTAAAACAAAACTATATTTTTTGTACACAAACATGCAAATAAACAGACCATAATGCATTATCTGTAAAACCCACTCCTCCTCACATGTTTTTCTTCGCAAATTTTGACTCGACTCCGATCCCCGACGGGAGTCAAATCAAGCTCACTTAAACTTAATTAAGGTATATAATGAATTGAGGTGATCTTCAAGCTCGCTTAAACACCACATGTTAATGTAGTGATCTACGAACAAACCCCTTCCTTGAAGCAATTGTTAAATTTCCTTTTTTTTTATAGAATCTCAATTTCCAGATCTTTTCTTACCATTTCTTCTTGAAAATTGTTAGTTTTAGTTAGTTTTTTTGGTAAGTTAATTTTAACATTTGATTTTCATAAAACTTTCTTCTATTTGTTAATAAAACAAAATATTATTATTATTCTGACAGATCTTCTTTCAGTTGTACTAATTTTAAATGCAAAAATCTGGTAACTGCGCATCGTTTTGTTGGCAATTTCTGACAGTACTATATATGGAATACCAAATAAAACGCACTTATTATGGGTAAGGACCTATGTATTAAAGCTGTGTTTATTTAACCAATAAGCCTTAAAGTATACAGTTAGGGACTTAAGTCTTCATACATGCCCAACATAATGAGAATAAGGAACAAAGTAATACAGCAAAAGTATTCAAATACATTTAAATTATTTTACGAAAACAACATTTTTCATTATTCTTTTAAGATTATAAAAAAAAACAAAAAAACAAATTAAAAGATTGGACAAAAGTGTTCATACATAACAAAAGATTCCTAAACATTAAATAAAATACATAATTTTTGAATTCAATTCCTTTTACATTAGTACTTTGTTGGTCCACCGTTAGCATTAATCACTGCCTGTAGACGTCTTAGCATAGATTCAACAAGATTTTGGGTCGAATCGGGGGTAATTTCCGAACAGCACCTTTGTAAAGCTTCTTTTAACGTTTGTTTGTTGGTAACATCGATATGAGCAATTTTTCGTTTTAAAATATCCCAAACGTGCTCAATAAGATTTAGGTCTGGCGATTGTAGAGGGGTATGTTTAGGATCGTTGTCCTGTTGGAAAATCCAACTCTGTCCAAGACCCAACATATCCACTGATGGCTGCAAATTATGTTCTAATAGTTGTTTATAATAGTATCGATCCATAATACCATCAATAAACACTAGTCGGCTAACTCCAGATGCTGCTATTGCGCCCCAAGCCATTACGTTGCCACCACCATGTTTCACTGTTGGCACAATATTATTTGGCTCAAGAGCCGCATTTTTTTCCGCCAAACCTTTCCTCGTCCATCATTTCCAAACAAGTTTAAATAAAACTCTTTTCTTAAAATCAATTCCTTTATTTAAATGTGTTTTTGCAAATTCGAGGCGAAGTTTTCGATTCTTTTCAAATATCAAAGGTTTTTTGCGGGGAACCCAGCTTGCATACCCTTGCATTACGAGAATGCCCTTTATATAGTTTTCGGGTGAACCTTTTTATTCGTAGAATTTTCGATTCTTTCCGCCAATTTTGGCCCTGGAATTCTTGGATTTTTCGCTACTTCCCTTACAAAAATAAGTTAAGAATCAAGTAGACTACTTCTATTGCAAAAAACTAACGGTATTTTAAATGCAACCATTTCCAAATTATGAATAAAGCAGAAGAGAATGCAATGTATGAAAAATTTTTTCGAATTTACCGTTATTATAAAAGCATAATAAAATTTTTTGCTTGGTATACAGTAATTAAAATGGATTTGAATAGGTACTTTTGATGTAAAACTTTTTCCCTGTTTCTCTGTGATTAACAAATATATGAAATTTTGGGTATGTATGAAGAGTTAAGTCCCTAACTGTAGATCAAGAAATCAAGATTTTAGTAATTCTATATGAATACGCCCCCATTTATTTTAACAATTGATACAAATCGAAGCTGTTTCTGAGGGCTTTAGTTTTAACTTGTCCAATTTACGAAATGGTAACCCTGTTTTTAAAAAGAAACACAACACCACTGTACTTAAATTACTCACATATCCGTTCATAAGTAAATTTGTGTGTGAGTATTCTGTGGATGTGTGCATAATGATACTCCGATTCAGCGTTACCACTCTACTTCGATTGAAGTAGATCTACTTCTTTTTTTTTCAAAATATTGAATTCTACTTCATTTTTAACATCTGTGTTTTTACCTTCTTCAGTTTTAATAAAAATAGACTGAATGTACCGTACCCGTGGCATGATGGTTAGTACGTGGGACTGTCATGCCAGAGATCTTGGGTTGGATCCCTGCCTACACCATCTAAAGTCTTTTCACGTGTACTGCCTCTTGCGAGGAATTGACAAATTCTCCAAGAGTAACTCTTGTCATGAAATAGTACTTTCTCAAATTAGCCGTTCGGATTCCGCATATTAACTGTAGGTCCCCACTCTTCATTCCTGACAACATTACTTGCACACAGGAATGGTTGAGAGTTATAGGTCACTAGACCCTAGTTCCCAACGGACTGTCGCGCCACCCAATTTATTTATTTTTAGACTGAATGTACTCTTTTTTTTCTCTTTATCACTCTTGTATGTAGTCTCAAAATTTTCTAGAGAATATAAAAATCTTTTGAGTATTTGCATTTGCGGTAAGGTTCCGTTTTATTTAATGTATTCTAGTTTAACCCTAGTTTGCATTCGTAAAAAAAATTCCAATTCGAGAATTTAATCAAACATGATATTACGATGATACAGGTCGAAAAAAGTGGGCCCCCGATTTTTTCGGTTTGTCTTTTCTTTTTAAACTAAAAATAAAAAGAGTCCCAATACAAATTTGTACGGTCAAAAATCGATGATTCGATTTTTTTTTTCAAAAACAAACTGGAAGCTTTGTTTTAAATTCTAGCTAAAATTTGTGTTCTTATATTCGAATTTTTTCAAAAACAAACTGAGAGCTTTTTGAATATAAAAAAATTGTTTGGTATTGCTTTAGAATGTTACCCCAGATTCTACCGTTCATTTGTTTTCAAGTTTTCTCAAGAACAATTTTTCATTCTGCCAAAAATGTAATTGTTTTATTTTTCATTTAAAAACAATTATTGTTTTTTTCGAAAATTTGATATTTTGAAAATGTCATCATTTTTTTACAAAATTGAAATGCAAGACGTCTAAGGATAAGCTAAAACTATATACATACCAAAAATATTTTAACTGAAATGCAAAAACGATTTTCAAACACAAATTTAAAAAAATTAAGGTTTTCTTGAGAAATCAAATGGAAATTACATTTTTGAAAACAAACTTTTTTGCAGGTACTTTTTAATTCTTTAACTACAAGCAATAGTTTTAAACAGGCTTTTTGGATGCATGAGCTAGGTCATGCGAGCCAGTCGTACATTTTATTTTTGTCTGTTTTTTAATGTTATTTGTGTTAAGTTGTGCTCCAGTGTTATTTTGGATTTGATTTTTTGTTTCCAATATGAAACGATATTTTCAAGTTGTCCAAAAACAAAGATAAAAGGTTTGTGATATTTTGAAATTATATTAAGATTACAATAACTATTTCTTGTAGAACTTGTCCTTTGCAATCAAAACATCCTAAAGTCATTTCATTTGATCAACACCAGCCCAATCTTTGCGTTTTCGTTGCTAACAACCAAGAATTAATTTAAGAAATGTTACATTAACATATTGAATTATATGATATAAAGGCTTTAATAATTCTAGTTTTTTTTTTATTTTTTAAATGGAAATAATGTAATATCAAAATTTATGTACATAGAATACCATGAAAAAGTTAACTTTTAAAATCTACTTTCACTTTTTTTTTGGGATGTGGTAACGCTGATTTGATTCCGATGTAAAAGTCGATGCGCTAAAGATAAGCGTAAGCGGTTTCGGATAACATAAACAATAACAAATAACAATACCCTACCCGAGATATAGCCGACCGGCGCAGCGGGCGGCGGCCGGCGTTGGCGACGGCTAGCGTGGCGATAAAGTTAAAGTGACAACAACAACAAAAACTGCTTCAACAAACACTTTTTTTCAAATTTTATTTATTAACTGTGTGCACTTGAGATCGTACGGATTAGGTTTTGACTGGGAGTTGAGACTTGGAATGGGAATTGCTAAAAGTAAAATTAATTTTACAGTCGATTTATAAATTTATTTGTGATTTTAAAATCATTTCCATTTCCATTCGATGAGAGTTATGTGTTGTGACAGTGACAGTACATACCCAATACTTATCTTAATGATAAAACATTTAAATGATTAAAATAATATAATTTAATTGCTCTTTGTCGTGTTATTATTGCATTTTGTTTTTATTTTGCAATTTATTGTCAGTTATCATTGGCTCTGATGTTCAGTTAGTAGGTGTACTTATTTTTATTGTATACCTGAGTAACTAACTGCTAACTAGTGATCGAAGGCGGATAGACCTCAACTTCTAGGTGGGATTTTTTGAAAATGGGTTGCTGTGAAAGTTTACTATCGGATCCTGAATCGGAGGATGAATATGTTCCAGAACGAAGAATATCACAAAGGCCGATAGGTAAGTCAATTCTGTTTTATTGTTTATATCTAATTTATCGATATATGTACTATGTAGGTATATTATTATCATCGAACTAAGATAAAACCTATGCCTACCGTAGCCTATTTACTACTTACTCAAACTAACCTAACTTAGCTGGTTTTATATAATCTTGCAATTTTACCTAGCTTAGCTATTAAATATTGAAGAATAGATTATCGGAAGCAGGTACTTTAATTAAAAAATAACCTTTAAATTGGGAGTTGTTTTGAGCGGTTCTATTGACAACGAAACATATTTATTTACTTATAATACAGATAAGTAGTACCTACAGTGATGGAAAAAATAATAGCAACAATCTACAACAAAATGGGGGAGAGTACGATAACTCAGGCAACAAAGTTTAATGACGGATTTGTATAGAAGAGTTAAAAACGAGCATTTTTTACTATAGGGGGTTGGGGTTGGTATATCTCCCCCGTTTAAGCAGGAGGGGCAATTTAAAAATAAGAAGTGGCTGGGATGCAACCAGGGCCGTCTTTACCCTTTTGGGGGCCCTGGGCACTTTTCGAAAATGGGGCCCCTGTATGATTATATAAGAATGTTATGTTATGTAATAAAGGTATACAGAAAAAATCACATAGCTTTGAATTGATATTTATTATTTTTGTTTTTGAAATAGGTAAATACAATTTTTTTAATTCATTAACAAGATAATTAGTTATTGCAGCATTTAAAACATAAACATAAACAAAGTAAAAATAAAAACAAAAAATAAATATTTCATATAAAAATTCAAAATAAAATAAACAAAATTTAATGAAGGGGTCTTTTTCTTGATTTAAGAATAGCAAAATCATTGATTAAATCTCTAAAATCTATGCCTCTGAGGATGTCGCTTTCTTGACATCAGCGACAAACATGTCAATCTTTCTTGAATCATTGTAGCTCTGAGTTCGTTTTTGATTCTTTTTAATTTAGAGAAGGAACGTTCCACACTGCAATTGGTCAACATCTTATTCTTAGCGTAATTTTAACATTTGAAAATTCATATTCAATTTCATTAGTTTTTAAAAAAAATTAAAGCTCTACAATGTTGTCAGTTTTTTCATTTTCGTGTCAACTAATTTTAAAGTAGTCTTTTAATTACAGGCACTCAGCATGTAGTTCATCATCAAGTCTTCTGAATTCAGATTTTTTAATGGAAAAAAAAAGTCAAAACGTTGGCCAATCTTCGTATACGAACCTAGTCGTTGTTTAAAATGAACGATTAGTGTGTCGACAATGGGAAGAAGGTTTTCAATTTTAAATCTTTCTTTCCCAGTCAGAATTACTGACGGTCCAGAGCCGTCAAAAAAAGTATGGCGTGAGCTTCTGCACCTCATCCTTTCAGAAAGGTCCTGATATTCGGAATCCGGGGTTTTTGTCTGGCTGATGAATCAAAGTTATCAAAATTGTCCTTGAGTCCAATTATAAATTCATCTTTTGCACTCAGCAAATTTATTGCAACATCCAGAGTAATATTTTGGTGTTGAAGTAAAGTACTTGTTTTATTAATTCTTTGCAATACAGAGTTCCAAAGTTCTGTAAGTATGGTAAATTCAAGCTTGGACATTTTTTTGCAAAGACTAAATGCTTCCTCTCTGGCCTCTCGTGCCTGTCCTAAATCGTTCGCTTTAGACATCAAAGCTTCTTCAATTTCTTGATGACCATTATATAAGGCGCTTAGTGCATCCACCCACTCGATCGAAGAGAAGATACCGAAAAGAAGTTATACAATTTTTGAATAATGTTGAAGAATTTGGTTGCTTCCAAGACACACCCAGCCGCATGCACTCCTACCAAGTTTAATAAGAGCCTTGAATATGCTACAAAAGTGGCAAATTTACATTTTACTTTTATTCTTGCCGTCAGACCAGAAAACCTTCCTGACATATTTGCTGCGTTGTCGTAGCTTTGGCCTCTGAAATCTGTTATCAATCTGTTATCAAAATGTCATGATCCTCCAAAAACTTCAGTATGGTTTCCGCTAAATAATCAGATCTATGTTCGTTAATTGGAATAAAGTTCAAAAACCAACAGGCTCGTTTTACGTAGCGAATAATAAATGTTAGTTGATCAACATAAACGCTAATTGAAAAATATGTTGCCATTTTGACTTCTTTTACAATAATTTTCAAAACCTGTCTTCCCATGAGATGAATAACTTCATTGCAGATATTTGCTGAAAAACGCATGACCACTTCCTTGATTTCCAAATTTGCTTAAATGATTTGCGAGAAACCGGTCAAACTCGCTAAGCAACTCAATGCATCCCAAAATTATTCCAGTTATTGGGAGTTTCGAGGATGGAAATGGAAGCCCTCTCGAAGCTAAAAACTTTACAACAGCTACAATCCGAGTTGTTGCAGTTTCATGATTAGGGCCCTGCCCCTGGCTTTTTAATACATCTCCGGAACTTTTAGCAGATGTGGCAAGCAAAATTTCTTCAACTTGGGAAGATGACGACTTATTGTCACACAGCTCGCCCTTTTTAAATAAAAATAAATGTATAAATATTTCTGAAGAAACTGACTAATCAATGTGTGTTTGAACATTTTTTTTTTACGAATGAAGCTAAGATTGGACACTAGGCATCAAATCGAATTGAAATTTCTGTGTAAAAACTGGACAATGAATAAGTAAAAATTAAGAGATCGTCACTATACGTTGCTTTGTTTTATTAAGAGCAACTCTGTTCTGAATTTCAATACATACTAACATCATAAATTGGTGTATCATTCGAAATTCCTAAATCATAATAGAATAGCTAATTCCGAATTAAATAATAACCCCTATTGCGAGCTTCACTTTTTTGGATTTCCGAAAAAATACAAATTTTATATTTTTTTTTATTATTTTATAATTTGACATACTCGTATTTTCTGGACGGAAATCTATAAAAGTGATACTCACAATAAGTCTGAACACATGCGAATAAAATGATGTTTGTTAATTATAAACAAAAATGTTCCTTGTACTTTATTGCTGGAAAATTAAATGGAAAGTCTATTTGTCTAGAATATGCGAATACTATGGGAAATTGTAATAAATTCTATGGTCATCGGTAATGCCGAATTTTATTCATGAAATCATAATGTGAAACCATTTTTTGAGTATGTAAGCCCCCTTTTCAGTAAGTTGTGGATAAGTGTAGAGATTAATGTATTGGTTATTATTGATTACTTGCAGACATTTCTCCTGCCATTGAAGTGAAATACGATGTCGGTTTTGGTAATTTCTCAATTAATTCCTTTTGTTGTTTAGATTTCTTCCTTTTTTCGGATACACATACATATAATTTCGCAGGGAATGTAATTTAAATTGTTCAGAAAAGGTTGTTATTGAGCAAGGAAAGTACAAATTCTGATCATTCATTATGCATCTAAAATTGTATCGAAATATTTTTTTCTTGAAAATAGACCAATAGAGGTTAAGTAATGTTTCAGCAATTTTCGGGCCCCTGGTGATTGCGGGGCGCTGGGCCTGGGCCCAGTGGTAAAGAGAGGTCTGGATGCAACCCACATTGATAACTTCCCATCCCGTCTGTCGATTGGTCTTGCTTAAAAGTTTGTAGGTTCAATTGAATAGTTTGAAAATCTAGTTTTGTTAAATAGATTTTTAGTCGAAAACAAATTTTTACCAATTTTAGTAGGATTTTATAAATTTTTAGAAATTGGATGAAAATTTTGATATTTCTCGACGTTTCAAGGTCCCTAGAGTCGAAATAAAAGATTTTTGGAAAGATGTATGTGCGTGCGTGTGTACGTACGTTCGTACGTCCGTACGTCCGTACGTTCGCGAGGTTTTTTTCGTCGTCCATGGCTCAAGAACCAGAAGAGATATCGATTTCAAATAAATTTTGTTATACAGATAATAAGGCAGAAAGATGCAAAAAGGGCTCTCAAGAAAATTGCGTGGGTGGTTTTTTTTACCATTGCAGTTTAAAAAAAAGGTGAAAATTGTGGTTAACCCTAAATATCTTACGAACCAAAAACACTAGAGACTTGAATCAAATTTTATATAATATATTGTAACGTGATATCAAAGAAGTATATTTTTTGAAAAAAATCCAACTAATATTTGTCACCTCCAAAATTTTACGACTAAAATACGATTTCATCTCCAAAACAATTTTGTGCAACGAAGAATAATGTTTTTGACATCTGATAAAATTTTGAGAAAAATCGAATTGACAGTTTTTTTTATAAAAAATAAAAATCTAAAAAAAACATTAATCAAAGTTGGTAAAAATATTGTTGTTAACATTCAGTAAAATTTTGAGAAAAATCAAATTGACAGTTTTTTTTACTAAAAATTAAAAACCTAAACAAAATTTAACAAAAGTTGGTAAAAATTTACTTTCGACTCAAATAGCTTTTCAAAAATTAAAAATATTGGCTTCAAACTTATTTTATTTCACAGAAAATATTGTTTTCGATATTCACTAATTTTATTATAAAAATCCGACAGTCCGTTTTTTCATAGAAAAAGAATCTACAAAAAATAGTACGCAAATTTGGTAAAAATTAATACGAGTACATATAGACAAACTTTTTAGCAAGACAAATCGACAGACGGGATGAGAAGTTATTAGTGTGGGTCGCATCCCAGCCTCTTTTTAATTTTTGAAACGCTATTTGAGTAGAAAGTAAATTTTTACCAAATTTTAGTATTGTTTTTTTGTTAGTTTTTAATTTTTTGTAAAAAAAACTGTCAATTCGATTTTCTCAAAATTTTACCAAATGTTAAAAACGTTTTTTTCTGAATGTTGACAACAATATTTTATAAAAGATAAATGTATTTTAAAGCCAACTCCTCAAATTTTTGAAAAGATATTTAAGTCCAAAATCAATTGTTACCAACTTTTGTTAATTCTTTTTTTAGGTTTTTAATTGTTTGTAAAAAAAACAGTCAAGTCGATTTTTTTTCAAACATTTTCGGAATGTTGACAACAATATTTTTTTAAAACATAAAATTAGTTCAAAGCCAATATCTCAAATTTTTGAAAAGATATTTAAGTGTAAAATCAATTTTTACCAACTTTTGTTAATTCTTTTTTTTAGGTTTTTAATTTTTTGTAAAAAAAACTGTCAATTCGATTTTTCTCAAAATTTTACCAAATGTTAAAAAGGTTTTTTTTTCTGAATTTTGACAATAATATTTTATAAAAGATAAAAGTATTTTAAAGCCAATATCTCAAAGTTTTGAAAAGATATTTCAATGGAAAATCAATGTTTACCAAATTTTATTAATGTTCTTGTTTAGGTTTTTATTTTTTGTAAAAAAAACTGTCAATTAGATTTTTCTCAAATCTAAGTCCAAATCTTGAAAACAATATTTCTTATAAGTTAAAATTAGTTGGAAGATATAATCTCAACTTTTTGAAAAGACATTTGAATCGAAAATCAATTTTTACCAAGTTTTGTTAAATTTTCTTGCAAGTTTTTATTTTTTGTAAAAAAAACCTTTCAGTTCGATTTTTCTCAAAATTTTACTAAATGTTGAGAACAATATTTTTAAATTTTTAAAAGATGAAAGTAGTTTAAAGCTAATATCTCAAGGGTTTGAAAAGTTATTAGAGTCGAAGATCTATTTTTACTAACTTTTATTAATTTGATTTTGGGGTTTTTATTTGTTGTACAAAATTGTCAATTCGATTTTTTTAAAAATGTTTCCGAGTGTTGAAAACAATATTTCTTATAAGATAAAATAAGTTGGAAGCCAAAACCTCAATTTTTTAAAAGATATTTAAGTGTAAAATCAATTTTTACCAACTTTTGTTAATTATTTTTTTAGGTTTTTAATTTTTTGTAAAAAAACTGTCAATTCGATTCTTTTTCAAAAATTTACTGAATGTTGACAACAATATTTTTTAAAACATAAAATTAGTTCAAAGCCAATATCTCAATGTTTTGAAAGTATATTCGAGTCAAAAATCAATTTTTATCAACTTTTATTATTTTTTTATGTTTTTATTTGTTGTAGACAAAATACTTATTTGATTTTTCTCAAAATTTTTCCTAATGTTGAGAACATTATTTTTATAAGTAAAAATTAGTTAGTTAGTATTTTCTTGAGAGCCTTTTCTGCATCTTTCTGCCTTATTATCTGTATAACACAATTTTTTTGAAGTTGATATCTTTACTGGTTCTTTAGCTTTGGACAACGAAAAAAACGTCGCGAACGTACGAACGTACAGACGCATGCACAGACATCTTTCTAAAAATCTTTTATTTCGACTCGAGGGACCTTGAAACGTCGATAAATGTCAACATTTTCAATTTAACAAATCGGACCCATTACATTAACTTCCTATGGGAAGTTAATATACGTTCAAGGAAAAAAATAGTTAAAAAGTAACGGTAATACTTTCAAATAAGTATTGTACATTTTTTTAAAACCAAGACTTTTGCCTGTTAGCTTGTTTTTAAATCAAGTAAAAATTATGCATAAAAAGCGGTAACAAAGCTAAAAAAATGATTGTTCTTAGCTGTTCTTTAAAAATCCATTGTCGTACCAGTTATCGTACTCTTGCCAAAAACTGTCAAAGGTATTAAATGGCTACACTTAAACTTAAACAAAAGCAAAAAAGAGGGTGGCCCTTCTGTCGATTTTTCTTAAACTTATCAACAATATTTCCATATCTATCTTTGTTATCATAGTATTTGAAGTTGAAAACCATTTCTTATCAAATTGTTGTTGTTTTTCTGTAGGTTCTGTGAAAAAAGTTGTCAATTGAATTTTTCTAAAAAATACGCTAAGTATACACGATTGGAAGATTTTCCAATATTGATTGCAAAACGTTGGCCAGGTTCAGCGCTATTACACGTTAACTCGTGCCCCATGCCTCAAATTTGACAATTATTGTTTGTTTTGAAAGTTCCTTCTCGTTGGCTTTAATTTTTCGATAGTTTTTGAAGTTAACTAAAATTTATAAAACAAAGTAAATAGGATTTGGACGCGGAAGAAGAAAAGGCTGTTGTTATAAAATTGCTGGGTTTGTGTAAGAAAACAGCTTTGGAATGTGAAAAAGCAAAGCATAAGAGGCTCTGGGTTAAGACTTGGAGAAAAAAAAGAAGTGAAAATAGTTCGTTCAGCTTTATTACAAGGGGGCTTCGAACAAACGACAAAACTTCATTTTTAATTATTTGATAATATCTGAAGAAACATTTCAGCTGCTATTGGGCATGGTCAGTAGTGACATAACTAAAAGCAGCATTTCAATGAGGAACTTACTTACTCACTTCACACAAAGAACTTTTCTCTCGAACCGACCCAAGCTTCTTTCATCGGCTTTTGTCATAGTCCATGCTTCTGCACCGTATAGCAGGACGGGGATGATAAGGGTCTTATATAGCAACATCTCTCGAGAGAGGACTTTACCACTCAATTCTTTTTTAGTCCAAAGAAACAGCGGTTAGCAAAAGTTATTCTGCGTTTGATCTCAACGATGGTGTTGTTTTCTGCGTTTGCAGCGGAGCCTAGGTAGACGAAGTCCTTGACTACCTCAAAGTTACGTCTGTCGATGGTGAAGTTTTGACCAAGACGTCGGTGTTGTATGTCCTTTCTTGACGACAGCATGTACTTTGTTTTGCCCTCATTAACCGTTAAACCCATTTTTGCCGCCTCTGCCTCAATACTCACAAAAGCCCCATTGACATCACGCTGATTTCTACCTATTATGTAAATGTCATCAGCATATGCTAGTAATTGAAAAGACTTTTGAAAGATAGTGCCTCTAGTGTGGACGTGTGAGCTCTGCAGTATTCTTTCAAGTACGATGTTAAAAATTGCATGACAGTGCATTAACTTGTCTTAAACCTTTTTTGACGTCAAAAGGTTCTGTTAAGTTGTTTCCAACCTCTATGGAGCAGCGTGAATTCTCCAGTATCATCCTGCACAAACGGACGAGTTTGGCAGGGATGCCAAAACTAGACATGGCTTTATACAACTCGTCCTTGTATATGCTTCATATGCGGCCTTGAAATCGATGAAAAGATGGTGGGTGTCGATTTGGTGTTCTTTGTTTTTTTTTGCAGGATCTGCCTGTGGACTTTCCTGGTCTAAAACCACACTCATAAGGGCCTATCAGGTTGTTGACGATGGGCTTAAGACGTTCACATATTACGGCAGAGAAGATTTTCTAAGCGATGTTAAGTAGACTGATTCCTCTATAGTTGGTGAGTTTAGGTGGTCTCCTTTTTTCAAGATCGGGCAAACAATACTGAGGTTCCATTTATCGGACATGCTTTCTTCGGACCATATCTCACAGATAAGTTAGTGCATTCTCCTAACCAACTTATCTCCAGCTACTTTAAAGAGTTCGGCATTCAAGCCATCCGCTCCAGCGGCTTTATTAGACTTCAGCTTAGATTTGGCAATCTTTACTTCGTCTAGTCGAGAGGACGGGCTTTCGTCGTCTACGTTGAATGGATCATCCTGCCTGACAGCGGAATTCAGTTCGTCTTCGCCGTTATACAGTCTGCAGAAGTGGTTCTTCCATATCCTCAGCATTGACTGCGGTTCCACTATGATGTTTCCACTTTCGCTTTTGCAGCCTTCGTTTCTAGGTTTATGTACCTGTTAATTTCGAACTTCTTTCCTGCTTTTAAACCTCTCATCATCTTCGACCGCACGCTCATGCTCTCTCTTTTTACTTCTGAGAAGTCGTTGTTCCTCCCGCCTCTTCTGCTTATAGCGCCGATTTGCGTGTCTGTTGTTTAGCTGCATTTGACTGCTGATATTCCTGAGCAAACCAGGGATTCCTTAATGGTTTTTGTTTGAAACCCAGCACCTCAGAGGCGGCTTCTCTGATTGTATCTTGGCAATGTTGCCGCTGGTTTTCGATACATAGTGTTGGCGGCAGAGAACTTCGAGAGAGATTACTTGTAACCCGGTCGGAAAAGGATTTGGCGATCTCTGGCGATTGTAGCCGTTCGACGTTGTGCCTTTTCCCAGCACCTCCCTGTTTTGCCTTGGGTCTGGAAACTCGAAGTGCAACCTTGGCTACAACGAGATAGTGGTCCGAGTCAATGTTAGCTCCTCGGAAAGTTCGGACATTCATGATGGTGGAAGCGTGTCTAGTGTCGATCGCAATATGGTCAATCTGGTTGACGTTAGATTGATGTGGAGAACTCCAAGTTCCTTTGTGAATGTTGAGGTGTGGAATACGCGTACTGGCTACTATGACATTTTGCCCCGCAGCAAAGTCGATGAGCCTGAATACGTTGTGTTGTAGTGCAGGCTTTTTTCCCGATTATTCCACTAAAGATGTCTTCTCTTCCTAGCTTGGCATTAAAATCGGCCAGGACAATTTTAATATCGTGGCAAGGTCACTGCTCATATGTTTTGTCTAAGAGCTCGAAGAACATATGTTTGGTGTTGTCATCTTTCTCTTCTGTGGGGGCGTGCGCATATCAGGCTAATGTTGCCGAATTTAGCCTTGATGCTAAATTCTGAATTTTTTTAATAACTCTATTGTCCAGCTAGACATGGTCTAACTATTTGATTTGGTCGAGTCGCTACACATTAAAGTATTCCAAGATTCCAACAGTTTTGATTCAATAGGTATTAATTTTGATCTGTCCTTGTATAAAATATAATTTACCATAAATTTGATTTATTAATAATATTCTTTGATAATTTATAAATTTCAGTACAAGAACATGTCATCAGAAGACAAATAGGTAAGTTTCCTCAGATCTCTTGATTGATCCTTAATCACCCGTGTGAATATTTCAATTTTCCAGAACAACGTCCAGCAAGGCCAAGATCAAAATCAAGATCAAGATCAAGAGGTATGTTTATAACATTCAGTATTCAACCAGCTTTTCTGTAAAAATTAAATTTGAAATTCTTTCATTTTTAGAGAACCATCAGCGAAGAAGAGGACCACCTCCACAAAGACGTAAGTTTAGTTCACCTAGACCTGTCCTTCTAATTATTCTACGTATGCTTTATTTCAGAAAAACCACCCAGCTCAATACGAGGTACTCTTTCCTTTTAGCAGTTCGAGTTGATATTACTTAAATAGTTCGTTATTTTTTGGTAGACCCTGCCCCAGCAGCAATAAACCATGATTGGAGTTGGACCATCCATGATCGACTTGCAGAAGTGGAACACATTGATTCCATGTCCGCTAGAAATATAGTAAAACTTTTCGAAGATGAAAACACTATTCCATTTATTTGTCGCTACCGTCAAGATATGATAAATCGAAATATCACTCCTAATAAGTTGCGTGCCATAAAAACCTCCTATACAAATATCATCGAACTGAGAAAGAGAGCCGAAAATATTATCAGGGAATTGGATAAAGTTATCGAAGTTGATAATGACATCCGCACTCAGATATTGGGTGCTAGAACCTTCAAAGATCTCGAATATTTGGTAGATTAAAGATTACCATAAACTTGCAAAGCATTTATTGTTTTTTTTTTTTTTTTTTAATTTCAGAATTCTGTGTACAAACCTTCGAAATTAAACCCACGGTCGCTGGGCATCGATACACATGCTTATAGGCTGCTATTGGGGCAAAGTCCTTTAGTCCAGTTGCTTGAAATTGTCGACAATCGAAATCCCTACTTGGACACAACAAATAAGGTGGAAATTGGATTAACTCAAGTCATATCAGATCTTCTCAGCAAACACAGGGGCATCCTCGCTGAATTGGTGGAGCTGTAAGTTTTGTTGTATTCAAATCATTAACACAAATGATCATAAACTTAAAATGTTTTAGTCAGAAAGATCATCAGATTGTCCTCAAATGCAGTCAAGCAGTTAAATCAGACAACGAGGCCGCTGACGAGGAAAAAAAAGAAAGAGATCGTTTGAAACAATCGAAATATGAAACGTATTTCAAGTTTGAAAATGATATTCGATGCGTTAGACCGCATCAGATTTTGGCCATTAATCGTGGAGAAAAAATGAAGTTCCTAAACGTCCAAGTAATCTTGCCGGATAGTTTTAAGAATGCCATCAGAGGTTATATTTATGCTCAATTTATGATCGGCGGTATTAAATATCCTCTGAGAAATTTAATTTTCGATATGGCCTTTGAAAATTGTTACAATGAAAAACGTAAAAAGAAAAACAAAATTCTGAAAAAGAAAAGTTTAATTTTTGCCTATTTATAATTTTCTTTCAGTTGTTACATATGTCAGCAAGCAAGTGCGAGCTGATCTGACTGAAATGGGTAAAAAAGACGCTATCGAATGCTTCGCCAAGAATCTGAAGCAATTGCTTTTGAAACCACCGCTTAAGGGAGAGCGTATCTTGGGCATTGATCCTGGATTTAAAAACGGCTGTAAATTAGCGCTGATTTCAGAAACTTCTGATTTACTGGACACTGGAGTTATGTATCCGCACAATAATAAACCAGATGACGATGACAAATGGGGTATTAAACTAGCAAATTTGCTTGCTAAACACAGGTTAGCTAAGTTCTGATTCACAGCTTGGACATGCATTTCACTTTTAAATTCGAAACGAAACCGATATTGAAAAATTATGATAAAATTGTACGACGTTACGTCACGTAAGAATTAGCATCTTTTAAGACTGATTTAAAAAAAAGATCCTATTAGACGAACTTGATCTGTTGAGCACATATCATTGCCGAATTATGTCTTCTTGTTTTGCAAACAGTTGGGTACTTTCCCACAAAACTGTTTTGAAAGGTCTTGTAGGTGCTGTCTGTAGTTTATATGCATCAGTTCATTAACCTTATCATCAAGGAAATCAATTCTAGGCTATTATTATCTCGAAAGTAGTTTGTCTGTCTACTGTACACTGATCTATAGAGAGAATCTCCTTCGTATTCATTTCTGGTGTTTATACCTGTTTCGGATTCGAATACGTTTGTCTGTAATTTTTAAGTTTTAGTAAACAACGGTGTTAAATGAGTCTCTAGGTTTAACGTATAGTTCGGTGTGATTGAAAGTATTCTGAATGTGCGTTTTAAATAAAAGCGTAACTATACGTACTTAGGTCCTCAGAACTGTTAAATCCGTTAGGGGCATACTTGTTCTCGGTCGTCCAGCTCTTCTTCCTTCTTGTGTGAGCAAATTCCACTGCCGATTTTGCTTTGCCGATGCGGCAGATGAAGTCATGTTCGGTTCCACCTTCGATGGAAACAATGCTTCCAAGGTATTGAAAGCACTCCACCTTTTCCACCGGTTGTGAGAAAATATTTATTTGAGAAGATGGTCGGGTTCCCAGGCTGATCATTTTTATTTTGCCGGAATTAATTTTTAGCTCCACAACTTCTGCATCTCTCTCCACACTTGTTGTCATTTGATGGAGATCCATGATCCTATGAGAGAGTAAGCAAATATCGTCCGCGTAATCCAAGTGCTTTAAATAGGATGTCAGAGTCCATTGGATCCCTCCGCTACCTACCTCCGATTATCACCAACAAAAACAATATTGGAAACAGAATGGAAACGCTTCGAATATCAAAATCATCTGATCCTAACATTGTGCAGAATATGACACTTGGATGCATCATATGCTGCTTTAATAATAGCAATTCGTTTTTCTGGGATGACTCTCTTCCTCAAAGCTAACCAGATATACTCCCTGTTAAAGCTATCAAAGGACTTATCGAAGTCGATGAACAGCAGGTGTAGTGGTGATCGATATTCAACGCAATGTTCAAAAATTATCCGCAGGGTGTTAATATGATCCATACAGGAGGATCCAGCGCGGAATCCTGCTTGTTCTCATTTCGTGTGACAGGTGACCCCCTAATTGTTGACGGGTCGTGGGATCCTGTAGTCTGGCGATGTTGAATTTGGGGGCTCGTGTTGTTCCGTTGGATCTTCGAACTATAGCTGTACGTAATCTTAGGTTAGCTATCATTAAGAGGTTGTCACGGGCCCCTTATTGTTACTGCCAACCTTAGCATTGAGGTCTCCCATAACCAAAATTAAATCTCCGTTGTTGTAGGCGGAGCCTAGTTAACTATAAAAGCATTCTATCTTTTCATCAGATGCAAGCTCCGTCGGTGCGTAACACTGTATAATGGTGACGGGTCGTACTCTACTATGAAACCTAGGTTTGAAAAGCCTTTCCCCAAGGGGCTCCCACGAAATAAGGCTTCTGCTTGCCGTTTTTGTAAGGAGTAACCCAACTCCAGCTTCTCGAGCGTTTCCTGGGTCATGACCAGAGTAGAGCAGTACACTGTTACGTGTCGGGTACTTGCATTTGGCCGATCCTAACCATCGCTCTTCGCTTAACCATAAGATATCTAGCCTGTACCGCATAAATTCTCTCTCTAATTGGAGGAATCTGGCATTGTGCTGACCTTAACTTCCAGAAGCGTCCTCACATTCCAGAAACCAATCTTTGCCCGGGTACAATAGCCAAAAGTCGTCATCGAGTTATTAATTATCCGAGGCGTAAATTTTCCACGAGAAGGTAAAGAAAAAACTTTCGACATGGCAAGAAAGTTGCATTGCTGGCTTAAACCAAGTTTTAGCCAATCGCCAACTACCCGATCTGCCATGCTGCAGGCACCCCAACTTTACTCTAGACCTCCCCGAATTTGCACTCCGTAAAGCGTAACTGATTCTGAAACGGACCCGTAAACTTTAAACCTACTACTGTGACTAATATTAGATATTTGTTTGAGAAATTCATCTTCCAGGTTGAGTTTATTGCAGGTTTTGACATTCAAATGGAGTGCCTTATATTGTCTGAACCTGCCCAATGTTTTTCCATTTATAAATTACTTGTGAAGATCAATCCTAAGTCCTTATACTTGCCGACAACTTCAAGACTTTTGTTATTATAGTGCCATATACGTTTGATCATCAGTTACAGCGTTCCCGGGTTTGAGCTAGGATCACTATGATATCTACAAATAGAAGTGCTTTAATGGCGATTCTGAATATTTCAATTCTGACAGGCAGTATTTCAGTTCAATTATTAGTGCAGAAAAGGACTTAGAGAACATACTTGTAACACTCCCTTCTTAGTTTCGAACCATTTAGCAGAACTTCATCAGATCGATGCCCACGTTTCTTCTAGGAGGTTTTTTTATAACTTTTCCAAATTTATAAAACATTACTTTGCAATATAACTTGTACAAGAATGACTTTTTATCCACAGTATCAAAAGCTACTTTAAAAAAATTCAAACTTTTAAATTTTCCAAAAAAACAAAACTAAAAAGAAGCTGAGATTTTTGTTTAAGAAAATACGAATCAAAATTTATAAAGATTGTTAAAGAATACCCTTCCGAAAGTTGACATTCTAAAACTGGTCAGGACAGAACACTAAAATTTAAAATGAATCACAGTTTACCTTTCATGTTGCACGATAGTAAATATTTAATGATTACGTCAAATGGTAGGAGGTTGTTAACCTGCAGTGCCAGCACTAGCTTTTTCTTGAACCATCTTTAGTTTGTCGATGTTGTATTCTTGCACCACACAATTTATCCATAGGGCAAAATATGTCGTAAACGGCTGTGTACGTCCACAAAATCATCTTCGATTGAAGACCCCACTTTTAACCAAAGGTAAAAGGCATGCCTTCTTAAGCCGTTCTTTAATTCTAACTTCCAGTTTAGTTTTGCACTTCGAATGACTCTGCTGCTGCTTTGATAAGAAAATTATATTTAATTGATGGACTAATGGATCAACATCAATATGTTGGCATTTTGAAAAGAAAAAAATTCAAAAAGCGTCTAAAAACTTGGAATTTAAAACACTTATCATTTCTATCAAGAGAACGATTCTAAGCACTCATCTAAAATATTGAAGAAATGGTTAGGACACAACTGTCCAAGGGTGATTTAAACCCGGATTTAAGAATTTTTAGAATTTATGTGTAACCGAATGGGCTGTGTTTTGAACAATTAAAAATTATTATTTTTATTACATGCAAGTAAAACAATATCAAAATAAAAGTAAACAAAACAAACAAAAAAAAAAAAAACACCACCAACTAGGACAAGACCGACGACGACGACTCAACTGCTTCTGCAGTTGTTTATACTTATAACGAAATAGTACAGCAATGCTAACTCGCTCCCCCTCTACAGGGATAAGCTGAGTGACAAAACTTCTCCTTCTGGGCAGTAAGAGTTATGGCTGACATACGAATCACAATTGAGTGATTGTCAGCAAGTTCCCATAATGTGAGAATGTTTAGAGGGAATGTTGCGAAGGTGGGAAAACTCACCTCTGTTGCGTGACACAATTAGGATGCGATCGGTGTCATGACATATATGAATCCGACTCGCATCCAAAAGACGTTTGCAACAAGTGCGTAAAACACACCCACCAATGTTCACACCCACATAAAAAGATTAATAATTGCGTTATAACATTAATGTAATAATGCGTAATCTAGTGGGTGTGAAACGAGACAAAGGCTGGAAAATCCTGGTTAGGTAGTGTTAGTGAGATGGGTAGAGCTAGGGTTCTTGAGTAAATGCCGTCGGCAAGTACCTTCTTTTTTCAAATTATCCACCCTCGAATAAAGAAGCCCAGAAGAATTTGAAGAAGATACCGCCAAACGACCGTTCAAGGAACCTAGTTCGAGAATAATCTCAATTCTTTTTTTTGTTAAGATATAACCGCCAGCGCTGATTTTGGTCAAATCGAGATAGGATGTACATTCTTATAATATAAAACTTTAAAGAAAGATATATTTTTATATGTATATACATATATATATATATACGTCTACAAATTGGTTACTGAGGCCGTAAAAAAATTCTCTTTTCACGGCCTCAAATCTGTGTTTTTAAAGGAAACAGAAACAGGAAATTAACGTGCGGGAAATCCCTAAAAACCCCTGAAATCGTCTCGCCAATTAACCGAAAAACAAAGAAAAACCTAATAGTCATCATACATACATATATACAATTATAAAAGTGTTTTTTTTTACTTTTTTTAAATTCAATCTTAACTTCAATCTTTTTATTGTTCAATTTAAATTTTTTTTTGTACAGTGATAATTTAACAATTTTTTTTAGTTTAACATTAAAATTGAAAAAGTAATTTTGATAAAATAAAAAAGTGGTGTATATACATACCTACCTTATGCATATATATATATATTCGTATACATATATATATATAAGTGTAGATTTACCTTAGTGCGAATTATATTTCTTTTGGATGAAGTGGTAATATTTATATATTATTTCAAATAAAAATACAAAAAATAAGGCGTACTAAAGATCGCCACATCGAACCACGATTCATCGAGGGAGTGGCCACTACATCGATATTTTGGGGTGAGTGATATTTTTGGTTAACTAGTCGTATTGAGACAATTTTAAATATAAATACTGCCCAGTACATCCGTAGGATATAATAGTGCTAGCCTATAAATATATATACCCTACATTTTTTTTACTTCAGCTTTCAATTTTACCTAAATATTTTTACTTTCAAATTTTAATTATTTTAAAAAGTTAATTTAAATGTGAGAAATTTTTTTATATAAAAATGAAATTGTTAATAAAATTTGTCAGACATTAGATAAAAAAATATGAATCTCTAGATTTTTTAATTAAAAAGGGGAAGATGAGGTGATGAGGAAACCGAGGTAGAAGGGCGGAGGAAGAGGAACGTTGTTTTTAAAGGGGTTGTTTAGCGAGGAAACAACCAGGTAGGGTGGGTAAAGATTATCTCGCGCATCATTGACAGCTAGATGCTAAGCCTGGCATATTTTTTTGATAACGAGGAGGTCAAAGAATCCACTTCTGAGCTAGCGAGGGATATTTTGTGTGCCAGCAATGACCTCAACAGAGAATAAACTCGTTACAAAAATGGCGCCCAACGTGTCGGTTTCACTATCGGAAGATGGTGAGACTAACAATGTTTCGTTTTGATTTATGAGTCGAAAATTCATTTTTTTTGTCAAAACATTTTAAATTTTTTTATTTTTTTTATATAATTTTTACTTAACAAAATTTGATTTCAACATCTTTGTGAGTCCCGGTTACTAAGGTCAGTTACCCGGTACCGCGTTGCAACAAAGAGGTTGAAATTGGTTTAAAAGTATTTATTTGTACAAAGGAATCATAAAAGCCTAGTCTTTGGGCGTCTAAAGAAAAGATACCCAAATTGCAGGTGGATATGGTATACCCTTTTCTATACAACCACAAATTAAAGAGACCCCTTGATGCTAGCGGTGTCTTGGATGGTCCTTTAAACATTTCAAATTTTCAATTTTTAGTTTTCTGAGAATCTCCAGAGTCCTCATTGATGATGCTCGTCATGTAGTGTCCTGGAAACTTAGAAGACGATATATTAATCTTCATACAAAAAAAAAAAACAATAGCAAACACTAGTTTATTTTATTTTATTTATATACATACGCATATTTTTGTCGACTCAAATAACGTTCCTTTTCAATCCTCGGTAATTGTACCTCGTTTCCGGATTCATACCTCGTCTTCCCTTTTTGACTTTTATGAAAATTTACAACTCAAACTAATTTTTATTTGAGATACTAAGGATTTCAATACTCCGATTATTTTTTTTAAAAAACACGATTTTATGAAATACAGTTTAAATTAGATATTTATACGCTTTTTATTTTCTTTATAATTTTTTTATTGAATTATATTTTTTTTAACAGTTTGTTTTACAAACATTTTCTTTTATTTTATTAAAACGTTTTTTTTATTACATTTTTTTTAACCTAATTTTGAATTGCAGTTTTAAATTTGTATATATTATTTGATTTGGTTTTTTTTTGGTTTTGTTCTTCAAGCTTTGGTTTTTCAAGTTGGCAAATCCCCACGTTTTTTTTAGTGGTACAGAAAATAATTTTTTGTTTTCCTATCGAAATTTGTCTTTTGAAGCTTACGGATAGGTGATAGAAATTAGTAGGTTGGTTCACTCGAACCAAGTATGAGCAGGAGTCGCCGAGTTTCTATTTACGACGACATAGAGGTTATAAACGCTCACAACGAAGCAACATTTGAAGAATTTTTCCAAAGGTTTCGTAACACGGTAGATAGGTTTAACTTGAACCATTCTTTTAGTTTTTCAGAAGAATTAGAATCAGTTATTTCCAATTCAACATCCAACATGGCGGATCAGGAAGATCTCCAAGGTGTGGAAAATGACCCAAGCTATATAGTTGAGGGCGGTGATAGAGAGCCAGCAGATCGCGCTGAAAATGATGTTGGTCGAAAAGAAGATTTACTTACTAGAATAGAGAGAAGCATGGTTCAGAACCAAGTAAGGATTTTCCAGCAAATGGACATTTTTATGGGAAATGTGCTGCAAAAATTGGAAGATTTGCGTTTGCCTTCGCAACAAACAATCAACCCTCCTCAAGTCGAAAGACATAGCTCTTCCATGACCCAAGCTATACCACCAAGAAGCTCAAGTGCTTCCACTACGTTCAGTGCTTCAGGTCCATGTAGATTGGATCGTTGGAACATCAAATATGATGGTTCCGAAAATGTATCTGACTTTCTTTTGAAGATAGGAAGAATGCAGTCATGTTCATCTTATAGCGAAGAACAAATTGCAGCAAACTTCCATATTTTGCTTGACGGTAGGGCAAATAAGTGGTTTTGGCGTTTTGTGAAGAAAACTCCGAACGCGGACTTATCTTTAATAAAGGAAGCAATGAAAAAGGAATTCGGCAAATTGGAGTCAGAAATTGATATTTATATGAGACTCATGTGTCGAAAGCAGGGACCGAAAGAATCTTTTGATGATTTTTATGTTTCGGTTTCAAGCTTAAACGATCGTCTAAAAGAACCATTTAGCGATAAAAAGTTGATCGAAATCATTAGGGGTAATACAAAGGAGAAGCTAGGAGAGATTTTGTTGTCGGCTGAGGTGAAGAACTTAGAGCAGCTTCGACAAAAAGCTCGCGAGGCTGAACGATTTTTGAATAAAAGAGCCGTCGGTCATCGAAACGTTAGTGAGATCGCGGTCGAAAACGATACTTCCGATACAGAATTAGAAAAACATGAAGTCGCAGCCATGTATTCTACCAGAAAGCCAGTTTCAACCGCAAATTATATATGTTGGAATTGTGATCAGAAAGGACATGCCTATCACTTTTGCCCATCGGCAATCAGAAATTTATTTTGTTTCCTTTGTGGTGCTAAGGGTGTCACCACGGTTCAATGTGGTAAACATCAAGCGGGAAACTTTCCGAGGGACGAAACGAGGAGTGGGGAGGTTCGTTCCTCAAGGAATCTGACGAACCACTCTCAAAACTAAAAACTAAAAACCTAACGCATTCCTCCGATGAAGCTGATAACAGTTCAATCCCGATACGAATTTTAAAAAGGGAAAAGTCCAACGTTGATGTTGATCAGTTTCATCCGATAGAATCACACAATCTTAAGTCTCTGCACGAGCGAAAACTTAATTACGAAAAAGTTCGATCTCGAATTTTCGGCAATAACAATAGAAAAACCAGTTTAAGAATGCAAAAAGCTCGTTGTCGTTTTCGAAATCGAAAAAAGTTTCGAAAACAAATAATCGAAACGATAATATCTTCGGATACGGATGGTCGTATGTATGCCAATGTATTTTTGAATAATGAGTCAGTGTTTGGACTGCTTGATAGTGGAGCATCTATTTCAGTCTTAGGTGATGGGTGTTGGGAGTTAGTCCGAAAACTAGGGGTTGAAATACTACCCTACAAAAATATAGTACGTACGGCTGATGGTAAATCTCATGATATAGTTGGATATTGCGAGATAGACACAAAATATAATGGCATTTCGAAAAAAATTACATTTTATATCATACCAAATTTGACACAAAAAGTATATCTTGGCATGAATTTTTGGCGTATCTTCCAATTGTTACCTCAAATAAGTGAGTTAAAAATAGATTTTGATAAAGAAGAAGATTTTAAAGATGACACTGAATTATTGAAACTTTCATCTGAAGAGTCTTTTCAATTAGAAAGTGTTAAAAGACAGTTTCCAAATTTTGTTGTCCTTGGATTAGGGAAAACGGACCTCGGTTGTCACATCGTCGATACAGGAAACGCCACCCCGATAAAATCTAGGCATTACCCGTTATCTCCGGTTCGTCAAGGCGAGGTCTATAAAGAGTTAGATCGCATGTTGGAGCTGGGAGTTATAGAAGTCAGTAACTCTCCATGGAGTTGTCCCGTTGTGCTGGTGAGAAAACCAGGTAAAGTCCGTCTTTGTTTAGACTTCCGAAAAGTCAACTCGGTCACGGTTAAAGATGCGTATCCGTTGCCTCATGTTGAAGGTCTGTTAAGTCGGATAAAGGACACTCACTTTATCTCGGGGATAGACTTAAAGGACGCGTATTGGCAAATTCCTTTGCACGAAAAATCGCGAGAGAAAACAGCCTTCACTGTACCTGGTAGACCACTCTATCAGTTTAAGGTAATGCCATTCGGTTTGAGTAATGCTGGACAAACGCTGTGTAGAGTAATGGATCAAGTTATTCCTAGTCATCTTCGAGATAACGTGTTTGTCTATTTAGATGACTTACTGATTTGCACTTCGGATTTCGAGTCACATTTACGAATCCTTAAAGAAGTGGCAGCCTGCCTTCGTCGAGCAAATTTAACAATTAATCTCGAGAAAAGCAAATTCTGCATGAAGGAAATAAAATTCCTAGGTTTTATTGTAGGCCAGGGAAACCTGAAAACCAATCCTGATAAAATAGAAGCAATGGTTGATTTTCCGGTTCCAACCACCGTTAGGCAAGTAAGAAGGTTTTTAGGGATGACAGGTTGGTACAGGAGATTTATTCGTAACTATGCCGATGTAGCTGCTCCTTTAACCAACTGCCTTCAAAAGAAGACTAAATTCGAATTCACCCCCGAAGCACTCGAAGCTTTTGAGAGACTTAAATCAGCCCTTTCTTCAGCTCCAGTATTAGCTGAACCTAACTTTTCAAAACCTTTTGTCATTCAATGCGATGCTTCGTCTGAAGGAGTAGGCGGCGTTCTCTTTCAAGTAGATGAGAACGGTAATGAGAAGCCTATTGCATTTATGTCGAAGAAACTCAACAAATCGCAGAAAAATTATACGGTCACGGAACAAGAATGCCTCGCAGCCGTACTAAGCGTGCGAAAATTTCGGCCTTATGTCGACGGATTGCCCTTTACAATCATTACGGATCATTCGAGCCTTAAATGGCTCATGTCAATGAAGGAGCTATCAGGTAGACTAGCCAGATGGAGCCTAGAACTCCAAGGGTACGACTTCTCGATTGAACATCGAAAAGGATCCTTGAACGTAGTGCCAGATTGTCTATCGAGGATGAACATGGAGGAAATCGCGACAGGTGATATTGATGTAGATAATGCGATTTGTGGAGGTTCTTCGATAACGATATGCGATGATATCGATTTAAATTCGACTGAGTTTGATTCGGAACAATATACTCGCTTGAGAGAGAACATTGTCCAAAACCAAGCAAATCTCCCAGACCTTGTCGTTTCCGAAAAATATATTTACCGAAGAGTTAGATTTAGAACCGGAAGCGTAGACGAGGAAGATTCCCTTTGGCGCTTATGGCTTCCCGATAGTCTAACACAAAAGTGTATCGAAATGTGTCACAATACCAAACTAAGTTGCCATAGTGGCTTTGACAAGACGTACGTCCGCGTACGATCCAGATATTACTGGCCAAAAATGATTAACGACATTAAGACTTACGTGAAAAACTGTGAAATTTGTAAAATGGTTAAGGCGCCAAACAAAATTCTTCGCCCACCAATAGTCAACCAAACAAAAACAGAAAGGCCCATGCAACGACTCTACGTTGATTTCCTTGGCCCGTATCCGCGTACAAAGCGAGGAAACATTTACGTTTTCATTGTGGTTGACCATTTTACAAAGTTCATGTTTTTCAAAGCCTTACCAAAAGCTACGTCAAACCGTGTGATTCAATATCTTGAATCAGAGATTTTCCATACTTTCGGGACCCCTGAACAAATCCACTCCGACAACGGTCGTCAATTCGTGTCCAAAGATTTCAAAATCTTTTTGGATAACTACGGCGTTAAGCATGTACGAACGGCAGTATATTCGCCTCAAGCCAACATTTCGGAGCGGGTCAATCGCAGTTTTCTTAGCAAGTTGAGAATTTTAATTTCAAAGCAGCAAAATGACTGGGACCTTCATTTGTCCAGTATAGCATGTGCGTTGCGATCCGACATGCACGACTCGCTAAATTGTCAACCTTATTTCGCCATGTTTGGACAAAACATGGTAAACCACGGTTCAACTTATGCTTTACTAAGAAAACTAAACGCATTGCACGATCCCGAAATGTTGGTCAAACCGCGCACACTTAATTTGACACTCGCAAGACATATGTTGTCGGAGAATTTGGACAGGGCATACGTTAAGTCGAGAAACACTTATAATAAAAGATCTAAAAATGTCTCTTACCGTGAAGGTCAAGAGGTATTCCATAGGAACTTCGCCCAGAGTAATTTCGCTCAAGGAATCAATGCCAAATTGCTTCCGAAATTTTTAAAATCCCGTGTAAAAAAGGTGGTGGGCAACTGCAGGTATGAGCTAGAATCCCGATCTGGTAAAACTCTAGGCATTTTCCATGCCAAAGATATTCGTCAATAACCGGACAACTGAAGCGAAAAGAAAAAAAAAAAAAAGAACACAAAGTATCGTTTCAAAAAAATAAATACATTTTTTTTAACTTATCTGACGTCATCCTATTGTTTTGATAAGTGGGTTCGCGCCCCACGTTTAACACAGCAGCTGACACACAAAAAAGCTCTAACCTTTTAAAAAAATTAATCCGAACCAATTTGAAAATTAATTTGTAAAATTAATTAACTTTAACACAATTACTGAAGAAAATTCGAATTTTAAAACCCCGTCGGCAAAACAACACGCATCGCGATTAACAACAACATTTTTTTTGCCACGAATAGCAACATATGTTTCAGGTGAACGACCTCTGTTTTCTTTGATTTTAGCAATATGTTTATGTTTCCTTAATGTAGCGGATGTTTTTTTTGGGCATCTCACTCGCGGCTAGTATGGTTGTCTTCGTCGCACAATATTAAAAACAACCGACAAGCAAATTGCGAATTCCTGATTTGTTTACCGTTAACACTTTTTTTATTTTGTTCACACTATTTATTTATTTTGGATTTTTTTCCTTCACAAAGGCTTTTTATCACAAAAAACACTTAGAATAAAAAAAGCTTCGCCTAAGCCGAATTTATTCCGGCAATTTTGAATTTCACTTCAATCACTTGTCACAATGCACTACCCGGCCGCGCGAAAAAGAATGGTGGGTTCAGTTCGCATATCCCATATTAGTTTTATATGGAAAACGCGAAGCCCTGTAACCGAATGGGCTGTGTTTTGAACAATTAAAAATTATTATTTTTATTACATGCAAGTAAAACAATATCAAAATAAAAGTAAACAAAACAAACAAAAAAAAAAAAAACACCACCAACTAGGACAAGACCGACGACGACGACTCAACTGCTTCTGCAGTTGTTTATACTTATAACGAAATAGTACAGCAATGCTAACTCGCTCCCCCTCTACAGGGATAAGCTGAGTGACAAAACTTCTCCTTCTGGGCAGTAAGAGTTATGGCTGACATACGAATCACAATTGAGTGATTGTCAGCAAGTTCCCATAATGTGAGAATGTTTAGAGGGAATGTTGCGAAGGTGGGAAAACTCACCTCTGTTGCGTGACACAATTAGGATGCGATCGGTGTCATGACATATATGAATCCGACTCGCATCCAAAAGACGTTTGCAACAAGTGCGTAAAACACACCCACCAATGTTCACACCCACATAAAAAGATTAATAATTGCGTTATAACATTAATGTAATAATGCGTAATCTAGTGGGTGTGAAACGAGACAAAGGCTGGAAAATCCTGGTTAGGTAGTGTTAGTGAGATGGGTAGAGCTAGGGTTCTTGAGTAAATGCCGTCGGCAAGTACCTTCTTTTTTCAAATTATCCACCCTCGAATAAAGAAGCCCAGAAGAATTTGAAGAAGATACCGCCAAACGACCGTTCAAGGAACCTAGTTCGAGAATAATCTCAATTCTTTTTTTTGTTAAGATATAACCGCCAGCGCTGATTTTGGTCAAATCGAGATAGGATGTACATTCTTATAATATAAAACTTTAAAGAAAGATATATTTTTATATGTATATACATATATATATATATACGTCTACAAATTGGTTACTGAGGCCGTAAAAAAATTCTCTTTTCACGGCCTCAAATCTGTGTTTTTAAAGGAAACAGAAACAGGAAATTAACGTGCGGGAAATCCCTAAAAACCCCTGAAATCGTCTCGCCAATTAACCGAAAAACAAAGAAAAACCTAATAGTCATCATACATACATATATACAATTATAAAAGTGTTTTTTTTTACTTTTTTTAAATTCAATCTTAACTTCAATCTTTTTATTGTTCAATTTAAATTTTTTTTTGTACAGTGATAATTTAACAATTTTTTTTAGTTTAACATTAAAATTGAAAAAGTAATTTTGATAAAATAAAAAAGTGGTGTATATACATACCTACCTTATGCATATATATATATATTCGTATACATATATATATATAAGTGTAGATTTACCTTAGTGCGAATTATATTTCTTTTGGATGAAGTGGTAATATTTATATATTATTTCAAATAAAAATACAAAAAATAAGGCGTACTAAAGATCGCCACATCGAACCACGATTCATCGAGGGAGTGGCCACTACATCGATATTTTGGGGTGAGTGATATTTTTGGTTAACTAGTCGTATTGAGACAATTTTAAATATAAATACTGCCCAGTACATCCGTAGGATATAATAGTGCTAGCCTATAAATATATATACCCTACATTTTTTTTACTTCAGCTTTCAATTTTACCTAAATATTTTTACTTTCAAATTTTAATTATTTTAAAAAGTTAATTTAAATGTGAGAAATTTTTTTATATAAAAATGAAATTGTTAATAAAATTTGTCAGACATTAGATAAAAAAATATGAATCTCTAGATTTTTTAATTAAAAAGGGGAAGATGAGGTGATGAGGAAACCGAGGTAGAAGGGCGGAGGAAGAGGAACGTTGTTTTTAAAGGGGTTGTTTAGCGAGGAAACAACCAGGTAGGGTGGGTAAAGATTATCTCGCGCATCATTGACAGCTAGATGCTAAGCCTGGCATATTTTTTTGATAACGAGGAGGTCAAAGAATCCACTTCTGAGCTAGCGAGGGATATTTTGTGTGCCAGCAATGACCTCAACAGAGAATAAACTCGTTACATATGGCAAAAATTAGAAATTGAAATTCGAAAATAGGGTATTTGCAGTGAAACTGACAACAACACAAGTCCTGATTTTCCATCCCAAACCGACTCGAATCAGAAATAAGACTACATAGGTTTGCTAAAAAGTTTTGAAGTTTACCGGAACTCGTTTGAACTGATCCATTTTCATTGTGACTTTGAATTGTTGGCATTTTTTTTAAATTTTAAATGAATACATCTAAAGAGTTTTGAAAAAAAAAAATAGCGGACCAGTGACATTATTTTATTTTGTTTCCAACTCAATACCGTTGCAACAACTAGCGACCCTTCTTTCATTGAGAAGATCAAGTTGCTGAGTTTAACAATCTTACTCAGCATTCATGAATCCACTGGTCGGGATGGTATCCCCGCTATTATTCTGAAGAGGTGTTCTTTCACACTAGCAAAACGACTGCGTAAGCTTTTACATCTATCCCATTCTTCTGGGCTCGCTCACGTTCCTTTTTTCTAAGGTCATGAAAACGCTGATTAATTATCAGCTTAAGTAATATCTTGAGCAACGGAAGCTTCTTAATGACCGTCAATACGGCTTTCGTAGCAATAGGTCCACTGGTGATCTCATGGTTCATCTCACCGAACAGTGGAAAAAAACATTTACATCGTTTTAAAGAAAGTAAGATTATTTCACTCGATATTTTAAAGGCATTTGATAAAGTCTGGCATCTTGCTCTCTTATTGAAAATGCGTATTTTTGGTATTGACGAATCTTCTTCGTTGTATTAGATATTTTCTTTCGAACCGTTCAATACAAGTTATTTTAGACGGGTTTAAGTCTGAAACTCATCCCTTTTCTTCATTTTTATAAATGATCTCCTGTCTGCTACTTCTAATCAAATACATTGTTTCGCTGACGATAGCACTCTCAGCTTTTCATATTCGTTTCCAGACACACAACCCTCCCCTTCAGATGTGGAACTGCAACGGCAAAATATGTTAAGCTCATTAAATTCCGACCTACACAGCATTGTACAATGGGGAATAAAAAACCGTGTAGAATTTAATGCTTCGAAAACTAAATGCTGTCTTGTATCATTAAAGCCAGATAAACCGTCTTTGCCACTATCTATGAGGAGAACTTGCATCAACGAAATTAAAAATCTCGACATCCTCAGAAACCACCTTTTGTGGAGCGATCGCATACGCGATATGTCGCCAAAAATGCCGCAAGATGTTTGGCTTTTTTTTAAAAAGATGCAAGAAATGTTTCTCTCAGCCTGATCTGGCTACAATCTACAAAACCTGTATACGTCCGAAACTTAATATAACTCTCATCTCTGGACTGGTGCTCCAGCAACTTATTTAAACCGCTTGGGCAGTATTCAAAGAAAAGCTTTTAAAATGGTTGGGGACATTAACATTATCAACTTGATTACGTGACACTCACTAGCCAGTTGCATTCCTCCCCTTAAACAATAATACTCCCGTTTCTAGGAATGTCTGTAAGTTTACCCTTGAGCCCAACTTCGGCAGTACTATGAAGTACAGAAATTCATTTTTTAGCCGTACTACGCGAATGTGGAATGCCTTGCAATACAATTTTAAGAAATATTGATCATTATTTTATTTTTAGTTGCAAAACAATTGCCCTGGGAGATGGAACAGCTTGTCGAGAAACTGAACTCTGGCTTACAAATCTTTTCGATAAAGGCATTCTCGATCGCAAAAATATTTGGTACGATATCGTTTCCGAACAAGGAACATCAGTTTACTCTTGCAGTGATCTGGCTAAGAAAGAGTTTCCAAATCTCGATGTAAAACTTATCAGTGCTGGTAAGTAACTTACATAATGATCTATATTTTCAGTTAAAGCTTATTCATTTCTTATTCTCAAGTTTCCATTGCACGTCGATTGATTGATCCTTTAAGTGAATACGTTAAAGTTGAACCTCGTCATTTGGGTATTGGCATGTATCAAATGGACATAAATGAAAAACTCTTGTCAAAATCACTAAATGAAGTCGTCTCGGAATGTGTAAGTTTTGTGGGAGTTGATATTAATACGGCTAGTTTAAATGTTCTCAAGTAAGTCGTGTTTAAATAATTTACTTGAAATTTAAAAAGACATTAAAGTTTTTTTCTCATTGAAGATACATTGCTGGACTTGATCATAAAAAGGCAGAACAGATAGTTCAATATCGACAAAATATCGGACCTTTCCTTAACAGAAACGACTTACTTCGGGTCAAGACCATTGAAAAAGCAACATTTGTGCAATGCGCTGGGTATTTACAATTATATATTTCTATATTCTTTTAATCTTGTAACTTTTTTTTTTTTTGTAAATTAAAGTTTTATCCGAATTGATCCGAAAAGTGCTGGTGGCAAATTGCAAAATATGCTAGACTGTACCTGGGTTCATCCAGAAAGTTATACAGTTGCAATTGAGTAAGTTTTATTCTTTATTGTAGATAAAAATCAATCTTAAATTTATTTTATTTTTTGTCTTAGCATCATTCAACTATGCAACCTCGAATTGAGAGACATTGGGAATTCAGGTTTTATATCGGCTATAAAATCTTTTGTTAATTCCAACAAAATTGATGTTCTTGCTAATCATTTTGAAATTCCTGCCGAACGAGTAAGATTTTTGTATATTAATAAATAAAATAGATGGCGCCACAGCTCGTAGAGAGCCGGGGCATAGTGACTTATAAGTCTCAACCGTTCCTGTGTGCGAGTAATGTTAAAAATGGGGAGAACCTACAGTTTTGTTTTTATAACATTATAATTTGTCAATTCCCTGCAAGAGGCAGAACTCGTGACCAAAAAACGTTAGGGGAATGTAATAATTTAAAGCTTTCAGATTTGAAATAATCATTTGTAGAGTCAATGAGCATAGACAATTTGTTGAACTTACTTACTGTTTATTTGACTAAGAGGGCTGTTATTCCACTTAAAGTGGAAAAGTTCTAAGGCATATAGTTCTTCTTAAGCTAAGCTGGCTTAGATTGAAATTAATCGTCAAGGAATAGTTGGACATGAAATCGTACCATTCGATATACTAGCTAAAAAGCAGAACTCTAAATATTCTATGTGACCTAAAGAAGATGGAGTAGTACTCGTGACGTGATGGTTACTGCGTAAGACTGTCATGCCAGAAGTTTTGGTTCGATACCTGTCTGTTGCATTTTAAGTTATTTTGCATGGGTACTGCCTCTTGTGAGGTATTGACAAATCCTCCAAGAGTAATTCTTGTCATGAACATTGCTTTCTCAAATCAGCCTTCCCTGTCAACATTACTCGCTCACAGGAATAGTTGAGAACACAAAATCTTAAAAATCTACGTTGAATACTTTCTATTATATCAATCAAAGAATAGTACTTCGCTCATACAAAGCAAACGTATTCAAGAATCGGTCTGATAAAAGAAAAATACATAATTTTCGGGCAAATATTTTCACGAAACTACGAGGTGTGTTCAAAAAGTACCCGGAATTTTCGTTTTTTTTTTTTAAATGTTTATTTATTCGTTTACATCAATGTAGTCCCCTTCAAAGGAGTCCCCCGCAGATATTATACACTTATGCCAGCGTTTTTTTCCAATCTTCGAAGCACTCTTGATATGTCCTTGGGCATTCTTAGCGATTCGGCCTTTATTTCTTCGATCGAGGAAAAACACCGTCATATTATGGGTCTCTTCAACTTTTGAAATAGAAAAAAGTTGCACAGAGACATGTTTGATGAATATGGAGATTGGGGTCATTACTACGGTATTGTTTTTGGCCAACAAATTACGAACAAGCAACGACGAGTGAGCAGGTGCGTTATCGTGGTGCAAAAACCATGAATTGTTTTTCTATAAATCTGAGCGTTTTTTTTGGATTACTCCACGCAAACGTCGCATAACTTCAAGTTAATATCCCTTATTAACCGTACGACCTTGTGGTAAGATCTCTTGATGCACTATGGCATTAGAATTGAAGAAAACAGTAAGCAAACCCTTAACACTTGATCGAACTTGACGTGCTTTTTTCGTTGTTGACGTTGGATGCTTCCAGATGGTCGATTGTGCTTTAGTTTCGATATCATAACCGTACACCCATGTTTCATCACCAGTTATGACCCTTTCAAGCAAACTTGGATCGTCGTTGACATCAGTTAACAGCTCCTGAGCGATCTTCATGCGATTATATTTTTGGTCATACATTGTTTAAACAAGCAATAATTGCCGAGCTCATTAAAAGACGTCGAACCTTGGCAACTACCACAGACAAAGTCTTTTTGAACACACTTCGTAGGTGCACATGACCAAAAATTAAGGCAAAAAATACTACAATGTTCCAAAGGCAGTAAAGATTGTTGGTCATTTGTAAAAAATGAAGAATTGTTCCTTTTTCTCGGTTCCTAGGCTCGTTGTCAATGACACTCCATTTGTGAGCTCTTTACAGAAAGCTTATCTCTTTGCAAAGCAGTCTTGAATGTGGCAAGAGTCCTAAGAGAACTTAATACACATAAATCCGCTGGTCCGGATAGTATCCTAGCTATTGTTCTGAAGAGGTGCTCTTCAACGCTGGCAAAACTACTGCGTAAAATTTTTCATCTATCCGATTTCCAAAAAAAGCGAATCTTCCTCACTCTCTAATTACTGATCTATTGCACTTACGTCTCATCTTTCCAAAGTCATGGAAATGCTGATTATTTATTAACTTAGGAAATATCTCATCATTATTTAAAATGCGTGCTTTCGGTTTTCATGAATCCATGCTTTATTGGATTAGGAACTTCTTTCTGATCGGTTTGGATGGGTTCTAGTCTGAAAACAAAAAAATAAATGCTGGTGTGCCACAGGGCTCTGTTCTATCTCAAACACTCTTTCTTATTTTTATTTATGATCTCCTGTTTGCAACTTCTAGTCCCTCTTATTCGCATGTGGAACTGAAATGAAAAAATATAATAAGTTCATTACATTAAATTCCGACCTAAATAGCATTGTACAATGGGGAAAACCTCGTAAAATAGCTTCGAAAACCCAATGGTGTCTTGTGTCGTTATAGCGAGATATACCCCATTTGCCATTATTCATTGCATCAATGAGACTGAACATCTCGACATTCTTGGAATGTGTGTGAACAACCACCACCAGCAAGATGTTTATATTTCTCAAGGCGATGCAATTTTGTCCCCCTTCTGATCTATCTGTTATCAACAAAATTTACATACGTTTAAGCTTGAGTATAACTCCCATCGCTGGTCTGGTACTACTGCAACTTACTTAAACGCCTTGAATCATCATTTGTTCATTCGCGTCGCTTGAACCTTGTTGTTTCTTATCTCATCCTTTCTTACCGTTATTTTAATGGTTTATGCTCTAGAGAAATAGCCAGTTGCATTCCTCACCTTAAACAGTTCAACCGTAATACTCGCGCTTCTAGGAATGCTCATCAGTAAAGCCCAACTTCGGTCGTACTGTCAAGTACAAAGATTCGTTCTTTTGCCATACTGCGCGCATGTGGAATGTCTTACTATAATCTTTTTTCCCGGTCATTGCAATATTGAGTAATTCAAAACCATCACCTCCTTTCAAAACCTCTCTCCCTGTGTCTCTGCATAATAATTGTCTTAACATCCCCACTATTTCCCCATTACAAATTCATAAAATTAAAGCGTAAATTGGAAACAAGCTCTGGAATTCCGCAATATCTAAATATTATCTAATTAAAAAGGGTATAAAGATACATGCAACATTTTAGAAAAAACGAAAAAAATATGAAATGTTTGTTTTTATGGTTTTATTACGTTCTTTTACGCTACTCTTGAAAATTACCCCTATAACAAGGTTTGGAGTAGAATCATTATCCTACAAAATTTGGGCTAAGGTATCTGAATAGCTTCGATTAAAGTGTTCTTTTCTTCGAATTTTCTGCCGCCTTCATAAACCTTACGAGATAGCAATGACCAATGGTTTTTAATTGTATTTAAGTCCGGTGAATATGGAAGCCATGCCAAAAGTTCGACGTCTTCGAATTGAATCCAATTTCTAACAACCGTGGAAGTGTGGAGTCTTGTCTTGTTAGAAAATTGAAAGAAGAGGTCTAGAAATGACAGCTCAAGCAAACTTAAATAGTTTTTCCCATGGATTGTTGTGGACAAAAACTGCAAGTCAATTGTGTCATAGTAGGTAATAGCTTCCCATACTATTAAATCTGATGTTTAGCTATGATACGAGTATCTTGCCAAAAATAAGATCATCTTGTCTCAGATCATGGAAACAAAACCATCATTCACTGCTCTAAGCAATAGATGAATACAGATTTTAAAATTTACATTATAAACGGTGATTTTTTAAGAGCTTGAGAACTTTTTAAAAAAAAAAAAAACGCATAAAATTTGCAAAATCTCATCGATTCTTCATTTGAAACGTTAGATTGGTCCATGACATTTACTTTTTGAAGATAATTTCATTTAAATGTTGACCGCGGCTGCGTCTTAGGTGGTCCATTCGGAAAGTCCAATTTTGGGTAACTTTTTCGAGCATTTCGGCCGGAATAGCCCGAATTTCTTCGGAAATGTTGTCTTCCAAAGCTGGAATAGTTGCTGGCTTATTTGTGTAGACTTTAGACTTGACGTAGCCCCACAAAAAATAGTCTAAAGGCGTCAAATCGCATGATCTTGGTGGCCAACTTACCGGTCCATTCCTTGAGATGAATTGTTCTACGAAGTTTTCCCTCAAAATGGCCATAGAATCGCGAGCTGTGTGGCATGTAGCGCCATCTTGTTGAAACCACATGTCAACCAAGTTCAGTTCTTCCATTTTTGGCAACAAAAAGTTTGTTAGCATTGAACGATAGCGATCGCCATTCACAGTAACGTTGCGTCCAACAGCATCTTTGAAAAAATACGGTCCAATGATTCCACCAGCGTACAAACCACACCAAACAGTGCATTTTTCGGGATGCATGGGCAGTTCTTGAACGGCTTCTGGTTGCTCTTCACTCCAAATGCGGCAATTTTGCTTATTTACGTAGCCATTCAACCAGAAATGAGCCTCATCGCTGAACAAAATTTGTCGATAAAAAAATCGGATTTTCTGCCAACTTTTCTAGGGCCCATTCACTGAGTACCCGTGGCATGATGGTTAGTGCGTTGGACTGTCATGCAAGGGGTCTTGGGTTCAATCCCTGCCTGTGCCACCTTAATTTAAAAAAAAATAATTTTCGCGGGTACTGCCTCTTGCGAGGAATTGACAAATCCTTCAAGAGTAATTCTTGTCATGAAAAAGTGCTTTCTCAAACTAGCCTTTCGGATTCGGCATAAAAATTGTAGGTCCCCTCCATTCCTGACAACATTACTCGCACACAGGAATGGTTGAGAGTTGTAAGTCACTAGGCCCTGGTTCACAACGGACTGTTGCGCCACCCCATTTTTATTCACTGAAAATTCGACGTTGTGGCAGATCGTTCGGCTTCAGTTCTTGCACGAGCTGTATTTTATACGGTTTTACACCAAGATCTTTGCGTAAAATCTTCCATGTGGTCGAATAACACAAACCCAATTGCTGCGAACGGCGACGAATCGACATTTCACGGTCTTCAGCAACACTCTCAGAAACAGACGCAATATTCTCTTCTGTACGCATTCGTGTGGTTGGTTTAATGTCCAATAAAGTAAACTGAGTGCAAAATTTGGTCACAATCGCATTAATTGTTTGCTCACTTGGTCGATTATGTAGACCATAAATCGGACGTAAAGCGCGAAACACATTTCGAACCGAACACTGATTTTGGTAATAAAATTCAATGATTTGCAAGCGTTGCTCGTTAGTAAGTCTATTCATGATAAAATGTCAAAGCATACTGAGCATCTTTCTCTTTGACACCATGTCTGAAATCCCGCGTGATCTGTCAAATACTAATGCATGAAAATCCTAACCTCAAAAAAATCACCCTTTACAACAAAAATGTTTACAAAAATCAATAAAACATGGCGATTGCTGTCTGTCAGATTGACAATTGACCACAATGGCTTCGTTCAATCTCGTGTTGGATACGGTATCTTAGATAGGTGGATTTGTAGATACCTTCTTGAACGAGTAAGATAGCTGTATTGAGATAGCTGTCACTTTTAACAGAAACGAGGACTATTATGGAGTGACAATACCTAGATGTAGTTTGGAAGAATTTCGATCCCATTTCCGAATGAGCAGAAGTTGCTTTTGCGGTAAGAAAAGCTGAAATCAATTTTCAAGTTTCTTGAAATTCAACCATCTGTTGAATCAGCTGTTCTGTCAGATACCTACATACCCCAGAAATTCTTGGATAACTTTTTTGACACCCCAGCTATTTTTGATCAGCTGTTATTTTACACGTAAAACTTTAACAAAAACGTATCCGGATACCCTATCTGTTCGAGATGGAACGCAGCCAATGAATGTAGAAAGCCCTCGAAATAATTTCTTTTCGATATTAAACAAGGGATTTATAATTTTCAACAATATAAAGTTCATGATAAATTAAAAAAAAATATTTTAAAAAGTGAATAGAAACACAATCAGAAATGTTCGTTCATTAAAGCAGTTCTATATCTTAGAGCAATTTTGCAAAATTCATAAACTTTGACAAAATTCATTTCAATTAATATAATTTGATCTTCGGATAAGCAGTCTTTTTTGAATATATTCCTTCAGATTTCTCTAAGGATATGGCATTTTCCAAAGAAGTGGACAATATCCTCTCTTTCCGATAGGTTACACATATTACACTCTAGGGGCAAATCAGGTCCGTGTTGAATGTAACTCAAATATATTAGTTCACTATGTAGTCTGACCATCATAGAAATCACACGGACATACTGGTAAACTCTGTTAATCATGAGCTGCAGAGTTTCCGGAGAATGCGCAAACATGACAATATCGTCTGCGAACAGAAGTGCCTTAATCCGCATCCATGCTAAATCCACTCAGCCCGACAGGTAGTCTAAAAGGTCGTCTATTAATAGTGCAAACAATGTAGGGCTTAATGTATGTACAACCTTGTCTCACTCCCGATGAGGTTTCAAACCAGTTAGAGACTTCTTCACCTATCCATACAGCCGCTCTTTACATCGGTACTCAAGAACGTGACGAAACTTCAATGATAATTCAAGACTATATAGCTTATAGAATAGTGCACCTCGATCGATTGTATCAAATGTTGCTTTAAAATCGATACAAAAAACATACAGCTTTTTCTTTTCTTTCAAAAAATTCTTTGCCAATCTCCTAAATATAAAAATATTATCTATTGCTGAATATCCTGGTCAAAATCCAGTCTGGAGCTCCCTCAGCAAGTTTCCAGTCTCAATCCAACTAGCAAGAAGATTATGCATCATCGTTGTAAATAGCTTGTAAGATGCATTTAAAAAGGAGATCCCTCGGTAGTCAGCTGGATCGAATAACGATCCTTTCTTGTGGATTGGAAATATAATAGCATCTCGAAATTCATCTGGAAACAGTTCTCCCTCTAAAACTCTATTAAAAAGTTTTAAAAGGTGATCTTTGAGCATGATGGCTGAAACACATGGCTGAAACACAAACACGCTTCAGCTTCGGCTTCGCCTGACGTTTACAAGTTCAGCCATAGGAATTCAATGCATGCTATCACAATAGAGCTTCGACCTCACGTTTCGTTTGACAATCGTAAGGAAAAGAACGTAATGTAACGTAATGTGACTCCAAACGGAAGCTCTAGTTCAATTATCTAAGCATTTGCTTTGTCTGACAGCTCATCGGCTGTAAAAAAATGTCAACAAACAAAATATTTGCTCTTTGGAGGGATGAAATAATAGAAATGTCATTCAAAGCAACCTCGAAGCAGGCCTAACGTAACGCAGACGAAGCCGAAGCTGAAGCGTGTATGTGTTTCAATCAACAAACACGCTTCAGCTTCGGCTTCGCCTGACGTTTACAAGTTCAGCCATAGGAATTCAATGCATGCTATCACAATGAAGCTTCGACCTCACGTTTCGTTTGACAATAGTAAGGAAAAGAACGTATTGTAACGTAATGTGACTCTAAACGGAAGCTCTAGTTCAATTATGTGAACATTTGCTTTGCCTGACAGCTCATCAGCTGTAAAAAAATATCAACAAACAAAATATTTGCTATTTGGAGGGATGAAATAATAGAAATATCATTCAAACCAACCTCGAAGCAGGGCTAACGTAACGCAGACGAAGCCGAAGCTGAAGCGTGTATGTGTTTCGGCCATGACAGTCCCATACTTAAAAAAAAAAAAATCCACTGGAATATCATTCGATACGGCTGCTTTTCCATTTTTAATGGCTGAAACACAAATGCGCTTCAGGTTAGGCTTCGCCTGACGTTTACGAGTTCAGCCATAGGAATTCAATACATGCTATTCCAATGAAGCTTCGACCTTACGTTTCATTTGACAATCGTAAGGAAATAATGTAATATTACGTAATGTGACTCCAAACGGAAGCTCTAGTTCAAATTTGCTAAATATTTGCTATGTCTGACAGCTCAACTGCTGTAAAAACGTCAACAAACAAAATACATTTGCTTTTGGAGGGATTCCCATTGGTTATTATTAGGCTGTGTAAGCAACTTCCGCGATAAATTGAATTTTTTCGATTTCAAAGCTAATATTTTTTACTTCACGAAAAATAAAAACAAACTTTTGAGAAAAACAACAGCTGCTAATGACAGAAGGCCATTTTAGAAATGTCTTATTGGAAATGTCATTCAAAGCAACCTCAAAGTATGCCCATCGTAATGCGGACGAAGCCGAAGCTGAACCGTGTTTGTGTGTCAGCCATAAGCGTCTCGAGCGTTTCTTCCAACTCGATAAAAGTAAATGCACAGTCCAGAGAGTCGACCACGAATCGAGGTGGTTCGAATTGCCACTTTGTCGGCGATGTTTCAGGATTTAAAAAAATCCTTGAAATGAGAATGCAATACATTTGAATACAGTTTTGTGTGGATAGTAAAACGTTTTCCATTCAGCTCCCTAGACAGTTTCCAAAAGTCAGCTAAGTTTTAACAAGATGCTAATCGGACTGCTTGCTTTTTAACGTTTCAGCTCTTTAAACTTCTTATTGGCCTTTATATAAGAACCCTTAAGAAATCCTTGGATGGAGTTACGGAAAACCCTCAACCACTCAAAAGATAATTTCCGAGCTTTTTTACATTTTCGTCAAACCAGAGTTATTTTCTTATATTTCCTTTGTTTTGGCTAAGTCCTTGTTCACAATTCGTTCTAAGTAGGAATAGTCCTCAATTTTGAGCAATATTCTATGTTGCGAGATTAATCCGATGCTGCTTTTGTACTTGGCCCAAAAACAGTTCTTTTGTTTAGTTTTCTTCGTTAGATAGTTTCACTTTTTTGTATTATCCTTCGAAACATGGCTATGCTAGCTGATATTCCACTTTTAATCCTTGTTTTAGTCGCTAGTAGTGTGGAATAGACTAGCCGTAGAATTAACCGTTTTTTTTTTCGATGTTGTTGCTTTTGCCTTGTCTCCTTTTTGGTTTTTCCCATATTTTTGTGGATCAGCAAAGTAATTGCTTACAACTGTCTTACTTCTGTTAAGTCTCTTCGTTATTGCAAGCCCTGTGAGTTCCAAGTCCTTGAAAGCCTTTAAAACCTTTCCGAAACCCATGTGTGTTTCAAAACAGTTTCTTTTCACGTTCTCTTAAATATGCTATACAAATGTTTTTTTTTTTTAAATCGCACATGTAAAACCCTGCATTGAAATATTCGCAATGGCCTCATTCTAGTGAAGCACCTTTTTATACTCTTATAAGTAGTACATTGTTTGGTCTTTTGGAAAATTACAACGCTCGTTCCTAATTTGACCTTTAATTTTATGAATTTGTAACCGTGTCCGGGTACAAAACCTCAACCAGAAATAAGAAGCGAAAATCAATTCCGTGTGTATTACGTTTGCGTGTCTTACATTTGTCAATATTTAAAATAAAACGAGTTTTATCACCACCTTTTCTATGGATCGAGTTATTTATTCGATAAATGTTAACATCATCTGCATAGATTAGAAGTATAGAGTTATTTAAAACAGAAGGCAAATTATTAATAAATAAAACAAACAGCAATGGACCAAGGTGACTTCCTTGAGGTACACGAGAATTGTCTTTAAATTATCATTTCATTCACATAACGAAACGTTCGTTAAGTCCAATTTAACTTAATTTATAAATAAAAATTGTATGGCTTAATTTGTCAAATGCCCTGAAGAATAGAAGAACAAATAAAAGATATTATGTCACAATCAAAGGATTCAAATAATTTAGGAAAAGCAGATAATTTCCCTATAAGACGATGATTAAACTTTCCTTTAAAGTACGTGTCTTTATATTCATAATTTTTTGTTTTTTATAATTTTAGTTGAGAATTGTATTAAATGCACTTCAAAGGGAGCTACTTCAAGACTATAGACCGGATTTCGACAGAAAAGTTTTCATTCAGGAGATTACAAAACTTGATGATTTATTCGTTGGTCAAATTGTTACAGGTAAAGTGTGAAGTAATTTCGACATTTTTTAAATTTAACTCATGTTAATTTTTTATTTTAACAGGAGAAGTAAGGAATATTGTTTCTTATGGAGCTTTTGTAAATATCGGACTTGGTATAGATGCGCTTATACACAGAACCAAAATGAATAAAGCCAAATTGAACCTGGGTGATAGAGTATCCGCATCAGTTATTGATCTCGACTTAGACCGCCAACGTATATCGCTAAGACTAGACGAAGTGATTTAATTTTTGTTTCGTTGTTTTTTTGAAAATTTTAAGTTTTCATCTCTGTGAGAAACATAAACACTTAAATGTTATTTTAAAGTTTAAGCAAAATATTTTAAAACAATGTTGTTTTAAATTCGTCAAGGTATTTCCATTTTGTACCTACTATTAAATATTCTTCTACGAAAATCAGTTTTTTATTTAAATAAGACGACACATGAGAGGAACCTCACCCAACTTGGAGCGCGAAACTGGAGACATCTAGCTAGGGACCGAGCTAGATGGAGAAGTTTGTTGGGTGAGGCCCTAGTTCACACAGGACTGTAGCGCCACCTTAAGTAAGTAAGTACGTGAGAGGAACACGCTTTTCGCGCGTGAGAATATATCAGAAAAATGTCAATCTGCTTAGAATTGATTAGACTATTTAATTTATGCCTACAAATATTATAAACTTAATGATCTTCAGGAGACATGCTTTTTATGAGATTTTCCCAAGCCTTGTTTCTTTTGCTTCGAAACATTTTGGACTCTTTCGTATACCAACCATGGATGACAAAGTCTGGAATATTGGGATATTTTAAAGGGACCGATATCTTGGATGCACAATTCCAATACATTGTAAAAGTCTGAAAATGCATCGTAAAAGTACGTTATTTGAAATTAGTATATTCTCAATACCACAAGCAAATAGATGTTCAGAAAGCTGCTGAAAAGTCAATAGAATAAGTCATGTGAATTATTATTTTTTAGTAAACGACCGTCCAAGTCAAGAAAAGTGTCAAGTATGGGATGGTATTTATGTTTATTTGATATAGCAGTGTATGATTGAACTACTGCCTTACTTATACCGTCATATAAAAAAAATTAATTTAAAGAATTCTCAGTACTGCGCGGCGCTAAGATAAGATCGTGTAATAAAAGAAGCTCCTGTTGAGGCGAACTCAATGGTGCTTCTAAAGAAGTCTAGTCTGCTGATGTTAATGAGGACAAACTAAAAGGGTAAAGTCACCTAAAACGAGAATATGGCTATCCAAACCAGCGATGTCTAAGAGCAAGAGAAAGTTCAATAAAAACTAACGCTGAGCTTTTTGAAGCAATGTATGTATACGTGTAGGAATTAAAAGGCTTCTTTCTTATTGATTAAGGTTTATTATAAGTAATTTATTCAAACAGTTTTAATTTAATATTTTAATTTAGTAATAGAGATTGCAAAAACAACTTATTAACAGCAGATTTAAGTTGAACGGCTTAAGACAAAAACAGCAATAATTCCTCGTCTGACTACGGCTTTTTATATCATTCGTTTATGGTAAACGATTAAGATGATAATGATGATGTTCGATGACTGTCGATTATATGTTGATATGATGCAGTGAGTGAGATATCCTACATCCGGCCATCCTGTAGTTCTTTCGACTCGGGCGAATCACTTATTGAACCATCAACTTCTGTTCTCCATGGTTTCATGAATTCACTGCTTGTTGTTGTTTTGTTTGGACCCTGAGAAGATTGCGAGCATTTTTGAACAGTGTATCGATTGTTTCTTCTTTTGCTAACAACTTTATATGGCCCTAAAAAGAGAGAAGAAAGTTTTCGACCTGTTAAAAATTGGGTTCTTTTAATGGCAACAATGTCACCAAGTTCAACATTTTTAGCAGCTTTGCGTTTTTTATTGAACGTGGTCTGATCTTCAGCTTGAACTTGCTCTTTTTAAAGTCTTGCTTCCAGTCGAATCTTATCCCATTTTTCGTCCAAATTTCGTAAAAGTTCCTGCTTTATCATGTCATTCAGCTCCATGTCTTCTTTTTTTCTGATAGGAAAACCAAACAATACCTCGAATGGAGTCCGCTGCAAAGACCTCTGCATAGTGCTGTTGATTGACATCTGGACCTTGGGAACAAATTTAAACCATTTCTCCGGTGATTCAGCAGAAAGTCTTCTCAAAACATCGTTAATAACTCGGTTGGTTTTCTCAGCTTGTCCGTTACTCCTTGGCATTCCTGTGGTGATAAGAACATGCTTAATATTTTCTTCTTCACAAAACTCACGAAATGTTTCTGAGATAAAAGCACCACCACGATCAGTAATGATTCGGAGAGGATTTCCAAATAGCTGCTGCTGTCCCTGAAGACGTCGTACAACTTCTTCAGCATTTAAAGTATATTTAGAAAAACCATCCACAGCAGTTAAGATATATTTGTATTGTTTTTGTGTCACGTCAATGGGGCCTATGTGGTCTAGATGCAACGTGTCAAGTGGTAGATCGCCTTTATCAAGTTGCTCAATGTATCCTTCCTGTTTGCCTCCTTTGCGATTCACTAAAATACATTTAATGCAATTAAGAAGACCATTTTTAATTGAGAATGTTGTGGTAGAAGTTACATTGCCACTTTTGACAACAAACTTTCTACCGTTAAGCATATCATAAAGTATATGCAGCAATGGCTTGTTTATGCCAAGCTTGCTCAGTTTTAGGTAAAGACCCTCTAACCATACGGTGTCAAAGGCCTTTTCCAAATCAACCAGAACAGCACCTGTGCATTGTTGTTTTGATTTATTCCATTGGATATCAGAAACGAGTTTAGACGCAGCATGAATTGTGTCATGACCCGCCTTAAACCCGAACCGTTTATCCGGAATTATTTTGTTGTCCGCAGCCCACTTAGTCAGAGCCCTATTAATGATTTTTTCGAAAACTTTGCTGATGCTCGGAAGAAGACTTATCGACCGAAGATTTGACGGGTTGGAGTTGTCCTTTCCCTTTTTCGGGAGAGGATGAACCACAGCGGTCTTCCAATGCACTGGATAATATGAATTATTCAGTGCATTGTTGAAGAGTGTGGTGTAAATGTCAATTGCTTCCATCGGTAAATGTCTTAGTACAACGTTGGATATACCATCGACACCTGCTGACTTTTTGTTTTTTATTGAATTAAAGATGAGCTGAAGCTCAACCTTAGTCACTAACAAAGGACTTGGTCCCGTTTGCTCGGCGATTATGGCATTTGCCAAGGAATCGTCATTGAACCGCATGAAACCGCGGTTCTCAGATCGCCAATGTGTGATATCATTTCGAAGGTAAAAGTGATTAAGTAGGGCTCTGTTTTCCAGGTCGTGGTTGGGGCGAATGCTAACATTCACCTTGTACACTTGCTGGAAAGCAGCTCCCACCGCCTCCACTTTTTCCTTCGGATCTTCAATTATATAAAAGTCATCGTCAAAGATGGCTCCTTCTGGATCTATTTGCGCTGTCATGAGTACGTCTCTGTTTTCTTCGGTTCTTTGGAGTTTCAGACTCGGAAGGTCATTGTCGTTCTTTTTTCTGAATATCTTGTTGATTTTAGGGAACATACTAGGGTCGCTCGAATTAACTGACCGGATCTTGCGGTCCCAGTACTTGTTAATTGATAGCCTGTAGTTCTCCTTAATCAACAGATTGACATTTTTTATTGACGACTTCAGTGTCCTAACCTCCAAGTCGTGTGGGTCTGTAAGTCGTCTGTACAAATTTTTGAGTCTTGTCAGTAAGCCACTCTTGTGCTTTCGCAGTGCGTCAATTGTCGAGTTTCTGTAAGCGTCCATTTGGTCCCGTTCTCTGTACTTTGGGATTGTCCGTTCCATCGTTCGTTTTATTGTTTCGTCCATCTGTTGTAAATGTTGGTCAATTTCTGTATTTGTCAGGTTTCTGTTGTTTGGTGGGGCTATGTCACTCGAACGAAGTTCTCTCGCTAGGGCATTGGTAAAACTAGGCCACCGCATCTTACTGTAATTGTAAGAATGCGTTGGAACGTATTCCTCCAACTCCACGCGTTCGTTCGGAATCTGCATTACAGCCGCCAGTCCGCAGTGATCACTGTCGTACTCGACTGTCTGTAAGCAGTTTCGCGGGTGATTACCCACTTTGTCTGTAACTGTCAGTCTGGTGTCGTACAGCAAAAGGTCCAGAAAGGAGCCGCTTCTTGGATACGATGGCCTTTCAGTAGCCAGCAGGTCGACGCCATATTCAACGCTGTAAAGATTCATCAAATTAAAAAGATGATTACCTCTGGGATTACTATGTTGATTTTCCCAATCTTCATGTTTTGCGTTCAAATCACCGGCCAAGATGAAATAGTTTTCTTCCAAGCTCAGTTTCAGTTCCCTAAAAAGAATCTCGAGTTCTGAAGCAAAGTAAGTAACCTGCGGAGCTCCAGCCGCATAAGCCGCAATCATATACATCCGCTTCCCTTGAGTGAGAGAGATGCATACAACGCAAACTTCTAGCGTCTTGAGCTTTCGCAATTCATTGTTGTATATGACTTTATAATTAATACCTTTTCGTATAAAGAGAGCGACACCGCCCCCTTGAGTGGAGTCAGGCCGGTCTCTTCTTACGATATTGTAATTTTTATGAGTCAATTTGTGTTTGTGGTTTAGCTTAGTTTCGCTAGCCATAAACACATCGGGACTGTAATCTTTCAACAATTGGAACATATTGGCTCTTCGTTCAATCCTAATCAGTGAATTTACATTCACAGCTAGGACTTTTAGGCGCGTCTCCGGCAGCGCGCCCATTATGGTCTAAATTGCGCCACGCCAGGCAACAAAGAGTAGAGATGATCTACCCTTTTGCCTTGCTCCTTTATCTGACTTTGCAGTCCTGTTAGTTGACCTTGAATGCTCAACAACAAGGCTACAATGTCAGGCTGCACCTCTGGTGCCTTAGGCACAGTGGCCTTGGGGGCAACCGTTGGTGGAGCCTGTCTCGTATTCCCATTCCCTGACACCATTTGGGCGTAAGAGAATTTGGGATCCACGAATTTTTGTGTTGGAGCCTGTCGAACTGTTCGACTTTTTTCGGCTTTTTGACTGGCCTGTTTTTGCTTCATTTGTTGGACCTTAGGGCAACCCCTATAGTTAGCCGGGTGCCCTTGGTTTCCACAGAGGACACACTTGAGCAGGGTCAAATCCTCAACCCGCTCATTCCCCAGCTTACATTCTCCTACTTTGTGGGTTTCTCCGCACCTGACACAACGCAACTGCATATTCCAGTTGGCATTGGCATGGCCAAACCACTGGCAGTTAGTACATTGTAAAATGCCGTCGTGCCTTTTTAATGTATCCCAGCGTGCAGTTTGATAGTCGAGAGATGTGATTTTCTTCACACTATCGAAACTGCTTTGGGGCGATAATGTTACCAGGAACATTGGCAGCCTATAACCCTCTCGCCTGGACTTCACCGTAGTGAACGGCTTGACCCCGATAAAATCGAGATCGTCCGTGGCTTTTTGACGGAGCTCAGCTAAGAGCTCCTCTGGTTCCGTGCAGGAACTTATGCCCTTCAGAAGGACCGTCTGGAATTTTTCGCTCTTAGGCGTATAGCTGAAGAACTCAGCGGTGGCCTGTTTGAGCACTTCTTTAAGTAGTTTGTATTCGGCCAGTGAGAAGCACTGTACCGTATACCGCTTTTCTTTTTCATTTAGAATATTAATTAAAAATTTGCCCTTAGTGGCCGACTTACATACCTGTTTCAAGTCTTGCAGGTCAACCCGGTAGGTTCTAATTGGTGGCACCTTCTCCTTCTTGGGCTGTGGTTGTTGCTGCTTCTGCTGCTGTTGTTGCTGCTTCTGCTGCTGTTGTTTCTGCTGCTGCTGTTTCTGCTGCTGTTGTTGCTGCTGCATTGCTTTAGTTGAGGTCGATGGGCCCTCAACATTTGGGCCTGTCACTGCTGATGGCGGTTTTTTCTTTTGCTCCGCTCCTGTGTTTTTGGGAGCGGGCTTATGTTGTGGTTGTTTTTGCTGCTGTAGTTGTTGTTGCTGTTGTTTTTGCGCTGCCTCTTCCTTTCGGCGCGCCTCTTGTTTCAGTCTAAGTGCAGTGAGGAGGGGCTCGATTTCCTCCTTCAGCTTGTTGAGGCTTTGCTCGAACTGGCTGATGGCTGCCTATTTGGTTTGCAGGGCCTGTACCAGTTCGGTTTCATCCTGGAGGTCCGCCATTACCTCCAAAGCCTCCGTTGGCGGCGGGACTGGCTCTGGCTCCGATAGGATTAAATCCATATTCGGAGACCTGAAGAGCCCCTCTCCACCTTTGGATACATATTCAATTTTATCCGACTCGGCGTAGTCGGAAAACTCACTCTCGGTGGTAATTCCTCCTTTACCACTCTCCATTTCCTTCCGCATGTCCCGCCGCTTAGCAGAGTTGGCCCTCTCCACTTTGTTTGGGCTATGCTTCTTTATCTTTCTTTTTTTGTTGTTTGTGGCCTTCATCCCTTTTCTCCTTCTCCATCTCCTTTTCTTCCCAACAGATAAAATCAACAATTTCTCTGTTGTGAAAAAAAGCTATTAAATTTTTTGTTGACTCCGGTTGGGAATCGAACCCACGACCCTTGGATCTGCTTCCTGACGCCACTTCCACTGGACTATCGAATTGATGTTTTTCCTGGTGGCAAACTGCCAACTTTACTTATAACTTTACTTGCACTGTTTTACTTTAAAATAAATATAAATAAAAACACTTCTTCACTGCTTGGAAGTCAAAGAACGACTTCGTTAGTAAGTCTATTCATGATGAAATGACAAAGCATACTGAGAGATATATTATCCATCTTTTTACAGCATTTTTTGTTCGGATAGGCTGTTCTTGCGGCTATAATAATAAATTGGATGACATTTTTTGTCATCACCTTGCTGCAGCATTATCGCTCCGATTCCTACTTGACTTGCATCCGTGTGAACTTCTGTGATCCCATTTTGTTTGTAAATAGCTAACACAGGGTTTTTTATTAGAGAATCTTTCAGATCGTGAAAAGCTTTGCGCTGCTGGAAATAAAATTGAAATTTAACATCTTTTTTAGTTAAATCAGAAAGAGATTTAGCTATCATCGAGTAGTTTTTAATATACTTCCTGAAAAAATCACTAAATCCAAGAAATGGTTGCACATTCTTAGGCTCTGGAAAATTTTGTACAGCATTTATTTTGGCAGGTGATGGGCTTATTTTGCCATCCTCAACGCCGTGTCCCAAAAATTCCACCTTACACTGCGAAAATCTGCATTTTGACCAGTTTATTTGTAGGTTATATTCGGCGGCTGTGTCCAACACCATTCTCAGTTTTTCCAAATTTTCATCTTCAGTTGCTGCCCATATGATTTAATCATCTACATAGATGTCAACGATGCCTTTTCTTACCAAAGCGCTACAGATCGATTTAATAAAGCATATGAATGCTGCAGGAGAATTCGACATCCCATTCGGAGCAAAGTTGAACTCATGGAGGCCTTCATCTGTCACAAATGCAGTATATTTTTTGCTAATTTCTGCAACTGGGACGTGAAAATACCCATTTTCAGGTCCAGTGTTGTGTAGACCTTTGCTCCCTGTAAATTATCAATTATGTTTTCAGCTAGGATGAGGAAATCTAACTTTAATAGTTTTTGAATTTAATCGGCGATAATCAATAAAAATTCTTGGGCTGCCGTTTTTTTTGCTTACAATAACCACTGGGCTGCTAAAAGTTGAAGACGATGGCCTTATAATTCCGTCTTCAAGCCATTTTTCAACTTGCTCCTTCACCACTTTTTTTCACTAATCGGAAAGCGGCGGGGTTGGCAATAAACAGGTGTTTCATCTTCCAGCATTACAGTCATCTCAGTCGGACATTTTCTTTTCCCATTCGGCTTATAGTTTTCGACGAGGCGTTTAACATCAGCTGCATATTTGATTTGTGCATCAACTTCGGCATTCTCATTAATATCGATCTGCATAACGAAATGAAGTTCATCCTGCTTTGTAAAAAATCGCACCATTTTTATCAAAAATAACACTGGCTTTGGAATGACTACTCTATGCTGACATCATCAATAACTAACATACCATAGAAGCTTCCAATAGTTCTGACTTTTGCCGGTGCCAATCCAACAAGACCTATATGTGTTGTGGCCAAACAGGTCATCTTAAGCTTACGAAAAGCATCTTCTCGCATCAGTGATACTTGAGCACCAGTGTCTATTAACGCCTGAAATGACAAATTATTAAAAATCACGATTTAAGAATTTAATATTGAGATTGTATTTGCTGCTTTTGGTTGAATTTTGTTTGGGCATGTGGGTGCCATGTGTCCAGCTCCATTGCATGAAAAACATTTTGTTTCAGATTTAAAATCTTTTCGTTGGTGCTCCGTTGACCCACAATTGACAATTGAAACAACGATACGGACGATGATTAGGATTCTTTTTATTCGCTCCACCACTGCTTCGAAATTTGTCGGCTCCCACGTTTCTGCTGCTGATGTTGTTGCCACCAAAATTACCAACACCACTTGAATTACCAGCTTTGCAAACCCTCTTATATACCTCATACTGCTCCTTCAGCTGCGCTATAATTTTACAGTTGTACAACAACATTTTACCTTCGCCAGAACCTGGAAAGGGAACTTTCGTCAATCTCTGCAAGTTGACCCAGCTCCTGCATCTTGTAGACGTACTCACGAAAACGCTCACTCTTGTTCATCTTTCTGATCTTTTCGAACTCTGTGCACAGCTTTGCCTTAAAATCAGCATACGAAGAGCATTTGCACGTGCGAATGAAAATGCGTGCAGATCCAGAAAGTTGTTTTTTTGCAAAAACATATTTCTCTATGTCGGACCAATTCAAAAGATCAGCAAGTTCCTCAACTTCTGCTAGCCACGTTTTGAATGAAACGTTTTCTTAGCCACTGAAAGGAGATAACAAATTTTCGATGTCTTTTACTCCGAGACGACTCATTGATTCTCCAGCCTTATAACTCTGAAGCGCCATCATCTGTTCGCTCTTCTGCTCCAGATCTACTTGATTATTATTGCTCTCAAACTCGGATTTACTTTTCTCCTCCAACGCCTTATCAAGTGTATCAACCAACACTGCTTTTACACCTGTAATATCTAAGCCAAGACTTTCAAGTTTTTCTTTTAATTGATCGACAGTGAGATTTTTCGACATTATAGAAAAATTATTATTATTTTTTTTTGTTGAGCCCCCAAATATGTAGGAATAAAAAGGCTTCTTTCTTATTAATTAAGTAATTCATTCAAACAGTTTTAAATTTAATATTTTAATTAAGTAATAGAGATTGCAAAAACATCTTTTTAACAGCAGATTTAAGTTGAACGGCTTAAGACAAAAACAGCAATAATTTCTCGTCTGACTTTACGGCTTTTTATATCATTCGTTTATGGTAAACGATTAAGATGATAATGATGATGTTCGATGTCAGTCGATTATATGTTGAGTTGATGCAGTGAGTCAATAATGATATCCTACATACGTTTAAATATTAGGGAAGTTAGACAAAAATTATTTCTAACAGCTAATAAGACTTCGTCATCTACTATTAGCTTTTTAAGAGTACTTGGTAAAAAAATCCCATGTCTAAGGCCGTAGCGTTTCTGTGGAAACGAATATAAAGTATGAAAAAGCCTGAGAATTATTGGGTACTGATTCAAACTGTCTAGGTACGAACTGATTGTTCATGTTGACTGGAATAATTATTGCTAAACTCGATTCTGAAAATTGAGGTGTGGGTTCTTATGAACCTTAATGGCAATGGCAGCTATTTCTTACAGGTTTAAACTGGCTTGGAAATGGAGGACAATATCATGGGATCGCAGTTATGCACGGTGTATCTAAATCTACAGTTTGAAAATCGGTACATCGTGTTTGTGCGGCTATTGTTGATGCTTTTTTTGAAAATAGTGTCATAGGAATACTAAAGCATTTGTGAAAGGCTCTTTAATATTGCAGGTTAATACAATCTTCCTTAAAAACGTATGTATTTATGTATGTTTACGGATGTATCGATGGGACTCTAATTAAAATTGATTCATCTAATGAGTTTGAATCAGCGTATGTCGATAGACACGGTAACCACTCGATTAATTGTATGTTGGTTTGCGGTCCGATTATACATTTTATAACGCATAAGTTAATTGCCCGGGAAGTGTTCATGATGCGCGAGTACCTACTCGAAAGAAGTCCGTTGTATTCAACTTTTGAAAACGGTGTTCGGCCTTTTCCTCATTGCACTTTACTTGGGGATACGAGATACCCGTTAAAACATTGGCTGATGAAACCCGTCGCGAGAACCTCATCTTCAGTGATTGAAAGTTATATAGAGCGCACAAATCAACTCGAAGGATAATAGGGAATTCGACTGGTATTTTAACAAAATAAAATTTCCTTGTCTTAATCATTTGATAGTGCAACCACGAAGGGCAACTCCAATTATAAAGTGCTGCATAATGTTGACCAACATTTGGCAAAAAGATGACACAAATAACAACTTTGAAGTGTGAACAGAACATTGACAACTAGGATGGCCAAAACGCATTCAAATATTACTTAAACTATTTTTCCAAAAATTAAAAACAAAAAACTGCTTCAAAACATAATTTTTGTTTTATTTTCCGTTTTTTTATTTTATTATTCTTATTTATTTACAAATTATGAAATTCAATAATGTTTTCGTAATCACTTTCTGTATCCCTCCACCTCCACTCGTTACTCTTTTCGTTGTTCGTGAGTAGTTTTGTTGTGAAGTGGCTTCTTGATGAGTCCAATTCCTTTTCTTTTTTAACTAACTGCAGATTGTACATCTCTAACTCTAACCTTTTTTTTAGAGAGAAGATAATGCCTGTATCTTCAGTTTGTTGTAGAGTGCGCTTCTTTCCAAATAAAATTATAAATTTCAATTATTTTTTATAAAGGCAGCACGTTTTTTAAACATGACAAAGCAAATAACTATTGAACAACGTGAAATTGTCCTAATTAATCACAGGAATGAACTTTCTCGGATTAAAATTGTCAATATTCCAGACGGCACGGTCAAGACCATAATCCACCGTTTTGTTTTTGAAAACCGTGTAGAAAATAAGGGAAGAAAAGCTTCGAACAAAATATTTACTGCGTCAGATGACAGATACATAGTGCGCAAAGTGAAGCTAAACACCAAGTTATCGGCACCAGAACTGACTAGTGAGGTGGAAAACGAGCTCGGAAAGTTTTGCTCTCCCGAAACTATGAGCCCCATTTTGAGGAATAACGAGTTTAATGGAAGAGTTGCTTGAAAAAAGTCTTTCATTAACAAGAAAAACCGAGATAGTCGTTTAAGGTTCGCAAAAGAACAAATTAAAAAGGATGCTAGCTTTTGGGACCAAGGTATATCTGCGGACGAGTCAAAGTTCAACATTTTCAGATCCGATAGGCGATCTTATGTCTGGCGCAAACCAAATACAGAGCTCCAGGATAAAAATCTTAGAGCAAATGTGAAGCATGGAGGTGGACATGTCATGGTTTGGGCCTGCATGTCAGCAGTCGGATTTGGGAAGCTGGAGTTCATCGAGAATACAATGGATAAAATGGTGTACCTCAATATTCTCAAAAAAAAAAAAATTTAAATATCTACCTATCTACGACTCCCGTAATTTAGGAGGTGCTTTATTATCTCAACAGGTTGCTTAAAATTTGACATTCGGTTCAGCTATACCTCATCTATGTATTACAGCCAGCTAAGTACCCATGTCATCCTTAAATGGCAACAAGCTTGGATTGAGGGAAATTGCTTCCTGCAATATGGTATGTTATTGGCAGTATCTAAAATGAAAACACAGACCATAAAATAAATCAATTTTTGTTGTACATCTTTCACTGCAATTTGACTTCCTTTTTATTCAATGAAGTGAACTTATATATACTCTCTACATTATAAAGGTTTTTGGCCTGAAAAATATCAATTTATGTTGAATATCAAAACAATTACTCTTAAAATCCGAAACCCATTGTTTTGTTTTGCAAAATTGATTGTCATTTTTGACAGGTCACAAAAATTCCATAAGTTGTTATTCACCAATAGCGAACTTGAAAAAGTTCACCTCAAATAAAATTTTAGGTTGTTTTAGGCAAGACCGGTACCGGTCGGTTCTCTTGGTAAGTATATTTCTCTAATGGTCACGCGGTTGCTGGTCTTGGATACCTTCGACAGTAGGCGAATCCTTACCAATAATATCGATAATGATATTATCCAGATCCGTCAGTTTTGCACGAGCACACCCACCGGTTTTCCTACTGTTGTCAATCTTGGTCTGAAAACAATATTCACAAATTTTTAATAAATGCATGCTGTCTAACTTATTGCAAAATGCTAGACATGTGCATTCAAGAGGACACAAGCGTCCACAGGTTTTTCTCAAAACCCACCTCTGTCTATCAACTCCTACTCTCACCTCCACGTCGGAACATCGGGTGCCTAGTACCTCAACTGGGGATTGGGTCCCAACCCCAGTGGAAAGTTGTTGGGGGTAGCAAACGAGAGAGGGGGAGAGGTGTTTCCACTAAGGCACCTCTCCTTATCCAGACGGTGGCGTCTACAGTTCCAGTAAGGTTGAACTACTTAGTGAACACATTATAAGGCTTCTTCGACATATTCGAACCCCAGGCCTGTAAGAAGCGGTTTATCCGGCTCCTCATCCTTGGAGTTATACTTAGGATCTGGCCCTCCAGGTTGGGGGTTGTGCTGTCGGAGTGACTTCCTGGCCACGTAAAAAATACCTTTAGTTGCGAAGCACCAACAAGCCTCGGATACGGACGGATTCACTGTTACCGTCATCGAAGAAGTGCGATGGGATGGACCGGGCAAACGCAAACTAAAAGACTGCGATATATACTACGGCGACTGCTACCGAGAACAAAGACACCGTCTATTTAGGTGTGGATTTGTTGTTAGAACTAGACACAGGCAAAAAATCTTGAGTTTCAGCAGTGTGAGCGAGCGCATCACGACAATCCGCATCACGGCTTAATTCGCCAACATAAGCCTCATATGCGCGCATGCCCCAACAGAGGAGAAAGATGAAGACACCAAAGACATATTCTTCGAGCTCTTGGAAAAGACATATGAGCAGTGCCCTGGCTATGACATTAAAATTGTCTTAGGAGATTTTAATGCCAAGCTAGAAAGAGAAGACATTTTTGGTGGCATAATCGGGAGATACAGCCAGCACGACACTACCTCCGACAACGGATTCAGGCTGGTCGATTTCGCTGCGGGGCGAGACGTTCTGGTAGCTAGTACGCAGTTCACGCATCTTAATATTCACAAGGGGACATGGAAATCTCCTGATCAATCAACCGTCAACCAGATTGACGCACGACACTTCTCCAGTATCCAGGATATCCGAACATTCCGAGAGGCCAACATTGACTCGGACCACTACCTCGTTGTAGCCAAGGTACGGCTACGGATATCCCGATCCAAGCCAAAACAAGAAAGTACTGTGAGAAGATTCGACGCTAGACGGTTACAATCGCAAGAGACTGTCCTTTTGCGATCGAGTCTCTAATAACCTCTTAAGGAGTCCTATGCTGCCTGCATTTAGAATTGGAAACCAAACCAACATTGCCTTGCAGCCATCAGAGATACCGCCTCTGAAGTGCTAGGTTTCACACGGCCACAACAGCGAAACCCCTGGTTTGACGAAGAATGCCGGCAAGCGCACGCAGGGAAACAAGAGGCATACAAAACGGTGCTGCACAAAAGGACCAAAGCTGCTTGCGACCTCTACGAGCAGAAGAGAAGAGAGGAACATCGGCTTCTTAGATGGAAAAAAGACAGCATGAGAAGCGCGCGATCGAGGAGATAGAGGAATGTCATAACAGGAATGAGGTTCGTAAATTTTACCCGAAGGTAAATAAAAAATCCCAATGGTACAAGTCACGAACCGAAGCCTGTAAGGACGATCAGGGAAACATCGTAGTGTAACCGATGTCAATGTGGAGTATATGGAAGGACCACTTCTCCAAATTATATAACGACAAGGACGTACCGAATTCCGCTGTAAGCGAGATAGAACCACTCAACCTAGGCGACCAACGCAAATCAACAATTCCGCCTACCCTACGAAGTGAAGATAGCTATATCTAAACTTAAGTCAAACAAAGCTGCTGGAGCTGACGGCATCGCTGCCGAACTATTCAAAGCAGCAGGCGATTACTTGGTACGGAGCATGCACCAACTCATCTGCAAAATATGGTCGGAAGAAAGCATGCCCGATGAGTGGAATCTCATGTATATGTATCTGCCCGATACATAAGAAAGGAGACCCTCTAAACTGCGCCAACTACAGAGGCATCAGTCTCCTTAACATTGCGTATAAGATCCTCTCTACCGTATTATGTGAACGTCTGAAGCCATTCGTCAACAACCTGATTGGTCCTTATCAGTGTGGCTTCAGACCAGGAAAGTCCACTATCGGCCAAATATTCACACTACGGCAGATCTTGAAAAAAACCCATCGATTTTAAAGCCGCGTATGAAAGCATCCACAGGGAAGAGCTCTACAGAGCAATGTCTAGTTTTGGCATACCTGTCAAACTTATCAAGCTCGGAAAAGATCTCACCGATGCATTTGATGTCAAAAAAGGTTTTAGACAAGGCGATGCACTGTCATGCGACTTCTTCAACATCGTTCTGGAAAGAATTGGGCAAAACTCAACCGTCAACACTAGGGGCACAGTCTTCCAAAGGTCCATCCAATTACTCGGATACGCAGTTGATATTGACATAGTTGTAAGATCAAAGCGTGATGTCAGTGGAGCGTTTTTGAGCATTGCGACGGAAGCGAAGAAGATGGGTTTAGTGGTCAATGAGGGCAAGACCAAGTATATGCTGTCATCAAGAAAGGACACTGAACAACGACGTTTTGGACAAAACGTCACCATGGACAGCTATAACTTTAAGGTAGTTATGGACTTTGTCTACCTAGGCACCGCTATAAACTCAGACAACGACACCAGCGCTGAAATCAAATAAAGAATAACTTGCAAATCGCTGCTTCTTTGGACTTAAAAGGCAATTGAGAAGTGAAGTCCTCTCTCGAGCATCTTAAATCACCATATATAAGGCAAAGGCACTCATCATCCCGGTTGTCATTTATGGAGCTTAGGCCTGAACCCTGTCAAAGAAAGATGAGAGCGTCTTAGGATGCTTCAAGAGAAAAATTCTTCGGGTGATTTTTGATCCCGTACGCATAGATGGAGAATGGAGGAGAAGATTATAACGACGAACTGTACGGGCTGTACAGCGACACTGACCTAGTTAGCAGAATTAAAGTCCAACGGCTTAGATGGCTAGGTCATGTAGAGCGGATGGACATCAACGCTCCAGCCCAGAAGGTATTCGAATCCAATCCCGAGGGATGGCGCATTAAACATTTTGTTTTTTCGACTTTTTTCCAATATCCAACACAATGTGGTCGGCTTGCTATTGGGATAGGTAGAAAGACTTGTTCAAGGTGGCCAGGAACGGACTTTCACCTCGAGGTTACCATAATTTAAGCTAAAAGAACAAATCATTCGGCGTGTTTATAATGTTCTATAAAAGAATAAACAATTATTTTCAAAGTTCAACTTTATTTTTGTACGAAAAAAAATATCATTTTGGAATTCTTTATGATTGCTTCATTAGATTTTGCCATTAATTTATATGTCATTTTAGTTATTTGTTACACATTCATATTATTATACTAAATACATTTTTATTTTATTTATTAAAAAGGCATTAATTTGTATTTAATACATTAAACTTTTATAATATAAAAATTATGCATCTTTTAATATACATATATAATAATAACTATTTTATTAAAAAACACATTTATTTCTTCATTTTGTATATGAAGTTAAAATTAAGAATATACATTATTAATATATTTATATATATATACGATTAAAGATCATTTAGGAATAAATAACATAAAAAAATATTCTAACTATACTTATGTGAATACATATTACATTTAATATTTTATTATTTTTCATAATATACGAAAGTATATAATGGATTTTATTAATAATATCTATAATATAAATACTAATTCTGCATATTATCATAAATTTGAAAACATGAAGCAAAGAGCAATTTAGGTATGCATTTGACTTGATTTCGAATATTATGTTTTTTAAAGCATAAGAATAGCTCTTAAGAGAGATTAAACAAATAAAAAAAATTAAACATTTATAAACAATTTTGCATGATAAATCCAATGAATATTGATCAACAATAAAAATAATAATTAATACGATTAAACTCAAATAATAATCAGCTCTCCTTTCACGAATGCCAATTCAATCGTAATCGGGATTTTTCGGGATTCGTAAAAGCCTCCGAGAACGATGTAATAATTCGTGACAGGGCAGGGTTTAATAATTGATTTTGAAAAACGAAAACGAGAAAAATTGAACAGATATCCAAGTAATAACACATCCACACATACAGTTAAAGAACACTCACACAACACGCACACAATACAAACAAAGAGTGTTATACAAGGTCAGTTTTTGAACAACTAAGAGATGCGAAGACGTTTTTGAAGTTTTGAAGTTTTGCATTTTTGCGAGCGCATCGTCATTTATGTTTCTCGAATGAAACAAAAATTTGAAACGAACAAACATCGAAGTTTTTTTTGTTTTTTGGTGTTTTTTGAAATCCTGAAAGAAAAGAAAAGTTTTAAATTCCAAAATTTCAACTTATGTTTTGATATTTCATTGAATTCTTACCCAAAATAAATAAGTCGTAGTAAATATCCAATATCCATGGCCATTGGCAAAAAGAATCTTATTTCTTTTCCTTTTTCCTGCAAATAATAATAACAATAATTTTAAATTTAATTTATAAGAAAAGTATTGTTTTTGTTTTGGAATATTTAACAAAATATATATACAAAATTTCTACATACTCTTAAAGTAATATATCAAAACTTAAAATCAAATACTAGTTAAAAATAAAACAAAAAAAAAGATGCAAAATCAAAACTTAGGAAGCTTTAGAAATTATATACATTGTTTTTAGAAGCTTACCTTTACCATCTTTTTTGCTTGGCTAAATAATGTTAGTATTCTGTTTTTTGATTTTGAAAACTTACTCATACCTAAAATTTTTGAAGGGGGTCCTTAAAGTTCCAATTATATTAGTTGAGATGGTTTTAAATTTGTAGGATTAATTTTTGTTTTGGGGGAACGTAGTCTAATCACGGTCAATGGGCAATGGCGGTCATTGCATTTTTGCCCTAACTAACGCGAAGTTAGTTGCGATTTTGATTGCATATGATGGAGAAGAATAAGGTAAATATTTTGACGTTCGAAAAGTTCGAATTCATGGCAAACTGTGATTAAAAATCGAAAATAACGAAATTCACTACTGCTGATCTTATTATTAGCCGAACAAAAATCAGTGTACATTTGTTATTATTAAAGAAACAAACATTTTAAGTAGGTTCACTAATATTTAAAAAAAATATCAATGCATTTTTCTGAAAAAAATTTGTTTGTGGTGACAAATGATAGGTATTGGAAAATAACGGTCAAGTGACCGTCATTAAAATTATAAATTTATTTTCAATTTCTTTATTTCAGTATGACAAGAAATCGCAAAACAACGTCCAATAAGGCTCTTTGGACAGATAACGATTTAAAGAATGACATCAGGGCCCATTCAAATGGCCTAAAAATGAGAGTTGCGGCAAAAAAATACAAAATTCCCTTCTCCAGTCTGCAACAACGCATTAAAAATGGCATTTTAAAGCCACCTTCTATGGGAAGAAACCCAATTTTTACACAGCAACAAGAAAAAGAAATTGTTGACCAGGTTGTTCTTCTTGGCAAGCTGTTTTACGGCGTTAGCGCTTTGCAGCTCCAAAAACATGTTTACGATTAGCTGGAGTAGAATGGATTAAAAATTTTTTGGGTCGAAACCCAATAGTAGCTATTCGCAAGGCTAAATCAACAAGTCTGAATCGCGTTTCAGCATTCAACAAGGTTGAGGTTTCCCTCTTTTATCAACAGCTTGAAAACTTGATGGAAAAACACAAGTTCACGCCAAACAACATTTACAATGCGGACGAACTTGGATAACAACGGTTGTTGATCCGGGGAAAATCTTAGGCCAAAAAGGACAAAGAAGAGTGAGTGCTGTAACGAGTGGTGAACGAGGAAAAAATCTACCCGTGATGTGTGCCATGAGTGCTTCAGGAACATATGTTCCTCCAATGTTTATTTTCCCGAGAGCAAGAGTGTCTCCTCTTTTGGAGAAAGGTGGTCCACCTGGTGCTCTCTACACCATCTCCAAAAACGGTTGGATAACTGAAGATATTTTCAACTACTGGCTGAAGCACTTCCGCTCATGCGCTATACCCACCGAAGAAAACAATGTTCTCTTAATAGTTGATAACCACAGCAGCCATATATCACTTGTATCCTATAATTTTTGCAGGAATAACTTCATTGTCATGCTACCGATTCCTCCCCACAATTCTCATCGACTTCAGCCTCTTGACGTGTCATTTTATGGTCCTCTTAAGGCTGCTTACAGGCAGGAAGTAAATTTCTATATGAAATCATATGAAGTAGCATCCCTATTTAAAAATGTAACATGGTAAGGTGACCAACATAAATAAAGGAATTGCGGGGTTCCGAGCAACAGGAATCTATCCGTTAGTGTTCAAAGAAGATGAGTTTTTTGCTGATGATTTAACAACATCTGAACCAATAGATGTTAAAAATTATATTAAAGTGTCGTCAAATGCTTCAGAACCTCAAGTTAATACATCAGCATTAATTACAGATCCATTAGAGATTCCGTCAACGTCAAAATCTGCTTTCGTTGATTCATTAAACCTCTCGAACGGTACCTATTGTCTTTTTTTTCTTTTTCAGCTGAGACTCCTCAAACCGTTTCTTGGACACCATTCTCGTCCGTGGCTTCAACACCAAAAACTGATGCGGGTCATGTAGTTTCAATGCCTAGGCGTCTTAAACAGCATTCATCTGTTTTGACAGCAACACCAATGAAAGAAATTTTAATCGAAAAAGAGAAGAGAAGTAAAAATTTCGAAACAAAAGCCAATGCAACCGAAAAAAGAGAAAACGCATATCCGTCAAATATTTACAGAAAGCTCTGACGAAGAAAGTAGTGAGATAGGCCAAAATAAATGTTTGGTGTGTGCGAATTTTGGGCAAAATAACGAATTATGGTTTCGTTGCACTTTGTGTGGGAGGTGGGCCCACGCAGAATGCTCAGGGTGGGAGTCCGCAAAGGGATATAAATGTGACATGTGTGTATATAATATTTTCCCATAATTATATGTATTTTTATCTTTAATTAAAGTAAAAATTGAATTATTTTGTAGACAATAATTGTCTGACTGTGATTACCCGTAATTTCCCACTATTTTGGGCAATGACGGTCAGATTGGACTTTTTTAAAACTTCGCTTTTTATGAAAGTGTATGTCATTGATGATTTGTTCCTTCTGAGAAACTTAAAGAATTGAATAATTTATGTTTTTTGATCAAAATAAAAAAATTGTGCGACATTTTAACGGAGTTTTCATAATTTCTCCTTAAGTGACCGTCATTCGACCACCTTCCAAAAAATCTCTGGTGGAGGCTAAGTCGCAGCGGGCTAGGAAAATTTTCGCCAAAACATTCCACAATGTGGAAATCGTTGTTCCAGTGAACGAACCACAACAGTGGGTTATCGCAACATGATGAACAGCGTTCCAACATCAAGAAAATCTTCAGAGCATTGCACAAACGAGGCGAGTCCTCAAAGGAAGAAGCCAAAGTGATAGTCATGGAGAAATTACGGCCCATCATAACAGCTTCAGTGATCGCTTTAGATGAGTGTGATTTTGGTACGAATTTGGAACTAGGAATTCAGCTTTTTTGCTCTGGCCATAAGGACCTACACGAAGTCGTTCAGAATCTTCTCAACCCCCCCCATAAGTTGCTAAGTCAGCCACAATATATGAGAATTCTGAAGGCACATTTGGCCAACAGAAGCAATAAGCTCAGTATTTAGGATTGAATTTGTTGTTAAAGAAGAAGTAAATGTTTTAAATAGAATTCATTTTTAATGTAACAATTTTGTTTGTTGTTGATTCTATGATATATTTTCTAGACAATTGGCTTCTCCTTAGTGAATTGTTCGGACCGGTTGAAGTGAACTAAGAGGATAGCTGCAGCCAAGCAAGCTTGTACTTCTCGTTGGTTCATGTCGTAAGTCCATTCAACCCGTCCCCAGAACTTCAGTTGAAGCTCTTAATCTAGACGAGCTAGTGTTACGTTTAAATCAATTTGAATTGGTTATTTTATTTTTACAAATAATTTTGCGAAGAACAAAACTTTTTACTCAAAAATGTTGTCATCAATACAAAATCTTACAGCCGGTGTTAAACAAATTTAAATGTCAAATGAAAACGTGTAAATGTTAGGTGTGAACGATTTTCGGGTTTTCGAAAACATTTGGCCGAAAACCCGGTTTTCGGTTTGGTGTGAAAAGGCTATAAGTTTCAAATTTTGTATGAAGAATGATTACATGGATTGTGTGGTAACCAAACGTCATTGTCAATGTTATAATCATAGAGGGTTTTCAACTTCCACTATTTTTGTATTCCATGGGGCAAAATAAATTGATTTTTGATTTAAGATCAAATCCACAGATTTGCCCCTCTTTGTAATAATGCTTATACAATATTTAAAAAATGTTAAGTTTTAAATTTGATAGCTCCACCGCGCTCGTTAATACGTATCAAAAGTTGCACTAATACAAAGACGAGAATAAAAAAAAATAATTCCAATCGCGTTCCATGAGCCACGAAAAAAATCAATTTTTAAAATTAATCTCAATTCACATGTTGCATCATGTCTTCTGTTTACCTATGGTTTAATAAAACTACAAGAATTTTTGTTAAAGAAAACAATACATAAATTTTATCGAATAGTTCTGAAAAAAGTTAATCAACTAAAGTGATTGGTTTTTAATTGAATACATTTTTTGATTTTTGGCACCTTTAAATATAATATGAAATAATTTTTGTGAACGTAAAAAACAATACCTGTGTTTTGTTGGAAAATCTATCAATTGTATAGGAGGATTTTACACGAATAACAAAAACAATATCCGCAGTATAAATACTGCCGATAAAAGTTAAAGTAGAATCTTACTATGGATGGGTTTTTGACATTAATACGAGTCTCGAATGGATCTTATGTGATTTCGTTCTCAAATTTTGGTACGATATTTGTATCTGGATTGCTGTGTTCGTTGAGTAGTTGTGCATTTGGAATCATGTGTGTTTTCCATTGGGGAAAAAGTAAATCTATTACTGTTGATATTATTTAGTTTTGTTAATGAAAATTGACTACTGGGCTTTTTTTGCAAGAGAAAACTATAGAAAAAACAATTAAGTTTAGCTATGTTTCCACCGAAGGTTTATCTTAGTTTAGATTAAATTAATATTTTTGGTGTTTCCACCGAACAAGAAGATTTAAAAATAATTAAGTTTGACAGCACTTCCTTAAATGAAAATGGTGTTTCGATGTTTCTTATGAAGTGCAAGTGAGATAGTTTGATTTGTTTTAAATATAGAGAACAGCACCATATAAGATAATGCTACCTACTACATTTTTTTGATTTGGTTAAAACCTAATTATATTTGTTGTACACAAACATGCATATAAACAGACCAAAATGCATGATCTGTAAAACCAACTTCTCCCACAGGTTTTTCTTCACAAATTTTGACTTGACTACGATCCCCGACCGGAATCGAGTCGAATCAATCTCATTTCAACTCGATTCTGGTATATAAAGAATTGAGGCGAGCTTCAAGCTCGCTTCAACACCACATGTTAATGTAGTAGTTTACGAACAAACCCCCTTCTTGAAGTTTTTATTTTATGTCAAAGCTGCAATTGTTAAATGTACTTTTTATAGAATCTCAATTTCCAGATGTTTTTTTACCATTTCTTCCTGAAAATTGTCCATTTTATTAGTTTTAGTATTTTTTTTTATTATTAGTGACAATATGAGGAATTTATGGCCAAAGAAAAATACAGTTTCGTTTGACGAAACTGGGACCAATTTCATAAACATTGACAATTGCGGTGACATGTGACAATTTGTGAATAAAAAACTTGACAGTTGTTGAGATCTGTTCCATAAACAATTTGGCAAACTTTGAAAGGAAATTTTCTGGAATTTCCGAAAAACTTGTCCTGACAGTTCTTAAAAATTATAATTTACATATTTGTCAGTATTTCATTGGCAATTGCCACAGGAAACTCATTTACTGTCAAGTGTTGACAATGAAAAGACCGAAAATAACTAACGATATATTTTTAAGTGAAGTATAAAAATGCCCAAAATTGTCATGCCGAATTTGTCAGCATCAATTTTAAGAAATAAAGATTTATCATAAACGTGTGACAAATTTTCAGAATTGTCATTTAAGTAGTCTTAAAATTGAGTTTGAGTGTGAAAATAGATTTGTTCTAAAAATCATTTGCGCTCTTAATCTCAAAGTGTCTGACACAGTAAATTGTGACAGCTTTCAAAAAGGTATTATTGGCTGTGTTCAATCTCAGAAAGATAGGGTTTCCGGATACCTTTTTGTTAGTGTTTTACGTGTAAAATAACAACCGATCAAAAACAGCTGAGATGTCATAAAAGGAATCTAAGGGTACCCAAGAATTTCTGGGGTATGTAGATATCTGACAGAACAGCTGATTCAACACATGGTTGAATTTCAAGAAACTTGAAAATTGATTTCATCTTTTTGTATTTGTTGGTAAACAAAAAGATACAAAATGTTAGTTGAAGTTATATTTGAGGATGTTTTGTGCATAATAGAATAGTAAACATTTAATCGTATAGAATTCTAATTGAGCTAAGAGGAAATTTAACATAGATTAATAAAGATTAAGGTTATCTCTTATTTATTAAATTGTTACGCACCTATTAATTCATCATAGTCCGACGAATTAGTTGTTTCTCTGTTTGTAGCGAACAGTAGAAAATAACTTTTATTTTTTGACAGCTATCTCAATACAGCTATCCAACTCGTTTAACAAGGTATCTAAAAATCCACCTATCCAAGATAACCTATCCAACACGAGATTGAACGCAGCCATTGAAGTTTTAGAACCGAAGAACGTGGTTCTACGTAAGTTTTTTTTGTCGTGATTTTTGGCATTCTAGATTCTTCAATGCAGAAGTCCATTATTTTTTTCGATTCACTTCGGTATTATCAACTTTAAAATACGAATCGAATTATATTTCCAAAATCTCCAGATAATTGACAGCTGATTGCCAGGCACTTTTTGTTTTACATAAGGCGTTTTTCTTTTAAATCTCAGCCCAGAGCAGTGATCAGATCCTGAGAAAGCCGAGTTTACGAGTTCAGCCATAGGAATTCAATGCATGCCATCACAATAAAGCTTTGACCTCACGTTTCGTTTGACAATCGTAAGGAAAAGAACGTTATGTTACGTAATGTGACTCTAAAGCTAAACGGAAGCTCTAGTTCAAATTTTGCTGAACATTTTCTTTGTCTGGATAGCTTAACAGATGTAAAAAAAGAGAACAAACAAAATACATCTGCCATTGCAAAGATAGCCATTGATTAATAGAAAAAGTTAAAAGATAAGTTACTGAAATATACATAGAACAACTATATAATTTTTTCATAAACACGTTTTATACATATTAGTAGAACACAAAATGAGCTTCGAAAAACTCCTCATAGATTGAGCTCCCGGACCCACCAACGTCTCTTAGTCAGCGCTTCTTCTTGCTCCATGAGGAATAAGTTCAATTTTTTCGATTTCGAAATTCATATCTTTTACTGCTCTTTTGAGAAAAATTAACAGCTACTAATGACAGAAGTGACATTTTAGAAATGACATATTAAAAATGTCAGACGAAGCCGAAACTGAAGCGTGTTTGTGCTTCAGCCATTAGAGACTTTTTCAATTGAATGTATCATGTTGCCAAACGGCTCAAAACTGGAGTTCCTTACAATAAAAATTTCACTGTAAGGATTATCATTAATTATGTAAGTCTTATCTAGTCATATAAATAGTTAATTTCGTCCATAAGGTTTGGACCAGGATGAGAATAAAAGCCAAAGGGTAAGTTCAGACAACATAAGAGACTTAGTTTTCAGTCAACTGCATTCTTTGAACGCACATTTTGACCAAGGCAACTAGTTAGCTTTTCAAGTGTCAAACTTGGGACTTCACTTCACTAATCTCTACCTTGAGTTTATTGTAAAAAAAACTATACAAAACATTGTCTACAAAACACACATCGGGCAAGTTACAAGAAATATTACTTATTTCATTTCAACATTAAAAACAATTGGGCAGTAAATAAATGAGTAATAAAGTTGAACTTTCAGTTGAATGAAAAAAACATTATCAACTGTCATTATGACATAAGTAGACTTGACTTGATAGTCAATCATATGCTAGAATGATTGGCCTTACCATCTAGTCCCTTATGTCACCTGAACCTGCCCAAAGAAAAAGATAACAAAGACGGGTAGTTTAAAATAAGCCCTGTTGGAAATCTCCAGGGAAATTTTTTTTCCCTTCCGACTAGCTCAATTTGGACAACGGAAAAAATACACAATTGAGCAATGCGTTAAAGTTATGAAGGTTTATTATAAAAATGAGCGTTCAAATCAAAATGCATCTTGCAAAATCGTATAAAAGTTTAAGCAAACCGGGTCGGGTATTGTCAGAATGGTAGCCCAAAATGGCAACAGTGGATGATCAATTTTTGAAGAAAAACATCTTCGGTGATGAGGCACATTTTTACCTCAGTAGATTCGTCAATAAGCAGAGTTGCCCTATTTGGGCATAATAAACCAAGAGTGATTGTCGAAAAACCAATGCACTCACAAAAAGTAACTGGTGCCGTTTATGGGCTGCCGTATTTTTTCCAAAATGAAGCTATCGTAAGGTAAGAAAGACCTTTTTACGGCCCGAATGAAAGGTATGGATGTGGGCGATATGTGGTTTCAACAGGACGGTGCCACTTGCCACGCAGCTCTTTTTCGGGACAAATTCAATAGCCGTGTTCTCTCACGTGGTGGAGATATAAATTGGCGGCCACGATCATGTGAGTTGATATCGTTGGACTTCTTTCTTTGGGGTTAATTGAAAGATTGTTGCGATAGGTATAGGTCGACAAGCCACCAATAATTCAACTGCTAAAGAAAGAGATAATTCGGCACATTAAGGGCATAGAACTTCAATTATGCCTCAGCGTTATTGAAACTTGGACCATCGGAAGGGGATGTGCCGCCGAGGTCAGTGCGACAATTTGTTCCACACATAATTGAACCATACCAATATTATCATAATAAAAGAAAAGTACATTAATTTCCTAAATACATTGAGCGGTTTTTTGACTGCTATTCTAACTTGGCTCAAGAGGATGGAAAAACGACGTTTCATCTGGCCAAAAACTAGTTCAATTATTACTCTTTGTCTTTCCTGAGCATGGGTCGAATTGTAATTCCGCTCACGAGCATATCTTGGTTCGTCAAAAAGAGTAATTCCATATCCGCTATCACCAATGAGACAAACATCACCATCATATCGGCCCTGGCCATTGAGCGTCCACACTTTTAATTTTTTCATTAGCGTCACAAGTCATCTGAATGTTTATTGTTGTTTTTCCTTTTCTGTTCACATACTCGTCACCGAATTCCGAAGATTTCATAATATGCACATGCAATCTAGCACCAATGACAGTCGGAAAGCGGTCTTGGCCTGATCCATATCAACACCACTTTGGAATCCTGGATCACTAACGTATCTAAGAAAAATGTTCATCTTTTTCCGTGCAATTAATCCTCCACCCCTTGAATCAGTGTTTTCAAGAAGTAATAGTCCCTTAGATAGATCGGGACTTATATCACGCCGGTCTCTTTAACGTTTCACACCACGCAGGTTCATAAATGTAGCCATCTTTAGTGTACAAGTACGACTGCAAGTCTAGGGTTGGGTTGACTTGCGAACAGACGAATATTTACTTGCTACAGAAGTATATACTTGCGTTTATTCACACCAAAATCGGCATTTTTCTGGGTTTTACTAGGCTCTCAAGTATTTACTCGTGAGTAAGAGTAAATACTTGTTGTATTCACTTCAATTTTAGCGTTTACTTGTTATTTTGATAAGTTCAAGTATTTACTTGTCCTACTCGTTTTTATTCACACCGCTCATTGTGTTTTATTCAAAATCAACATCGGCCCTTTTTAGTATCGTTGGATTCCCTGGAAATTAATTTCCTTTGAACAAAAAGCCAATGCAAAGAGACTTTCAAATTTCCCTGGACATTTTTATCCCGATACCAATTACTTCCAAGGGAATTTTTGGAATATGTGTGTTATAACACTCAGACTTTCTGTATGCTGCGTGTTTCGCATATTTCCTTTTGAACACCTATCCCGTCAATCTCGCATTATTACACTCGGATGTTTTTCGGTTGCTTGTTTTTGACACTTAAGCCATATAAATCTGCAGGTCCTAGTGGTATAATTCCAGCTGAACTGCAAGAAAATGCAAGTGTTCTAATACCCATCCTAGAAAATATCTTCAAGGGATGCCTTAAATTGGCATACATCCCGATGTCTTGGAGACAAGTTAAAGTCGTGTTTATTCCAAAAGCTAGAAAATCCAGACACGTTAACCCTAAAGACCTTAGACCTATCAGCTAATCATCATTCCTTCTCAAAACTTTTGAACGTTTGATCGATATCTACTTAAGGGCAAGTATTGATAGGTCCCTCCTTTCATAGTCTGAACACGCCTACAACAAAGTGAAATCAGTTGAAACGGCTCTACACAGTATAGTACGTACAATCGAATATTCCCTCCATCATAAAGAGTACACCTTAGTTGGCTTCTTAGATATAGAAAGTGCATTTAACAATGTCGACACATCTGCAATTGCACGTGTATTCACATCCACTTAAATTCTCTGAACAAGCAAAATACGTGGGTCTCATTTTGAATAAGAAATTAAGTTGGAAACATAATATTCAAGATGGAATAAACAAGGCCTGAGAGCCCTGTTCTCCAGTAAAAAGGCCATTGGTAATAAATGGGGCCTACAGCCCCGCATTACACACTGGCTATATATCTCGGTCAGAAGGCCGATCCTTACTTATGGAGTAGCTGAATGGTGGACGGCGCTAGATAGAGTGACCAATCGCGATAAACTCAGCAAAGTCCAACGAACAGCCTGCCTGTGTATGGGAGGAGCACTTCGCTCTACCCCCTCCTTCTCACTTGATGTTCTGTTTCATATCTAATGCCGCTGGACATTTTCAGCAAGCAAACGGCCGCTTATACAGCCATACGGCTTCAAGCCTCCTCTCTGTGGATCAATAATGAAATTCACCACACCACTATTTTGAACTCGTTCAGAACTATTTATAAACAGTAATATTGACTACACCATACCCCATCCTCAGTTTAATAACTATAGCTTCAAAGTGACTATACCTCCCAGGTCTTCTTGAGAGAATTCATCATTATTGAATGATGATCCTATAAACTTTTATACAGATAGATAAAAAACAGAGGATGGAGTTGGTGGGGGCTTATACTCAGATAGACTAAACTTAAGTCTCTCCTTTCGTCTAAACGATCATTGTAGCGTGTTTCAAGCTGAAATTCTGGCTATAAAAGAAGTCCTATTCTGGATTAGAGAAAAAGTTATATCAACTATCTTATCGGAAAGCCATGCTGCGTTAAGGTCCCTAGGCTCTATCTCCACTAACTTAATAACTATAGCTTCAAAGTGACTATACCTCCCAGGTCTTCTTGAGAGAATTCATCATTATTGAATGATGATCCTATAAACTTTTATACAGATAGATAAAAAACAGAGGATGGAGTTGGTGGGGGCTTATACTCAGATAGACTAAACTTAAGTCTCTCCTTTCGTCTAAACGATCATTGTAGCGTGTTTCAAGCTGAAATTCTGGCTATAAAAGAAGTCCTATTCTGGATTAGAGAAAAAGTTATATCAACTATCTTATCGGAAAGCCATGCTGCGTTAAGGTCCCTAGGCTCTATCTCCACTAACTCACTAACAGCCCTAAATTGTCGATCATCTCTTACGGAGATGGCTACACAGTTCAATATTCACCTTTTCTGGGTGGCAGGCCATAGAGACATTAGAGGAAATTGCAAAGCTGACGAACTTGCAAATAGCGGAACAACTTTAATTCTGCTGGTTCACAACGCTGGCATGGGTATCCCCTTAGCTACATGTAAACTCATGCTAAAGGAAGATACCATAGAGAACACAAACTTCAGGTGGAATAACACCACCACCTGTTTAGCAACAAAACTAATTTGTCTTAACCTTAGCGCCAGGCGCTCAAAACAATTAATCTCTATGAGTAGATTGCACTTTAGCTAGGTGTCCTGACTGGGCACTGCTTAATAGGAAGGCATGCTATTCGACTTGGAGCCCCTGCAAATGATTTTTGTACGAGTTGCATGGACGAGGAGGAGGAGACAATCTCTCATCTTCCGTGCACATGCCCTGCCTTATCACAAAGACGTAGAATCCACATTGGAGACTCCAACATTAACGATACCAGCGATCTAAAAAATTCTGACATTATTTGTCTTCTACGCTTTATTCGGAGCTCCAATAGGTTCGACGAGTTAAGCTGATCAACCGATCCATGTGGTATCACAACAGACCACACTTTGGTCTAAGTGTGTTGGACTTCCCAACCAACAGCCACTTTAACCTAACCTAACATAACCTATTTCGCCTGCTTTCCCTTTCGCACTTTTTTGCGTCTTTCTAAAAACTTCTCAGTGTAAGAACACACTAGCATTTACACTCACATATGGTCAGATTCAGAGAATATAAGGGACTTCCTTTGCCGTCAACTGCATTCTTTGAACGTACCAGTTAGTTTTTCAAGTGTCATAAACTTCAAACTCGGAACTTTACTTCACTAACATCTACTTTCAGTTGATCGTGCAGAACTACCAAACACATTATTGTCTACAAAACACTCCTCAGCTAAGATTTAAGTCCATCACGACTTATATTTTGTATTGTAAGGATATATTACTTAATTCTTTTCCAATTTGACAGGGAACCCTTTTACATAAAACATCAAATCAAATTGTGCATAAATTAAATTAATCATAGAGTGTAAAGTTGAACTTTCAGTTGAATTAAAAAACTTGATCAACTGTCAATGTGACATTAGTAGACTTCACTTGATAGTCAGGGAGATTTTTCTTGTTTAACTTTCCAGTCAACTTTCCAACAAAATTGGCTTAATCGAAAGGTAATTTTTTGGCAGCTGGCCAATTAGATAGTACAAACTTGCTTAACTTTCAAGTCTTCTGAACGTGACCAATGATCAAGAATAGAGGGAAAACTTTAATGACAAAGACCCCACTGACTTTTGCAAGAAATATTTCAATTTAAATTTAAGGAGGATTTCGCCAGTAAAATTCCCTAATCTATTGTAAAATAATAATCTCGATGAAATTACCACAAGACAAGATCGCGTCAATTTTAAAATAAAAATACAAACAATTGTATTTCGACAAACTAAACAAACACAAGTCATGATTATTATTGTTTAATGCCAACTCTTCGTAATGTGTATATTTAAGAATTCAATATATTTAATGTAAATTTTACAATAAATGCAAAGTCATTTTCTTATTCTTTGTTTTAATTTTACTTTTCTAACTTTCCCATTATAATGTATAAGATAATTTTCTTTCGTTTTCATTTGTTTTATTTTGTTTTATTTTTATTTTGTTTATGTTTTCATGTGTTTTTTTTTAATTAATTTTATTTTGGTTTTGTTTAATAAATCTATTGTTTGATGATTTTAAACTTAATATTTAACGTTTTATTTTTGTTTTTTGTTTGTTTTACTTTTGGAAAATATATAGAAACATACGAATATTTGAATTATTGAAATTTTATTTATAAACTTTCAGAATTGTTTATTTATTTATTTTGTATTTTATAACTATTCTAACTATTTTTGTTTTTGATCTACTGTTAATTCTAATACTTCTTTCTTAATTGTACAGTTGTTTTTTTTAATTTTTGTTTATAATTTTAATTAAAAGAATTCATTGCAAGTATGTAGTAGTTTTTTTTTTGTTAATTTCTACATAAAGTTATTTTGTGTTTTCTAAAATTATTATTATTATTAATTATTTTTTTATTTATGCAGTAATTGCATAAAACTTTATATAGTGTGTTTTTTTCTCTTGAATAGTCTCTTAACATAAAACGCTTAGATTAGTAATTATGTTCTCTTTTCACAGCCCTAACTATATATTTATAATAAAAATCTATTTTATTATTTTTGTTTATTAATTTTTAATAATTCTTGATCACCTATCGGAACGAAAAACGAAAACTAAAAAAACTAAAAAAAAAAAAAAAATAAAAAGGTGTGCTTAATGTTAACGTTCATATTCTAGAAAATTTTACTTTTATTTATTGCTTATAAAAGATATAAGTTCCTATAATTTCTTCTGTTTTATTTTTATAGGTACCTATTTAGCAAGAAACCAAACAAATGTTTTAATTAAAATCCGTTTTACATTGCTACTTTTTTTTATATTATTATTATTATTATTATTTTTTTCTTTTGTTAAATTTGTAATTTTAATAACAGATTGATTATAGCGTGGGTTCGTTTTGAAAACTATTTTTTTTAATGTATAACTAGTTTTGTTTTTTAGTTTAACAATTTTTATTTAATTTTTATGTTCGCCTTAAAAAATAACATCGTTATTTTATATAATTATTATCAGTGCTATAATTATTTGTTTGTTTTTGAAATTGTATTATTTTTGCTTATGGTGAGTTTGGCAATATTTCAATTCGGTTTCCAGATATGATTGTAGTGTTTTCGGGGTTGTTTTGGGAATTTTGTAGAATTTGGAAGATGATGTATCTAGAATAGATTTGAGTTGGTGTTGTGGTATTTTTTTCTTTGGTTTTTGTTATTGGTAAAAAAGGTTTTATAGAATTTTAATTAGAATTTTTTGTTTACTTTTTTTTTTTCAATTTGCCGATGATAGCACGATTCAATGAATACTTTTGGGGACTGTTTGTAGGGCTCAAGACCCATCAAAGCTAAAAAAAATAAATAATTTCGAATATGAAATTAAAAAAATTAAACAATTAGCATTTTTTTTTAAGGAATTGGTTAGATAATGAAGTTTTGTATCTTTTCAAAATTTAGTTTATTTTTGAACATAAATGTAGATTAGATACATTCTAATACTTGGTTGCCCCAAAAGATTTATGCTTTTTTATTTTGATTCATTAATTTTAGCGTAAAGCATTCTTAAGCGACGGGTTTTAATATGGAAGTTTTGTACAATAAAAAAACAAATAAAAATATGTGATCTTTATCTAATTTTGCTGTATAGTAAGAAATTGTGAATTAAATTGAAATAAATTATAATTTATGTAGAAAAAACACATTTCACTCGGTTAAATATATAAATAAGTTGTGTGCAGAGAGATATGTGCTACTAAAGTTCCAGATTTTAAAGGTTCTTGATAATGCATTGTGCATTCACTAAAGAAACGTTTTTGAAGTATTTTTAAACAAATTGGAATGCATTTGAGACATTTTTCTGATATTGGGGCTTATCGTGAATCTCCCAGGAAATTTTATTTCCCTTGAAATTTGTTTTAATCGGGAATTTTCTTCCAACAAACTTCTATGCGAGAACAGTTCAAAGCCCTGGGACATTTTCCCGATAGCAAGTAATTACCGGCCCTATTTCATAAATATTGACAGGTGCGATAGGTGACAATTTGTAAATGACAAACCTGACAATTATATAAATTCGGTCCCATAAAAAAATTGACAACTTTGTAAAATTCCCTGACAATCTTACAAAGATGTCAAGATTTCGGATCATAAAAAAATTGTCATGACAATGAATTGTCAGGGATTTTCTTAAAAACTGCCACAAATTCCCCGACAAATTTGTAGTGACAATTTTTTTATGAAACAGAAAAAATGGTACAAATTACAATTTTGTCAGTATATAGTTGACAATTGTGACAGGCAGTTGAGTTTCGGTCGTAAGGTGACAATTTTATTTCAAGTGAAAGTGACGACGAACGCGAGGTACGCCACCCTCGAGTTTTTAGACAAAGCATAAACAATGATTTCGCTTCATTAAGTGATTATCAATTTAAGGAAAAATTTCGCGTCTACAAAACAACAGCAGAATATATTTTGTAAAAAATCGGTCATCACCTTCAGCATCCCACAATTTTTTTATGTACATGCATACACAATTTGTAAATAAATAATACTGTAGATCAATTCACTTTCTTATATACGTTAAAAAATATTGCCAAAATATGAAAGTGACACATTTGTCATTTGTCACGACGAAATTGTCATACCTTGACAACGACAAAATTGTCACGACAAAATTGTCATACCTTGACAACGACAAAATTGTCACGACAAAATTGTCGTTGTATTTAACTGACAATTATGTCACCTGTCAATACGTTATGCAATGAAAACTTTTCACATAAGTGTGACAAATTTGTAGAATTGTCACCTGTCAATGTTTATGAAATAGGGCCCAGGGAAACCTTTAAGCATTCAGACCTATTCTACTATTCATGGGGGGGAATTTTACTTGAATTTTCTCTAATTATTATGCTGCTTTCATTCGCAGTGAACCTGTGTATGTCGGTAACGTCGGTAATACTGCGCGGTATTCTTTTATTCACGTTAAAGCATTCATTCTATACATTTACAGATCCGCATATAAAATGCAACGAATTCTTCTTTTGATGGTTGGTTTGTTAATTTTTGTAAGCAAAATGTAAGTGAAAACTAATTTATTGCTAAATTAAGAATATTTATTTTATAAATAAAGGAATATTAACATTTTAAGGGGAAGGAAGACACTTTTTAACATTTCTCCGAAGCTCTCTGTTTGAGGATTCTCTTATTCCTCTGCCATTTCAAAAATTACACAAAATATTCTGTTTATGTGGATTGATTAAACTTAATTTTTGTATGAATCAAAACGATTTATCCAACATTCTTAAGATATTTACATGAACAGCTGTTTATTTGAATGTCAAATTGGTTTGGGATAATGTAGTTCACGCGATGAATAGCAGAATGCAACGGCAGTGTGAAAGGGAATCGAATATACGATCCACGTGAATAGCAGAATAGGCCTGATTATTTACGTTCCCAATGTCCCCATTTTTTCACCTTTTTAAACAATTTATATTTTCGTTTTTAGACAACCCATATCGGCTTTTTTGATTATATTTTTTAAATTTTCATCAAGTGGATCATAGAAAACCTTTTTCGTTTCATAAATTTTGATCCATTGGATGACATCCTTGTTGCTTCAAAATTTTCACTACATTTGTATACAATATATGGACAACTTCTTGTAAATTCTTGGGACCGAAAGAAAGTTTTCTATTCAAAATATGAAATAGAGAAATATTTCAAAAATGTTTACCGTTCAAGGTAAACACATCCGAACCATTTAAGAAATATTTCAGAAATGTTTCTCGTTTTCAAATTTGTTTTTTAATTTTTCAAAAGAATTTCTTTAATGTGGTGATAATTAATTTTTAAAAAGGGACTATCGTAATGTAAATTTCCCTCAGATTTTTTTTGATTGATGAAGTTTGAGAACGTCAATACTTTTGTAGTGGTTACTTGTAAAATATTGGAATAAGAAAAACTGTTCATAGATGTACCCTTCCCCTAAAAACATAATTTTGATATTACTTTCCTAATCTTCGAAGGTGAGGAACATTTTGTGGGAAATTGTCTTCACAATAGCCTCAAGTTTCTCACATCCAAATAAATTTTTCGATCAATTCATACAAACTAAAAGCTTTCGAACTTCTGCAAGTCCTGTAGAATACAGATTTTTTAGACTTTTACAATCGTAATCGGCAGATCTTGGAAAAAACTAAGGCGCTTCAAATCGATACCCACCATCTCTTTATCGATATTATAGCCGCGTAGGACAGCATCCATAGGGAAGAGCTCTACAGAGCAATGTCTAGTTTTGGCATCCTTGTCAAACTTATCCGTTTGTGCAGAATGCCGATGGAGAATGCACGCTGCTCTATCAAGGTCGGAAAAGATCTTAACTATGCATTTATTGTCAAAAAAGGTTTTAGACAAGGCGATGCACTGTCATGCGACTTCTTCAACATCGTTCTGGAAAGAATTGTGCAGAACTCAACTGTCAACACTTGAAGCAAAATCTTCCAAAGGTCCATCGGATACGCAGATGATATTGACATAATTGGAAGATAAAAGCGTGATGTCAGTGGATCGTTTTTGAGCATTCGGACGGAAGCGAAGAAAATGGGTTTAGTGGTCAATAAGGGCAAGAAAAAGTATATGCTGTCATCAAAAAAGGACATTGAACAACGACGTCTTGGACAAAACGTCATCATGGACAGCTATAACTTCGAGGTAGCTAAGGACTTTGTCTACCTAGGCACCACTATAAACTCAGACAACGACACCAGCGCTGAAGTCAAACGAAGAATAACTCTTGCAAATCGATGCTTCTTTGTACAATTGAGAAGTAAAATCCTTTCTGGAGCATCTAAAATCACCATCTATAAGGCACTCATCATCCCGGTTGTCATTTTTTGGCGCTGAGGCCTGAACCCTGAAAGAAAGATGAGAGCGTCTTAGGATGCTTCAAGAGAAAAATTCTTCGGGTGATTTTTGATCCCGTACGCATAGATGGAGAATAGAGGAGAAGATATAACAACGAACTGTACGGGCTGTACAGCGACACTGACCTAGTTAGCAGAATTAAAGTCCAACGGCTAAATTGGCTGGATCATGTAGAGCGAATGGACATCCAATCCAGTTGGACGGACGGCGCAGTAGAGGAAGACCGCGACTCAGGTGACGCACGCAGGTGGGTGAAGACCTTAACCAACTTGGCGTGTGAAACTGGAGGCAGATAGCTAGGGACCGAGCTGGCTAGAGACGCATGTTGGTTGAGCCCCAGGTCCACCCGGACTCTACCTTAAGTAAGTAAGTAAGTAATCAGAAAGTTTTACGAATCCTGAAACAAACTATTACTAATCTCTACTAATACAATTTTGTACTACGAACGGATTTCGTGATACGGTTTTTTTTTGGAAGGCTTTAAAGCTTCGGATTATGATGGAATTCGTGAAAGGCCTGATTGTCGCTCCTAAACATCAAGATTGTTGGGCAGGTTCAACTAATATAAGGGAATTCATTTGGGGGAAACTGCATTCTTTGAACTTACATTGTGAACAAGGCAACTTTTTAGTTTTTAAAGTGTAATAAATTTCAAACACGGATCTTTACTTAACAAACCTCTATACCTAGTCCATCTTGCCTAAAACTATTATTGTCTTTAAAACACAAGCTACAAGTCATTCAAGATTTGTATTTTAGGAGAAATATTACTTATTCCTTTTCCAATTTGACAAGAAGCCCTTTCACACAATACCTTCAATGGAATTGTGCAGAAAACAAACAAATCATAGAGTAATAAAGTTCAGCTTTGAGTTGAATGAAAAAACATGATCAACTGTCATTCTAACAGAGTTGTCTTGATACTTGGGTTTTTTTTTTACTAAAATTCCAGTGAGCTTCCCAATAAAGAGTCCTTAATTGAAGGTTATTTTTTGGCAGCTCATATATTTAGGAAACTGCATATTAGAAATGTCATTCAAAGCAACCTCGCAGCAGGCCCATCGTAACGCAGACGAAGCCGAAGCTGAAGAGTGTTTGTGTTTCAGCTATAAGTCCTTTATATGATCTGAACCTGCCCAATTTCCAGGTTTCCCACTAATAATTGCCAGATTGTAATACATGAATTAAGGGACACACTGTGTTAGCTGAGTCTTTCCTTTCTAAGACGCAAAAACGACGGACAATATAAAGCAAAGAACTGTTAGCTTTTTGGCAGAAATTGATCAAATTGATTTGTTGTTGATATTTTGTGTGTTATAAATTTGATTTCAACATTATTCTATTTTATTGGACTCTGAAATTTGCTAACTCACTAACGATTTTCCACAATTTAAAAAATAAAAGTATCCAACCGTAAATGCGTAGTGTATCGAACTTAATTATTCTCACTTACCATCCATTATTTATGAGTATCCAATGTAAATCTTAGCTTAAAATGTTTTCACTATAAACTGTACACCCTTTACTTTAATATATGTACCACTTTAATTTTATTAAGGTGATGACGCAATTGGAATCAGTTAACATTTATTTGACTTATGTTTAAATTTTTTAAATCTATTTAACGTAAGCATTATTTTTTTATATCAATAATGAGGCCCTCGTTGTGACTAAAGAATCAAACATTCAACTTGAAGCAAAAATTTATTGAAATCACTTAATTAGCGACTTCCAACTTTGTGGTTTTTTAAGTTGTTTAATTTAAACGTCAAAGTCCAACTTTCTAAAAACACCGCCAACCACTAGGATGAGACTACAAATCTTGGAATGTATTTTCGCTTTTGATAATATGTGGGTGAAGTTTTTTAACCGAAAACGTTTACACTGTAAACAGGAACGTATTTTTGATTTACACATTTATAAAATTAAAAAAACTGCTTACAATAGGGTATTTAAAAGTCAGGGTCACATGCCACATGCAAGATATTTAAATTTTATGGGTTTACAACAAAATGCTTCTAAAGTTGTCCCCGTTCATTATTGTGGAAAAACATTTCAAGTCGATTGTTCCATTGTAGGATATACACAGCTCCCCACACCTTTAGACCTGATGTACGGATATGATGTCTTTTGAAAATAACCTCATCCTTTTTCAGTTCACATAAATAAAAGTTATAGACATCGGGAGTTCGGGACCGTCGCGTCAGGTTAAACTTTGCTTCATCCGAAAAGACAACGCGTTATTATTCACTGCTCTAAGCAACATCCGAAGCTCTTTGTGTACTTGCACTACAACAGGTTCCTTTATTAATTTTCTTCTCTGGATTCTTTCACTTTTTTGTATTATAAGCAAGATATTTGTCAGGTTTAGACAACATATAAGGGACTTCATTTGCAGTCAACTGCATTCTTTGAACGAACATTTTGACAAGTAGTGTCATAAAATCCCAACTCGGAGCCTTACTTCACTAACCTCTATCTTCAGTTGGTCGTGCAAAACTACCAAAAACATTATTGTTTACGAAACTCTCTTTAGACAAGCTACAAGTTCATCACGATTTATAATGTGAATTGTAAACAAATATTACTTGTTCCCTTGTCAAGGAACCGTTTTACACAAAACATAAAATGGAATTGTAAAAAAATAAATAATTTACAGAGTAATAAAGTTTAGCTTTCAATCAAATGAAAAACATTATCAGCTGTTATTTTGACATAAATGGAATTGACTTGATAGTAAGGGAGATTTTTCTTAACTAACTTTCCAGTCAACTTTCCATTACAGTTGCCTTAATTGTAATGTAAATTTTTGGCAGCTGTCCAATGCCGACTGAACCTGCCCAATTGCGTACAACTGTCTTGCTTTTGTTAAGCTGCTGCACAAAAATATTCACAATGGCCTCATCCAAGCGAAGCAACTTTTTTACGCTTTTTTAGTAGTTCATTTTTGATCTTGAAAAATTCTAACGCTTTGGCATAAATTTGTATGTATGTAGGTACAAATTGTACAAATGTACCCAGGAATAGGGTAATAAAAGTTTCCGAGTAGAAAACTTCCACCAGGGTTCTAAATTCATAAACTTTGACAATTGCGACCGATCAAAGGTCAAAATTTGTTGATTTACTTGATAGCTGTCAAAATCTGTTCCATAAACAATCGAAATGAATTCCCAAGCGTTTTTCCACCTTTTTCAGAAATTTTGAATCGTTAATTGGCTAACAATTTAAAAAAACATTTAAAAACACTGTTGTTGATTTTAAAACTTTCAACACGAATTAACAAATTTTGACATATTATATATATCCAATTTAAGAAGGAACCCTTTTATACAAAGCATTAAAAGAAATTGTGAAGAAATAAATTATTTATAGACTAATAATGTTCAGCTTTCAATTGAATGAAAAAACATGATCAACTGTCATTTTTTGATAGTAGCCTTAAATGCCCAACTTTAATAGGCATAAGCTAGTATATGCGCTCATAAGTAAACGTACGAATACAAAGAATCTCAATACGAGTGAACATATTGGATTCTCGCTCCGTTTCGTTCAATTTTTCTCAGTTTCGTTAACTTAATCAAACTTAAGCAAGAGCAATCCCAGTCGCTCGGCGCATAAGTAAAATCTGACATGTAGATATGTACGTGAGCAAAATTGCATTATGGCTATGCAGTAATTTCGCAAACTTAAGTGAATTTTCGTTGGGTTTTTGACATAAGCTTATGCCTATTATAGTTGGGCCTTCAGTTTGACATAAGTAGAGTTGACTTGATTGTTAGGGAGATTTTTTTGACCAACTTTCCATTGCAGTTACCTTAGTTGTCATGACATTTTTTGGCAGCTGGCCAATTAGTTAATAGAAACTTGACTTACTTTCAAATCCTTTACGTCGCCTGAACTGGACCAATGACGAAATTGTCATGACATTGAAATTGAGCCCAGGGGTGGAATCGGCTAAGGTGATTTTTGATTGTCACCTTTGTGATCATAAAAAGTGATCAAACTAATTTTTGCGTCTGTGTAAGGTGATCACCAAATTTTGGTAAGAATTTGGTATCACTTTAAAAGAAATTCACTGACGTTTGTTACAATTTCAGTGGTTGTATTCAAAAACCGATCTGAAGCTATCCGGATAAGTTTTGTGTTGTTGTAAATCTATATATTATATATATATATTTTCTATTGAAATATATACATATGCTCATTTTCCGAGGAGCGGAGAATCGTAATATGACTCCCTTCAATGCAGCCGATTACTAGGAAACAAATAATAGAATAAAAAACAAGTAATAAAATTAGTTTATTTTTACTAAGATACAAAATCCTACCTCAAGGAATTTGATATTTTTCGTAGAAGAACATTTTTGTTGCTTCTGAAGCCGATTGATTAAATTTGATTGTAAGTTAGCACAATTTTCTCTATATTTGTTTTAAGGTCAAAGAAATAACCTCACAAACAGTACTTTGGCCCATTGGAGCTGACCAGTCAGCGCCAACTTGCCTTTGGCAGCCACCACCTCCAAGAAAATTTAAAGTCACGGTTAATCGACCGCATTTGTGCTGACAAATCCAGAAGCGGTAGGATATGTAAAAATGTTTCCTTATTCAATCGAAAGTTTTTTAAGAATCTATTTAATTCAGAATATTAATTATAATAAAAAAAAAACAAGTTATAATAAATAGGTATTTATATGTGAACAAATATACATATAGCACATGCATATGCGTACCTACTTTGGACTTGGAAGATGAAGAATGTTTATTTTATTGCGGAGGTTAATCTTCAAGAGCCGGACATTTCTATTATGAATCATATTTTCATTTTCAGCATTTTCAGAAGGTAAAATCAAAGGCACAAACACATTCATATTGAACCATACCAATAATCAATTTAATAGTCAGCTTAACGCTAAACGTCACTCTAAAATTTAGAGTAGAGAAACGCGCGTTTAACTTCGTGATTAAGTGTAAACGTCATGTTTGTGCTGTCATTCCGACAGGTAGCAAAAGAAATTTTTCGTTTTACTTTTATCTGTTTCAAATTTATTTTTGGCCGTGACCGTGACCGTGGGTTCATAAAAATGAACAAAATTAAAAAAAGGTAATTAAAATAAACAAATAGATTAATTTCTTTATTTAAATATATGTATATGTAAGTAACATTTCAATTTATTTCAGAGTAAATTGTTATGGCAACGAAGCGAAGTCGGTCCGTTAACTGGACACCAGCAATGAAGGAGTTGCTGGTTGAAGCAGTAAAGCCCTTTTCAATAACAGTGGAGAGTAAAATGAATGATGGAAAGACATTTCTGGACACCAGCAATGAAGGAGCTACTGGTCGAAGCAGCTAGACCACTTGCGGATATTATTGATTCCAAACTAAATGATGGCAAATCATTAAAAGCCAAAGCTATAGCCTGGCAAAATATTGGCAAAATATGAGGCGCGGACCAATTTGAGTCAATTTAATCGATCTCAGAGGGAGACCGGTGGTGGAAAACCTCCTATTGTATCGTCCGAATCCATTTCAAACTTAATTTTAATCAAATGTTTTTGTTTATGTTTGCAAATTTTTCTTATGTCATGTCAATTCAAGGCTGTCTTGTTGACAGAGAACGTAGTAGATATTGTAATAGAAGGCTAATTAGTAAAAGACGTGTTTATTTTGGTTATTAGTATACACGAAAATTAACTCGCTGTTAAAATTTAACTCAACGTTACCTAAACGTGTGTTTAGCGATTTATTATTGGTAAGGCCCATTGTCTTGAAATTTCAGCAACTAAAAATAAAAATCAATTTCCAATGAAAGTGACAACTAAAGAGCTGTCACCAGAAAAAGTCACTAAATCGTGATTGTCACTGGTGACTATCACCTTACACAGACCGAATTTGTTGATTGTGACTGTCACCTACCACAAATCACCTTACCCGATTCCACCCCAGGTTTAAAAAGAGAAAATCGTTAACAAAATATGTCGCCTCATTCTAGTGGTTGGCAATGTACGACATGAACTTATTGATGGTTGATACAATTTTGGGCTATTGAGATTTTGAAAAAATGGTGTTTTTTAATTGAATCAAATCTTGTGATTCTTTTATAAACCGGAAAAATTACTTTTATCTACTGCGCAAATATAATTTTGATTTTACAAATTAATGAATTAAAAATTTTTAAGTTTCCCCATTTCATTTCTTTCAGGTTACATTCAAAGCTTCTTAAATGGTATGTTAAAAACGTGTACTTATCTTTCGTTTTTCCAGTAAGTGCATTGAGGTATATGATGAAGCAAATTAGTTAAGGAAAATGTACTCAAAAGCCTTCACTTAAAAATTTAAAAACAAAAGAAGAATTGCAAATAAAAAGATAGAAAAGATGTGCAACTGATAAATAAATAAATAAAGACCAAGCTCTCAGATAAGACCGCCAGATTATATATATATTTAAATTGGTTAAACAAAAATAAAGCAACAGTTTTATATTGTTTTTAGGCCTTTTTTAAAAAGTTAATCACAATGAATCTATAGATTTTTTGATCATTCACATACGAGTAGTTGATGCAACAGAAAATCAAAAGAACTTTAGCAAAATTTAAACATTTCGGCTTAACAAATTAATTTTACCTTTTATTTTTTTTTCAATTTTCGCTTGAACACAAAAATTTGGCATGGCTTATTGTAAGTTATGTCCTAGATTTTTATTTTAGGTTAGGTTTAAGAGTCTTTGGCATCAGTTGTATTCCTCACAACATGCGCAAAACCATCTGGAAAATTTAGAAGTTTTTGTTTGTTTTTGATTTTGGGTGTTTGGTTGTTTTAGAAATATGAATCCAATTGAAGTTGACACGAACATAGGACACATAACTTTACAACACAAGAGCTTTTATACAAACAAAATGTTTCATAGACATTCTCCTTTTTTTAAATAACTTATTTTATGATGAAAACATAATTTTTTAAAAATGCATCTGATAATAATGGTGTGAAAACAAAAAACAATGAAAAACGATAGTTTCGAAAGTTAATGAACATTCATTCGGGACATTATAGGTGACATCCGATATGAAATCTAAGCTTTAGAGTTTATTTATCTCTTTTGTAAATAGCATTTAAGGAAGATATTTTCGTCTTGTTAAAGTTTTAAGTGTGATACAAGATTTGGGATGCGAGTGTAGATAATATTATCACATATTTTTGATATTCTTAAAAATGCAAATGAATAATTAATAAATAATGTTTAGGTTTTAAATTTGTTCATAGTCATTGATAAACATAACCTATTGCTCTCAAATTTGAATAAATGACATTCTAAAATTATACTTTCTGAAATTATAAAAATTATTTAACGCCCTCATTTTGAGGAGCGAAGTGAGCTTAAAAAATTGCAAATTCGATGACTTTGTATTATGACTTATGAGTATCGATTCGCTTAAATTAAATTCGCGAATTTATCGACCTTGGTTATCGCTTATTTTACCATTAACGAGTGTTCGCTAATTTAACGGCTCAACCCGTCAAATTCTATCGAATCAAAATATTCAGTAATAACCCAGAGTTTATATTATTGGCCGAGTTTTGCAGAAGAATTAAACACTTGGGCCTCCGTGAAAGAAAAGATTGACATAAGGTTTGTTGATAGAAGATTTTAGTTTCCATTATAGGAGTTTTTATTTGCCAATAGGTTTGGTTGGACTTAAATGTAAAACTCAAACAAGAAATTCCTCAAAATAAGAAAAAATACCACAGCTACTCGTGGAGGACCGTACTACCAGGTGTCTTTGTAGATATCCTTTGGAGCAAGCTGTAGACAGACTTCTTAGCCTGAGCCAGGAAGGTTAATCCACAAGGCAATTGCTTTGGCATACATTCAGACGCTTTACTTTCAACCGATGTTACGACTAATTCTGAAGAACTTCAACAAGAGATGAGTATCAAACTTAAGGCATGTGAACAGTTTGAAGGATCTTTTCAACTAAACTCATTGATTCCAAGTGCGACGAAGGGCAATCATGGCCAAGAATCATATGCACAACATAGTTCCTTGCCAAGTCGGAACAGATCAATAGGAATTAACAATTCCAATGCAAGGGAATCTGAACGATCATGTTGTTGCAAAAACAGACTGGGACCCAGGCAAATGGTTTAGATGTATCGTCATCCTTTCTTCCCTAATTCTGTCATACTCGTTATCTTCAAAAACAAATCAATGGTGCTTCACATTATCATTGTTTTTTTAATAAATAAATTAAAAGATAAAAACATAACCTGAAAAATTCAATACTAATTGAAAGTCATTATTTGACTTTTCAAAAGTTTTTTTTTTAATGAAATGTTGACTCCATTGATAAAAGCGAAAGGCTAAGCTCGCTAACGATAATACTATCGAATAAGAAATTTACTTTGACTTTCGAGCTTAAGTAAACGTTCACTTCGCTAGTCGTAATGACTGTCCTCATTAAAACCCTAGAACCCAGCGATTTCTCTAAACATACTACTTGATGCAGACGCTTATTTCTAAGTATAAAATCTAAAGTCTGTATGCGGAAACGAGTCTTTAAATTGAGTATTATTGGTGATAACATTGCCATTAAAAGTTTGTCATTTTAGGGACGAGTAATATGTAACTTTCTGTCGCAGTACAGTCTTCTTCCGAAGCTGTGCAGCAAGACGTAGGGGGTCCCAGTGCTATCATCACCCTCCCATCCTTGGATGTGGGCCCCTCTTCTGTCGCAGCACAGTCTTCTCCCAAAAACGTCAAAGGTTTATCCCTAATGGAGACCGATGACTCAATCGACAAAGCTCTTCCCAGTGAGGAAGAAGATAAACTATTAGGTTCCTCTTCGTCTGATCTGGATGAGCTGGATTTAACAGTGGTGGAGGTTCATCTGCCTATTTGTAGCCAAAATGCTGCAAATACTACAGATTAACCTCCAACACTCTAAAACGGCTTCGGCCTCCCTTCTTCTCCGCCTGAAAAAAATTGGAGAAGATGTCGTTCTCATCCAAGAACCTTGGATTGTGAAATCCCTGGTTCGAGGATTGAGAACTCCTGGCTACTACGTACTATATGTAACAGGAAAAGGTAACCCAAGGTCCTGCATAATAGTAAAACGTAATCTAAATGTATTTTTACTCCCTCATTTCAGTGATAAAGACGTCACCACAGCCAGTATGGTAATAGACAACCATACCTAATGGCTGGTATCAGCATATTTGGGCCACGACCACCAGGGTCCACTGCCTGGTACCATTCTTGAGAAGACGGTCGCTGAATCAACAAGACAGAAAACAAACCTAATTATCGGTTGTGATGCCAATGCGCACCATACTACATGGGTGAGTCTCTTTTTGATTATATTCTAACAAGTAATCTGGTAGTAAGTAATGTAGGTAGTGAACCAACCTTCGTCACAAAAAATCGACAAGAAGTTTTAGATATGACTCTTGTCTCGTTAATTCTCTCAAATAATATATTGAATTGGAGAGTATCAAAGGAGAACTCGTTCTCCGATCATAGATACATCCAATTCTCACTTATTGAAGGGACCCCAAAACCGATCCAATTCCGGAATTATAGGAAAACAGATTGGCCAAAATATAGGGCGACTCTGAAAAATCTGATTAAACCAGAACTTTCGGATCCGCCCTTGTGCGCTCTTGAACTCAAAAGGTCGATGAACTTACAGCGGCCCTCAATAAAGCCATGGAAACTGCCTGCCCCCTCACCACAGTGCGGGGAAAGAAGAAACCATATTGGTGGGCTGCTGAACTAGATATACTCAGGAGATGTTGTAGAAGGCTTTTCAATCGAGCAAAAAAGACTAGACATCCCCAAGATTGGGATTCTTATAAAGAATCCCTCAAAAAGTATAAACTAGAATTGAGAATAGCCAAAAGATCCTCATGGAGATCCTTCTGTAACTCAATAGAAGAATCCGCGGAGGCATCAAGGATAAGGAAGATTCTCTCCACAAATCCAACCATGCCTAGTTGTCTTAAAAACTCAGATGGTACATGGACTAACTCTTGCGAAGAAACGCTAAACCTGCTATTAGACACCCCCTTCCCAGATAGCTCCCAATCCGTTAATACAACATACAGTCCTGGGTCGGATATTAACTTAATTTTTCCTCAAGGTCTGGTTACAAAAGAAAAATTGACATGGGCTCTGAATAGTTTCAAACCTTACAAATCTCCAGGTCCAGATCAAATCATACCAGCTGAGCTACAATATACCATTGATATAACTTCGCCCATCATTGAGAAGATCTTTAAAAGTTGTATAAATCTGGTCTATATACCTCAGCGCTGGAGAGATGTAAAGGTAGTTTTCAACCCTAAGGACCTAAGACCTATTAGCCTATCATCTTTCATTCTCAAAACTCTGGAACGATTGATCGATATCCATATACGTAACAACATTAAGAAGAGACTATCAATGTCTCAGCATGCTTACTGCAAAGGGAAATCGGTAGAAACAGCCTTGCACACTCTGGTAAGAACTATCGAATACTCCCTAGAGAAAAAGGAATACACTATGGTGGCCTTCTTGGATATTGAGGGCGCTTTCAACAACGTTGACACATCCGCTATCACTTCTGCTATGACGACCTTAAACGTCGAATACTCAATCTGTGAGTTGATTAATCTAATGCTAAAAAGCAGGATCATCAACTCTAGTCTGGGAGATTTTTGCACAAAAAGGTCTGTCAGTAGAGGCACTCCGCAAGGTGGTGTTCTGTCCCCTCTCCTGTGGAACATAGTGGTTAACCAACTACTAATATCCCTTGAGAGGGATGGCTACAAAGTGGTTGCGTATGCCGATGATGTTGCTATCGCTGTCACAGGGGAACATCCTAATACACTGAGAGACCTCCTCCAAAATGCACTCAATATGCTCACTAGATAGGCTGATAACTGCGGACTTAGTATTAATCCTCAAAAAACAGACCTCGTCCTTTTCACACGGAAATACAAGATCCCAGTAATTGTAACTCCTTCAATAAAAGGTATATCACTAATTTTTACCAATGAAGCCAAATACCTTGGTCTGATATTGGACAAAAAATTAAGTTGGAAATCCAATATACAGGAAAGAGTTAAAAAAGCTACAGTAGCTCTTTTCCTTTGCAAGAAAGCTATAGGAAGCAAATGGGGTTTTCAACCTCGCATAACCTACTGGCTATACACATCGGTAATCCGACCAATACTTATGTACGGGGTTGCAGTATGGTGGACTGCACTGGAGAAAGTCACATACTGCGACATACTCAGCAGAGTTCAGCGCACAGCATGTCTCTGCATAAGCGGGGCATTGAGAACCACACCTCAGCAGCGTTAGACACTCTCCTCCATCTGACACCCCCCGACATCTTCAGTAAACAAGTGGCAGCGAGTACAGCGATAAGACTCGACGCCTCATCTCAATGGACCAACAACAATGTGGGACACTCCATCATTTTGAACCTCTTTGGTTCTATACCAAAGTACATAGACTACACTATACCTAAGCCCCTATTTGGAAAAAACTTCCAGGTATCCATTCCATCCAGAGATGAATGGGAAGACAAAAAACTCCTGGATAACAAAAGTATTCATTTTTATACAGATGGATCTAAGACAAATGAGGGAGTTGGTAGTGGTGTGTACTCAGAAAAGCTTAATCTAAGCATCTCATTCCGCCTCCCTAATCATTGTAGCGTCTTTCAAGCGGAAAGCGGCCCTCGATTGTCGATCGTCTCTTATGGAGATGGCGCAGCAATTTAACATTCACCTCTGTTGGGTGCCGGGCCACACAGACATCACAGGTAATTGTAGAGCCGATGAACTCGCTAAAAATGGAACCGTCAAACCTATTTCACCTGAAAGGGAGAAGATAGGTATACCGATAGCTACATGTAAACTTATGCTAAAAGAAACAGCTTTTGCGATAGCAAATTCTAGGTGGCACAACTTACCAACATGCGCAGCCACAAAACTCATATGGCCTTCACTGGACCTAAAGCGCTCTAAAGACTTGTTATCTCAAAGCAGACTTCATATTAGCTCCCTAATAGGTGTCCTTACAGGACACTGTCTTATAGGCAGACACGCAATACGACTAGGCGTAGCCTCAAATGACTTCTGTAGGAGCTGCATGGACGAAGAAGAAGAGGAAACAATCTCTCATCTCTTATGCACCTGCCCTGCTCTTTCACTCAGACGCAAACTTCATCTGGGGGACTACTCTTTTGATAATCCCAGCGAACTAGCTAAAAAGGATATTAAATATCTTCTTCGCTTTATAAAAAGCTCAAAATGGTTCTACTAGTTAGAAGTAATTCTCTAGATTCATGTGGTATCACAATGGGCCTTTCTCTTGGCCTAAGTGTGTGGATTATAAATCCGCAGCCACGTTAACCTAACCTAACCTAACCTGGTTTAGCAGAATATCGAATGTAGAATATTCATTTCGAAACTCAGCTTGAAATTCTTTAAGAATGTTATATTCTTGAAACTTATATGAGTATTGGGCCAATATTTGGAGATAATTGGTATACAAACAATTGGCGACTAATTTAGATCTGATGTGTAATTTCTAGTACGGCTCATATTATGATTTACACTGCATAACCAAGGGAATTAAGCAAGTGTGACTTTTGGAACTAAGTTGAAACTCGATTATACGGGATTCGATTAACCGGGACGCTCTATTAACCGTGATGAAAATATTTAACATAAAAACTCTACTATCCGTAAAGGAAAAAAAAACCTTTTTTTATCGACAATAACGAAATTTTTTTTATTTATACTCTATTATCCGTAATAAACTCTACTATCCGTAACATGAGAACAAGAACGAACAAGTTTTTTCACATCTAAAAACCAACGGCATTTTGCCGTTGAATTCATGGATTGAAAGCGATAGGGGAAAAGGAATCTGCTGACTAAGAAGCTGCTACGCTTTTTATTGAAATTGTATGAACTCATTCAAACAGAGAATTTAAGCAATGATCAATGAGGTGCTACGCTTCTTGCAGAGGAACTGTCTGAACTCATTCAAACAGAGAATTAAAGCAGTCAGCAAATTTATAATGCCGATGAAACCAACCTTTTTCGGAAATGTTTGCCAAAAAACACTTTGGCATGCAACGACGAGCGTTAAGTTGAAGGACATAAGAAATCGAAGGAACAACTCACTACTGGTTTGTTCTAATGCTTCAGGAACTCATAAATGCAAGTTGATGGTTACTGGCAAAAGCGCTCCCCCAAAAGCTTTTAAAAATGCTGGAGAAGTTCCAGTTATTAACAAAGCCAACCAGCCGGCTTGGGTAATCCAAAAATTGTTCCTTCATTGGTTAATAAAAACTTTGTCTTAGAAGTTAAAGATCACCGGCAAAAAATAATTTTGACAACAACTCCATTGCTCTTGGATAATCGTCCAGCCTAGTGAGGTACTTTCCACCAAACTGCACTTCTCTGATTCCGCCATTATCGCAAAGAGATTATTCGAAAGCTAGTAAGCTTAGAAAAAAGGAACATTTTATTAAAAATGCTTTATGGGGTGTTTCTAGGTCCTGGAAGAGGCAGAAGGTAAGTTTTATCGAAATTAAAAAAATTTAGTTTTTATATCATCGACATTTCTAAACTTCTTCAGAACAAGATGCCATTGACGAGATTCTGATGAATTCGGTGATGCAGAAATTTCAAAAATTCCAATGATGCGATTAAGACAAGTTTTAAACTTTTAAGTTTTTTAGAAGAATCGAATTGTCCTGGAATAACACAACAGGATATAATGTAAGTTCAACGCATTAACGTTAATTTACTCAAAGAAAAACAACGAGTAGAATCACAACGGCAAACAACAATACAACAATTTGTTTAACTTTTCTAAAAAAGTTTTTCTTGAAGTTCCTAATAATCAATCTTGTGATTTTGTAATGTATGTGCAAACAAAAATATGTACTGATTGAATCGTTAAGTTTTATGTTTGTTATTGTTTTCTTTTTTAATAAAAATAAAAAATTTAAATATCAATTTCTGTTTTATTTTATTTGAGAAAAAAAAAGTTATACTATCCGGGATTTTCGATTATCCGTGATCAGCTCGGTTTCGACCATCCCGGTAAATCGAGTTTCAACCAGAAACATAAAAATTGCTAGTCTACATATTGAGAATGATTTTTTGAAATTTGTTATTACACGACACAAGTGATTTCTGCCTTGAGTCTCAAAAGTTCATTTCACCTCTATTCGTACTGTGCACACAATGCATATAACATATTACTAAAAAATATGAATCTTTTCTAACAGACCTTACAAAATTGTTAAATAAATGTTTATGGTTTGTATGAACTTGTAGAAATCGTGTTCGTCATTTCATAACATTCCATATCCGCATTGCGAATGAAATGAAGTTTTTGATTGAATTGTTTATCCTGGTTTATTTTTATTTTGTTATAAACAATTATGACTCGAATATATACTAACAATAAGTATATTCTACGAAGGCAAATCTAAGAAATTCTATCTATTTGTTGTTGTATGTAATGTATGTATTTTATGTGTAATAATAATTACAGATCAAATTCAACAGTTTTGTGTTGACTTTGATCAATTTGAACAGTTTATATGTTTGTTGTTTTGTTTTTGTTTACGAAAACCCAATAATTCTAACTACAAAATGTATTAAAGTTATGAAAATACAAACATTCAGACCCATTCACCATAGTTTTATGAAAATTTACAAATATTATTGTTTTCTACTTTTAGTATTTTTAATACTACTATTTTTTTTGTTCATTTATTTATTATTTGTTTGTTTGTTTTAAGTTATCCTATAAGTTTCTACGGTTTTGTTTTGTTTTTGTTTTATTTTTCAAAAATTTTGTTCGAATATTTATGATTTTGAGAGTCTTCACAGTTATTGTGGTCTACAAGTACAAATTCAGAGGATTTCCATTTTCCAATTTGATCTTTTTTGAAATATAAATATATACAAAAGCAACAAATAAACATTTGTTTAATATTTATTTAAGCAATTAAAAATATATATAATATAATGAGTATGTTGAATGAATGTATTACAATGTGGAGAAAGAAAATGTGAATGAAAGATTTGTTGAAAGCATAGAAGAAGAACAACTTATTTGTACAATGTTTGATCGAGTTGGTAGTGAAATAAAAAGTAAGTAATTAATAAAAGTTTGTTTTTCTTTGTGAGTAAATTATTTACAAAAAATCAATGATGAATTATTTCTTTTATTATTAAATTTCAAATATAATACATTTATAAATATTTTTGTTTCTTTTTTAAATTAGAATGTGGTGAAAAAATATACCAGTTAGATGATTCGATATCTTTAATATTAACTTTTTTATAATTTTGTTTTTGTTTATAAACTAAATATAGTGAGTGTTTTTTTCTCTTTTAATTTCGTTAAACGAATTAAAAAAAGAAAACAGTCTATAGACAATTTAAAAAAATATGTACTTAGTATTTTTTGTTTAGGTATAGATTAATTTTAATTGTGGAAAAATTTAAAACTAGGATTATCGAATAGGGGCGCATAAAACTCGCTTTAGTATTGCTTTTTATTTGATGAGTACATTTAACAAAAAAGCGATGTATGTTTTTTTGAACAGAATTATGTATATATAAAGCTCTAAGTGAATAAATAAATATATATATGAAGTCTAAGCACGAGTATTGTTTAAATTAAACAATTAAAAATAACAAAATAAAAATCAACAAACAAAAAAAAAGAAAACAATAATTTTTTACAAATCTAAAGTATAAACAAAAAGATATTAAATTAAAATTAAAAATTACAAAATAACGAACGAACACAAGAGGAAGAGAAACAAAATTAAAAAGAGTGAAAGAATTGCCATTAAAACCCAAAAAATTAAGTGTGTACGAACAATAATTTCCCCCAAAACTACAAAATTTACACCACACAAGCTGAGAAAACTCCCATTACCCGTCAGCCAAGATCTTGCTGTGCGTCAGAGCGATAGATAGCAGCGCGATAACTATACCTGTTAGCAGTAGTTGTTTGTTGTTGTTGTGCAGATTGTTGCGATTGTTGTTGCTGTTGTGGCTGCTGCTGTTGTTGTTGGCCAGATGATTGAAGAATAATGCTATTTGAGGGCTGTGCTGGATTTCCGATTCCAGTGATAATGGTGCGATTACCATTGTTCCCACCGAAAATACCTTCAGGATCGTCGGGATTTATTAGGCAATTGTTTTGCAACTCCATTTGCTGGTCGGCAAGAAGTTTAGCATTGAGGATTGACACGTAGGTTTTGTAGCGACGTAGCTGTGAAGAAGAGAGAAATTTGTGTGTGAGCTTTAACTTTGTATATTAATAATTATATATTTTGAATTCAAAAATATTAAAAAGAGTGGTAAGGCATTCTACATAAGTAAGGCTGGTGACTAAATCTTTATAATTGATTCGAATGAAGTAGTTTGAATTTGTAGATGGTAAGAAGGAGACCAATATTACCTCCAGTACGTCCTATATTTAAGTGCAAATTTGATTTCTGTAAGGCAATTATTTAAAAATGGCAAAACATTACGTTTTGAAAAAGAATTTGGTGCAATTTGAAATGAACGAATGAAGCACATTTGTGAACACAATTTAATGAAATTAAAGAATACAGTCACTGGAGTAGATATATATAATAATTTTAAAGATTAAACTATGGACTACCCGAGAGCCAATCTTTGTCGTCTTGGCTTTTTTGGCTCTTCAAATCCTGTAGAAGCATCCATCTATCTTCATTGAAAAGGGTATTTGATAAACCTTTTACCGAACCTATTACCACATCTCTATTGACAAACTTTTCACATTCGTTCCCAAAAATAGCGCTTTGGGGTGAGACTTTCAATCAAACCATTAATGAAGCGTAGTTACGTTTGAGCCTTAGAACAACAGTTTTAGTTTGATATAATGATGTCGAATAAATTGTGGCACTTAATTTGTTAAAAACTTCTTCAACGTCTTTTTAATGCTTATTTCTCACGTTCCACAGTAAAAGCCATTCAACTATTAACTCCTACTCTACCCTCCCCGTGGTGAACATCGGGTGCCTAGTACCTCAACTAGAGATTAAGTTCCAACCCCAGTGGAAAGTTGTTAGGGGCAGCAAACGAGAGAGGGGGGAGAGTTGTTTCCACTAAGGCACCTCTCCTTATCCAGATCACAGCGGAGGAATTCCCGAGATGGAATCAATGGTGGCGTCTACAGTACAAACGAATTAAGGACAACGAACTTCGGATATGCACGTGGAATGTTAGGTCCCTTAACAGACCACATGCGGACGAAGAATGAGCGGAGGCCCTAGACTGCTATAAAGCAGACATCACCGCCATCCAGGAAATACGATGGGATGGGCCGGGCAAAAATAGGATGAAAAACTGCGATATTTACTATGGTGACTGCTACAAAAATACAAAATAAATACAAAAATACAAAGACTGCTACCGAGAAAACCAACAGTGCTAATTTGGATGCGGCTTTGTCATTGGAGCCAGACTTAGGCAAGAAGGTTTGAGCTATTATTGCATCAATTAGCGCTTCATGACCAACCGCATCAAGGCTAAATTCGGCAACATTAGCCTGATATGTTCGCACACCCCCACAGAAGAGAAAGAAGACAACCCCGAAGATATGTTCTTCGAGCTCTTAGACAAAACATGTGATGAAGTGGTGATTTTAATGCCAAGCTAAGAAGGGAAGATATCTTTGGTGGAATTATCGGGAAAAACAGCCTGAACGACAACGGATTCAGGCTCATAGATTTTGTTGCGGGGCAAAACGTCATGGTAGCCAGTACGCGTTTTCCACACCTCAACATCCACATAGGAACTTGGACTTCTTCAGATCAATCTACCGTCAACCAGATTGACCATATTGCGATCGACGCCACACACGCTTCCAGCATCATGGATGTACGAACTTTTCGAGGAGCTAACATCGACTCGGACCACTACTTCGTTGTACCCAAAGTAGCACTTCGGATATCCAGGCCCAAGGCAAAACAGGGTGGTGTTGGGAAAAGGTAAAACGTCGAACGCCAAATCCTTTTCCGACCGAGTTACAAGTAACCTCTCTCGAAGTTCTCTGCCGCCAACACAATGTATCGAAAACCAGTGGCAACATTGCCAAGATGCAATCAGAGAAGACGCCTCTGATGTGCTGGGCTTCAAGCATCCACCAACTAGAAACCCCTGGTTTGATGAGGAATGTCGGCAGGCAAATGCAGCCAAACAACAGGCACGCAAAGCGGCGCTGCATAAAAGGACGGGAACTGCTCATGAGATCTATATGACCAGAAGAGGCGAGAGGGACACCGACCTCTCAGAAGGAAAAATAAAGGGCATGAGAAGCGTGCGGTTGAAGATGTTGAGATGTTTAAAAGCATGAATGAAGTTCGAAAGATTTATGAACAGGTGAAACGAAATTCACAGGTACATAAACCTAGAACCGAAGGCTGCAAAGACAAAAGTGGAAACTTCATAGTGGAACCGCAGTCAATGCTGAGGATATGGAAGGACCACTTCTAGAGACTGTATAATGGCGACGACGAAGTGAATTCCGCTGTCAGGCAGGATGAACCATACAACATAGACGACGAAAGCCAACAATCCCATCCTCCTGACTTAGAGGAAGTAAAGATTGCCATATCTAATCTGAAGTCTAACAAAGCCGCTGGAGCGGATGGCTTGAATGCCGAGCTCCTTTAAAGCAGTTGGAGCATGCACCAACTTATCTGTAAGATATGGTCGAAAGATAGTATGACCCTCTAAACTACACCAACTATAGAGGAATCAGTCTACTTAACATCGCCTATAAAATCTTCCTGCCGTAATATGTGAACGTCTAAAGCCCATCGTCAACAACCTGATAGGTCCTTATCAGTGTGGTTTTAGACCAGGAAAATCCACCTTGGGTCGATCAAATATTCATATTACGACAGATCCTGGAAAAAACCCAAGAACACCAAATCGACACCCACAATCTTTTCATCGATTTCAAGGCCGCATATGACAGCATCTAGAGGGACGAGCTGTATAGAGCCATTTCTAGTTTTGGCATCAATGCCAAACTCGTCCGTTTTTGGGCAGGATGACCATGGGGAATTCACGCTGCTCCATAAAGGTTGGAAATAGCTTAACAGAACCTTTCGATATCAAAAAAGGTTTAAGACAAGGTGATGTGCTGTCATGCTATTTTTTAACATCGTGCTTGAAAGAATAGTGCACAGCTCCCACGTCAACACTAGAGGCACTATCTTTCAAAAGTCTGCCAATTACTAGCATATGCTGATGACATTCACATAATCGGAAGAATTTAGCGTGATGTCAATAGGGCTTTTGTGAGTATTGAGGCAGAGGCGGCAAAAATGGGTTCAACGGTTAATGAGGGCAAAACAAAGTACATGCTGTCGTCAAGAAAGGACATACAACACGAAAGTCTTGGTCAAAACGTCACAATCGACAGACGTAACTTTGAGGTAGTCTAGGACTTCGTCTACCTAGGCTCCGCTGTAAACGCAGAAAACAACACCAACGCTGAGATCAAACGCAGAATAACTCTTGCTAAGCGCTGTTTCTTTGACTAAGAAAGCGATTGAGTGGTAAAGTTCTCTCTCGGGGGATCAAAGTGTCGCTATATAAGACCCTCATCATCCCCGTCCTGCTATGCGGTGCAGAAGCATAGACTATGGCAAAAGCAGATGAAAGCACCTTGGGTCGTTTCGAGAGAAAAGTTCTTCGTGTGATCTACGGTCCCATATTCATCGAAGGGGAGTGGATGAGAAGATAGAACGACGAACTTTACGGACTGTACAGCGACGTAGACTTAGCCAGAAGGGTAAAAGTCCAACGACTAGGATGGCTGTGTCACGTAGAGCGCACGGAAACCAATGCTCCGGCCCGGAAAGTTTTCGAATCCACACCCACAGGACAGCGTAATAGAGGAAGACAGCGGATCAGGTGGCGCGCACAAGTGGAAAGTGACCTCACCCAACTTGGAGCGCGAAACTAGGGACCGAGCTAGATGGAGAAGTTTGTTGGGTGAGGCCCCTTCTTCACTGGGCCTTGCATTAGCAATAGTTAACAAAGTAGCGATTTATATGCCAGCATTATTCAAATGTGGTAGAATGGGTTGTACTGTACCATTTTTGGCGAGTACATCTGCTTTACAATGCATGTCTATATGGCCTGACACCAGGAAAAGATGAATATTAAACTGTTGTGCCACGCCCATTAGAGATGGTCGTCAGTTATGGACTGTTATAGAGTTTGTAGGGACAGAGTCCAGAGATTTGATAGCGGCCTGACTATATGAAAAAATATAGATTTCAGATGTTGATAGTACGTTGTCTTGACAAGACTTCTTTTATCGTCAAAAGTTCCGCCTGGAACACGCTGCAATCATTGGGAAAGTGGAATGAAAAACTTAATTTCAGTCGTTCCACCAATCCCATCGATTGTCTTTGATCCATCTGTGTTAAAATGGATTGACTCGTCTTTCAGAAATCCCTTTCCTCCCAGAAAGATCTGTAAGGTATAGAAATCTGGAAGTTTCCGTCGAGTTGCAGTTGGGAGATGGTGTAGTCTGTGTGCTCTGGAATTGGTTCTAAATACTAAAAATACAATACGCATCGATAATTGATGTTGAAGCTACAAAAGATATGATACAAGAAAATGTTATGTATATCTGATCGATCTCCTAAGTCATATAAAAAACACCAGACATGTTTAATTGTCAAGTTTAAAGATTTAATGGGGTGGCGCAACAGTCCGTTGTGAACCAGGGCCTAGTGACTTACAACTCTCAACCATTCCTTTGTGCGAGTACTATTGTCAGAAATGGAAGGGACCTACAATTTAAGGCCGAATCCGAACGGCAAATTTTGAGAAAGCACTTTTTCATGACAAGGATTACTCTTGAAGGATTTGTCAATTCCTCGCAAGAGGCAGCACCCGCGAAAATTATTTTTTTTTTTTTTAATTAAGGTGGCACAGGCAGGGATTGAATCCAAGACCCCTTTCATGACAGTCCAACGCACTAACCATCATGCCACGGGTACTACCAAGTTTAAGTTTAAGTTTAAGTTTAAAGATAACGACCCGAAAACTTTCGGAGATGATTTTCACGTTGTGAAGCACCTACGTGACAAAAAAAAATGGAGATTGAGTTTGATTCTTTTCATTTGGATCATACATGGAAGTTGGAGATGTCATGGTAAGTGATAAAGATGGTAAATAGAAAGCATTGAGTTTTCGACGCATCAAATTCTACAAGATTTTGTTTGTTATTTAATGAACAATTCTTATTAAAAATTATTCTTCTTATTAATTATTATTAAAAATGAGAAAGAGTGTCTTTTCTGGTTTTCAGAGTTGAAACCATTTAATACTTCTTGTATTGAACGGTCCTAAAGCAGTTAATAATCAAATAGCATCAATATCCTTAGAAGAAGTACAGTAAGTTTTTTGGGACAGAAATCATGTTGATAGTTTAACTTACCTCGTACTGCAAATAGTTTTCTTTTTCTTTGTAATTTTGTAATGGTAATCCTTTACTTGGTATCGGACCTTTCTTATGTTCGGCTACTGTATTTTCCAACTGAATCACTTGGTGCTCGTGCGATGTTAATTGTTCCTTCTATAACATAGAAAAATAATAAGATAAGAAAAAAACAACACAGACAAAAAGGGAGTGTTTAAAAATCTTACCATAAGTAACTTTGTATGTGTGCTCGGTAATAGAGGTCGTTGGAAACGCTTTTGACTGCCTACACCACCCTCCAGAGGTGGTGCTGAAAATGAGGCACAAACATAATTAATTGTCTCCACCCAGGATTGTAATTCCTTCGAATCACTCGTTTGGAAGAGATATTCAGCTTGATCGGCAGTTTGTAACCGAAAAACGTGTTGTTTCTTTGTATAGTCTGTAGCTTTGGTTGCTAGCGCATGATGAATACGGATTGCATTATGTAAATTATCGGACATCTAGAACATTTAAAATAAAAAAATTAAATTAGAGAATCAAAATAACAACAAGAATAATATTGGCAATAATGTTGTGAAAGATGTTTTAAATATAGAAGCTGTTCTAATTTTGACGTTACTGAAATCAAAATAAAAATCCAAATTCTCAGGGGAGGTTTCCAATCCAACTTTCACTTTTAACCTATGAACCGACGGTGGCAGAATACACCAAAGGCTCATAGATGGATACTGGTGTTGGACTAGACAGCTAATTTACACTGCCTAAATTCAGCAGTGTTTTCCAAGTTGAGGTCTTGGCAGTGAAGAAAGCTGTTAGACAAATTTCAATGATGGCAATACAACAATCCACTACATTGACAGCAACACGACAATAAAAGTAATTTCTGGCATCGATATCTGATCGGAGGTAAGGGAACAACTTAAGACTTACAAGACTTGTGTCACTGACCTGCGGTATGCTATTTAAGAAACAGGTTTCTCGGAAGACATTTCTTCAATGACCTGATTGAACTCTGTAGAAACTTGTTACACTAAATCCCAATTCTATAAAATGGCTTGAAAACTCCTAACAGCTATCTATCCAATCTACCAACAGGCAGGAAATCGCTTCCTTAACCAGAAATCCAATAAAGCTTGGTATAGGACGAGTATGTAAGTAAGTAATGAGTTCATTTATTTCTAATTATCTCATTTTTATGTGTTACGATACAATTACGGACAAAATGTGTACACTGCGGTGGTAACAGCGAAAGGAGTATGAGCAACCAATTTTTGCTGTCTCTGCTTTGTACATTATTACAACACTAACAAGCCAACATGATTTGCATACACTACAAGTGGCTTAAAAATCAAACCCACCAGGACCTGCAAGGTTTCATTGCTCCTACAGATCTAGGGAGGAGAATGGTCGACCTTGTGGGGGTACATGCTCAAGAAACTTGTGCATTAACTTCTCTTCATCCAAGTCAATAAACCGAATGACATCTACAAACATTTTCAGGCTACAGATCATATAAACTACAACCACGAGACCATCCACCTAATGCAGGCTAGTGAATTAATCCTCTCTATACTGAAAGAATATATTGAATCTAAGATAAAAGTACAAGAACCTGGGAGCATATCTTACAAACCACGTTAAATATAGAGCTAAACCCTCATCAAATCTGTTAAATATTGTAAATATATGTTCAAACCAGAGAATAGTTTTATAAGGTAAGCAAGGCAAGTTACACGATTGAACAGCACGTACAAATGATAAAACTTTATTATCAAATTGAGTGTTCTTTAACACCCATTTAACGGTAATTGCAGTGGCCTTTCACAGTCGACTCTTCAACGTTTGGTTGCCAAATTTGAGACGACCGGTTCAGTAAACAATCAGGTAACATCCGTTCGTTCAAGGAACGCAAGATCAGTCGAGAATATCACCGCGGTCCGTGAAAGTTCACACCAGAACCCGAGGCAGTCTATTCTTCACCGTGCACAAGAACACGTTTGATGTATATGGGACGACACCAACCCACACGAGGTTCGCCAGGTGATAATGTATCCTCAAAAAGTTGCAGTTTGGTGTGGATTTTGGGCTGGTGGCATAATTTGTTCGTTCTTGTTTGAAAACGACGTTAGAGATGCGGTCACCGTCAACAGCGATCGCTACATAACGATGATAACTAATTTTGTATGGCCCAAATTGTAACATATGGATTTAGCCGACAAATTGGACCATTTGGATCCGTTCCTCCGTAAGAAGCGGAGGCGGGCATTTGAATGATGTCACATTCCACATTTAATGGCATACATGTACCTTTTAATAACACAGCTTGTTATATTCCATTTCAACATCTACCCGCCCTTATTGAAAAACCCTTTATATAAAATAAAATAAAATAAAATAAAATAAAATAAAATAAAATAAAATAAAGAGAATATAGTCTAAATGACAATCTTGTGGAATCTCTTTGAACTTGTTTGATTCCCAATTATTGAAAAGGACAGAGTATAATCCATCCAAAAAAAAGATTGAAGCCATTTCACGAAATGTTCACAAAAACTCAGCTTTCTTAATTTAACACTCAAAACTCGATGTAAGAATTTGTCAAAAGCTTTAATTAAAATCAGTAAAAATACGGTCCAATTGTTTTTTGCTTTAGAATGAGTCAATTGAGTTTTAAGCTTGTTCTATTAAAAAAAAACGTCTCTTAGTAAAATTGTGCTGATATGGAACTATCATAGATTGAAAATAAAAACATAGTGATTCACAAATAATAGACTCAAGGAGTTCAGTTATAACAGATAATCTAGCAATAGGACTGCGATGTACACTACGGCGACTGCTACCGAGAACAAAGACAACGTCTTTTTGGGTGTAGTTTCAACAGTGTGAGCGAGCGCATCACGACAATCCCCATCAAGGCTTAATTCGCCAACATAAACCTAATAGGCGCGCATGCCCCAACAGAGGAGAAAGATGAAGACACCAAAGACATAGACAAGTTCTGGTAGCTAGTACGCAGTTCACACAACTTAATATCCACAAGGGGACATGGAAATCTCCTGATCAATCAACTGTCAACCAGATTGACCACATTGCAATCGACGCACGACACTTCTTCAGTATACAGGATGTCCGACCATTCCGAGGGGCCAACATTGGCTCGGAACACTACTTCGTTGTAGCTAAGGTACAGGAGATTCGATGTTAGATGGCTACAATCGCAAGAGACTGCCATGTCCTTTTGCGATCGAGTCTCTAATAACCTCTTTAAAAGTCCTATGCTGCCTGCATTAAGCATTGGAAACCCGTGGCAACATTGCCTTGCAGCCATCAAAGATACCGCCTCTGAAGTACTAGAAGTACTTTCACACAACCACCACAGCTAAACCCCTGGTTTGACCACCAATGCCGACAAGCGCACGCAGCAAAACAAGATGCATACAAAACAGCGCTGCACAGAAAGACCAGAGCTGCTCGCGAGCTCTACGAGCAGAAGAGGAGAGAGGAACACCGACTTCTTAGATGAAAAAAAGGAAGCATGAGAAGCTCGCGATCGAGGAGATAATGGGAACCAAAAGATTCAAAAAACCTTCCAAGGGCACCAGCCACGAACCGAAGCCTGTAAGGACGATCAGGGGAACATTGTAGTAGAACCGAAGTCTATCTTGAGAATATGGAAAGACTACTTCTCTAAATTATATAACGGCGATGACGAACCGACCTCGACGAAGTGGAGATAGCTATATCTAAACTGAAGTCAAAGAAAGCTGCTGGGGCTGACGGCTTCGCTGCCGAACTATTCAAAGCGGCAGGCGATGACTGCAAAATATGCTCGGAAGAAAACATGACCGATGAATGGAATCTAAGAATAGTTTGCTCGATACATAAAAAAGGAGACCCTTTTAATTGCACCAACTACAGAGGCACCAGTCTCCTTAACATTGCATACAAGATCCTCTCTGCCGTATTATGGGAACGTCTGAAGCCGTTCGTCAACAACTTATCAGTGTGGCTTTAGACCAGGAAAGTCCACTATCGACCAAATATTCACACTACGGCAGATCTTGGAAAAAACCCAGGAGCTTCAAATCCGATCGATACCCACCACTTACGACAGCATCCATAATGAAGAGCTCTACAAAGCAATGTCTAGTTTTGGCATCCCTGTCAATCTTATCCGTTTGTGCAGAATGACGATGGAGAATGCACCTTGCTCTAATGTAATTAAGATACTTTACTTAGAATAAAATAGTTGAAGCTTCAAGAAAAAATTCGTTTTGAAACCTTTTAACTAATAACTGAATTTTCCTTAATTCCATTTAAAAAATGAACGCCAATAATATTATTTAAATTCCTAAATAAGCTAAGGGCAATTCCATAACTAAAAATTGTATAAATAAATGGGTGAAAAACAACTTACTTGACTTTTTCGGAATCCGTGTTCATCCTTGTGTAAATATAATACTAAATCCCGCAGAGTACAATAAAACATTTTCCAGGAACGCTTTCCAAAGGGTGCTGTAAATAATTTATAACAATGTAAGTTAGTTAGTTATAAACACACATTCATGGTTTCATTTAATTTGATCATAAGAATGGTCAAATGGTGACCGATCTAGACTTTATTTTCAGAGTGAACTTACTTTTTTTGTAATTAGATTCATAACAGCATTTTCGCATCACATAACCTTTTTTATATTCGATTGCAGCCGATGGCTCTGGAATATCTAGGAATGGATTTTGTCCAATTTGACCGGCTCCCATATTATTGTCATTTCGTTGTTTTTGCTGGTCAGGAGATTCGTCGTCACTTTTTAAACGAAAATATAAATAATTTCTTGAAAAAGAAAAACTTAAACTCAAAACTTACAGTGCCCATTCAAGTGGTTGACTTTTAATAGCTTGATACAAGTACTTTAATACATCTTTAGGGAAATTTTCTCCATCATTTAACTCAGCTAAATTATCAACAAATTCTGCACAAGTCATTTTACGACTTATATTAGCTCCATGAAGATCTGTGTTAAGCAGCATTATTGCACATGTTAAAGTATGAACAGCATCTAAAACAATAACAATAACAAAATTAACTATTTGAGTACAATTTGTGTTCCAATTTCAATTTACCTTGTGAGTTGAAAGTTCCAGCATTACAGTCCAAAAATCTTTTCGAAAAATGAACTAAAACTCTTTCCCTTTCTTGTGTTTCACCAGAAAGCGAAAATTGCTGCAAGAATTCTCTCAAAGCTTGGTCTAAAGTCTTTTTCTCGAATGTAAAATACTTCAAGTATTCGTCTGCAACTGCCCGGCTAAAGTCATTACTATAAGATTTAAGCAAATTTTAAGTATCAATCAATATTTTTGTACACAATGCATTGAAGATGCTGCAGTTAAGACTTGTTTGTAGCTAGAGAGCATACAAAGAAGTCGTACTTTCTCTCAATTAAAAAAGATCAGCCAAAAATTAACAATAAACAATGAATATTCTTTATTGACCATGGCTTACCGTGGTTTGATTAAATTAAGGAAACAGTTCAGTAAATTGTAATAAAGAAGTCAGAAGAGTATGCAAAATGCAAATAAAAGAAAATTTGCTCTTCGAGCCCGTGTATAATCATTTAAAGGAAAAACATTTAAATAAATTTACTTACTTTTTACTTAAGTGCCGAGATACGTCGCTCTTCTTAAAGCCATCCAATGAATACAGTCTTTTAGCCAATCGAATTGCCGATGGCATATCAACAGCTTTAGGTGAATAATGATACGAGTGCAATGATTCGACATCACTGCCATCGTCCGATACAGGAGGCGATGATTCTTTCGAATCTTGATGTTGCAGCTGGTATTGTTGATTACCATTACCATTGCCATTACCATTGCCATTTCCATTACCATTGCTACTATTGCTATTATTAGCAGTAACAACTGTCGGTGGTTCTTCGGTCAGTGTGGCCAGTTCATCTTCAGAGTCTTTCAACTCCGAATATGCCGATCGTGGTGATGTGGAATTACTATCCAATCCACGAACTTGTATAACTAGTTTATGTTCATTTTGTTGCTGCAACTGCTGTTGTTGTTGTTGTTGCTGCTGCTGCTGTTGTTGTTGTTGTAGTTTTTGTTGGTCTCTCTTTCTTTGTACTGCTTCCGAAACGAGTATCGTGGAATCTGAATCACTTGGATCGCTCAGGACCATTCCACCGATTAGATCGCGTGAACTCAATAAGTTATCATCGTCCTGGTAGTCAGGTGAAGAGATATTCGATATCGCTTCGGAAACACTTTGATCTCCATTCACTGGACAGTGAAGGAAACCAAGATTTTGATTTGTCTGACCCGTACTATTGCCAGCCATGCCACTACTACTGCCCGCTGCACCGCCAATGGCGCCTTTTGACCCCGACGACGACATTACCGAACTGGAAACCGATGTCGGTGATGCCGGACTATCTGTGTGCTGAGGTGATGAGCTTATTGAACTAGAATGTGAATTTGGTGATGTCGTTGTGGCATAGTGCTGGGGATAATGGTGGTTAGGATGTTGTTGGTTTGTTGGCAGAGGAGCGTTATACGTCCAAACAATACGATCACGATTTGATGCCTAATATGGGTTAGAGAAGTATTTAGAAAAAAACAAAATAAAACTATTAACAATATTTCAAATTAAAAAAATGTTTCTTATATTTTTGATTGTCTGTTTAAAAGGTGTTTTGAAATAACTTAATTCTTTTTATAGATCACAGCCAATAACCTAAACACTTAATAATAGTTAATTTTAAGTTGTGCGAATCATTAACAATATTTTAGGTCATAGTAACAATTTCTAGAATATCAATAACATGCGACGCAATTCAGACTCCGAAACAAAATATTATAATTCCCACCCGTAACATTATAGAACTTCTTTTCTTTAGTTTTTTTTTTTAAATTCATAATATTTTCATGATCATATTAAATAAAACTATAAAAGTAACCATTTTCTTACTTTTTTCCTCCTCTTCAAAATAATATCTCTAGGACTGAGGACAGTGGGTGTCGGGTCAGCCTTCTTTTTTTGGGTTGGCTAAAAGAAGTTTTGAAAAAGAAACAAAACATCGCACGGAAAAAAAAGAAGAGCATAAAACCAAATTGAAGAAACAAAAATAATAATCATAACGAAACAAAATATTCAAAATTAGTATCAACGATCATTCAATAAATTGACATTCAATAAAAATTGGCATTTCAAAATTTTAATGTTTTTTATTTCTCTTGGAATGGTGCAATTTCTTGTGGAAGCCAAACACTAGCCGAACTAATAATGTTCATATTTACACAAAAATAACTGATTTACATAGCAGAATAATTCAACTCGATGATTTGGTATTTACAGTATTGAAATGGCATTTTGCAGATGCTGGCTCAAAACTAGGATAATTTGTTTGAACTAAGCGCAATTAAAGCTACAATGTGTTTGGTCTGCAATGCGATCCATTTGAAATTAAAGTAAAGTCTACGAAAAATAAAAACCGTCACTGGCAAGAATGAAAAACTAAAAAATTAACTTAAAACGGAGGTAGATACAGTTATGGCCAAAATAAAAAGACATCTTGTAAGAGGCTCAGAGGTTCACAAAATAAACTTTTAGTACACAAAACCTCTAAAAGTATAGAATTACTTTAAAAAAACACTGTCTAGAGAGACTGGTTTCCTTCGATAGTGATCGTTAAAAATTGATATAACGAGGCTTTTGATGAGCCATGCTCCAGGTGCCCCGAAAACGGCTACCACAGTTGATAAAGTAACAAAAATCCACGAACTCGTATTGGTAGACCACTGATTGAAGGTACGCAATATAGACAGTGGGCATCTGAAAAGACCGCGTGGGTCATGTCCTACATGAAATTTTGCGTTTGAAAAAGCTGTCGGCGAGATGGGTCCCGCGTTTGCTCACTCCAAACAACAACTGCAACCGTGAGAACAGTTTATAGCATTGTTTGACATTGTTCAAGCGCAATCCGAAGGAGTTTCTGCCATTTGTCATTTTGTGACCGGCGACGAAACATTGATAAACGGTATACGCAAGAAGTCAAGGAACGGTCGAAAAAATGTCGAAAGTGCTCTGAAGAGGGCGAAACTGTTATATCAGCCGGAAAGCTGATGGGCACTGTTTTCTGGAATTCAAAAGGTGTGATCTACATAGAATACTTGGAGAACGGCAGAACGTTTACAGAGCCATACTATGCGGAAAACATACTTTTAACCATTGCCGAACTTTTTTTTTTTTTTTTTTTTTTGTAATGAAGATGTTACAGAACAACATTCAAAAACAAATCGCTTTTGTCTCTAGGAAATCAATGTGTGGATACAAAAATTGATACTTTTTTCTTCTATTCTGCACAAAAGGCTTGTTATTAATTTTATAAGACTAAAAAATGGGAGAGTTATACTAAGGATCTGGCCCTCCAGGTTGGGGGTTGTGCCGTCGGGGTGACTTCCCGGCCACGTAAAAACATCATAGTTTCGAAGCAACAACAAGCCTCGTATACGGACGGATTCGCTGTTGACAACCCACGCAAACGAAATAAGGACAACGAACTTCGGATATGTACGTAGAATGTTAGGTCCTTTAACAGACCACGTGCAGCCGAACAATTAGCGGAAGCCCTAAACTGCTGCAAGGCAGATATTACAGCCATCCAAGAAGTGCGATGGGATGGACCGGGCAAACGCAAACTAAAAGACTGCGATATCTACTACGGCGACTGCTACCGAGAACAAAGACAGCGTCTATTTGGGTGTGGATTTGTTGTTGGAACTAGGCTCAGGCAAAAAGTCTTGAGTTTCAACAGTGTGAGCGAGCGCATCACGACAATCCGCATCAAGGCTAAATTCGCCAACATAAGCCTAATATGCGCGCATGCCCCAACAGAGGAGAAAGATGAAGACACCAAAGATATGTTCTTCGAGCTCTTGGACAAGACAAATGAGCAGTGCCCTGGCTATGACATTAAAATTGTCTTAGGAGATTTTAATGCCAAGCTAGGAAGAGAAGACATCTTTGGTGGCATAATCGGGAGATACAGCCTGCACGACACCACCTCCAACAACGGATTCAGGGTGGTCGATTTCGCTGCGGGGCGAGACGTTCTGGTAGCTAGTACGCAGTTCACGCATCTCAATATCCACAAGGGGACATGGAAATCTCCTGATCAATCAACCGTCAACCAGATTGACGCACGACACTTCTCCAGTATCCAGGATATCCGAACATTCCGAGAGGCCAACATTGACTCGGACCACTACCTCGTTGTAGCCAAGGTACGGCTACGGATATCCCGATCCAAGCCAAAACAAGGAAGTACTGTGAGAAAATTCGACGTTAGACGGCTACAATCGCAAGAGACTGCCATGTCCTTTTCCGATCGAGTCTCTAATAACCTCCTAAGGAGTCCTATGCTTCCTGCATTAAGCGTTGAAAACCAGTGGCAACATTGCCTTGCAGCCATCAGAGATGCCGCCTCTGAAGTGCTAGGTTTCACACGGAAACCACAGCGAAACCCCTGGTTTGACGACGAATGCCGGCAAGCTCACGCAGCGAAACAAGAGGCACACAAAACGGTGCTGCACAAAAGGACTAGAGCTGCTCGCGAGCTCTACGAGCAGAAGTGGAGAGAGGAACACCGGCTTCTTAGATGAAAAAAAAGAGAGCATGAGAAGCGCGCGATCGAGGAGATAGAGGGATGTCACAACAGGAATGAGGTTCGTAAATTTTACCAAAAGGTAAAAAAAACCTCCCAAGGGTACCAGCCACGAACCGAAGCCTGTAAAGACGATCAAGGGAACATCGTAGTAGAACCACAGTCGATGCTGAGAATATGGAAAGATCACTTCTCCAAATTATATAACGGCGATGAAGAACCGAATTCCGCTGTAAGGGGGATAGAACCACTCAACCTCGGCGACGCAGATCAACAATTCCGCCTACCCGACCTCGACGAAGTGAAGATAGCTATATCTAAACTGAAGTCAAACAAAGCTGCTGGAGCTGACGGCATCAACGCCGAACTATTCAAAGCAGCAGGCGATGACTTGGTAGGGAGCATGCACCAACTCATCTGCAAAATATGGTCGGAAGAAAGCATGCCCGATGAGTGGAATCTCAGCATAGTGTGCCCGATACATAAGAAAGGAGACCCTCTAAACTGCGCCAACTACAGAGGCTTCAGTCTCCTTAACATTGCGAATAAGATCCTCTCTGCCGTATTATGTGAACGTCTGAAGCCATTCGTCAACAACCTGATTGGTCCTTATCAGTGTGGCTTCAGACCAGGAAAGTCCACTATCGACCAAATATTCACACTACGGCAGATCTTGGAAAAAACCCAGGAGCTTCAAATCGATACCCACCATCTCTTATCGATTTTAAAGCCGCGTATGACAGCATCTATAGGGAAGAGCTCTACCGAGCAATGTCTAGTTTTGGCATCCCTGTCAAACTTATCCGTTTGTGCAGAATGACGATGGAGAATGCCCGCTGCTCTATCAAGGTCGGAAAAGATCTTACCGATGCATTTGATGTCAAAAAAGGTTTTAGACAAGGCGATGCACTGTCATGCGACATCGTTTTGGAAAGAATTGTGCAAAACTCAGCCGTCAACACTAGAGGCACAATCTTCCAAAGATCCATCCAATTACTCGGATACGCAGATGATATTGATATAATTGGAAGATCAAAGCGTGATGTCAGTGGAGCGTTTTTGAGCATTGCGACGGAAGCAAAGAAGATGGGTTTAGTGGTCAATGAGGGCAAGATCAAGTATATGCTGTCATCAAAAAAGGACACTGAACGACGACGTATTGGACAAAACGTCACCATGGACAGCTATAACTTTGAGTAACTTGTAGTTAAGGACTTTGTCTACCTAGGCACCGCTATTAACACAGACAACGACACCAGCACTGAAATCAAACGAAGAATAACTCTTGCAAATCGCTGCTTCTTTAGACTTAGAAGGCAATTGAGAAGTAAAGTCCTCTCTCGAGCATGTAAAATCACCATCTATAAGACACTCATCATCCCGGTTCTCATTTATGGCGCTGAGGCCTGGACCCTGTCAAAGAAAGATGAGAGCGTCTTAGGGTGCTTCGAGAGAAAAATTCTTCGGGTGATTTTTGGTTCCGTACGCATAGATGGAGAATGGAGGAGAATATATAACGACGAACTGTACGGGCTGTACAGCTACACTGACCTAGTTAGCAGAATTAAAGTCCAACGGCTTAGATGGCTAGGTCATGTAGAGCGGATGGACATCAACGCTCCAGCCCGGAAGGTCTTCGAATCCAATCCCGAGGGACGGCGCAGTAGAGGAAGACCGCGACTCAGGTGGCGCACCCAGGTGGGAGAGGACCTCAATCAACTTGGCGTGCGAAACTGGAGACAGCTAGCTATGGACCGAGCTGGCTGGAGACGCTTGTTGGTTGAGGCCCAGGTCCGCCCCGGACTGTAGCGCCACCTTAAGTAAGTAAGTAAGATTACTTCTTGGGAACCAAACGTATAATTTTTGTTATGGAAGGAATAATTTTAAAAATAGTCGTATATGTTCAAGTAGTAAAAATATATGCAACAGAAATGGTGGTGTTTAACAAAATAACGATCTCAAGAATACAGATATGTTAACGAACCTTAGATATCAAAGTAAGAAATGTATGTTTTTGAGTAGTATTCTAAATTACTAATCCAGATTCTCATCAAAAACCATTCTATTGAGCGCTAGGCCTTCTAAAGGGCTATAAAACATCGAGTATAACTTCGGCTGTGTCTCACGTAGCTTCGTCCTGTAGAAACCAAATGCTCAAAATGGTGCGATAACGATCGCCATTGACTGTAATGGCCATTCCTTGCTTTTTTTCGAAGAAAAATGACCCAATTATGCCTCTGGACCAAACAGTGACCCGTTTTGGGTGTATCGGCTTTTCAAAGTATGCGTTCGGGTTTTTTGTGCGCCAAATGCGACAATTTTTCTTGTTTACATACCCGTCAAGATCAAAATGAGCTTCATCTGGAAGGATGATTTTTTTTTGGCCAAATTGGCAAATTCGTTGTTCCCAGCCTTGTTCAAGCGTAAACACAACCGTATCAGTTCAGCGGAAGGATAAAACTAATTATCTGTCCAATCAGACATAAGCTAAGTGCTATCATTCACGAAATAGGCACTATGAAAGGTGAGCATTCTCTTACTAAGAAATGTATTACTCTCGAACACCGTCGCAATGTCTCATGCCTATAATTGTTTCATCGCTATTTTCACAAGCAATGCTCTAAAGAAATAGCCAGTTAAATTCCTCCTCTCAATCAATTCAATCGTAATACTCGGAGTTATGGAATTGCTCATCTATTTACCCTTGAGGATGTACTGTTAAGTGCTCGAATTCTTTCTTTAGCTACATGAATGAGGAATACTCAATATTTGCCACTCATTACAATTCGTAGACATTCAAAGCTTATCCTCCTTTCCTCTCTTCTCTTCCCTGCGTTTAATCATCATAAGGGTATTTATAAAAAAGCCTATAGCATTATCAATAAGCATAAGCCACCACAGATCTTTGGATAAAATATCACCTTAACAGTTATCTCTTCATAGCTCCAGTATCAGCTCAAATTCAGAAACAAAATTTCCTAAGTGAACACTTTCTTAAGATTGCCAAGGACTTCCACATTGAAGAAGCTTGACGAAAATTTGAAGATGATGTCTCGTCAAGTTTTAGAACAGAGGAACTTAAAGGCTGGATGATGCAGAAAAGCGTACTTAAAGGAGGAGAGAAACATTTATTAAAGATAGGGTTCAATATTTAAGAGACTGAAACTCTAATATTTGCGAAAGCAATTTTAAATAAATATTACTGTGTATTTTGAATACATGACCTTGAACTGTTGACCAACTAGTATGGGGCATTAGCCACAGTAATAGCATTTTTATAAACAAATATTATCTCAATCTAATATAGCTGAGGCGTAAAGAATTTTGTTTTGCTCTATAAGCTGCTACTTCCTGATACTAGGAAGTCGTTTAAAATTATGATTTGTTAAAAGCTTTGAGAAATTTGGTTACGACTTAAACAGCATGCTTGAATTTTGAATTGGTTTATAAATTAGATCAAACTTTAAACAGAGCTGTAGTTCGGCAGCTAAATTTTGCATTTGGAGCGCCTCTTAAGAGTTTACGTTGATTTATTAAAACATTTCTAAAGCACTTTTAACTAAAGTAATGCACTTGCTTACCTTTTGTGGAGGTTTTATATTGAGAAAAGTTAACAATTTCATTCCTTATAACTAAACAATTGTTTTCTTTCTGCCATAGTAATTATTTATACACGCAGTATGGACTTCTGCTTATGACGTAAAAAATAAAACTAATCTTAAACATTTATACGATAAATAAATTATTATGAATGAAAGCAACATAAGAAAAAATAAGAGAAGATAATTTGTGGTTTTTTGCAAAAAAATAAAATAGAATTTTCTAATTTATATACGAAAAAAAAAAACAAAAGATACATTTCACTTGTGTGGAAAAATCTATATAAATAAACTAAAAGATAAAAAGAACACAGGCAATAATAAAGATTTTATGTTTTCTTTACAAACAACAAGACTTTCTACAAGCACACAAATTCTATATGTCTATAATATTGTACATAATGTATCTATGTACATACATTTGTATATATACAAACAAAATCAAAAGTTTAAATAAAACAAATATTTATACTTCTAAAATGCGCGAGTGATATTTTGTGTGTGGAGTGTGTAAAGATGTGATTTGGCGTGTGATGTTTACAAACAACAACGGTTATAGGATCTTTTTGGATTTTTTAAAAATATATAAACATTATTCTCTTGTCGTCTTCGCTCAGTCGTTTGGTTTGAAGTTTAAGCTGCTACTGTTAGCGAGTAACAGTGCAACAAACAACCAACTTGCAAACTCTGGACGTCTGAGATGAGAGAACACACCCACGAACAACAATAAATTACCTGAGAATCTTCAGAATCCTGTCTAGTATCTAGCAGCGTGTTAAGAGAGCTATTTACATCCTCATCAATATCGATCGGTATAACAGCGGCAATACCTTCGCGCTGCACTTGTTGCAAGTGATCTTCTGACTTGCTGGTTCGGAAACCAGCTGAATCACACTTGCGCACAACACCGTTGTGATGATGTTGCCGTCGGATCACGGCTGCTTCGTTGATGCCACTCGGTTCTGGACTAGTTGGCACTGAGTTGGCAGTCTCTTTAACGTCCAACAGCGGCGTGGAGAGCGATATCGGTGACGTAGGCACCGAAAAACTTGTCTCGTCCGGTGAGCTGTTCGCTTCGCTTTTCACAGTTGTTGACGAGGAGGATGATGACGAGTTATGATGTTGCTGTTGTTGTTGCTGATGCTGTTGCTGCTGCTGCTGTTGGTAGTGTTGTCGATGATGCGCGTGATGATGATGGTGGTGGTGATGGTGATGCTGATGATGATATTGTGATGATGGCCCAGTATAGTCTCTGGCCGAGGAGCTATCAACCAAATCGATGGTTGCAGTTGCGGCTGTTTGCTGTATGCGAACTCGGTCAGAGTTCCTCTGCTGTTGCTGCTGTAAAAGTTTTTGTTTGAATGAGGAGGAGGACGATGTAACACCGGCACTTAAATCGTCATTAAAGTCACTGCCTAAGCACTGTTGTGTTTGTTGTACATCGCCTCCTCCTCGCTGGCTATCGCTAGCATAGGGAGCGGGGCTTATCTCGTAATTGAACTCGTCGAGGCTTTCTTCGTCCAGTTTGTCCTGTTCGTCAGGATCTATTTCTTCAGCTTCTTCTTCTTCCTCTTCGATGTCGTCGTCTTCGTCGCCGTTGTTATCGTCTTCTTCTTCGTCCCTATCTAACTCCTCGCATAGCAACAATGTGTCATTGGTTAGAGAGTCCTTGCGGAATTGTCTATCACTACTGTTATTACTACTATATGTGTTGTTAATACTATGGTCTTTTCGATTGTTAGTCTTATCTTTCTTTTTTATTAAATTCACTGAATCAGAGCTTTCTGAATGTGATGGCGAGGCCGAAGACGATGATGGTGTGGATTCTCCAGAGGCTCGTGGTGCTAAGGCCCCATTGGCGCGGGCTGCAGCACGATTCGGAGAATCACGTAAGCTATCCACCTATACAAACAAAAACGTATATAAATGATCCTCATAATATTGAAATGATAAAAAAAAACGTTTATACCTTTTTAGCGTGAGCTGGAATCAAATTACTACTCTGGGGTGTTCGTGATAGATTGAGGATTAAATCTCCGGTCATCATGTACGCCTCAAAGCGTGCCTTTGTTGTTGGCGGAGCAGATGTTGGCTCTCTTATTTGAAGTTGATCACAATCTTTTGTATTATTCGTACCGCCAGGTTCTGATTGTTGAGTATAGAAACTATTGGTGAGTTGAAAATTCCCACCACCATTGGCATTGGCTTTTGGAATTTGCGATGGCCTTGGCCTTTTATGTTGTGGCGAATGTTGGACATTCTTCGGTGCTGGACACTTTAAAGCTAAAGCAGTTGGAATGCGAGAAGGACGACATGGTGATTCGACAATTATTTTCGTCGTCGACGATGACGGACTTAATTGAGTTGGTCGACGTATTGACGATGTTAAAGGATCTGATTTACGTGATGTTTTAATATCGAAAATATTCGGAGATTCTCGTGGTGAATCGGAATTATAATGAAGATTCTTTGTGCTGGCTAATTGTTCTTTAATGCGAGCTTTTATTTTTGGATCTGCAAACAAGTTAAACCATATTATATGTATGATTTTTTAAAAGTTATTTAAATATTTATAATTGAAAAAAGTAACTCACCTCTTTTAAGTTCTAGGGTGACGAGATCGTCGGATAATCGCAGACATTTTAAAACTGTAATCAAATTGTAGTGAATATTAAAGGCAACTAAGAGCAAGTTATCTTACCCTCTTTTGTTGTGTATCGATGAACATCTGTTCCGTTTACTTTAACAATTATATCTCCTGCTTCAACCTAGAATTAAAAGTAAAATCCAATTAAAACATTTATTTGGAAAGTATATATTCTATTTTGCTTTTGTTTTAAAATTTGAATCAAGACGAAAAGAAGACCAAAAGAGAGTGAGGGGTTATTCAGCAGCTCTAAGTATTAGATAGTTTAGGAATAGTCGATTGGATTATGATGAATGATAAATGGTATTTTTCAAAGGTATAGAACTTTGGAATAAGACAGATACGATTTTTTTTAAATTTAAATGTAATTTACTTCATTCGAAATATCTTTTGGTTTTATAATTTAAATATGATTTCTGGCATATGATGGCTACTACTGACTCGGACGAAGTATAATTTGGAGCATTAATTTTTCTCCAAGTGGTCAATCGTTTCGGATTTATCGACGTTGATTAGCGACTTCACATATACCCACAGAAAATAGTCAAGGGGCGTTAAAACGTACGATCTAAATGGCCAATTTAAGGGTCCGTGAAGTATAACCATGCGGTTATCAAAAGTTTCCTAAAATAAATAATTTCGTATACGAACTGTGTGAAATATTGTTTCGCCTTGTTGAAACCACAGCTCCTGCACATCTTGGTTTTTTACTATATGAACGAAATAGTCAATAATCATCACTCTATAGCGGTCGACTTAACGACGACGCAATAAGTGGTTCTGTTGAGTCAATTTTTAAAATGCCAAACTAAAGACCATAGAGGATACAAATATGTCCTGCTAAATTTCAGTTAAAATGAAAAAAGATTATTGGTTAAAAATTCTATCATATACAATCCTCCATTTGTCAATGTTGTCCAGTTTATTGTTACATACAAATAAATAAGGAAAAAGACATGAAGGGAGTTTAAGAAATCGAAATATTGGATTCTTCTAATTTTATGGCAAATTAAAAGTTGGAAACGCAAGCCGCTCTAAAATTTCAAAAGTTATTAACAATTCAAGCCATTTAAAGTTGTGCAAGTAGAGTTTTATAAACTCCATTCGAATAACAAATTGGCGGAATCACTTGTTTTTCTTTTTTTTCAAACGAAAAACGGTTTAATTTCGATGGCCTTGATACGTTCAAATTTTATTCTAACGATTTGGAAGATCTTAACGTGATGTCAGTGGAGCGTTTTTGAGCATTGCGACGGAAGCGAAGAAGATGGGTTTAGTGGTCAATGAGGGCAAGACCAAGTATATGCTGTCATCAAAAAAGGACACTGAAGAACGACGTCTTGGACAAAACGTCACCATGGACAGCTATAACTTTGAGGTAGTTGAGGACTTTGTCAAACAACGACACCAGCGCCAGCGCTGAAATCAAACGAAGAATAACTCTTGCAAATCGCTGCTTCTTTGGACTTAGAAGGCAATTGAGAAGTAAAGTCCTCTCTCGAGCATTTGAAATCACCATCTATAAGACACTCATCATCCCGGTTCTCATTTATGGCGCTGAGTCCTGGACCCTGTCAAAGAAAGATGAGAGCGTCTTAGGACACTTCTAAAGAAAAATTCTTCGGGTGATTTTTGATCCCGTCTGAATAGATGGAAAATGGAGGAGATGATATAACGACGAACTGTACGGGCTGTACAGCTACACTGACCTAGTTAACAGAATTAGAGTCCCACTGCTTAGATGGCTAGGTCATGTAGAGCGAATGGACATCAACGCTCCAGCCCGGGGGACGGCTCAGGTGGCGCACTCAGGTGGGTGACCTCACCTCAACCAACTTAGAGTGCGAAACTGGAGAAGGCTAGCTAGGGACCGAGCTGGCTGGAGACGCATGTTGGTTGAAGCACAGGTCTGCCCCGGATTGTAGCGCCACTTTAAGTAAGTAAGTAAAATTTGAGAAAAGAAACATTTTTTAAATAGTTTCTTAAAGGTCTTATGGTTTGGAGGAGCAGTCAGCTATTGAACAGTTGAGCTTCAGGTTATGAAATCAAAAATGACTGTAGCCAAATTTCTAACTTTCCTTATGATTTTGGACCCACTGAGCGAGCATAGTAAGAAAATTCGTAGAGGATCAAAATGCGCTGTTGCTTTAATGGCCGCAGTACTCAACTGATCTATGTAAATATCATTGAAAATGTTTGGTGATGATTAGAGTTTAGATCCTTAATGTCTGAAACGAAGTTAGATAGGTTAGAGGTTAGACAGTAGGCATTTCAAAAGATCGCGCATGGGTCATATCCCGTACTACATTTTTGTATTCTTACTTGGAACAACAAATGCAATTGTGCGACCACTTCAGCAATATTTAACGCTGTTTTGCCGTCGCCGAAACATGGACCCACTAGTACACGCTAGAGTACAAGGAACTGTCGGAAAATGGACTGTACCCGGCAAACATGCTCCGAAGAAGGCGAAGTCTGTCACATTGACCGCAAAGGTGATGGTCACTATTTTCTAGGATTCATAAAATGTGATATACATACATTGACTACCTAGAGAAGGGCAAAACGATCACAAGACTGTACTATGCCGAATTGTTGAGCAAAGAAAAAAGTGCTCTTCCAGTATGCCTATGCACCGGCTCACACATTTTCCCTTGTCACAGCCAAATTGGGCAACAAACTGTGTTTACAAATACATTTTTAAAATGTTTGTTTTTTATTTAATAAGGTGAAAACAATTAATAGCTCACGGTTGGGCAGCTTCGACTCAATTTTCTTTAAATTTTTCGTAATTGAAAGGAAATGGTTTTAAGGAAACAACATTTTGGACAAATTCTCCGAAAAAGTACAAATGCCTTTTGAATGGGAAAAAGGACGGTTTTAACTCAAACAATTCAGGAAAAACTCGAAACGCAATTTTGCATTTAATACACAACTATTATAAGGCAGTACCCGTGGCATGATGATTAGAGCGTTGGGCTGACATGCCAGAGGTCTTGGGTTCGATCCCTGTCTATGCCATCTTAAGTCTTTTCACGGGCACTGGGTCTTGCGAGGAATTTAAAAAGTCACTAATCTTTAAAAACACAAATTTGAGGACTTCACTAACTTTTGGATATATTCGTGAAAGAACTGGCAGCTAAAAGCATCCTATGTCTATTACAGAGTAATAACTGGAAAAAGATTGCTTTCGATCATAGAAATGTAAAAATATTATCAACATTGGGCTAGAAACTCACAGATTATTTAAAGCCTTACATAGATTTTAACCTAGTTGTCCTTACAGAAATTCATACTAGATAATAACTGATGGAAAACAGGGTCATAATAACAAATCGTTTATGGGTTTTAAGTACCGAAGGGAACTACGTTTTTCCAAAGCGCGTAATATGGGTACTCTTAATTGGGTTTTACGGCACTGTGACATTGACGGAAATGAAAGAGCAAACAAATTGGCAAAGAAGGGATCAATAAACTAATAAACCAAGTAAATGGACTGATCCATCAAAGTTTTCTTGAAACCGCAAACAACAGTTTTGCAACTCTCTAGACTTGCAGGGTTGCTAGGAGTACATATATCCTCATCAGCTCATTTCATCTAAGCAGAGGGTTCGAAGAGAATGAGACTAGAGAGACTACTTACCATTTCTTGTACAATTGATGGTCAGGAATCTTGAGTGAGATATTTTCCGGTCGATCACCGATGGCGAGTACTCTAGTGTTCTTATTAATATAACTGATAAACAAACTTGTCATCTAAATGGTAATTTTTGGATATAGGAATGTAACGTGGTTTTGGCCAAGATAGTTTAATTTTAGACTTTTTAACGAGTTTTAAACCAAAGATTTAAGATAAAGATTATTGGATGAAATCAACGAGCATTATACATGAAAATAGATCCCCCTTTCTTTCAAAGATCACCACTGCCAGGGAACTACTTTAATTAATATCGATATTAATCTTAAATGACTGTAGCTTTATATGCGTGTACTGCAAATTAATCTTTCATCATAACCCACAGATAAACCAATTAATGTATTTTTTTATTAGCTGTGGAAATTATTGTATTTAATTAATTTATCAAAGATTATAACATAAATTGAATATTTATGTCATGCAACGCATGAGCATGACAATGGATTCATTAACCTTCCTCCCTCATATCATCAATGCCAACTTCCCTCCATGATGACAACGAAGAAGATGATAACCACATCTCCATATAAATATTGTATGACATGAACTTTTCCAACAACAACAACGACAAAACATACTCAGCAGAGTGTCAAGGCATCAGCGTCAGGGTGTTAATCAAATTAAATTCTTGGGGAAGGTTTTTATTTTTATTACCTTTGACTGTTTGCTCTTAATGTGTCTACGTTGTCAATATAATCTCATTTGAAAAAAGGAACACGTACTGCTCCTGCTTGAACATCACTAAAAACAAACAACAACAACAACAGCAACTGGAGAAGTGCTTGAGATTTTTTGGGAAATCGGATACTTACGTCTCGGTGTCTTCGTTGACGTCGTCGCACGTTTATAGTCTTTGATATTACTCGTATATTGAATTATTGTTATAATTCAATTGTTTGTTTTATTTTTCAATTTTGTTTTTCATTATTTTATTGCAATTGAAAGTAAACGTGAAATTGTTTAATTGCTATCTAGAGGTTATATCGACATCGTTATCCCTAAGAGAAATTGGCCACTAATTCGACAACGTTTCAGTTATCGATATGTGTGCAGTAAATAGTGATTGGCTTCAGGCTGTTCATGATTTTGAAGTATTATTAGCAACTTTTACGTTTTATTTACCAATTCTGGTGAATGCAAAACTTTTTCCATTAAACACAGAGCCCAAGCTTAGAAAAAATGCCAAGACTTAAATAGATACTTCAGGAGGGAGAAAGATGAAACCTTCACGTTGGGTCGCTGCCACTCCCAAGCCCCTCTGTAATTGACCAATTAGGAGAACAAATAAGCGAAGTTGTTAGATCATCTGCTTCCCGTATTAGTAGTCCCAAGCATTACGAATGTATGAGGCTCAGAAAAAAATCTTTCGCTTTCCTTAAGTTATTTAGAAGATTTAATTTAGACTATTTTAAGTCTGCATATCTGAAAGCTAACAAAATATACAAACAGGTCTGCGAGGCGAAAAAGTTAAATTACATACTAAATTTAGCGACCAACTTAAAAAGGTGTAAGGATTCAAAAAAAATGTCGATATAATGTACGGGAGTTGAAGGTAACAATCGTACGTCTTCAAGTGCATTACAAGCTGAAGTTCTGGCATCCCATTTCCGATCCTTGTTGACATTTCAAGATGACTTGCACTCGTTTTAGGGAATTGATTTCTTAAAAACTCATCTTTAGAATACAAGCAATATCTTCTTTCTTTTTTTAACAACTTGTACGATTCCGCTTGCGTTCTCTCGAGTTTTAATAAAATTGTTAAATTTTTCATATTTAAGAAAGGTGATGGTAACTTACTTGAGAATTACAGAGGTATTTCAATATTAGAGAAGTATTTGCTAGAATCCTATACAGAAGACTTATCAGTTGTGTAGAATCAAAGAATCGCTTAAGTATGTTTCAAGCTGGTTTTCGTGAGGGCTTTTCAACGGTTGACCATATTTTTGCTTTATCGATAGTTGCTAACAAATTTATCCAAAAGAAGAAGAAGATGTATGCTTACTTTACCGTCATAAAAGCTGAATTTGATACCATCAATCGACAAAGTTCTCATTTACAAAATGGCCTCATTTGGTATATCTAGAAAATTTCTAAATACCTACGAAAAATTTCAGACGACTGCAGGTGTTCCCCAAGGATGTATCCTCAGCCCAATCTTGTTTGCCCTTTACATTGATGATATTTCAGATAATTTACCCGGTGGAGTTTGTTTTTTTGATATTCGTATAAAAGTACTTCTTTACGCAGATGACTTGGTTATGCTAGCGGATAACCTATCTTCTCTTCATCTACAAATCCATAGGCTCCAAACGTACTGCAATATCTGGGACCTTAAAATAAACTCAGAGAAATCAAAGATAATGCAGTTTGATGCAAGGAATTGTAGAAGGTTGAGAGAGAAAGGTGGTTCCTTAACAACGAACCTATTGAAATAGTACAGGAATTCAAATATCTAGGAGTCTGGGATGTCTGCTAACGGTAGCTTCAATAAACATGCTCAGCGTAAGAGTAAAGAAGCTAAAGTAGCTCTCAACATAATGTGGCCAACTTTCTTCTAAAACTAGAAGACGAACTTAGGATCTAAACACCGAGCTGTCCAAGCAACCATTAACACTTGCTTTTCTTACGGTATTCAAGTTTTTGGTCACACCTATTTTGAAGAATTTGAGTTAATACAACGCCTCTTTTTCAAAAGATGATTTCGGTTACCTAGTTCGATCGTCAACAAGAGAAATGTATAGAAATCTAAGCCACTCTTTAAAATATACACTGCCAATCACTAGGATGAGGCCACATATTTTTCAACCGATTTTCGGTCCGATACCTGTTGGAATTTGTTTAACCCGGAAAATTTTACAACATGAGAGTATTCACATATTTTCTTAAAACAAAGTGATACAATTATAGGGTTAATTAGAAAAGACCGTTGGAATTCCCCTACATTAATGAATGAGCTACCTAAAAAGGATATAAAAAAGTGAGTCACTAGGATGAGGCCATTGCGAATATTTCGTTGTAGAAGTTCAGATCAGCAATTTTTTTTCAAAATTTGGGTAACAATATTTAAGAACGTTTTACAAATAACTATTTTTATAAAATTTTAACTACAAATGGGTTCCGGAAAGACGTTGACAGTAGCAGAAAGAGGAAAAATCGATGCTTTCAAGGAAATGGGACTCTCAAGCCGAGAAATAGCAAGGAAGCTGAACAGAAGTAAGACAGTTGTAAACAACTATCTTGCTGATCCTCAAAACTATGAAAAAAACCAAAAAGGACGCACAGCCCAAGCAACAAAATCCCGAGAAAGCGGTTAATTTTACGTATTGCTTCAAATTCTACTCAATCAGCTACTAAAATAAGGTCCAAAAGCGGAGTATCAGCCAGTATTTCGACAGTCCGAAGGATAATAAGAAAAGATGGTACTATCAACAGAAGAAAACTCAAAAAGAAACCAGTTCTAAAGCAAGTACACAAGGAGCTGCGAATGAACTTTGCAACAGAACATGTCTCTTGGAGCAGTCAATGGAAACGCGTCGTCTTTTCGGATGAAAAAAAGTTTAGCCTTGACGGCCCCGATGGTTACAACTTTTATTTCCATGATTTAAGAAAAGAGGAACTAGTTTTGGGAAGACATCACAGCCGTAAATCAGGTGTTATGGTGTGGGGAGCTATCACCTACTATGGCAAAATCGAATTGGAGTTTCTTTCTCTAACAATGAACGGAAACAGCTACAAATACTTGTTGGAACGCTCATTTCCGAAGATGAAAAATATTTTTGGACCTCTGCCTTGGATTTTCCAACAAGACAATGTCCCCATCCACACTTCTAGGGTTGTCAAAAGCTGGATTTTATCAGAAAACGTAGAGCTTTTGCCATGGCCATCCTATTCACCGGACTTGAACATAATCGAAAACGTATGGGCATGACTATCTCGAAAAGTTTATGGAGGCGGTAGACAATTTGAAGACAAGGACTCCTTAATTGAAGCTATCCGTGATGCCTGGTACGAGATTTCACTTGACTATTTAAAAAAACTTTATGATCCCATTCCAAACCGTCTAATAGAGGTCATATCGAAAAATGGGGGGCATACTCATTATTAATTGAGAAAAACTTAATAAATAAATGTTTGAAAACCAAAAACTGTAAACATTTCTTTCATTTTTTTTGATATTTTATAAGATTTTTCATGTGGCCTCATCCAAGTGACGCACTTTTTCATACTGTTTTTAAGTAGCTCTTTAATTAATGTAGGGAAATTCCAACTGTTTTTTCTATTTAACCCCTTAATTTTATTACTTTTTTTAAAGAAAATATCTACCTTATCAAATGTAGTAAATTTTTATTGGTACGAAATTTCCAGCAGGTATAAAGAACGAAAATCGGTTGAAAAATATGTGGCCTCATCCTAGTAATTGGCAGTGCACTAATGCGACAAATTATTTCAATAAAAGACTTTCTGCGAGAGCTATAGGAGCAAGCGTTGAAATATTGAACTTGTTATATATTTCGCATCAGTAGCATCTACGTATCCTTTGCAATTATTGCAACCGAAATGTGCGTGACGACATTTACCATTTCATAGCTATTTGTCCAATACTACAAGAAATTCGAAGGCTCTATTTTCAACATAGTGTCCTCTCTAGAGAACTAATGTTTGGTGTACTAAACGGATTCGATGGGTGGACAAATCTCTTCATGTTCTCTGACCATGCTTTAAATTATTGAAGAAGCTTTTCAACCTTTTAATTTTTTTTTTAAGGATTAATTTCGATCTTTAAGTGTCCGGAGGAAAAAGTCTTTGACAGTTTCATTCGATTTTAATTTTGAAGGGGAATAGCACCTTCTGTGAAACATTGGCAAAATAGTCTTCAACAGGGAGCGATGAATTCGCCGATTCCCTTCAGCATTTACACCAACGATCTGATTGGTAGTCCTACAAAGGCAATTGTGTACGCCGACAATCTAATTGCATACAGAACGGCCCGAAATGTTGAGGTTATTAGAATTCTCTTGCAGTGTGATTTCGACTAGATTTACCGATATTGCGGAACTGAATATAAATATACAGAAGTCGGAGACAATTCTGTTCTAGACTCCGTTGGCTAAGGCCACGAAGGGTACGCGCAAGAATTGGCGCACGACAGTCATCGTTGATCTTCACGGACAGCGATTTGAGAGCAAAAGTGTAGTAAAGTACCTCAGTATTTGGTTAGATCAGTATTTATATTTCGACAGACATATAAATGCTGCTCAGGGCTAGAAAAGCCTTCGCTCTGACGAAACGGCTGTTTTACAGCAGTCGGCTTGACCCCAAGGTCAAGAAGAGATCTCACCGAAGCATTTGTTGTCAAAAAAGGTTTTAGACAAGGCGATGCACTGTCATGCGACTTCTTCAACATTGTTCTGGAAAGAATTGTGCAAAAATTCAACCGTCAACAATAGAGGCACAATCTTCCAAAGGTCCATCCAATTACTCGGATACGCAGATAATATTGACATAATTGGAAAATCAAAGCGTAATGTCAGTGGAGCAATTGAAAAGTAAAGTCCTCTTTCGAGCATCTAAAATCACCATCTTTAAGACACTCATCATCCCCGTTCTCATTTATTGCTTTGAGGCCTGGGATTCCATATTATGCAAAAATATTCAAGTGAAGTTCTTACAAAGGATACAAAAAAAGTTTTTAAAGTACATATAAGGATCTTCAAATGACTTAGAACTTTTTGAAATAAATACCAACATGGCGTTAGCTTTTGAAATAACATTATCAATTTGGAGAAAAAAAATCATTTTTTGATTTGTATACCTCATTAAGAGCTGATTCTCAATTTTGTAATCAAAACACATCGGATCCTTTATTTTAGAAAACGTAACAATACTACACTATTTTACATTAAAATTTAAACCATTTATAAACCATTTATTTTATCAATATCCAATTGAATTTTACTAGCGTCTGATAAAGAACTTATAGAACTAAAAATCTTGAGATCAACAACATATAAAAGACATCTAGAACTTTTAATACAATTTGGTAAATCGTTTATAAATATAACAAAAAGGAGTGGACCAAGATGACTACCTTGTGGTACGCTGGACAAATTTTGTATTTCATTGGAAAGAACATCACCAATTTTAACATATTGTCTTCTTCCGACCAAATAGCTTCTGATCTATTTTAGGAGATTTAATTGGAAACCAAGCAATTCTAGTTTTTTGAAGAGAATATTATGTTGTACCCGATCAAACGCCTTTTAAAATTCAGTGTAGATATCATCCACTTGAGTACGATCTTCTAAACAACCAAGACAGTAATTTGTAAAAATTGCTAAACTTGTTGCAGTAGACCTACCACTCATAAACCATGGTGATGCTTTTTTTTAACGATTTAACAATTGCTTCCAATAATTTGGGAATCAGCTGGAGCTTAGCAATGGGTCTATAATTTTCCACAGATGATTTAGATCCAGATTTATGCAAAGGAGTTATCAAAGAATGTTTCCATGTATCTAAAAATACTCCTTGTTTCAAAGACAAATTAAAAATAAAGCAAAGTGGGGTTTTAAGGTTATATTTACAAAATTAAAGGTGGAATATTGTCCGGTGCAGCAGAGAAAATGTTATCAAGCGACGATAAAGCATATAATACATCAACTGTCGATAAAGAAAGGTCACCAACATCTAAACCCAAATTAAAAAAGTTCGATTGGAAAAATAAAGCAAAGTAATAACCAATATCTTCTAAATTTTCAGAAAAAATACCATTGTAAGAAATACTGGAAGGAATGCCAACTGATTTTCTTTTAGTATTTAGAAATGACCAAAAACACTTCGAATTAGTTTTTATTTATTCGTACTCTTTCCTAAATCTAATAAATTGTTCTCGAAAAGAATTCGAAATCTTAATCTTTTTACGAAGTTAAGCTACGACACTTTTTAACCTAGACAAACTTTTATTAAACCTAATTGGTCTTTTTGAATTTTTGATTTTGTTTAAAGGAACAAAATTAACAATAGCAACATCTAAAATGTTCCGAAACAGCAAAAACCATCTCTAAATTAGTGCAACTATAAATAATTTGCCAATTTACACTTTCAAAATATCTAAAAAATAAATAAAACAATTTGTAGCTTTAAAATAAATTTGATTTCAAAGCCTCTGGTTCCCGAGAGGTATAATATTGTATGGATAAATTGTAGGATTGATGTTACGGAAGTGGCTAGCTGAATAGGGATCTGTCAGAAAAAAAAGAGAACGCGCTTCATTTAACGCGCGCTTTTATGCCTTCCAAAGTCTCAACGAAAATTCCCTTTTGAATCCTGTAGTGGTCTTCTTTGCAATAAACAGGTGTCTCTTTCTATCTCAACTAATCGGCCGTTTTTCTTCATCTGACACTTCGCAGCAACGTTGTTTCCGATAAGTTCAGAAAAAAAAGATCTGTTTGTGTGGTTTATTTTTATGGTGGACTGAGTCATTTTCGCAACAATATAAATAGTTTTTCCAGTTAAAATACATAAATCTACACAAATACACATTTGCTTAATATGTTTGTCGTATTGATATAGTTTTTACTTTAAAAATATCAAAAGCTGATGACAGCTTCAAAAGTGACAGGCGCTTGAAAAACTGCTTGCGTCAATTGGACTATCTTTGGCCGAGAAGGTGCTTCACACTTACCAAAAGTAAATTAAGTCGGCGAACTGTGATTGCAAAATGTTCAAAACTTTTGTTATTATTTTTTATAATTTCAATGCGTTGCCTTCAAAAGAAGACAGCTTCAAAAGTGAATGCTACCCATACTTAACCCTAGAAAGATAATCTACGTCTGCGGGACGTATGGCGCGGGGAAAAATTGTTATATCTTTTCAATTATAAGCCGTATTACATTAGTTTTTTATATTTGCTCAGGACTAGGTCAGAGCTTGCATGGTACATCTTAAAATTCACGCTGAAAATGCATTAGGGCCAGTAATGACTATGTTATACGTCTGGGAGACGTATCATTATCTTTTATGAAACTTTTGTGCACTGAACAAAAGTATATGGGGAAAAAACTTTTTTTCTCAAAAATTGCTAAACTATTTTTTATAGTTAGCTTACCCCTCAATAACCAAATTTACCAAATATTAAGACTCATAGTCAACTCAAAGGTTTCTTTAAAAAATAAAGAATTTTGTTCGTTCTGTTTTCAAAGGTGGTTCAGATTTTTTATTAATTTTGCTCAAATTTTACTTCTTTTGTACTTAATTATTGATTCATTTTACTTAAAATAACCCAAATAAAATGAATTAAAATACAAAATAATGATGAAAAATCAATTGTCATCTTTAAACGCGCTTAATAAGTGCCATACGTCTCTAAGACGTATGATTATCTTTCACGCAATAAAAAATATGATTACTTTTCTAGGGTTAATAAAACCTATTATTGGAAAACCCAAGTATGAGGACTATAGATATGAATGAGTTAATGGTTGCGTTCAATCTCAGACAAAGGGTATCCTGATAATTTTTTGTTAGTGTTTTAAGTGTGAAAATCAGCATAAACAAAACAGCTGAGATGTCAAAAAAGCAATTCAAAATTACCCAAGAATTTTGGTATATGACAGAAAAGCACATCGTTGAATTTGAAGGAACTAGAAAATTGATTTTAAATTTTGCACCCATTTTTGTAAAAAAAAAAAAACCGGGGGATATTTAAATCATACCTTGAAAATTAAGTTTAGCAATAGTTCGGGACATCTAAAATCTACTTGTTAAATATCAAAAGATGATAGCTTCAAAAGTCACAGCTACACAAACCTAATAAAACCGATTTTTGGAAAACCTTTTACATTTAAAGCCCATGCATATTTAATGATAATCGTTTGAAAATTTCACTAACAATAACAAATGTCAAGATTGACGTTTAAGTAGGGGAATAAATGAGTGAATGGTTACGTTCAACCTCAGACAGAGGCCATCCGGATAAATTTTTGTTGTTTTTTACGTTAAAAAATAGCTGATCCAAAACAGCTTAGATGTCAAAAAAAGGAAACCAAACGTATCCGCGAATTTTTTGTATATGTGGGTATCTGACAGAACTTAAAAATAGGTTCAAAAATTGTATGGTTTTTGGTAAAAATCCGGTGAATTATAAATTTAGAAGTTTAAACTTTTGTTATACTACAGTTTTGGCCGTCCAAAATCTAAATGTTTGTTTGCTTTCTGTTGTTTTTTTTTTTGTAAGATTTCTCAATTCTGCTCTCGAACTCGTTTAATAAGGTATTAAAAAATTCACCTATCTAAGATACGCTATCCAACACGAGATTAAACGCAGCCAATACTTTTAATATTTAATAGATATGATTTCAAATCCAGAAACGTTTTGGTTTCAGAACTGTCATTTTTGATGACTTGATGATTGACAAACAAAGCGCTCTTATTTTTCTTAAGTTGAATTTAGGTGAAATTCAAAACGTCAATTCAAACTAATTTCAAATCGAGGAAGATTAACATTGAGGTTAGGTCAGTAATTTGACATTTATATCAAAACTAAAACAAAAATATTATTTATGCTAATCTTTTGAATATTATATTTTGTTTTATTTCTGTCAACTATTGCAAACCAACAAAAACAAAACCCCTCCTTGACTGCGACATTCAACTCCATCAAGTCTACATTGTCCTCGAGTGTCAATAGAAATCCCAAAATAGAAATTTATTGTTTGCCTTTCGCAGTCGATTTCCTGCTCCCCAAAAACTGATCCAAAAACACAAATACGCAAAACACACACCCTGTGGTGTACCGTGACCGTATAAATATAGCTACGAGTACGAGTATATCCTCTTTCACTCTCGAAAATATGCACATTCGACGAATCAATATATGTTTGTGCAGAAGACTAAATTCGTGCTCCATATATTGCCTGATGTGCCGGTGTTTTTGAGCGTTTGTCGTAGTCGTCGTCGTGGTCGTCGAAGGACGTCGTCATCGTCGTCGTTGTTGTCGTCGCCATGCAAATAACTTGAAAAAGAAAGAAAAATAAGCACAACAAAAAGAGTCGACCTAAACTGCCATGACAATGTTTTATTTATATATCAACTTCTGTACAAACATTTTATGCATCACAATGTTATTTGTAAGTGCAGTAGTTTTATTTTCATGACACATGAGAATGAGATATTTTTGCTGCGGTGCGGTGTCAACGCGTTGAAGCATCTGTTTGTGGCGCGTGCAGAACTAAGTTTAGGTATCTAGTTTATGTTTTGCACACTTAATAATAATAACAATTTATTAATGTCAGACTTAATTTGAACTAATAACACTCAAATGTAATGAGGTTTTCCATGGGTAAAATAAATCAATTTATTTTTGATCTAGATCTGTCAAAACACAAATTTCCTTATAAGGCAAAGACTTAAGGTTGGACAGGAATCATCTCCTATAAGAAACAAATAACAAAACTGAAACTTAATTATGACGTGTTTTATAGATTAATTCAGATTTAATGGGTAATGATAAATCTAGATCTAAAAAATTGATCTCCGATCAAAAAAAATCAAAACTGCCAACTTCAGAATGATGCCAAATACAGAATTTACAGTAGAACACATAATTGTTGGTATTATTTGTCTATTAGGAATATCTAGAGAATTTTAGATCATAGCTGGATACTTTTCTTGGTTCACGAAAGTGACAGTTCTGCGCTCAATTGTGTTTCATAATTACAGAGAGCTCTGAAAATAAACTGCTTGGAGATTCCCTTATTCAAAAAAACGTCACATTGTAATACCATAATAATTGAATAATGAAAATTGACTCATGTAAAATAAAAATGTAAATGTCCTATTATTTTTCGTTTCGAGCTGTCAAACAGAACCCGAACTATTCAACCAATGAGATCGCTCGTTGAAAATTTAACAAGCTTTTTTGTAAATTAGATCTCACTTGAGCTGTTAAATAACTTCGCAAATTAAAAGAATTTAAAATCAAGGGAAAAAATGGGGATTAAAGAAAACGCGTGTTGAATGTGCGGAACTATCGTGTGGAATGGTTTTATTACATTTCATTTTCTTTTCCTTTTTCTTCTTAATTTTAAATAAAATATGGCCGGATGGGCGGGAAGTTTGAAATTTATACCAATACAGTTTACAATTCATACAATTCAGTTCACAATAGTGAAATTTTTTTTAACTGATATAAATGTATTTAAATTTTAATTTAAATTCAATATTTAAGATTTAAAATTAATTTTATAAAGTTTCGTACTAACGAAACACTCGTTCTATCTCCCAATAGGATAGCTCGTTGTAGTTGATTTAAACAAAAATGAAATAACTCTTAAAGTTGAAGTCGAAAAGAACAGTCAATTTTCATTCTTTCGAAATATTCTTCCCTATTGTATATAAAATAAAGAAAATACTAAACTTTTGAGAGTATTAAAACATATTTTTTTTAAATGTAGTTTGACATTTAGGTAGTGTCTGAATACTTCTAAATTGACTTAAAAATTCAAGTTCAGAAGCAAAATTCTCTTCTCTTTAAAATAAGAACTGTCAGTTTTTCCTAGGCAGCATAATGACATTTAGGATCGCCTCTATCAATATTTTAGTCAAACAAAGAGTAGAAACCGAAAGTGGCATTTAATGTTATTGACATAGTATAAACATAATGACATTCTCGAGTAATATCATTATACTGAATTCTATAAAGTTTATTATTATATCAAAATCAGTCAAAATTAATTTTAAATGTCATTTTATACTTTCAACGGACGGGTTCAAGTAACAACACTTAAGTTGTCATATGCATTACAATATTATTACACATTGAATTAAATTGAACTTGAAATCGATCTCGATCAACTGGAAATATTCATGTTTCATTGGTATCTATATGTATGTATGTGCTTACCGTTGCATTATTGCATCTTTAAATAGCACTTAAATTCTATCTTTGACATTTGAAGTTCTTGGATCTCTCAACTCGCACAAGCAAACTATTTACACACCTGACATTAGAACTATTTTTTGTGTAAAAATAGATAATTTTGTGAGTGTATTTGATTTTAGATGTATTTAAATTGTTTATACTTGATAGATAAAAGGCATTTTCTTAAAATACCGAGAATTTTAATCTAAATAACGTGTGTGCGATGTGAGTGGGATTTAAATGCGAACCGGACAGATACGATGCGTTGATTTAATTAAGACCTTGTACTTGCACTTGATTTCGTGGCAAAATAAATTAAGAATCTTTATTTTATAGTTTGTGGCATTGATTTAAGCTTTAATTGAAATATCTTTAAGGGTATTGCATTTTTTATTTTCTTGACGTAGAAAGTTGATCTTGAGATTTGATTAGAAAAGCCAGTTTAAAAATAACACGTGTAGAACACTTTGATGTTTGAAATTGTTTGTTTTAAGAAATTCGAATTTTAATTTTTTTGGGATACCGAAAGTGACAAATGTTTTAAGATGGCACTACTGTCACTTACATCTGTGTCAAATTATATCAGATATTCTAATAGGGTGTTGACATATTTGAATTTATTCGTGAACGCACCGAACTGTCATTGTAAATATATTCATAATACACAAACGCGCAATTTCTGCAAATTATAAAAAATGTCAAATGGAGGTGGAGCATGACAAAAGTCAACTTAAAGAATTGGTGATATTTTATCGTCGACTGACAATCCAAGACCTTACTGGATTTCTTGGAATACCGGAGGGATCAAACACAACTATTTTGAGTGACCATAAAGAAAAAGAAAGAAAAGAACAACACAGAAAGCATATAAGGTAAAATGAAAATAAACTTCTGTATCAAAAACAAAGCTGTCAGTTTTGGCAGTTTGGGTGTGCAGTAAACGAACAGATCTTTTTAAGCGTAGGATTATCTTATGTTAAAATTAGTTCTTTAAAAACAAGTTTAAATTGTGCTTCTTCTCTTCTATTGTTGATGTTAAAGCCTTTATAGAGCAGCACAAACGGACGAGTTTGACAGGAATGCCAAAAATAGACATGACTCTATATACAGTTCACCCCTGTTGATGCTATAATCTGCAGCTTTAAAACTTATGAAAATATGGTGGGTGTAGATTTGATATTCTTGGTTTTTTTCCCAGGATCTGCCGTAATGTGAATATTTGATCGACTGCGGACTTTTTCTGGTCTAAAGCCACACTGATTTTGAACTATTAGATTATTGACGATGGGTTTTTGACGTTCACATCTTAAGGCAGAGAAGATTTTGTAAGCGATGTTAAGGAGACTGATTCCTCTAAAGTTGTTACAATTTAGAGGATGGTGCATGCTCTTAACCAAGTTTTCTCTAGCTGCTTTAAAAAGCTCGGATAACAAGCCGTCTGTTCCGCGGCTTTGTTAGACTTCAGCTAAGATATGACAATCTTAACTTCGTTTGAGTCGGGAAGACGCGTTATATAAAGGGTGATTTTTTTGAGGTTAGGATTTTCATGCATTAGTATTTGACAGATCACGCGGGATTTCAGACATGGTGTCAAAGAGAAAGATGCTCAGTATGCTTTGACATTTCATCATAAATAGACTTACTAACGAGCAACGCTTGCAAATCATTGAATTTTATTACCAAAATCAGTGTTCGGTTCGAAATATGTTTCGCGCTTTACGTCCGATTTATGGTCTACATAATCGAGGCTCATTTCTGGTTGAATGGCTACGTAAATAAGCAAAATAGCCGCATTTGGAGTGAAGAACAACCAGAAGCCGTTCAAGAACTGCCCATGCATCCCTAAAAATGCACTGTTTGGTGTGGTTTGTACGCTGGTGGAATCATTGGACCGTATTTTTTCGAAGATGCTGTTGGACGCAACGTTACGGTGAATGGCGATCGCTATCGTTCAATGCTAACAAACTTTTTGTTGCCAAAAATTGAAGAACTGAACTTGGTTGACATGTGGTTTCAACAAGATGGCGCTACATGCCACACAGCTCGCGATTCTATGGCCATTTTGAGGGAAAACTTCGGAGAACAATTCATCTCAAGGAATGTACCGGTAAGTTGGCCACCAAGATCATGCGATTTGACGCCTTTAGACTATTTTTTGTGGGGCTACGTCAAGTCTAAAGTCTACACAAATAAGCCAGCAACTATTCCAGCTTTGGAAGACAACATTTCCGAAGAAATTCGGGCTATTCCGGCCGAAATGCTCGAAAAAGTTACTCAAAATTGGACTTTCCGAATGGACCACCTAAGACGCAGCCGCGGTCAACATTTAAACGAAATTATCTTCAAAAAGTAAATGTCACGGACCAATCTAACGTTTCAAATAAAGAATCGATGAGATTTTGCAAATTTTATGCGTTTTTTTTTTTTTTAAAGTTCTCAAGCTCTTAAAAAATCACCGTTTAGTTGGCTTTCGACGTCTATATTGAATAGAACATCTGCCTGACAGCGGAACTGGGTTCGTCATCATCGTTCCACAGCCTGCAAAAGTGGTCCTTCCATATTCTTAACATTGAGTTAAGGATATGCTATGATGACCTTATGTCAGAGAGACCTTAAGTTCATCAACTTCTTTAGATTAATTGTATGATATAAAGACCTTATGTCAGAGGGATCTTCCATCATCTTCCCTAGATTGATTGCATGAAAACTTCGAAGATGAGAAAAAGAGATTATAGTAATTTCCGGTTGAAAAAAAGGACAGCCATGTGGATAAGAAGAAAAAATAGATCGCTGTACATCGACTTTAAGAAAATAAACTTATTTTAAGAAAAGTGATTTTGTATTTTGACAATTTATAATAATTGTTATTCGTCTATTTTTATGGGAGAAATTGAACTATTCATTTGACCACTGTAGAAGATCCTTGGGCGGAAATTGCCAAAAGCAAGATATTTTATGCATTAAGCCCAAATAACTGGTTTGCGAGCCACACACCTATTAAAGTTTCTATTAAAACAATTTGTCAAAACACTAATTCTTAGTTTTTCTTTAGATATATTTTTTTAAATTCTTGTGTTTATGGCTTATCTGAATTCCTACACTCATTTTACTTCTTTAATTTGCATTTCGCAAATATAATTTTAAATACTCTTACAATTTCACGCTCTGATAAATCCTACAATGAAACGATGTATTATGTGGCTTATAAGACTCAAAAACAATATACAAAATAAAAAACAAAGTCAAAATACGAAAAATAAAACAAAATCTCTACTAAACTAACAAAATAAAACATAAAGCACTTTCCTATTAACCGCCGTGAATTGAAACCCTTCAAGCAAATTACAAAAAAGCGTCCAATAAAATTTGACAGCAAAAAAATAAATGTCAATATACCTGACCTACGACAATAATTTCCCCCATGAGTTCGCAGTCCCATATCCACGGGCTCTTTTCATACTAACAACGTCAACTTTAACGTTCACGTAACGTAGAATTCATATCCCCATCTGCTCGGCTGTCACTTTTGAAGCATGTCAACCAAACCATACTCATGCTACACATAATCTCTTGCTCTTCGTACACTTCACTCTCGTCATCGTCCTCGTGTGCTTAATGCTTATATTTTCGCATAAGCAAATAAATATAAACAAACAAGGTAGGTATGTAAATGAGAATAACCTACCAACAAAACAGAAACAAAATAAAAAAAAACAACAAACAAACAACGGGAACGGCAACACACAAATAAATGACTTTTTGTTGAAGCGAAAAACAGAAACGAAAAAAAAAAACAACTCACAAAGGGAAACAAATCGAAACACAAAGAAGAGAGAAACAAAGTGGAAACACACATAAGAGCACAAATTGCATTTTGAATATTTAGATCGAAAACAATAATTCCGGTTGGCTGACCATCACCGCCGCGGCCGGCCGGGTCGGGCCGCATCACGCATTGCTGTCAAATTCAATCCCAAATCCAACTTTAATTCAACTCAACCCAACCCAACTCTTCACGCGTGACATATAATCTCATTTCCACTGTGAACAGAAAACAGCAGCCAATCTGACGTCTCGATCTACTTATGCTCCAGAAATACAAGAGGGGTAGATTATTCGGGTGGTAAAAATATTATGCGTCAATAAACAATAATTAACCTCCCATTCTTCAAATCGCTCTTCCACGCTCGCCCAATCCACCTCATTCCACCATCCGCCTGAAGAAGCTGATTGCCTTCGGCTTCAAGAGCCAGGCAGAGCCACCTGTTTGTCTAGTTCTTAATCATTTTGATGTTGTTGTTTTCTTTTAAGGAGCGGCTTGTTGGGGTGAGATAAGATTGTTCAGAATATAACTGTTGTGCAATAAAGGTGAATTGCAGATGATAATAGTCAATTGAAAACGAATTAGGGGTGGAATTCATTTTCCTTTTTCGTTTTCTGAATGAACAATCAAAAAAAAAGGAAATCAACCAAAACAGAATCTTAATTGAGGGAAGACAAGAATGAAAAACGAAAAGGAAAAAAAAGTATACGCCCTACTGAACGATTGAATGAGGGGGAATGACATTTACTCTTTTTTCAAACTTGAGTGTGGTGAATGCTGATGCAAGGGAAAGCGGTATAAACATTACTCAATGTAAATAAACAAAATACTTGAATATAGAACTTTATCGTGTAAATAAAAGTTGCTAAAATTAGAATTCTGCCGATAGCTTGATTATAAAAAAGAATGCATCAAGTACACGCGAGTAATTAGCAAAATAAGGTCTTGAAATGAAAGAAAGCTTCTTTTTTGTTTTTGTTGTTGTGATCGGGCTTGATGATAGGTTTAAGTGAAGAAGCAGCAGTCAAGTCAGTTTCGGTTACGCAAAGGGAATTTCATTCACAAAATTTATAATAAGCTTTTGAAACAAATAAAAATGGTGAAAAATAAATCGTCAAAAAAAAAGGGTGTATTTTTCTGGAAGTTTCAAAAATAGTACATGCAGAAAAAAATAAATTATAGATTTCTTGGTTTAGTGCCAAGTTATTGCTCTAGTTATTGTTAAAAGATAAAATGGAACGCAAAAACTGAAAGGATTGAAGAAATGAACTTAATATTACTTTCTATATTTCCGGTATTGTTCCCAAGGGTCGGGTTTTTTCCCCATTTTTCATCCATTTAAACATTGAAACTGTTTATGGTGTTGCAACAAATATGAGTCATCATGAAATGTTAATAAGAATACAGGGATAGAAGTTTAAATGGATGTTTGGAGTTGCTGGTTATGCTTAAGAATTGAAACAATAGAACCAAGGGCCAGCAATAATTATAAAAACGATAAATCAAACAATTCTTATAAGAATGATTAGACATTTATAGAAATGCGGTCATTACATTTTCATGAGTTTTTACTTGCGACATATAGGAACTATGTACAAACAGTGGTGGACAAGAATTTAACACACTTGTTAAAGAAAATAAAAACCATTTAATTTTCAATTTGTTTTCGTATTATGAAATAACAGTCGACTCCCTCTAAGTCGAACTCCCTCTAACTCGAATTGTTTCGTAAAATTTTTGCATTCCCCTCAATTTAACTTTTGAAGGACTTCATTGTTAGGGTTGTAGGTAATGCATTCTTCATGAGAATGAGTTTCTTATTTCTTACAAATGATAACCAACTTTTCAGATAAATTATGGCAAAAAGAAAATTGCATACATTAGATCTTGCCACAAAGATTCGCTTGATTGAAGAAATTGGGAAGGGACATCAAAAAAAAATTGCTGAAGATTTTGGCATTCCCAACACTACACTATCAACGATATGGGCTAAAAGAGAAAAATTAAGGATTCGGCATGGTTGTGCTAATATCAAGGGTCAGGTTAAGTGGCACAAAGTTTGTGAGTATGAAAGTGTTAACAAAGCTGTTTTCAAATGGTTCGAAAGTATGCGGGGCAATTCATTACCAGTTAGCGGTCCAATCTTAAAAAAACAAGCGCTGGAATATGCAGGCAGCTTAGGTTTTCCTAATTTCAAGGCAAGCGATGGTTGGCTGACAAGATTTAAAAGCAGACATAGTATCCTTGGGAAAGTTTTATCTGGTGAAAGTGCTTCTGTTGATAAGACTAAGGTCGATGAATGGAAAAAACACATCCCAGAGGTTGCTAGAGGATTCAAACCGGATGACATTTTGAATATTGATGAAACGGGATTGTTTTTTAAATGTCTGCCGACACGTACCTTGGCTCTTAAAGGAGAAAAATGTTTTGGAGGGAAACACAGTAAAGAAAGAGTGACATGCCTTGTGGGATCCAACATGACTGGATCGGAAAAGCTTAAGCTTTTAATAATCGGAAAGAGCAAAAATCCTCGCTGTTTTAATAAAATTAAATCATTGCCGGTTGATTATGTAGCCAACCAACGTTCTTGGATGACGGCAGATCTTTTTACCAATTGGCTTTAGCAGCTAGATGCAAAGTTTGGAAGATCAAAGCGCTAGGTGTTGTTTACCATCGATAACTGCCCGGCTCACCCAAACTTGAGTATTTTCCACCTAACATGACCTCAATAGTGCAATCGATGGACATGGGTATAATCCAAAATTTAAAAGTTCACTATAAACGCCGTATTTTAACCACCATCTTAAAGGTTTGGGAAACTAAAAAAGAGGCCTATAAAATAAATCTGCTTGATTGTGTACGCGAAGTTTCGAGGGCGTGGATACAGGATGTATCTCCGTTAACAATAGAGAATTTTTTCAAAAAAGCCGGCTTCAAGGACGATACATGGGATGATGAAGATGATGTTCCACTTAACCAACTCATATGTGTAACCGACGATGCAAATCAAATCGAGAGGATCTGGAAAAGGCTAACTGAAGCTGATTACAATATTGAAGGCTTGAATTGGAGGTATTATGTGGATGTCGATGACGTTATTGTGGCCACAGAAATACCTGAACGCGAATCAATTCTGGAATCAGTAATCATAAATCATGCTGCTGCTGCTAACGATGATGATAGTGGAGCTGAAGATGAAGAATTCGAAACAATAAATATTGAAGTGCCAGAAAAGAATGAAATCGATAATGCAATTGGAACATTGCAATCTGCGATTGAAATGACAGAAAATGTACCGGATGAGGTTCAACACTGCCTTTTTTAAAATAGAGTCATTTTTTAAACTAGTGAACACTCCAGCCACTTTGATGCATCAATCAAAAATTACAATTTTTTTAATCAATTTTGTTGAAACAGTTATGATTACTTGACAAAATATAAAAATGAACTAATGTGCCATAAAAGCTAGACTCTTCAGTTTATTTATTTTATCTATCTATTTATTTTTTGTTATCTTTTTTTATATTCAATAAATGCTTTTAAGCAAAAAAATATTCTCTCTAACTCGATTTTTTTAAAAACTCCCTCCAACTCGAACTAATTTTGACATCCCGTGAAAATTCGACTTAGAGGGAGTCGACTGTAGTTATATTTTATTTACACTACCGATCAAAAGTTTGAGACCACCTTCAATGGGTTGCTTTATTTGTACCTCGCTCTTGGGTTTATGAATGGATATAGGATTTTTTTACCTGCATTGTTAACTTGACCATTCATAAAAGGTGCAAGTGAAAAAACCCTAGATATTAATCCTTCTCTGTAAATTATGAGGAATTTTGTGAAAAAAGGTAAAAAAAACAGTACTGGGTTTTTGGCATCTATTTGGATTTCAAATAGTTTTTATTTTTTATGGCTTTTTACATTCAATTTATTTATATTTATTTATTGTCTGTGATCAAAGTGCGCATTATGGGAAAAGTTAAGGAATTAACTATTGAAACTCGATCTGCGATTATGACCCATGTGGCTTGATGATAGGTTTAAGTGAAGAAGCAGCTGTCAAGTCAGTTTCGGTTACGCAAAAGGAATTTCATTCACAAAATTTATAATAAGCTTTTGAAACAAATACAAATATATTTAAGAGTTGTGGAAAATATATTGTCAATAAAAAAGGGTGTATTTTTTCTGGAAGTTTAAAACATAGTACATGCAGAAATTAACTTATAGATTCCTTGGTTCCAAGTTATTGCTCTAGTTTTTGATACAATCGATTTCATTTAATATTACATATTTTCTATACACTTTCGCGAATCATCGTTGCCAAAGGCTAGGTTTTCTCTAGAGTTTTCATTCGTTTTAACATAGAAAATGTTAATAGTTATAGTTGCAAGGAATATGAGTCATCATCAAACTTTAATGAGAGTACATGGATAAGATTTGTAATTGATGTTTGATGTTGGTTCTCAAGGAAATAAAACAATTCAAGCTATGTCCAGCAGTAATTATAAGAAAGTTAAAGTAAACAATTCGAGTTTTCAAGGAACGACCATAGCTAGTGCTGAAACAGTGTAAAATTATTATCGGGGATGAATGCACTATGGCAAGACAGGCTATTTGGCGGCACTCTGTTACTCTTTTCAAGTAGTTCAACATACGCTGATGAGATCAACTTACTTACTTACTTACTTAAGGTGGCGTTACAGTCCGAAACGGACCTGGGCCTCAACAAACATGAGTCTCCAGCCAGCTCGGTCCCTAGCTAGCTGTCTCCAGTTTCGCACGACAAGTTAGTTGAGGTCCTCTCCCACCTGGGTGCGCCACCTGAGTCACGGTCTTCCCCTACTGCGTGTGGGACTTTAATTCTGTTAAATAACTCAGTGTAGCTGTACAGCCCTTTAAGTTCGTCGTTATATCTTCTCCTCCATTCTCCATCTATGCGTACGGGACCAAAAATCACCCGAAGAATTTTTCTCTCGAAATATTCTTAGACGGTCTCATCTTTCTTTGACAGGGTCCAGGCCTCATATATGAGAACCGGGATGATGAGTGTCTTATAGATGGTGATTTGAGATGCACGAGAGAGGACTTTACTTCTAAATTGATAAATTCTAAGTCCAAAGAAGCAGCGATTGGCAAGAGTTATTCCTCGTTTGATTTCAGCACTAATGTCGTTGTCTGTGTTAATAGCGGTGCCTAGGTAGACAAAGTCCTAAACTACATCAAAGTTATAGCTGTCCATGGTGACTTTTTGTGCAAGACGTCGTTGTTCAGTGTCCTTTTTTGATGACAGCGTATACTTGGTCTTGCCCTCATTGACATCTTCTTCGCTTCCGTCGCAACGCTCAAAAACGCTCCACTCACATCACGCTTTGATCTTCCAATTATATCAATATCATCTAAGTATTCGAGTAATTGGATGGATCTTTGGAAGATTGTGCCTCTAGTGTTGACGGTTGAGTTTTGCACAATTCTTTCCAGAACGATGTTGAAGAAGTCGCATGACAGTGCATCGCCTTGTCGAAAACCTTTTTTGACATCAAATGCATCGGTGAGATCTTTTCCGACCTTGATAGAGCAGCGTGCATTCTCCATCGTCATTCTGCACAAACGGATAAGTTTGACAGGGATGCCAAAACTAGACATTGCTCGGTAGAGCTCTTCGCTATAGATGCTGTCATACGCGGCTTTAAAATCGATAAAGAGATGGTGGGTATCGATTTGAAGCTCCTGGGTTCTTTCTAAGATCTGCCGTAGTGTGAATATTTGGTCGATAGAGGACTTTCCTGGTCTGAAGCCACACTGATAAGGACTTATCAGGTTGTTGACCTACGGCTTCAGACGTTCAAATAATACGGCAAAGAGGATCTTATACGCAATGTTAAAGAGACTGATGCCTCTGTAGTTGGCGCAGTTTAGTAGGTTTTTGAATAGTTCGGCAGCGATGCCGTCAGCTCCAGCAGCTTTGTTTGACTTCAGTTTAGATGTAGCTATCTTCACTTCGTTAAGGTCGGGTAGGCGGAATTGTTGATCTGCGTCGCCGAGGTTCAGTGGTTCTACCTTCCTTACAGCGGAATTCGGTTCTTCATTGACGTTATATAATTTGGAGAAGTGATCTTTCCATATTCTCAGCATCGACTGCGGTTCTACTACGATGTTTCCCTGATCGTCTTTACAGGCTTCGGTTCGTGGCTGGTACCCTTGGGAGGTTTTTTTTACCTTTTGGTAAAATTTACGAACCTCATTCCTGTTGTGACATCCCTCTATCTCCTCGATCGCGCGCTTCTCATGCTCTCTTTTTTTCCATCTAAGAAGCCGGTGTTCCTCTCTCCCCTTCTGCTCGTAGAGCTCGCGAGCAGCTCTAGTCCTTTTGTGCAGCGCCGTTTTGCATGCCTCTAAAACCGAGCACTTCAGAGGCGGCATCTCTGATGGCTGCAAGGCAATGTTGTCTATCTAGGCTCCGCTGTAAATGCAGAAAACTACACCAGTGCAGCGCTGAGATCAAACGCAGAATTACTCTTTTTAACCGCTGTTTCTTTGGACTAAGAAAGCAATTGAGTGGTAAAGTCCTCTCTCGAGGGACCAAAGTGTTGCTATATAAGACCCTTTTCATCCCCGTCCTGCTATACGGTGCAGAAGCATCGACTATGAAAGAAGCGGATGAAAGCACCTTGGGTCGATTCGAGATAAAAGTTCTTCGTGCGATCTACGGTCCCGTATGCATCCAAGGGGAGTGGAGGAGAAGATGGAACGACGAGCTGTACGGGCTGTACAGCGACGTAGACTTAGTCAGAAGGATAAAAGTCCAACGACTAGGATGGCTGGGTCACGTAGAGCGCATGGAAACCAATGCTCCGGCCCGGAAAGTCCTCGAATCCCCACCCACAGGACAGCGCAGTAAAGGAAGACTTCACCCTCAACTTGGACCGCGAAACTGGAGAAATCTAGTTAGGGACCGAGCTAGATGGAGAAGTCTGTTGGGTGAGGCCCTAGTTAACACAGGACTGTAGCGCCACCTTAAGTAAGTAAGTAAGGGTAAACACTTGCCATAAGTTCAGAATTACTCTGTAATGAATTACAAAAATCTTCCGTTAGTGTTACAGAGGCCTCAGCATCGGTTTTTAACTTCCAATCTTCTCCTTTTAATAGGAAAGTAGGTAGGAAGGTAGTCTGGTACCCAACTCACCAAACAAAAAAAGAAAATCTTAATGATAGGCTCAAAAGCAGGAAGCATAACGATAAGTGGTCTAAAAAAGAATATATCGAATACTATCTAAATTTAAGTGTTACCGGAGCACGGGTTACTTGCTCGAATGAGCTTTGAACAAGATAATTTACTGCGGTTAAAAATAGCTTAAAACACTTACCGTGATTTTAACTACCTCCACGCAAAAAAAATCATTTCAAAATATTGTTCCGTTGCGACGTGAAGAACGGACAAACAAACAAACAAACAAACAAACAAACAAACAAACAAACAAACAAGCAAACAAACAAACAAACAAACAAACAAACAAACAAACAAACAAACAAACAAACAAACAAACAAACAAACAAACAAACAAACAATCAAACTAACTGACTTTCCCATTTAAAATACTGGTGTAGATTAAATCTTAATTTTAGGAGTTTAAGCAGATCAACTGTCCTTAAGAATCTTCAACTTGACTTTGAGACAAGTGAAAAATGAGTGAAAAAAACTTCCTTAAGATGATCCCAAAATGTTCGACACTCAATGTTCGTCCTTCGAACCCAATCTTGATCTTAAGTTTGGGAAAATAGCCCACAAAATTATAATTCTTAATTAATTTGACACACCCTATACAACTCTACAGCTTTATAAAAATGACGATTTTTATATTAGTCTTTTAATTGCAGAGGGTAAATCTTTTCAAGTCACAACATTGCCTATAAGAGGTTTAAAAAAAGAAACCAAAAACTTTAGAAAAACGATAATGAAAATAAAAAATAGAAATTTTGTGGTATACTACAGGACTACATCAGGACACCACACCCCCGTTTGTGGTGGTTGTTAGGTTAGGTTAGGTATAAGGCTAGGCTAGGATAGGCCAGGCCGCCTTTATAATAGGATAATGTCAAAAGTGAATGTTATACATATTTAAAGGTATTCGATTTCTCTATATGTTCGAGTACATACTAATTAAATTTTTTCTCTTTAGAACTCCTGCTTACCGATTTGCTATTGCCGCTTCAGCTACTCCAACGTTTTCTATAATTCGAAGACTGATGTTTCAGTAAACTATTATTCCATTTATCTTCGAAATATCAAACTGCATTTATATCGACGAAAGGAGAGGAGAAAATCAATCAAGAAGCAATTTTTCTAAAGTACAAATATTTTATTTTATTTGTTGTTCGGAGTACAAAAACCACAATGTCCTTCATCTACAAGAAACATCTGCACAGGTTCACATATTTCTTCGTTTATTTCTTTTTTTTTTGTAAGGACAATTCAATTAATTTGCAACGACCACCCCCCCGCAGAGAAACACGACACGATAAAATATAAATAAATAAAATAAAACAACACTCCTCACTTAATTTTCAAATGTGTCTTCTGCTTCTTTTTCTTCTTCTTATATTTTTCTTCCTTCACTTCTGGTTTTTAAATGTTTTTTCCAATTTTCTTCTTTTATTTTATTTTATTTTATTTTATTTTTTAAATCGAATCGAAAACAGGAAGAAAAAGCAACATTTTCTTCATTTTCGCTGTTAGTGTTGTTGTTGTTGTTTTTATGTCCTCACTCTCTTTTCAATGAGGTTTTTCCTACACGTACGAGTTTTCTATTGATTTTTCAACATTTCCACGAACAACAAAAACACTATGGGAGGACATTTAGCAGGACACACAAAACCGTTGCAGAATCAAGACAATCCATTGGCGAAAAACGCCAAAAACTATCACCACATGAAATAAATTAAAAGGCGCTTCATTTTGTATGCATCCCACTTCTGACACTGTGTAGAAAATAAAGAAAAACTTAGTTTTTCCAAAAGAAAATAGAAACAAAAAATATGTGTATCGACAAATAATGACGGTACACGGTAAGTATTGGATTTTCTTCTAAACTTGGCACCACTCTTGCATTCCAACGCAAGTACCACCACCACCACCAACAACAACAACAATAACACTTTTTAATCCAAACACGAAAACAAAACTTATGTAATTTGGCCTGGATTTATAAAAACTTAAAAAACTCGTATTCACATTTGTTATCCCGCCGCCCGTTGCGCTCGTGTAAATCAATGGGGGACCATCAATTTTCTTTCAACTTGACAAACGCATCTCGCTCGAATGAAACCACCGATAATGCACCGACCGCAGGAAGTACCTACAACGCGTATGATGATGGGAAACCGCTTTCCGAGGAAAGAATTTTCTTTTTTTATCATCTGCTACCTCAGCAGCAGCACAGAACTTGTAAGAAAAAATAAGGAAAACTTTGATACACGACGATTTTCGGCTACGGTGTGCAACTAACTGTAACTGAGCGAAACCTTTTCATCTCACGGTTCACGGATGTATCTCTGTGAGCTGTGAGTTTGGTTGTTGCTTAAAACGCTCGTAGATAGAGAGATACATTTTAAAATAGAGGGCGGTACGGTCGGCGGCGACAAGGCGGGCAGTTATTTCGGGTTCAGGTTTATGTGGTTTGGTTAGTTTAGTTATAACCTTAATACCTATCTACATATACTTTATACTTTGGTTGGTGATTTTGTTGCAAACAGAAGCGACACGCGGCGGCGCCAACCGAAACCAACAACGTCAAGTGCGATAAGGAATTTACAAAACATTAATAGTTACGCTCTCCGATATAATATTATGTACATATGAGAGCGGGAGGAAGTGAAGTTTTTTCTCTTTTCACTCTATTTTACTCTCTTTTCCCTATTTTAGTAATGTTTTTGTTTTTGTTTTGGGAAAAAAGTGAGAGTACATGTGATTAAAGTATTTGTTGTAGTTGAGTTGAATGGTTGACAGTTGAGTTAAGCTTTTGTGCATTGTTTTTCTTTTTTGTTTTATGAGAAAGCTTATGTTGGTGCACTGCTCTCTCATTGCAATAATAATGATAACACTGAGAGATGACATTGCCAGATGTAAATAAGATAAATAGATTTGTTTGCATTCATTTAGGATAGAGGAAGGGACAACACAAGTTTGACGTTTGATAGTCTTTTTATGATTTGTGTTTATATTCGGACAAAATGAATTACTAATTTTTGAATTATGTGCAGTAGAGGAGACATGTACAATGTCGGCAAGAGGACAATACAATGTAACAGGTGCTTTAACATTGAAATATTTTTGGAATGGTGATTGACAGCTGCTTATTCTCATGTGTAAGCCCAGTTTTTGTTGAATTTAATTTAAATGATGTAAATACTGGTGATCCAATTTTTAATTATTATACAGATGTGGACATTGAAATAGACACAGAGACAGTTGCTAATAGTAAATCAAAATTAAAACAACAACATGCATTAGAAGTGATGTTCAAATGGTAGACATGTGCATTCAAGAGGACACAAGCGTCCACAGGTTTTTCTCAAAACCCACCTCTGTCTATCAACTCCTACTCTCACCTCCCCGCGGTGAACATCGGGTGCCTAGTACCTCAACTGGAGATTGGGTTCCAACCCCAGTGGAAAGTTGTTGGGGGCAGCAAACGAGAGAGGGGGGGAGAGGTGTTTCCACTAAGGCACCTCTCCTTATCCAGGCGGCAGCGGACGAATTCTCGAGATAGAATCAACGGTGGCGTCTACAGTTCCAGTAAGGTCGAACTACTTAGTGAACACCTTATAGGGCTTCTTCGACATATTCGGAGCCCAGGCCTATAAGGAGCGGTTCATCCGGCTCCCCTTCCTTGGAGTTATACTAAGGATCTGGCCCTCCAGGTTGGGGGTTGTGCCGTCGGGGTGACTTCCTGGCCACGTAAAAACATCATAGTTTCGAAGCAACAACAAGCCTCGGATACGGACGGATTCACTGTTGACAACCCACGCAAACGAAATAAGGACAACGAACTTCGGATATGTACGTGGAATGTTAGGTCCCTTAACAGACCACGTGCAGCCGAACAATTAGCGGAAGCCCTAAACTGCTGCAAGGCAGATATTACAGCCATCCAAGAAGTGCGATGGGATGGACCGGGCAAACGCAAACTAAAAGACTGCGATATCTACTACCGCGACTGCTACCGAGAACAAAGACAGCGTCTATTTGGGTGTGGATTTGTTGTTGGAACTAGGCTCAGGCAAAAAGTCTTGAGTTTCAACAGTGTGAGCGAGCGCATCACGACAATCCGCATCAAGGCTAAATTCGCCAACATAAGCCTAATATGCGCGCATGCCCCAACAGAGGAGAAAGATGAAGACACCAAAGATATGTTCTTCGAGCTCTTGGACAAGACATATGAGCAGTGCCCTGGCTATGACATTAAAATTGTCTTAGGAGATTTTAATGCCAAGCTAGGAAGAGAAGACATCTTTGGTGGCATAATCGGGAGATACAGCCTGCACGACACTACCTCCGACAACGGATTCAGGCTGGTCGATTTCGCTGCGGGGCGAGACGTTCTGGTAGCTAGTACGCAGTTCACGCATCTTAATATCCACAAGGGGACATGGAAATCTCCTGATCAATCAACCGTCAACCAGATTGACCACATTGCGATCGACGCACGACACTTCTCCAATATCCAGGCTATCCGAACATTCCGAGAGGCCAACATTGACTCGGACCACTACCTCGTTGTAGCCAAGGTACGGCTACGGATATCCCGATCCAAGCCAAAACAAGGAAGTACTGTGAGAAGATTCGACGTTAGACGGCTACAATCGCAAGAGACTGCCATGTCCTTTTCCGATCGAGTCTCTAATAACCTCCTAAGGAGTCCTATGCTTCCTGCATTAAGCATTGAAAACCAGTGGCAACATTGCCTTGCAGCCATCAGAGATGCCGCCTCTGAAGTGCTAGGTTTCACACGGCCACCACAGTGAAACCCCTGGTTTGACGACGAATGCCGGCAAGCTCACGCAGCGAAACAAGAGGCATACAAAACGGCGCTGCACAAAAGGACTAGAGCATGAGAAGCGCGCGATCGAGGAGATAGAGGGATGTCACAACAGGAATGAGGTTCGTAAATTTTACCAAAAGGTAAAAAAAACCTCCCAAGGGTACCAGCCACGAACCGAAGCCTGTAAAGACGATCAGGGGAACATCGTAGTAGAACCGCAGTTTTTATAATTATATAACGGCGATGACGAACCGAATTCAGCTGAAAGGGAGATAGAACCACTCAACCTCGGCGACGCAGATCAACAATTCCGCCTACCCGACCTTGACGAAGTGTAGATAGCTATATCTAAATTTAAGTCAAACAAAGCTGCTGGAGCTGACGGCATCACCGCCGAACTATTCAAAGACCTACTAAACTGCACCAACTACAGAGGCATCAGTCTCTTTAACATTGCGTATAAGATCCTCTTTGCCGTATTATTTGAACGTCTGAAGCCGTAGGTCAACAACCTGATTGGTCTTTATCAGTGTGGCTTCAGGCCAGGAAAGTCCATTATTGACCAAATATTCACACTACGGCAGATCTTGGAAAAAACCCAGGAGCTTCAAATCGATACCCACCATCTCTTTATTGATTTTAAAGCCGCGTATGACAGCATCTATAGGGAAGAGCTCTACCGAGCAATGTCTAGTTTTGGCATCCCTGTCAAACTTATCCATTTGTGCAGAATGACAATGGAGAATGCACGCTGCTCTATCAAGGTCGGAAAAGATCTTACCGATGCATTTGATGTCAAAAAAGGTTTTCGACAAGGCGATGCACTGTCATGCGACTTCTTCAACATCTTTCTGGAAACAATTGTGCAAAACTCAACCGTTAACACTAGGGGCACAATCTTCCAAAGATCCATCCAATTACTCGGATACGCAGATGATATTGACATAATTGGAAGATCAAAGCGTGATGTCAGTGGAGCATTGTTGAGCATTGCGAAGAAGATGGGTTTAGTGGTCAATGAAGGCAAGACCAAGTATATGCTGTCATCAAAAAAGGACACTGAACAACGACGTCTTCGACAAAATGTCACCATGGACAGCTATAACTTTGAGGTAGTTAAGGACTTTGTCTACCTAGGCACCAGCACTGAAATCAAACGAAGAATAACTCTTGCAAATCGCTGTTTCTTTGGACTTAGAAGGCAATTGAGAAGTAAAGTCCTCTCTCGAGCATGTAAAATCACCATCTATAAGACACTCATCATCCCGGTTCTCATTTATGGCGCTGAGTCCTGGACCCTGTTTAAGAAAGATGAGAGCGTCTTAGGATGCTTCGAGAGAAAAATTCTTCGGGCGATTTTTGGTCCCGTGCGCATAGATGGAGAATGGAGGAGAAGATATAACGACGAGCTGTACGGGCTGTACAGCGACACTGACCTAGTTAGCAGAACTAAAGTCCAACGGCTTAGATTGATGGGTCATGTAGAGCGGATGGACATCAACGCTCCAGCCCGGAAGGTCTTCGAATCCAATCCCGAGGGACGGCGCAGTAGAGGAAGACCGCGACTCAGGTGGCGCACCCAGGTGGGAGAGGACCTCAACCAACTCTGCGTGCGAAACTGGAGACAGCTAGCTAGGGACCGAGCTGGCTGGAGACGCTTGTTGGTTGAGGCCCAGGTCCGCCCCGGACTGTAGCGCCACCTTAAGTAAGTAAGTAAGCATTAGAAGTAGTTTTAACCGTTATCAAAAAAAAAGTTAGACTTTCTTATGGGGTTTTATTTTTCTTTTTTGGTTGCTGATTGTTTGGAGATAAATCGTTCCTTAGGTAAGACTGCGTTTTTGGAGGACACTAAAATAGAAACACATTGGAACACAGACCTTAACATTTAACTAACATCAAAAATATTAGTTTTTAATATTTTTTTTTTACTTTTATAAAACAATAAGTTTACTTTAGGAATCATTTTGATTGGACTGGGCGAAAAGGAGGCAAAAAATAGAGGAATGGATGGACGAAACAAAGATAAATTTGATGGGAATTGATGGCAGACAATCGGTTAAAAGGCTACCTTCGAAAGAATTAAATCCCAAATACATCCAGAAAACGGCCAAGAATGGTGGCGGCAGTATCATACTTTGGGGTTTGTTTTCTTGGTATGGCATTGGACTAAAACGTTTGGTTGAGGGTAAAATGGATCAAAATGAAGGATCCGATGCTGCCTTATGCGGACGAGAACATGCCTCTCAAATTTGTTTTACAGCAGGACAACTACCATAAGCACATATTCAAATCCGCTCAAAAGTGTTTTAAAGACCGAAAAAACAGCATATTGGAGTGGCCATCCCAATCGCCTGTCTTAAATCCCATAGGACATTTTGGGGAAGATTTAAATTGCGCGATTGGGAAACATTTAACATAAAATAAAGCCGAACTGTGAAGGATTGTTAACACACTGTAATTAAAGCTAAGGGCCAGGCTACCAGCATTATCAAAGCGGTACTCGTTCTCCGATCATAGATTCATCCAATTCACACTTATTGTAGAATCCCCAAAACCGATCCAATTCTGGAATTAGAGGAAAACAAATTGGCCAAAAGATAGGGCGACTCTGAAAAGTCTAATCTGCCCTTGTGCGCTCTTGAACTCGATCAAAAAGTCGACGAGCTTACAGCAGCCCTCAATAAAGCCATGGAAACTGCCTGCCCCCTCACTACAGTGCGGGGAAAGAAGAAACCATATTGGTTAGTTGCTGAACTAGAAATACTCAGGAAAGAATCGCGCAAAAAAGACTAGACATCCCCAAGACTATAAGGAGTCCCTCAAAAAGTAAAAACAAGAACTGGAATAGCTAAGAGATCCTCATGGAGTTCCTTCTGAAGCTCAATAGAAGAATCCTCGGATGCATCAAGGATAAGGAAGACTCTCTCGACAAATCCAACCATGCCTAGCTGTCTTAAAAACTCAGATGGTACATGGACTAACTTTTGCGAAGAAACGCTAAACTTGCTACTAGACACCCACTTCCCAGAAAGCTCCAAATCCGTTAGTACAACAGACCGTCCAGGGTCGGGTATTAACTTAACTTTTTCTCAAGGTCTTGTTACAAAAGAAAAATTGACATGGGCTCTAAATAGTTTCAAACCTTATAAATCTCCAGGTCCAGATCAAATCGTACCAGCTGAGCTACAATTTACCATTGATATAACTTCGCCCATCATTGAGATGATCTTCAAAATGTTGTCTAGATCTGGTCTATATACCTCAGCGATGCAGATAAGTAAAAGTAGTTTTCATCCAGAACTCAGAGAAGCTTAATCTAAGCAGTCTTCCAAGCGGAAAATTTTAACGATCAAAGAGGATCATTCCTGGTTAAGAGAAAACGTGATATCAACTCCTGATATCCGCATCTACTCTGACAGTCAGGCTGCTATCAAATCCATTGACGGTGTCTCAACCAAATCTCTAACGACCCTCGTTGTCGATCGTCTCTTATGGAGATGGCGCAGCAATTTAACATTCACCTCTATTGGGTGCCGGGCCACAGAGACATCACAGGAAATTGTAGAGCCGATGAACTCGCTATAAATGGAACCGTCATACCTATAAGCTTCTGCTAAAGAAACAGTTTTTGCGATAGCAAACTTTAGGTGGCACAATTTACCAACATGCGCAGCCACAAAACGCATATGGCCTTTACTGGACCTGAAGCGCTCTAAAGACTTGTTACCTCAAAGCAGACTTCCTATTAGCTCCTTAATAGGTGTCCTTACGGGACACTGTTTTATAGGCAGACACGCAATACGACTTGGTGTAGCCCTAAATGACTTTTGCAGGAGCTGTAAGGACGAAGAAGAAGAGGAAACAATCTCTCACCTTCTATGCACTTGCTCTGCTCTTTCACTAAGACGCAAACTTCATCTGGGAGACTACTCTTTTGATAATCACAGTGAACTAGCTAAAAAGTTTATCAAATATCTTCTTCGCTTCATAAAATGCTCAAAATGGTTCGACTAGTAAGAAGTAATTCTCTAGCTCTCATGTGGTATCACAATAGGCAATTTCTTTTAGCCTAAGTGTGTGGATAATGATTCCGCAGCCAATTTAACCTAACCTAACCTTAGAAAGTAATGCCGGTTTTCAACGACCAGAATCTCTCTCTGTGGTAGGATGGGCTGCACTGTACCGTTCCTGGCGAGTTCATCTGCCTTACATTTACCTGGAATGTCTCTATGGCCCGGCACCCAGCAAAGGTGACTATTAAACTGCTGTGCCATCTCCATTAGAGATGATCGACAGTTATGGACTGTTATAAAGTTTGTAGGAGTCCAGACATTTGATAACGGCTTGACTATCTGATAAAATACAGATATGAGATGTTGATATCACGTTTTCTTTAAACCAGGATAAGACATCTTTTATCGCCAAAAGTTCCGCCTGGAACACTCAATAATTATTGGGAAGGCGGAATGAGAGACTTAATTTCAGTCGTTCAGAGTAAACACCTCCACTAACCCCTTCTTTTAATTACGAAGTGGCTGATGTTGTTGTTAGTAAACTTTGATGAAGCTTTGAGTCGAATAGCAGAGCTTGCAGCTATTTGTTTGCTAAATATGTCAAGAGGTGTAAGGTAGAGCAAGGTGTCCAGTGCCGCAGATGGGGTCGTGCGAAGCGATCCGCTTATACATAGGCAGGCTGAACGTTGGACTTTATTTAACTTATCCCTGTTTATACGTTTCTCTAAAGCAGTCCACCATACTGCCACACCGTACGTTAAAATCGGTCTGATTACAGATGTGTATAGCCAATGCGTGATTCTGGGTTGTAAACCCCATTTATTACCAATAGCTTTTTTGCAAGAAAAGAGAGCTACTGTAGCTTTTTTGACTCTTTTCTGTACGTTGCGGTTACAATTTAGTTTTTTGTCTAAGACAAGACCCAGGTATTTAGCCTCGTCTGAGAATTTTAATTGGATTCCTTTAATATAGGGAGGGTTGACAAATGGAATTTTGTATCTCCTCGAAAATAGGACTAAATGGGTTTTGTGTGGGTTAACACCCAGTCCACACCGATCAGCCCAAAGTATTAGTCTGTCTAAGGCATTTTGTAAGAGTTCTTTTAAGGTGTTAAGATGCTTTTCTGACACTTCTAAAGCAACGTGTCGTCCGCATAGGCTATTACTCTAAAGCCCTCCGCATCCAGACTAGCTAGGATTTCATTCACCACTAGGTTTCAGAGGAGATTTAAAAGGTTTGAAGCTGTTGAGAGCCCATTGTAGCTTGTCCCTTGAGATCAGACCTCTTGGATATGCTGTATGGGACTTAACGTATATAACTGTTGCAAGTTTCGGTAAGAGGACTACCAGGAAAGTGAGTGTCCAATAGAAAGTTAAGCGATTCATTACTTGAATTTGTCCAGGAGCCGTTTGCATTATTCAAGCAGCTTGACATCGCTGGATTTGTTGAAAGAATTTTCCGTAACCTAGATGCTTCAGAAGTTTCTTCTATCGTGCCACAAAAGGATCGCCAACAAGATTGCTAAGATTTCCCTAGTGCATTTTTGTAAATTCTTAGGGATTCTTTGTAAGAGTCCTAATGAGAGGTTAGTCTTGTGGCTTTGAAAAGTTGTCTGCATTCTTTCCTGAGCGATTCAAGTTCTGAGGCCCACCATTGTGGTTTCCTCTTTCCTCTTATGTGTATAAGTGGGCAACCAATTTCCAGCGATCTGTTCATAGCTGAGGTGAGGTTATTAACATAGGCACATAATTGCTGGTAAAAATGCATAGGAAATTTCAAATTACGGCAGTGTGAATAAAGGTGTGAGAACTTCTGATTTTGTATTTTTTCTTTCTTTCAGACACTGACTGTTATTTCTCATTGACTACTTTCAGAAGTGTCCAGATCCCATTCCGATTTGGAAGATTAATAATGTCGTTTGTAGTCTGTCAATATTTTAGTGATTTATAATTTGTAAAAAAAATTAAGACTAATTTAAAAATGACAATTTTTTTCTAGGATGACGATGGTAACAGTTCTTATGTCGCTTTTCGTTTTTACTATGGAAATCGGAATTGCAATAAAAGAACCAACTTTTTCCTCTTATAAATATACAAAACTTTATTTTACAACTTAATTTAGGTAGGAGTTGTTTGTCGCTCCTGCACAAATGGACGGTCTCTTGTTGCTATATTCCTAGCACCTACTCGGGTGAAAAGCACGATCAAAAATGGACGAGAGAAAAGCGGAAATGTAAGATGTCTGCATGTTTCTATATCGTTTTCTTTAAGTATGAGCTTTAAGTATGAATGCTTATTAAGGTGCGCGTCCACTACAAATCTATGAAAAAAGTTTTGGTAATTTTAGATTAATATGATTGTTTTTTGTATTATAAGGAACCAAAGAACAAAGACAAAAATAAATCAATGAAGAAACTTAAGGAGGATATTTTATTTTTAAGTTTTTTTTTTTTAGGTTTTATAATGAGCGATTTTATTTTGAATAACCTGCTATTTGAGCAGCTGTCACTTTTGAAGCTGTCATCTTTTGACATATGACAATAAAAAAAACTGCGCCACTGACTAGACAAATTCTGCAAATTTTGCAACAACATGTTTAGCAGGAAAAGCTGTCTGACCGTGTTATCGTCGAAAAAATGATCACAGTCAGCCCACTAGACCTTAAGATTGAACACATTTAGCTTTGGGCCTTGGCGCCACATGAACAATAAAAGGACTGTTTTAAAATCAATTCAAGATGTTATTGAATTAGTCATGAAGAATTTTATCTTCTTTACAACGAGTAGACTTTCAATTAATATCAAAATTAAAGCTTTCTGTATACAATATATGACGTGACGTTTTTAAAAAAAGTTGTTCGTTAAATGTAACGCAATGTATTGACTGTCACTACTGAAAACGGAGGGCAATGAACTCGTTCAGCTCACATGGTCGGAGGTTGTATAGTCGAATATGACTAAAAGGATGAGATACACTTTTGATCTTTGCCTGGAACCGTTTGTCAACAACCTGATGTGCGGCCGAATATCTGTCGGTTTTAGGAACTTACAGCTAAGCTTATTTTATTTATAAGAATTTATGTTCGTTAGAATATTAATGTTTATACTTACTAAAGTTAAAGTGCAATTCGTCACTTCTGCAGTAAACTTCTTTTCTGTCAACACCTCAAATATTCAAAATTAGTTTCTTGTGTCAGCGACAGCTGTAAAAGACATTTACTATCAAAACTCTACACATACACACAAAACCATCGTCATGATGATGATGATGATGATGATGATGATGAGGATAGTGTTAAAAACAGACAAGTTCCTTTCAAAAAGTTTTCAATTTCTATTATGTATCCATGTCCCTTTTCAAAAATGAAAAAAAAAAAAAAACATAGAACCGATAAGAAAGTATAAATCATTCAGATTTAAACTAAACTTCATGCTTCACTCCACACCAACAATACTCTTAGTGGATTATGTATGTGGACTATGTATCTACAAACCTACATAAGAGTAGCTAAGATCTATGCATATGCAATATTTTGTACGTTCTTAATAGGACAAAAGATAAAATGCATGCATTGTATCCGTATATCGATTTTTCGTGGTTGAGTGGTGCATCGTAGTTGTAGCATCGTGTCGTGTTTCTTCCTCACGCCACCATTTGAGCCACCCACAAGACCAGGCTTGCCAAATTGGGCTATTTTTAGAAAATTGGTCTATGTTTTTCCAAATTTGCTAACAAAAAAATAAGTATGACAGCTAAATCATAATTGGGTTCATAGTAGCCCAAATTTGGTCTTGAGCGATATTTTTGTTCGTACAAATAAGTGACATAAACGCAGAACATTTTAAGACAGTCAAACAATGTACAAATATTATTATAATCGGTACCAAGGCTGGTTTTTAACTGAGTTATAAACCTTAACTTGTTAATATTGATTGATATTATTCTTAATGAAATTGGGCTATTTTGGGCTACAAACTATATGTTTGGTTATATAATAACTAATTCTGTATATTTTTCAAAATTGCTGACAAAAAAGTAATTGACAGTCAAATCACTATTGGGATAGTAGTAGCCCAAATTCACCGATAATTTTGCTCGTACATATAAATGATATAAACTGAAAATTTTTAGACGTAGTTAAACAATGTGCAAATATTATTACCATCAGGACCAATACTACTTTTTCACTGAGCTATAAAACTTAAGTTGTTAATATTGATACTTAATCTATTTTCATGAATAAAAAATGTAAATGTCATTTATAAAATATATTTCTTACTTTTAATAAAATTGGGCTATTTTGGGCTATTAACAAACATTTTAACAGAACTTAAGACTTTAACTATGTAAATATCAATACTTGATCTATCTATCTTAATGCATACAAATGTAAATTTTATTCAAAAAATAAAGTTGTTATTCTTAATGAAATTGGGCTATTTTGGGCTACAAACTATATGTTGGGTTATATATCTATTTCATTATAATTTTTCAAAATTGCTGACAAAAAACAAAGTGACAAGTCAAATCATAATTGGGCTTATAGTAGCCCAAATTTACCCATATTTTTGCTCGTACATATAAATGACATAAACTGAATATTTTTAAACGTAGTTCAACAATGTGCAAACATTATTATAATCGGGGCCAAGCCTACTTTTTAACTGAGCTATAAACCTTAACTTTCATCAATAAAAAATGTAAATTTCATATATAAAATACATTTCTTACTTTTAATGAAATTGAGCTATTTTGGGCTATTAATACACATTTTAACAGAACTTTAAACCTTTAATGTGGTAATATGAGTACTTCATCTACTTTCATGAATAAAACATTCAAATTTTGTTTAAAAAGGATATGTATTTGTTATTCTTAATGAAATTGCAATTTTGGGCTACAAACTATATGTTGGGTTATATATTACATATCTAAGTCCGTATATTTTTCAAAATTGCTGACAAAATAAATAAGTGACAGCCAAATCACGATTGGGATAGTAGTAGCCAAAAATCACCCATATTTTTGTTCGCACAAATAAGTGACATAAACAGAACATTTTAAGGCGCAGCTGAATAATGTGCAAATATTATTACCGTCAGGACCAAAGCTACTTTTTAACTGAGCTATAAACATTAACTTGTTAATATTGATACTTCATTTATTTTCCTTAATAAAAAATGTAAATGTCATTTATAAAATATATTTCATACTTTTAATAAAATTGGGCTATTTTTGGCTACAAACTATATATTGGATTATATCTAATTCATTATGATTTTTCAAAATTGCTGACAAAAAAATAAGTGACAGCCAAATCACAATTGGGATAATAGTAGCCCAAATTCACCGATATTTTTGCTCGTACATATAAATGGCATAAACTGAATATTTTTAGGCGTAGTTAAAAAATTTGAAAATATTTTTACCATCAGGACCAAGGCTTCTGTTTAACTGAGCTATAAACATTAACTTGTTAATATTGATACTTCATTTATTTTCCTTAATAAAAAATGTAAATTTCATTCATAAAATATATTTCTTACTCTTAATGAAATTGGGCTATTTTGGGCTATTAATACACTTTTTAACAGAATTATAAACCTTTGATGTGGTAATGTTAGTACTTCATCTATTTTCAGTAATAAAACATTTAAATTTTGTTTAAAAAGTATACTTGTTATTCTTAGTGAAATTGGGCTATTTTTGGCTACAAATACATATTTTATCAGAACTAAAAACTTTAACTATATAAATTTTAACACCTCATCTATGTATTTTAATGCATACCAATGTAAATTTTATTCAACAAAATAAAGTTGTTATTCTTAATGAAATTGGGTTATTTTGGGCTATTTTTGGCTATAAATACACATTTTAACAGAACTAAAATCTTTAACTATTAAAATTTTAATTCTTCATCTATGTATGTATTTTTATGCAAACTAATGTAAATTTAATTCCAAAAAATAAAGTTGTTATTCTTAATGAAATTGGGCTATTTTGGGCTACAAGCTATTTATTTGGGTTATGGATCTAATTCCGTATATGGCAACCTTGTTATCCACACATAAAGTCTTATACAGTGTGAATAGAATTTAGCTTGCATCAAAACACAAAAACTAGAAGAAGAAAAAAAACGAAAAACTTAAGGCCACTTAAAAGTCAATAACCAGGAAGCTTATTTTCCTATACCACCTCGAATATAAAAGTACACCTCATACATCATCGCACCCAGGAGGAATAACAAAAAGAAGATCCTTTTCCTTAAAGTGAAGTGATGAAGTCTTCTTTTTCTTCTTCCTTATTTTTATTTTTTTTTTAGCTTTGCATTCTTTTATTTAAATGATATTCTGCATCCATCACACTATCATAAACGGCGGCGGCAAATTTACATTTTATCTCAACAAGTAATCACTTGGAAGTATCCTGCTAGCCAAAACATGTGTGGCTATTTGTGAAATCATGTTTCCTGTATAGGAAACACACTGCCACACATAGTTTACACAACATAGTAGAGATAGTATCCGTACGAAATACTACAAGAAAGGTCCTTTTTTGTATCACTGTTTATTTACTACACATTTCACTTTTACAAAGGCAAGCTGTAAATTATTAAAATACTTGTAAGTAGTCCTTTTTCACAAAGTAAAACTATAACTTAGATTTTGTGGTCTTTGCTTTTCTGTTCAAATCAAGCCAAATTTGAAGGCAATACTTCTAGTTCTTAGCGAAAAATTTCAGGGATGGAGGGGACCTACAATTTATATGACAAATCCGAAACGCTCATTTGAGGAGCACTTTTCTTGACAATAGTTACTCTAGGAGGATTTGTCAATTACTAACAAGATATAGTTCCCGTCAAAAGACACTTTTATTTGGCACAGGCAGGGATGAAAACTAGAACTCTGGAATGACAGTACTGCCCACAACCCATGACAGAAAGGGTGCTATAACGTTTTCTTTAACGATAATAAATATCGTGTCTTCTTACATTAAACAAAATAAGTACAGTAGCAAAAAAGTTTGAGACCTACCAAAATTTAATCAATTCAAATGTCAAAATTATGTGACTTTTGTGTGAACTTTTGTATGTTCAATCCCAATGTTGTCCCATTTAGACATTATTTTCAATTTTATTTCACACACTTTGAATGTCAAACATCAATTTGTTCTCTCCGTTAGATCGGATGAGTTTGACATTATCAGTCAATAATCATTTGAAGTTTCGTATGACAAGAAGTTTTTTAAAGCACTATTCACATGAGCACGACCAACGACTAACGAATGATCGTCGATTTTGACATTTCTTTCACATGAGAGTTTTTAAATCGTCGCGAATGAAGTGTGGCTTTGACAACTGACCAAAACAAAAATAATTTTGTAGGTTAAGTATGCGCGATTTTTTTATTCGTTGCGTGTGTGGATAATGTGGAACACGAATAAAGTTTGACAGTTCGTAGTTGATACTATCGTTTTGCTAAGAATTTGTGTGGAAATATGTCTTCAAACGTATATAAACTCACATTTTGTAATTCATTCGTTGTTCGTTGGTCGCGCTAATGTGAATACTGCTTAACCATATTTATGGATTGGGTCTCTATTTGTCACAACACGATTAAAGATTGTATAACGAATTGTCATAAACGTAAACGAATGATGTGACATTTTAGTGAGTTGAGGAATCTTGTTGACATAAGGTGGCGCTGTAGTCCTATAAACAACGACCTCATGCAGTCCTCAGTTGTGCAAACCACCTTATCCGCCACCTTATGATTGGCTTTCTTCTACTGCACTATCCTTTTGGGTGGTTCGAAAAGATTCCGGATCGGATCGGATCGGTCTGTCGGTCTGTCTCAATGCTCAAAAACGCTCCTTTGGCATCGAGCTGAGTTTTTCTGATTTTGAGGCTATTTTCACATTTCATAAATTTATCTCTCAATTTTGTACATATTCTGCCTCACTTTCTGATCTTACGTAAACGTAAAAGGAAATACAATTATGAGACGTCAAAATCACCTCCGTCTGAAGGGTCAGAGTATTTGGAGGTAAAACATTTCTGTATCATCAGCAATTATGACAAATATATGGATCGAAAGAAAATGGATTGCATACCGGAGTGTCAAATACGTAAATACAAAACTTCTATTTTATTGACATTTTTTAGCATACCGGAGCGTTTCTTTTGACATTATCAGAGTTTCTTATTTATTTTTAATTGAAATATTTCTAAAAAATAATGGATTATTTAAATCTGTCCTGTAGTTTTTTAGTTAAACATAAACAACAATATTGTTGCGACACTTTAGTCACAACAAAGACCGGTTTGTGAACACAAAAAGAAACTACAAATTTGACAGTTCTTATGGTTAAGTTCAGAAAATTAAATCTTAGATTTTGAATATAGTTTTTGTTTGTCGATTGAATGTTGGTATGAACAGATTATAGCTCCCTCTTACACTTGGTTGGAGTAACTACTGGCATTAAGGGTGTGTACACATCCAACAACAATACTTGTCACAAAATTCCAGTAATTTTTTCGGTGAGCAAATGTCAGTTTCATCAAAGTAGGCAGTTTGGAGTTTTGTGCGACCAAATCCTATCTTTTTTGTGTGCACTAAGCGAACAGCTGATTTAGTGTCTACAGCGGATCCAATAAATAATACTAAGTTTTTAATATGTTTTGAGTTCGTTTTAACCCTTAGTTACATTGTATCTATGCAGGTAACATTTTTAAATGTTCAAACTGCGAAATCTCTACATTCTAAATTACTTAAGTCATTATGAATTACGATTCGCACAATCAGATTAAATGAAATTTTTAGAAAATTTCATCAAAGTCGGTAAAGTGGTGCAGTTTATAATTACCAATGTATGCCGCTAGATGGCCCACTTGATATGACCCTTACTTGTGACTTAGGGTGGGCCACATTTGTATGGCAACATTTCTTTTTCATAGTTTTCGATTCTAATAGTGGTAAAAAGTTGCGAAATGATGTTTCGAAAGAACACAAACAATTGTATTGAGTTCAGACAACTCCTTTTGCCTCCAATTCTTAATTAAAAAAGACATTGAGTAATACATTTCTAAAGTAAGGTAAATCTCTTTCTTAATTCATTTGTTTTATCACATTCTATTTATTAAAAGGAACTTTTAAATATTTGTTTTTAAATTGACATCAATTTACACAAAAGTCTGGAATCAATTTACGAGAAACAATCTTAGATTGTATAAATCCTTCACGTGCTTGTTTTGAATATAAAGTATCTGATGCTTCTGTGACGGTCTTAACTGCCCTCTCAACGGCCTGGTGTGTCATGGTAGACGCAAAAATTCAATTTGATTGTGTTCTTCCTGAGCAATGAAGTATTGAAGTTCATCGTTTGAAATATGTTTTAATATATGTGGTTCAAAAATATCCTTTTGCCAATCGATGAGGTCATAGTACACTTTTTCATCCAATTTTATATTTGGGACTTCAAAAACTCTTAACCGAGTAGGTTTTTCGGTGCAAGCTTTTAAAGTACGGCGCAGAGCCAATTCTCTGATATGTTTTCTTAGATCAGTTAACATTGCTAGCAATACATTTTCTGAATGGGCAAAGAATACATACAGACGAAGAATACGATTAGCTTTAGTGAGCCACCAAGAATGGGACATATTTCCGGGGGACTTATCAGCTATGTCATCGGGACAACTTTCGGTCAAAACTGCTGAAACGATCCTGAATAAATAAAGTTGGTCAGAGCTAAGGTTCTTCGTGTCAATTATCGGCAGCGATACTCCTGGAATGCTCTTAAATTTAACAATAGACATTTTTTCGCAATTTTCCAGATCCTTTCCAATCACTCCTGAAAATGTTCTTGGTCGCGAAAGTTACGCCATCAATATGGGCAAATAAATGACGGAATGGCAGCTCATTCATATGCAACATGCAAACTATCCATTGTAATGAGCTTTTTAATCTTTTTTCCAACAGGGGCATGATTCCTCCAAATTTCCCAACATTGACATTGGTACCATCACATCCAATAGCTACTAAATTTTCCAATGAAATTTTGTCTGTCAGGAAATACTTAAACAACTCTTGCTCAACACATTTAGCAGTACCTGATTTTGGAGCAATGTAACCTTAGTATTTTGACTCTGGTTCGCTCATTAGTGAAATATGTTCTTCGATCACTTGTTCGCGGTAATACTTTCCATTTCTTTTCCGGTTGACTAAAGTTTTGTCCTTTCGACCGTCGAAATATAAAGCACTGATCTCAGAAACAGATTCTTTATTTCGAACACTTACTCTTGCCTTTTTTCGCTCCCTTCTTAGTTTATTTTTATCAATAATGGGTAATTTAGATTCCTGTAGGATTACAGAAGCAATGGCAGCTGCCGCTCTGTCGCAGGTTTGAGATAACGCGGAGTCGTCAACTGTAAAAATATCTTCGCTATCTAAATCTTCACATGAATCCGATGGTGCTTCTGGTGGACTATTGTTATGAACAGAAGCAGAAATAACAAGTACATCTGTGTTCCCAATTATCATTTTCCTTGTGGTTCTTTGATCATTTAGAAAACTTCTTTATTTCAGTGGTACCTTTCTTAGTTTTGGACAGTTTCATTTCGAAAAATCAGAGCATTTACATGATGAAATGTCAAATAAAACTTTGCTAGCAGAAACAAATTCCTCTAGCTTCTTTTTTGGAATGTTGGGATGGAACTTAAGGAGTTTTTTACACTTACCATGATAAGATTTTATCATTTGTAATGATCTCGTAGTTGAAACAACCGGTAGTGATGCCTGTTTCCAAACAAATTCGATTTTTTCACAAACTATATCACTTATTTCCTTGAACGTTGGTTCCTGTTTATTAATTTTAAAATTGTACCTGTTCCATTCATAACATTTCATTACCTCTTCGTAAGTGGCCAGTAAATTATTCTTAAAATCACAAGCCTCGCCAAATATAGGACATTTGAAAACCTTTCTAGTACGGTCCATTACAACAGATTTAAATCAAAGAAATTTTTAAAGCAATCACAAAAACAACTATAAATTTAAACTTAGCTTAAATTTTGCGACTACACTGAAGATGAAGAACCTTAAAATGAATGCCATGTTACTGTGTTTTTTTGTTTGTTTGTTTTGAATAAAGTTCAAATAACGAAATGAACTCAACAGAAAGTCAAAGGCACTCATTTAATAATTAAAACAATTGAAAACTAAAAAAATCAATCATGGTAAATAAGTTGAAAACGTTAACACTTTGGGCCTTACCAATAATCAATTTTAGTGACGACTTAAATATTTAAGTGCACTCTAAATAATGAACCATACCAATAATCAATTTAATATGTAGTCAGCTTAACGCTGAACGTCACTCTAAATATTAAAGTAGCGAAACGCGTGTTTAACTTCGTGATTAAGGTTTAACGTCATGTTTGTGCTGTCATTCTGACAGTTGGCAGGAAAAGAAATGTTTCGTATGTTTCTTTTATATGCTGCAAATTTATTTTTGGCTGTGACCGTGAGCTCATAAAAATTAGCAAAACTAAAAAATGGTAATCAGAATAAACAAATAGATTAATTTCCTTTTATTTAAATATAAACAGTGATTTTTTAAGAGCCTGAGAACTTAAAAAAAATGCATAAAATTTGTAAAATCTCATCGATTCTTTATTTGAAACGTTAGATTGGTCCATGACATTTACTTTTTGAAGATAATTTCATTTAAATGTTGACCGCGGCTGCGTCTTAGGTGGTCCATTCGGAAAGTCCAATTTTGGGTAACTTTTTCGAGCATTTCGACCGGAATAGCCCGAATTTCTTCGGAAATGTTGTCTTCCAAAGCTGGAATAGTTGCTGGCTTATTTGTGTAGACTTTAGACTTGACTTAGCCCCACAAAAAATAGTCTAAAGGCGTCAAATCGCATGATCTTGGTGGCCAACTTACCGGTCCATTCCTTGAGATGAATTGTTCTCCGAAGTTTTCCCTCAAAATGGCCATAGAAGCGCGAGCTGTGTGGCATGTAGCGCCATCTTGTTGAAACCACATGTCAACCAAGTTCAGTTCTTCCATTTTTGGCAACAAAAAGTTTGCTAGCATTGAACGATAGCGATCGCCATTCACCGTAACGTTGCGTCCAACAGCATCTTTGAAAAAATAGGGTCCAATGATTAAACCAGCGTACAAACCACACCAAACAGTGCATTTTTCGGGATGCATGGGCAGTTCTTGAACGGCTTCTGGTTGCTCTTCACTCCAAATGCGGCAATTTTGCTTATTTACGTAGCCATTCAACCAGAAATGAGCCTCATCGCTGAACAAAATTTGTCGATAAAAAAGCGGATTTTCTGCCAACTTTTCTAGGGCCCATTCACTGAAAATTCAACGTTGTGGCAGATCGTTCGGCTTCAGTTCTTGCACGAGCTGTATTTTATACGGTTTTACACCAAGATCTTTGCGTAAAATCTTCCATGTGGTCGAATAACACAAACCCAATTGCTGCGAACGGCGACGAATCGACATTTCACGGTCTTCAGCAACACTCTCAGAAACAGACGCAATATTCTCTTCTGTACGCACTGTACGCATTCGTGTGGTTGGTTTAATGTCCAATAAAGTAAACTGAGTGCGAAACTTGGTCACAATCGCATTAATTGTTTGCTCACTTGGTCGATTATGTAGACCATAAATCGGACGTAAAGCGCGAAACACATTTCGAACCGAACACTGATTTTGGTAATAAAATTCAATGATTTGCAAGCGTTGCTCGTTAGTAAGTCTATTCATGATGAAATGTCAAAGCATACTGAGCATCTTTCTCTTTGACACCATGTCTGAAATCCCGCGTGATTTGTCAAATACTAATGCATGAAAATCCTAACCTCAAAAAAATCACCCTTTATAAGTAACATTTAAATTTATTTCAGAGTAAATTGTTATTCCAATGGCAATAAAGCGAAGTCGGGTCCATTAACTGGACACCAGCAATGAAGGAGTTGCTGGTTGAAGCAGTAAAGCCGTTTTCTATGACAGTGGAGAGTAAACTTAAGGATGGAAAAACACTCAAAGCTAAATTTGAAGCTTGACAGAGCATTCAGGAAATGTTAAATGCCACTGGCTATTGCCTTAGCCAAACAATTAAGAGAGCAATGAAATCGGCTAAAAACGCAAGCCAGGAGCAAAATAAGTTCAGTCGGTCTCAGAAAGAAACTGGTGAACACCCCTCAAAGAACATTGAAATATCTGCAATGTTGTCAGTGGACTTCCAATTAGATAATGCAGAATTTGATACCGATGCAATTCACTCATATGTCTGTTTGGCAACAAATGTAGTAGATAATGTAATAGAGCAGAATTTAGTTAAAGACGTGTTTAATTTGGTTATTGGTTAACACACAAATAAACTCGTCTCTAAAGTTTAACGTGGCGTTTATCTAAACGCTTGTTTAGGCAATAATTATTGGTAAGGCCCTTTAAAGATAAATTGGAGGGAGAGTCAACCCATATGGCCAATTTTTAGTGCTATTAGAACTCTCAATTCTCAAAAATAATTGTTTGATCCACCCTAGTATCTCACTTCCCCAAACATACAATCTTTCATAAGTTACCATCATTAGTATCAGTTACTCCAAAGGAAGATAATTATTAAATCCCAAATGATTTGCAAGTTCTTTAAAAATTACCATTGCATCTAACAACAATAACACTAATTAAACATGTTGTATCTGCAACAGAATGGAAAATTGAACCATGCTAACGAAATAATTCAAACTAATTAACAATAATGTTTTCTTCTTGCATAAAAACCCAAAACAACCAAAACAAATAAATAAACACACAAATTTTCGCTTGGATAAATTTAATTTCCGTTCATGCATAAAACCATAAAACACAATCCGACTTCTCTCTAAAATGCAACTTGCAATCCCAATGTAAGCTCTATACTTTACTCGTACTGAATTATTCATAATTTTAAATCAACACTTCAACATTTAGCAGCAGCAAGGTCAGTACTTTAACTATTTTAACATTAGAACATAAAAATGGAAGAAATAACTACTTAACACCATGTTGATCGCAAGACCATTAATAAATTAGCGAATTAGTTAATTGGTAGAAACAAGAAGTTGACTCTTTTTTTCCTAAACATTTGCAGCTTATTTCGTTACTTTTTAACATTTCTTGGTAAGGACGTTGGTGTTTTGTATGTGTTAATTTTGTGTTGGTTTATTTTATAATAATGAACAACTATAAAACATTTATAAAATTCACAAGAGCGCAGAATCTTAACTTAAATCAAATTGAGAGTAAAAATAAAAAAGGTTAAATATGAAACATAGGAGTTGCCAACTTCTGTAGTTACGAAGGTATCTCGATTTGACGTCTGTTATGCATAACCCCTAGATCCGTACTATAAGTAGAATCACAAGAATACATGTAATAGGTTAAGTATGTAATTATGTTAAGATCAGTCTGGTAAGTCATCTTATAAAATACACATCATCTTAGCTCATAATATAACGTCTTTTATTAAGCAAGTACTGTGAATGTACATGACAACGTCTTTTTTAGTTCTTTTATCAATTCAAAAAGGTGTTTTTTAGTCGAGGAAAAAATACCGAAAATATCCCAAAAACCCAAAATCCCGACAAAATTCATGAAAGGATATCGCAAAAAATATATAAATTAAATATTTTCTTTCGACGAGGTACGAGGACACAAGGGTTCAGAGGTTTTTCCCAAAACCCACCCCTGTCTATCAACACCTACTCTCACCTCCCCGAGGTGAACATCGGGTACCTCAACTGGAGATTGGGTTCTGACCCCAGTGGAAAGTTGTTGTGGACAGCAAACGAGAGAGGAGGGGCATCTCTCCTTATCCAGACGGCAGCGGACGAATTCTCGAGATGGAATCAACGGTGGCGTCTACGGTTCCAGTAAGGTTGAACTACTTAGTAAACACCTTAAAGGGCTTCTACAACTTATTAGGAGCCCATGCCTATAAGGAGCGGTTGGGGGTTGTGCCGTCGGGGTGACTTCCTAACCACGTAAAAAATACCGTAGTTGCGAAGCACCAACAAGCCTCTGATACGGACGGATTCACTGTTGACAACTCACGAAAACGAAATAAGGTCAACGAACTTCGAATCTGTACGTGAATGTTAGGTCCCTTAACAGACCACGTCGGCCGAACAATTAGCGGAAGCCCTAAACTGCTGCAAGGCAGATATTACCGCCATCCAAAAAGTGCGATGGGATGGACCGGGTAAACGCAAACTTCAAGACTGCGATGTATACTACGGCGAATGCTACCGAGAAAAAAGGCAGCGTCTATTTGGGTGTGGATTTGTTGTTGGAACTAGACTCAGGCAAAAAGTCTTGAGTTTCAACAGTGTGAGCGAGAGCATCACGACAATCCGCATCAAGGCTAAACTCGCCACCATATAGGAGAAAGATGAAGACACCAAAGACATATTCTTCGAGCTCTTCGAGAAGACTTATGAGCAGTGCCCTGCCTATGACATTCAAATTACCTTAGGAGATTTTAACGCCAAGCTAGGAAGAGAAGATATTTTTGGTGGGACAATCTGGATATAGAGCCTGCACGGCACCACCTATGACAACGGATTCAGGCTGATCGATTTCGCTGCGGGGCGAGATGTTCTGGTAGCTAGTACGCAGTTCACACATCTTGATATCCACAAGGGGACATGGAACACGGCCACAACAGCGAAACCCCTGGTTTGACGACGAATGCCGGCAAGCGCACGCAGCGAAACAAGAGGCATACAAAACGGCGCTGCACAAAAGCACCAGAGCTGCTCGCGACCTCTACGAGCAGAAGAGGAGAGAGGAACACCGGCTTCTTAGATGGAAAAAAGAGAGCATGAGAAGCGCGCGATCGAGGAGATAGAGGGATGTCACAACAGGAATGAGGTTCGTAAATTTTACCAAAAGGTAAAAAAAAACCTCCCAAGGGTACCAGCCACGAACCGAAGCCTGTAAAGACGATCAGGGGAGCATCGTAGTAGAACCGCAGTCGATTCTGAGAATATGGAAAGATCACTTTTCCAAATTATATAACGGCGATGACGAACCGTATTCCGCTGTAAGGGAGATAGAACCACTCAACATAGGCGACCTACGCAGTTTAACAATTCCGCCTACCCGACTTCGACGAAGTGAAGATAGCTATACCTAAACTGAAGTCAAACAGAGCTGCTGGAGCTAACGGCATCGCTGCCGAACTATTCAAAGAAGCAGGCGATGACTTGGTAGGGAGCATGCACCAACTCATCTGCAAAATATGGGCTGAAGAAAACATGACCGATGAGTGGATTCTCAGCATAGTTTGCTCTTATGATTACAGTAAGATGCGTTGGCGTCGTTTCACCAACGACCTTGAGAGAACTTCGTTGAAGTAAATTAGTCTCACCAAACAACAGAAACAGAAATTGACCAATATTTACAACAGATGGACAAAACAATAAAACGAACGATGGAACGCACAATACCAAAGTACAAAGAACGGGACCAAATGGACACTTACAGAAACGCGACTATTGATGCACTACGTAGATACAAGAGAGGCTTACTGATAAGACTCAAAAACTTGAATAGACCCACATGACTTGGAGGTTAGGACACTGAAGTCGTCAATAAAGAATGTCAATTTGTTGATTAAGGACAACAACAGGTTATCAATTAACAGGTACTGGGACCGCAAGATCCGGTCAGTTAATTCCAGTGACCCTAGTTAGTTCCCTAGAATCAACAAGATATTCAGGAAAAAAAAACGATAATGACCTTCCGTGGCTGAAATTCCAAAGAACTGAAGAGAACAGGGACGATACTCAGGACAAAGCAAATAGATCCAGAAGAAGCCATCTTTGACGATGACTTTTATATAATTGAAGATCCGAAAGAAAAAGTGGAGGCAGTGGGAGTTGCTTTCCAGCAAGTGTACAAGTTGAATGTTAGCATTCGCCCCAACCACGACCTGGAAAACAGAGCCCTACTTAATCACTTTTACCTTCGAAATGATATGATACAATGGCGATGTGAGAACCGCGGTTTCATGCGGATCAAGGACGATTCCTTGGCAAATGCCAGAAACGCCGAGCAAAAGGGACCAAGTCCCTTGTTAGTGACGAAGGTTGAGCTACAGCTCATATTCAACTAAGACATTAACCGATGGAGGCAATTGACATTTACACCACACTCTTTAATAATGCACTGAATAATGCATATTGTCCCGTGCATTGGAAGACCGCTGTGGTTCATCCTCTTCCCAAAAAAGGGAAAGGACAACTCCAACCCGTCAAATCTTCGGTCGATAAGTCTTCTTCCGAGCATCAGCAAAGTTTTCGAAAAGATCATCAATAGGGCTCTGACTAAGTGGGCTGCGGACAACAAAATAATTCCGGACAAACAGTTCGGGTTCAAGGCGGGTCATGACACAATTCATGCTGCGTCTAAACTCGTTTCTGATATCTAATGGAATAAATCAAAACAACAATGCACAGGTGCTGTTCTGGTTGATTTGGAAGGCCTTTGACACCGTATGGTTAAAGGGTATTTACCTAAAACTGAGCAGGCTTGGCATAAGAAAGCCATATACTTAATGATATGCTTAACGGTAGAAAGTTTATTGTCAAAAGTGGCAATGTAACTTCTACCACAACATTCTCAATTAAAAATGGTCTGCAACAGGGAGCGGTGAATTCACCGATTCTGTTCAGCATTAACATCAGCGATCTGATAGATAGTCTTACAAAGGCCGACGATCTAATTGCGTACAGAACGGCCCGAAAGGTTGAGGTTATTAGAATTCTCTTGCAGCGTGATTTCGACAAGATTCAGCGATATTGCGACGACTGGAAACTGAAAATAAATGTCCAGAAATCAGAGACAATTCTGTTCCGGACTCCGTTGTTTAGGGCCACGAGGGATACGTGCAAGAATTGGCGCAAGATAGTCATCGTTGACCTTCCGGGCAACCATTAGCGAGCAAAAGTGTAGTGAAGTACCTCGGTATCTGGTTAGATCAGTATTTATATTTCGACAGACATATAAATGCTGCTCTGACCAGTTCCAGAGGAGCCTTTGCTATGACGAAACGGCTTTTTTTTAGCAGTCAGCTTGACCCCAGATTGAAGGTAATTTGCTACATGGCCCTCATACGGCCAATGATCGTTTATGGTTATCCTGTGTTGTTCAACGTTGCCCCTTCCCAGATAGAGAAGTTTCGGGTGCTAACGACTCTGTACCGGCTTATATCGAACAGCCGAATCTTCTTATTTGCATTACTATTCCAACGAGGTCCTATACAACGGGTCTTGAATCAACAGAATTGAAAATTAAGTGATAAAACTCGTTGTTTGAGAGTGCACGCTTGAGCGGCTTCATTCCACCAGAGGCATTCCTCTTTTTAGACAAATGCGGTCTGATACAGGATAGATTGGCAGTTCCGTTTATCTACCACGTCAGATGAAGAACCGTGGATATGCGACTCCCATACAATCGGGACGTCATGGCACAAGGCGGAGCGGAGCTCCTTCGATTCAGTAGGGCTGTGTCCGAACGGGACCGAACTGAAGCAGGAGAACCAGTTTTGGTGGCTTCAATCGGCACTTGATAGTGGGTAGTCGGGATGGGGTTTTAGCCTTGGCCGGCTAACATACTTGTTTTATCCATTTATTCTTTCTTTTCGAAATAGATAGGTAAAGTTTAGTTACGTATAATTATTCCGGTAGAGGGCATCTGGTAAATTTAAATTTGATTTTAAAATAGCAATATGGCAACTCTGAAACTTCCCATTACAATGCGCAAAATATATAAAAAGTAATAAACTCTATTTTAAATATTTTTCTCTTTACTCTCATTCTTATTTACGCTCCTCATTATATTATTGTTCTTCTATGGTTATCTCCTTAAAAGCTCAACACATGCTCATTTTTCTCAAGAGCTATGATATGATATAAACAAAAACACAGAAATAAGTTAAAAAAAAAATAAAGTTTTCCAGATTATTTCTAATTCCAGTAGTGTTGTGTATTTTTGTAAACATGAGTGTTTTGAAAGAGTTACATTAAATTGCATTTAAAAAGTTCTGCTCCACAGGGAGCTGCATTTTTATGTTTGCATGAAGAATTCTTTAAGCACCTAACTGCGTTGAGGAATAACAAGAACCTTGTCCATCTCCAGTGCGATGCGATGGTTTATCTGGAGTAAAATATAAATGTATGCAAATGCATCATCATCATTTGGATTAAAAGAGTTTTAAATTGTATTTCCTATGTTTTTGTATGAGGGTTTATTGTTTGTCATGTAGACTAAACGGTCTTTGATTGCAATGCAATGAAGATGCACCTAGAAAATATCTGGTTTTCCAATAGAAACTTGATGACTTTTAATTTAGTTAGTTTGTGAACGCAACCCTTTCACTTTGGTCATCGAACTGTCATTGTCAATTTATTGATAAAACTTAAAAGTCATGAAAAAATACATGAAGGATCAACGTTTGCAAATTATTAATATTCTCTTCAGAAATTTAAAGTCCTAGTATACACTACCGGTCAAAATGTTGACACCACCTTCAAAGGGTTGCTTTATTTGTACCTGGCGCTTGGGTTTATTAATGAATATAGGATTTTTTTACCTGCATTGTTAACTTAGACCATTCATATCCAAAGGAGCAGTTCCAAGGACCATACAGCGTTACTCTAGTACCGGCAGTTTTAAGGATAAACCTTCTACCAGAGTGACATATTATAATATGAATTCATAAAAAAAACCGAAATTATTAAAATTTGTTTTGTTTATTATTTTATATAATTAAAAATCTTCTTCAATAATAGCTTTTCTATAACGCAGTGCTGTGATAACATAGTTGTAAAGTCCATACCATCCCTGGTCGCCGTTGAGTTAGCTGAGCATTTCTCCTTCTTCCAAGTTGCGTTTGTTAAAGTATCTCAACCGAATTTCAATCAGAACAGGACATATTGCAAAAAAATGAAATGTATCTTCACGCGCTTTTAAGTTACATAGACTACACAGTAAAGGCAGATCTGGTCGGTGGGGTACAAAGTTGAGACTGAGCAATTCTCCTCATGCTTTGAAAATAATATTTATTTTATTTAATGAGTTCTTATTTAGAAGGTACGTGTTCTGTTGAAGGTGAAGCTGGCTTCCGATGCATATCTCTCAAACAAGATGCTTCCAAACTTTTCGAGGATTTCATTGAACTTTCTCCTTAGCATTGACGGTCGTTCCCTTGAGGACATGTTCATGGTTGTACCACATGTTTCGGCGAGGTTAGTCCATTCTTCGAACATTGAACCTTTTCCTTGGATAGCTGCTCTTAGAACTTTTTTTGGTATCCGATTACCATCTATTTCAAATACCTTTACATTATAGTTAGAGTGTATGGCGAGGGTGTCCATAATCAAAGGTGGTGTACCTGTTTCTAGGTAAAACATGTTGTTTGGGGTAGTTTTTGGTAGTCGAAGTATTCTTTTCACAAAATATCTTATGAATTTTTCCACAGATTCAAAAGAGGAATATCCCCAAACTTGCGTTCCGTAGAGCAGGATTGACAGGGTTGTAGAGCGGAACAACTTTTGTTTAGCATTGTGCTCAACATACCTGTTTCTGAAGCACCTTTCCCATAACGAAGAGATTGCGCGCTTGGCCTCCGCCAATTTTCCCTCCAGATGTTGTCTCATATTCAGGGTTGAGGTTACCAAAACTCCTAGGTATTTGTACTCGCGCGCAATATCGATTGTGTGTCCGTAATATTTCCACTGCTCATTTCTTGAATATCTGCCACCCCCACCTCTGAAAATCATCATCTTCGATTTTTGCAAATTACCTTCCAGATTCCATCGATTGCAATATATCGCAAGCCTGTTTATCATCAGCTGCATGCCATCTACTGTTTCGGAGAATAGCACGATGTCATCTGCATACATAAGGGCTAAAACAGTCAATCCTTCTACAGTGATTCCACCTCTCGCTTTATCAGTAATATCATTTATGAAAATTATAAATAGGAGGGCGCTAAGAATACAGCCTTGCTTAAGACCAGTTACTGTTGCAAACTCCTCGGATATAGACTCGCCATCCCAAACTTAAGCTAAGTTGTTGTCGTACATCGCTCTTAGCACGTTTATAACTTTACTTGACACACCTGATACAGAGAGCTTGTAAAAGAGAGCTTGACGGTCGACAGAGTCAAAAGTTGCAAGGAAGTCTATAAAGAAAGCGTATAATTTCTTCTGCTGCATATTGCACCAAAGGACCATTTGTTGAGCGATTGAGAAGGCTGATGAAGTAGTCTCTAAGATCAGATGCCTGCAAACCCAGAGCGATAGTATTTATTTTTCCATTAAGATGCTTAACAGCTTTCCAAAACTCTGAAGATGAGCGGGTGTTATTTATTACGGCAATATTTAAATTTTTTAAAGGAAACTCTCTTGGCATAACATAATCGTTTGAAGTTCCTTTTCGCATCCGTATATAATTTTCTAAAAATCTGTAGGTTATGGGTTCTTAAAAGATTGAGGTAATTAAACGACAATTTCCTTGCTTTCATGCATTCAACATCAAACCATTTTTGTTTAATTAATGCTTTATTTTTTTGCGGATTGTTTTTCGGGTTTGCTTTCTTAATCATTTCTAGAAAGGTGTTTATATCAGCACGAATATCCAAATTTCCAAAGCGTCTCCAGTTCTTTGTTTAAGTTTGTTTGGTAAACGTTTAGGTTCCTATCGTTCCAAATCAGTTTTGGAACAAGGTTAAGCTGTCTTGTATTGACTGGAGATTGTGATGCTGTACACGAAAGTGCTATTTCAAGCGGCATATGATCTGAAAACGTTTCGACTCCTACTTCAAAATTACTTATGACATCATTCCATTTTCCAGATATGAAGCAATAGTCAATCACAGAACAACTAGTTCCTCTAATGAAGGTATACTTCCCTTTAGCGTCTCCTTCACAACTTCCATTTAGAACATAACAGTTGAATTCATCTGCAAGTTCCAAGATTTTCGATCCCTTGCTATCGCACAAAGCGTCTTTCGAATTACGGTTCAGGTTGAAAAATGGGTAATGTGAACTGATGTAGTTATTTTGTGATTGGCCAATCCTGGCATTGAAATCTCCAATAAGCATTATATTCGTCGAACCATTGTCTTGCCAGCTGTCACACAGTTTTTCAAAGTTCAATTTACAATTGAGGTAAACTGGAACTAAGTGCATTTTTTCGCCAACAGCTTCGGCATCCAACACCTATGACTTATTCGCCCTTTCAAACTTCATGTTTAAATTGACAAGAATTCTGCGATAACCATGACCAAAGATTGATGTTTTAACAGCATTATGCCATCTTAATTCATACTCAAAAAATAATTTCTTGAATCTATCTTCATCTCCTTCGAACAAATGAGTTTCAAAAAGAACAAAAATATCAAAAGATTTAACATACTTAAAAAAATTCTAATTTTATAATAATAATTCTAATTTTATTAATATAAATACTGGCATTCTGGTAGACTGGTGAATCTCATGCCTCTTGTGAACGAACAACGCTTGTGCTTCCACCCAAATTATCTTCTGACTGTTGTGGTGTCACCCTGTTGTCTATTCTGTCATTTACGTTGACGTTTCCATTGTTTGGCATGTTTGACGTGAAATACAGATCTTTTTTGTTTGGTAAAAGTTCATTCATTAAATTTTGTAAGAAGTTAATGTCTCCAAAAATGGATTTCAAAGTGCTAGTGCCATCATTTTCACCACACCTTAGGCACAAGGCGGAATCCCAGATTAAAATGTTCCCATCGATGACCAGTTTGAAATCCCTTACTGCAATTTTCCTATGTGTATGTTCAGCATGGAGCGCTCTTCTAATGCGAATTAGTTTAGCTAGTCGTTGGCGGACATTCGGAGGAAGATCTTTATGTATGCAGATGTTTTTCCCTTTCAGCTTCAGCTTCTCGAAACTTCATCTTTACAATTATAGTTGCGGTTTAAGCATTACGATTGTGTACACTGTATGCGGATTCGACACTTGTGCTATTAAGGAGCCCTGCACAGATGGATTTTGCAGTATCACAGACATCGGAGATGCCGTCGCCAGGTAGGTGCACCACCAAGTTCGATTTTGTTTTGATTTTCTAATTGAACCACTCGCTGAGTCATGTCTTCATGACGGAACTGCAAGTTAGCAAACTCAGCATGAAGGTGCTGCAGGTCAGCTTTTGTTGGAAGTCGCTTGAAGAGTTCATCGTTGTTTTCTCTAAGTATTAGTCTCATAATTGATTCGACTTTTTGGGCAGATGGTGATCCCATATCGTTAGCTTTTGCAGTGGAGTAACGTTTTTCACTTTGAGAATGCTTAGGAGAGATTTCTATTAGATTTCTTTTGCTCATTGGTTGAAGTGAGCTTTTCGTTTGCTATTTTACAGCTCAGGGTAACTTATATTAATACTTACTCAGCAAATTTTGATTTTTTCTCTGTGTTTTCAACTATTTTTTAAATGTATTTAAGCAATAATTGCACTTTATTTTCTATTTTAATAAATTTTCTAAACAGGAGCTCTTTGATTTTAACAACCTCACTTGACCGCCGATAAATGTCATCCCATATCATCACCATAAGCAAGCGTTCTAGGAAGAAAACAGCACCAAATCCAGGAAGAACCATTATCTGTATCAACGATACAACGTAGGCTAAGGCATGCTGGACTTTTTGGGCGCGTTGCAGTGCGGAAACCACTTCTACGACCCCAAAACAAGATCAATCGGTTGAATGGGCCAAAACCCATAATGATTGGACAGATAAAGACTTCAAATCGAAGAGTGGCGCAAGAAGCGCAGTGCTGAACAGAAGATGCTACCAGACTGTAAAGCATGGAGGCAGTTCAGTAATGGTGTAGGGATGTTTTTCCTTCGATAGAGTAGGGGATCTAACACGAGTGATCGGAAGAATGGATAAAGAAGTCTATAAAACGATATTGGAAGACCACGTTTTTGTATCTGGACTCCGATTAATCGGTGAAGGTTTTGTATTCCAGCAAGACAATGACCAGAAACAAACTTCAAAACTTTGCCGGGGACACCTAAAACAAAAGGAAGATGAGGAAATTCTAAAAGTAATGGTATGGCCACCGCAGTCTCCAGGCAGGGCTCGACAGAAATGCCCGGAATCACCACAAAACATCGGAATCTGCTCTTTAGGAAACTCTACAAAATTGCTGAAATAATATTCCACAAGAAAAATACAAAACCTTGTAAGAAGATTGACCAAAATTGTAAAAAAAATTATTGAGGGTTTATTGATGAAAACTCGATTTATAGCTTTTATTGTTTTTTTTTAAATAAATAATGTATGTTTAGTACAAAACTAGTTTATATTTTTCTATCATATCATTTACAACTAGACATGCTCTTCACTTTTTTCACGTATTAACTTTTTTTCTAAAACTTCAGTTTATGTGTTAAAACTCGATATTTCTCAAATTTCAGAGGTGGTCTCAAACTTTTGACCGGTAGTGTAGTTTAGTTTAGTGAAAAATATTAGTCTATATATTTGTTGAGTAAAATGAAGTGTCAAAACATTGTTGTTGTTTCAAACGTCTATATATATCAAACGATCCAATTCAATCAATTCATCGGCTTTCTCAAGAATGAGGCATAGCTTAAGGGCCTTGCACATGAGAACGAACAACGAATGGACGAACAAAATTTATTTTACACATTTCAAACAAAAACACACTTATGTTAGGATAGTATAATTTTCATTTTATTCTCTAAGGAGAATCATTTTGTAAAAACAATTTGGTAGTAACGAATTGCAGTTTGGTTGCTACGAACTGTCAAACTCTATTCGCGTTCCACATACCATCCACAGTGTAACGAATAAATTGTTCGCACTCAACTTAACCTCAAAATTATACCACACTTGTTTTGTTTGTTGAAAAGGGTAATTTTAAATTGACAGTGCGTCGCTGTCTGCGAATAGAAATACAGCTCATGTGAAAGAAATGTCAAAATATGCGAACATCCACAGTTCTCAGTTTGTAATTCGTAGCTCATGTGTAAGATGCTTTAGACCAAATTATGGCATATTTTGCGTCCATACCAGATCAAGTTGACTCAAGAATTGTACGTTCTCTGATTGGGTTCTTCACGTTAGTGACAATGGTAAGCACCATGATTATCTATTATTGTTGGAAATGTGTGACTGTCATCGAAAATTGGATTCAACGAATCCAACGCTGCAAATGGGCCCACGGTGGCCATTTAAAAAAAAAGGAAGATTCCATTCGTAATGTCATGTCTTGATTATATGTATGTCATATAATCCTTCAAGCCTATAATAAAGTTAACCGAATATCTGAAATGACTTGAGTTTTGTTTGAAAAGAAAATTTGACAAAGGGTCAGAAATTTGTAATGCTATGTTCCTGTCCTCTATATTTTCTATTTAGTTTGACACTTCATAGCTTGACAACAATTACTTAATAATAACAAATCCAGAAAGTACTCACAATTATTTCGGACAGATAAAATGTCAAATTTTCAAAATGTAATAATTACAAATCCAGAAAGTATTCACAACGATTACTGACAGATAAAATGTCAAAACTTAACAATTCTTATACAGCTCCTTTTATGGCAGTTTGCAAATATAACCATGGGTTGAAATGAGTTTGGATTAACTTTCCTGGAGGGCACAAAGTTCACACGAAAAAAAGATGGAAAACTTAAGTCCATTTGACAGATCGATTTGAAATTGTGTTTGCTTGGATATTTTCGTTAAAGTATTGATTTCAATAATATTTGTTTCTTCTGCTAAAATGTCAAATCGATTTAAAATCCAATGAAGTGTCAAAAAACCTGAGTCGAAAGTCTAACCCTAGTCCAATTCAAACTTTCAATCGCACATATAAACGGGGTAGTAGAAAATTCTTATCAATCACCGTTAAGGATGCCCTACAACAGTCAACGAACACATCCAACCTTAGTATTAAAAAAATAATGACAATTTATTTGTCATCTTAGAAACTTGCTAAGCTACTTTTATTTATTACAGGTTATAAAATTTTGTCATTTTAATAGCTTTTTCCTTGTTGTCTACAAAAAGGAACAACTAACACGTGCGCTAAACATATAACAACTTAATAGCAGTTGGCTGGCCGGTTAAATGAGTTTAATTAATGTCACTGTTATTTTAAAAATAAAATAAAACATTGTTACCATCATCATCATCACCGGCATCGTCTTAGACATCGTTTCTATCATCTTCAGAAACTTAAACGACATACTCTGCAATGCAATCAAAGATAATTTGTCGCAGCCGGCCGTCAGGCCGCTCTGTTTAGAGAGCGGGCTCCAGACAGCAGATGTAATGGGGGGGAGGCATAATCATTTGATTTGTGAATGTTTTTCTCAATTTTAATTTTTCATGTTTTTTGATGCGGAAATTTTCACTTTCAATGAACAAAATTATCACATGTCAGGGAAATGTACAATTTTATAAGAAAGAAAAAAAAGAAATAATTTGAAACGTCAAAGAAAATGACAGTTTAAAATTTCTTTTAATTTAAAGTGTAGTTTACATTGTTCAAAGGTAAAAAATATATAAAATAAATTAGCTGGCGCATCAGTCCATGGAGAACCAAGGCCTAGTGACTCACAACTCTCAACAATTCCTGTGTGCGAGCAATGTTGTCAGAGATGGAAGGGACCTACAGTTTATATGTCGAATAAAGCTAATTTGAGAAAGAGACTTTTTCATGACAAGAATTACTTTTGGAAGATTTGTCAATTCCGCGCAAGGAGCAGTACCCGTGAAAAAAGTTAGGTGGCAGAGGCAGAGATTGAACCCAAGACCCCTTGCATGACAGTCCAACGCACTAACCATCACGCTACGGGTTCAAAGGTACGGTTTGATTTTGACAGTGAAACATTTACATGAAATTTCCACTTTCCATTTTCATCAACCTAAGCTGTCAGCTGTCAAATTGTTGTTTTTTTTAGCTTTCCCTTAAATGTTTTTATGGAAGAGAATTAAAACATATTTATTTTCGACACTTAATAATTTTCGTATTTAAATTTACTTTTTATTCTTTGGAAGACTTGGTTAGACGAAATTGTAGAAGTTAGTTTCATCCTTAATTTCGTTACATTCTTTGGTTTCAACTTAATAGCTAAACCACAGTCACGAGTTTGGTCGTACCAACTTTGACATACTGAACAGAAACAATGAACTTTTATGAGACTATCTGAAATGTTACCTCAAGCTTTGGTCTCGCTTTAGATTAGCTCGACGCCCAAATAGATCTATTTTTTATTTTTTCACCACACCTTGACAGCTGACACCTGAAATGTCATTTCAATTTTGTTTGTTTTATTTCAGAATCTGTGTATTGCAGATGTTTAAATGGTAGACATTTGCATTCAAGAGGACACAAGCATCCACAGGTTTTTCTCAAAACCCACCTCTGTATATCAACTCCTATTCTCACCTCCCCGTGGTGAACATGGGGTGCCTAGTACCTCAAATGGAGATTGGGTTCCAACCCCAGTGGAAAGTTGTTGGGGGCAGCGAACAAGATAGGGGGAGAGGTGTTTCCACTAACGCACACCCCCTTATCCAGACCGCAGCGGAAGAATTCCCGACATGGAATCAGCGATAGCGTCTATAATTCCAGTAAGGTTGAACTACTTAGGCGTTCAACCTTATAGGGCTTCTACGACTTATTCGGAGCCCAGGCCTATTAGAAAAGGTTTATCCGGCTCCCCGTCCTTGGAGTTATACTGAGGATCCGGCCCTCCAGGTTGGAGCTGGTGCCGTCCGGGTGACTTCCTGGCCACGTAAAAGCTTTCATAGCTGCAAAGCACCAACAAGCCTCGGATACGAACGGATCTACTGTTGAAAACCCAAGCAAACGAATTAAGGACAACGAACTTCGGATATCCATGTGGAATGTTAGGTCCCTTAACAGACCACGAGCGGCTGAAGAATTAGCTTAGGCCCTAGACTGCTATAAAGCAGACATCATCGCCTTCCGGGAAATACGATGGGATAGGCCGGGCAAAAAGAGGATGAAAACTGCGATGTTTACTATGGTGACTGCTACCGAGAAAACCAACAGCGCTTATTTCGATGAGGCTTCGTCATTGGAGCCAGACTTAAGCAAGAAGTCTTGAGCTATAGGCGCATCAACGAGCGCCTCAGGACCATACGCTTCAAGCCTAAATTCGGCAACATTAGCCTGATATGCGCACACGCCAGAAGAGAAAGATGACAACACCAAAGATATGTTCTTCGAGCTCTTAGACAAAACATATGAGCAGTGCCCTAGCTACGATATTAAAATTGTCCTGGGCGATTTTAATGCCAAGTTAGGAAGGGAAGACATCTTTGGTGGAATAATCGGGAAGAACAGCCTGCACGAAAACATTCAGACTCATAGATTTTGTTGCGGGGCGAAACGTCTTGGTAGCCAGTACACGTTTTCCACACCTCATCATCCAAAAAGGAACTTGTTCTCAAGCTCAATCTACCGTCAGCCAGATTGACCATATTGCGATCGACGCTAGACACGCTTCCAGCATCATGGATGTCCAAACTTTCCGAATCGGACAACTACCTCGTTCTTGCCAAGGTAGCACTTCGGGTTTCCAGACCCAATGCAAAACAGGGAGATGCTGCGAGAAGAAACAACGTCCAACGGATACAATCGCCAGAGATCGCCAAATCCTTTTCCGACCGACTTACAAGTAACCTCTCTCGAAGTTATCTGCCGCCAACACAATATATCGAAAACCAGTGGCAACATTGCCAAGATGCAATCGGAAAAGTCGCCTCTTACGTGCTGGGTGTCAAGCAACCATCAACAAGGAACCCCTGGTTTGATGAGGAATGTCGGCAGGCAAATGCAGCCAAACAAAAAGCACGCAAAGCGGCGCTGCATAAAAGGACGAGATCTGCTCATGAGCTCTATGAGCAAAAGAGGCGAGAGGAACACCTACTTCTCAGAAGGAAAAAGAGAGGGCATGAGAAGCGTGCGGTCGTAGATGTTGAGAGGTTTAAAAGCAGGAATAAAGTTCGAAAGTTTTATGAACAGGTGCAACGCAATTCACAGGGACATAAACCTAGAACCGAAGAATACAAAGACGAAAGTGGAAACATCATAGTGGATTCGCAGTCAATATAACGGCGCCGACTAACCGAATTCCGCTGTCAGGCAGGATGATCCATTCAACATAGACGACGAAAGCCAACAATCCCGTCTTCACGACATAGACGAAGTAAAGATTGCCATATCTATCAGGACCAGGAAAGTCCACAGTCGATCAAATATTCACATTACGGCCGACCCTGAAAAAATCCAGGAACACCAAATTGACACCCACCATCTTTTCATCGATTTCAAGGCCACATATGACAGCATCTAGAGGGACGAGCTGTATAGAGCCATGTCTAGTTTTGGCATCCCTGCCAAACTCGTCCGTTTGTGCAGGATGACCATGGAGAATTCAATCTGCTCCATAAAGGTTGGAAATAGCTTAACAGAACCTTTCGATATCATCTTACTTGAAAGAATAGTGCAGAGCTCACACGTCAACACTAGAGGCACTATCTTTCAAAAGTCTGCCAATTACTGGCATATGCTGATGAAATTGACATAATCGGAAGAACTCAGCGTGATGTCAATGAGTTTTGAGGCAGAGGCGGCAGAATGGGTTTAATGGTTAATGAGGGCAAAACAAAGTTCATGCTGTCGTAAAGAAAGGACATACAACACCGATGTCTTGGTCAAAACGTCACCATCGACAGACGTAACTTTGAGGTAGTCAAGGACTTCGTCTTCCTAAGCTCCGCTGTACACGCAGAAAACAACACCAACGCTGAGATCGCAGAATAACTCTTGCTTACCGCTGTTTCTTTGATTAAGAAAGCAATTGAGTGGAAAAGTCCTCTCTCGAGGGACCAAACTTTTGCTTTATAAGACTCTTATCATCCCCGTCCTGCTATACGGTGCAGAAGCATGGACTATGACAGAAGCGGATGAAAGCACCTTGGGTCGCTTTGCGAGAAAAGTTCTTCGTGTGATCTACGGTCCCGTATGCATCGAAGGGGAGTGGAGGAGAAGATGGAACGACGAGCTGTACGGGCTGTACAGCGACGTAGACTTAGCCAGAAGGGTAAAAGTCCAAAGACTAAGATGGCTGTGTCACGTAGAGCGCACAGAAACCAATGCTCCGGCCCGGAAAGTTTTCGAATCCACACCCACAGGACAGCGCAGTAGATAAAGACCGTGGATCAGGTGGCGCGCACAAGTGGAAAGTGACCTCACCCAACTTGGAGCGCGAAACTGGAGACATCTAGCTAGGGACCGAGCTAGATGGAGAAGTTTGTTGGGTAAGGCTCTAGTTCGAAGAGGACTGTAGCGCCACCTTAAGTTAGTAAGTAATTAAGTAAGTGTATAGCAGCAGTGGAGATTTGAAGCTAGACTGCGTTCTTCAAATTCTTAGGTCGCGCATTATGACACCTTATATCATAATATATCGTAAAGTCGGTAAGAGGCCTGTCAAAACCCCTTTTTTTAAATGACTTTTGAAACGCAAATCGTTAACAGAAGGTTTCCATTTGTGGTTTTAAATTTTTGATTAATGTTAAGCTCTTTATTCGTTAATTTGCTGAACGCTTTCATTTGTTGTGAATTGCGAAACAACGTTTGACAGTTTGAAGTCACTTTAATAATTGAACAGTAGCGTTGTTCATTGAAATGTTGACATTTGATCTAAAGATGGTTCAATTATTAATTTGGATAGTAATATGATAAGTGAAAATAGGTTTTTCGCTCTGGCATTTTTAGTTACTGAAGGTTTGACTTTCAAGTATACATTTCGGCTGCCTTCTATAAGAGTTGATTTTAAATATATGGTAAGATTCTCGGGTAACATCTATTTTCGCTTTGTCGTTTCTTTCATTGATAGAAGCTTTGCTTTTTATAAAGGGTCCGCCAAACAACTTTTTTTTTAAATACAAAATCAGCATCTTCTCTCAGCGTTGTTTCCAGCGTTTTTTAAGCGTATACACAACCACATTCGTTCAGCGGAAGGATAAACTAATTATCTGTCAAATCAGACATGAGCTAAGTGTTACCATTCACGAAATTTCACAAGGTTCGTTTACAAATTTGTAAACCATCCTTTGGAATTATATTCGACATTCAATACACCTAGGGACAGTTCTGAAAACCACCTCAAAATATAACAATATTTTTAAAAAATACCTCAAACGCTGCCATTACATGACATACCGTGAATAATTTTGTAATGAAGGGACTCCTCAACCCTTAGAGCAAGAAATGACACACTTACCTAAAAGAAAAAGAAAGAAAATGATTTAAATTTAGTTTTAATTTATTTCAGTTTTAAGTAAAACTAAGAATGTATACAAATATGTGTTTTAAAAAACATTATTTTTTTTTTTACACTAAAACATTTTTGACCACATCATACTGGGGGGCTATCGTGAATAAAATTTCAGATAGAATTTTTCCCATCTTTGACAGTCGAGAATTTGAGTAATGTCAAAAATTTACATTTATCAAAAACGTATTTCTTGGATGACCTGAGCTGTCATATTAATGTCTTAGAATTTTTCTTACTACAAGGAAAAGTAAAAAATAATGGGAAATTCAAAGTTTCATCGATGGTTAAAAATCCTAGGGAAATGCTATTCACGATAACTTAACATTTCCCATTTTACTAGACTCAACTTGACTTTATAATGAAATTCAATTAAAATCAACAAAATCTTCACATTTTCCAATGATTTCCATAAATCTTAAAAAGAATCTTTAGTTTCTTTTTTATATTTCAGTAGAAAAAAAAAGAAAAGGTGAAAGCCATTTTATTTCTCTTAAAATGCATTTCGTTTTTAATTTAATTGCCTTTTTTAATTTATGTTAAACCAAATAAAAATGTCTACACGGCGAGTTGTGTGCTTAGAAAAGAAATATATGAAATAATAATTTATTTTTCCATGCGAATATAATTTAAATATACGAGTACACTGAACAATTTACAAGTACCCACATATCGTGTCGTCGGCATCGTCTTTTTATTGGTTGTTTAATACAGTGGACCAATGAAAAGACTAGTTTTTTAAATAAAGCTTTCCGAGTATTGACAAACCTTAATTTTAATTTTAATTAAATTTATACATGACTTTTAAACAAATATTTTTTATTGAAAGAAATAACTTTGAATCATTCCATTTGAATGTCAAGCTTCATTCACACGATGAGACACATACATTTTATGGTATGTATGCATTTTGATTTGATAGAGTGATTATTTGAAGTAAAGGCTAAAGAAAAGAAAACATCACCGATTAAAGTTGAGTTCACACCACATCCATTAACAAAATTTATTATTTATAACATGTGGGTGTTTTTGTGTTTTTTTTAATCGACTTCGGTTAGGCATGACTTTAGTTTCTGTTGGATTGAAATTTTATAAAAATAATTGAATATGAATGCAAGTTGTATATCCATTGTGTTGACTTGCATAAATAAACAATGCTGTGTAAATCTTTAACAAAGTTAATCATCTTTTATTGACAATCGACAATAAATTTAAAAAAATCGCTAAAGTTCATAACATTTTGCTGATTGGTTTCTTTATATTCAAAGGGAAAGAAAAGTCATGAAAAGTTAATCGAATAGTTAAGGTCTATTTACAAGAGAGCGAATAGGGTATATTTTTGTGACATATAAAGATATGAAATTGAAAAAGTTATGTAAAAAGAGTTAAAACATTTTGCAACAGGTTAAAGTGGATATTATATTATTTAAATATATACAACTACCGAAAATGACGTGATTCCAACTTGGTAACACTGGCATTCGATATTATTGAGAAATGACAGCTGTCAATTGTTCCAATGGAAACAAAAAAATAAAATATGTGAAGAATGTTATAAGAATACATTTACATAAGTTGGTATACACTATTGTTTTGGAAATAGAAATATTGGATTGATGATTTTTACGACAAATTCTGCACATTATGACAGTTAAGGTCCTTTAGAAAGTAAATTCCTGATGTAGATACATTTTGAAGGATAGGTCACTTTTACTTTCCCAATTTTCGCAGATTACAGTCCAATCATAATTAGACTTTAAATTTTCCAAATATAATTCTGGGTGATGATTTGTTTGTACAAATCAATGGATAAAGAAAATAAAATATATTTCTTCCATTTAAATATATCCTTACGCCATTTTACACTTTCGCACCACTAATATTTGAGCTATTTGGGCTACTATTTTGGACTATTTGTTACCCGTGTTTTGTAGGAAAATCTATCCATAGTATAGTAGGATTTTACACGAATAACAAAAACTTGGTTTTTTGACATTTATACGAGTCTCGAATGGATTTTATGTGATTTCGTTCTCAAATGATGGTACGATTGATATTGCATATGTATCTCGATGGGTGTGTTCGTAAATTAGTTGTGCATCTGGAATCATGTGTTTTCGATTGGGGAAAAAAATCAATCTGTTACTTTTGAAATTATTTAGTTTTGTTAATGAAAATGGACTAACTGGGCCTATTTTGAACGAGAAAATAATAGAAAAGATAATTAAGTTTTGCTATGTTTTCACCTAAGGTTTATCTCAGTTTATATAAAGAATTGAGTCGAGCTCGCTTCAACACCACATGTTAATGTAGTAGTCTACGAACAAATCCCCTCCCTGAAGCAATTGTTAAATGAACTTTCAATTTCCAGATGTTTTATTACCATTTCTTCTTGAAAATTGTCCATTTTATAAGATTTTGTCTTTCACAAAACTTTCTTATATTTGTGTTTATTTCATATTATTATTTTGACAGATCTTCTTTCAGTTGTACCAATTTTTAAATACAAAAATTGTTTACTCGTAATCGCTACTGAGGATCGTTTTGTTGGAAATTGTACTATATATATGGAATACCAAAAAAACGCACTTGTTATTAATTTTCAAATTGAATTCTTTTCTTCTTATAAGATCAAATAAATTATCCGTAATTTTGATAGAAATCAGAATAATCCAGATTGATATTTTGACGTTTATGTTATAAAAGCAATATGTGGGAAATGTTAAATTCCAGGCTACCAACAATCTTTTTTCGAATTGCTTTGATCTGCTTTAATTACTTATGATGAAAAGAAACTGACATGATTGAGACCTCATTCGTTAATTTATTGGATGATGCGAGTGACAAACGTCTAACGAATGAACACATATTCGTCCACTATGACATTTCGTTCACTTGGCTTAGTTTCATTCGTTTAGATAACGTTGAGGCGCACATTTTGGAAAACAATCCAGTCGTTTAATCGCTGAATCGTAGATCGTATGTGAAACGCAAATTAAGTTTGACAGTTCGTTACAATTGGAATGATATTCGCGACTACTACTTTTTTGTTTACAATTGTAATAGAATTCAGGTTTATATTTAAATTGCTTAAATTCACATGGATTCATTCATTCGTCTGTTTTGTACGTCGCTCTCATGTGAATAGTCCTTAAAAACATTTTCGAAAACAATAAAGTCGTTTAATTCGCTGAATCGTAGATCGTATGTGAAACGAAAATTAAGTTTGACAATTCGTTACAATTGAATTGCTATTCGCGACTACTACTTTTTTGTTTACAATTTAGGTTTATATTTAAATTGCTTAAAATCTCATGGATTCATTCGTTTGTCGTTTTTGTAGTTTGCTCTCATGTGAATAGTCATTCACATGGATTCATTCATTCGTCGGTTTTGTACGTCGCTCTCATGTGAATAGTCCTTAAGAACATTTTCAAAAACAATCAAGTCGTTTAATTCGCTGAATCGTAGATCGTATGTGAAACGTAAATTAAGTTTGACAGTTCGTTACAATTGGATTGCTATTCGCTACTACTACTTTTTTGTTTACAATTTAGGTGTATATTTAAATTGCTTAAAATCTCATGGATTCATTCGTTTGTCGGTTTTGCAGTTTGCTCTCATGTGAATAGTCCCTAAAAACATTTTCGAAAACAATCAAGTCGTTTAATTCGCTGAATCATAGATCGTATGTGAAACGCAAATTAAGTTTGACAGTTCGTTACAATTGGATTGCTATTCGCTAAAATCACATGGACTCATTTGTTTGTCGGTTTTGTAGTTTGTTTTCATGTGAATAGTCCTTAAAAACATTTTTGGAAACAATCAAGTCGTTTAATTGGCTGAATCGTAGATCGTATGTGAAACGCAAATTAAGTTTGACAGTTCGTTACAATTGGATTGCTATTCACGGCTACTACATTTTTGTTTACAATTTGAATAGAATGTAGGTTTATATTTAAATTGTTTAAAATCACATGGATTCATTCATTCGTCGGTTTTGTTGGTCGGTCTCATGTGAATAGTCCTTTTAAAACATTTTCGAAAACAATCAAGTCGATCCACTGTTTGATGTCTGCCTTCTTTCGCCACAAAAATGCACCGCCATTAGACTACACTTTGCAACGTCATCATTTGAAAAGGAAAAAAAGTGCTCGTTTATAATAGATACGAGCATAGATAGAAAATTATTATGCCAAATTATTTTCAAAGCTATTATTTACGACGTATAGTCGTTGAATTTTATTTATCGTATCGTGTCTTTTACTGTATACCTATACCGTTAACAACACGCCTGGCGGGCGGGCGTTCGTTCGTTCGTTCAGGGAGCCGCACAACACCATCAGCACGACCGGCTCTTTTTAGTCCCTGACTTTCGCACACTCCCACGATATTTTCAAAATAAATAAGAAACAAAACAACAACAAAATGAAAATGAAAATAAAAAACAACGCATGTCTGCCTGCAACAGCGCCACCACCAACAGCGGTAGCGGAAAAACAGCTCTCAAGTGTTTTGTGTACATACGTCGCGTCTTTTGTGTTTAGAAAATAGAAAGAGAAGAAGAACAACAGAAAAGAATAGAAAAGAAGAATCAGACAATTTAGAATGCATGTTAGTGGACTAGGGCAAGGTATTAATCATTAGGATACAGAATTATCCCACACTCGCACTCGCATGTCACTTTTTTTTCACATAATCCACATTGACAACCTTTTGGCTTTTCTCTGAGTTGCGTTCTTCACCGAGCGACGCTCCTCTTTTTAAAAACACGAATCACGAGCACGATGCTAAACGAACAGAGCTTTTTCTTCTGTCTATTTTGTTGTTATTGTTGTTGCTTCTATTACATTTTCATTTTCGCTTTCTTTCAGCAGCCAGGTTAACCTGTTTGTTAACCTGCGTTCGTTATGAAGAATTCAGCAATTGAAAATGAAATATATGCGAGACTTTTCCCATTTCGAGCGATAATTGCACAGCACAGCATCGTTTGTAAATTTAGACGAGACGATAAAAATGAAGATGGAGATGCAATGGGTCAAATTGATTAACAAGGTGAGTTACACATAATTAACTAATAATAAAATTTCTTTATATGTACATATGTACATAATATATGAAAAATAGAAAAGAGAATGTAAAAGATGAACTGAAAGATTTGAAATACTTGCATAGTCTAATTGATGAAAAATGAAAAATATGTGATGGAGTGGATAATAACCTTGTGGAATGTCTATAGAGTGTTTGTTGAAAAATAAAGGGATTGGCAAAATTACTAACAATTTTATATTTAATAGGCTGATGGGAAAGCTGAAGAAAGCAGAAACATTGTAGAATGTAACTTAACAATTTTGAAAATGGCACATAACAATTAAATTTCATTAGAAAAAACATTATTTTTATTCGGATCTGTCATAAGGTCGTTTTCAAATTCACCACTTCAATTGAGAAGTTACTTGGGGCCTCCATTGGACAGGACTATCGGCCTGTCATCAGATAATCCAATAGAGACCAACATCCAGTCCATGATCGGGTTATCGCAGTTTGGATTTTTCAAACCGATCAAAATCTATCAAATTTGACGTTTGTGTTGTACGTAGTGGTGAGCGTCCATTTTCCATAGTCTTTTTGAAATTAAAATTTCATTTCGCTTGAATTGTCGTTGAGTGCCTAAATTCATTAACTCAACGTTATCTTTACTAGGCACAAAACAGCTTCAAATTTGTCGACTGACATCCTACAAAAATTCTTATAGTCTGCACCGTCCTCCCATAGTAAGTTCTTGAGTATGTGCGCCTCCAAATCATGAATTTCAATTACTTCGAGAAATGGATTCACCCAAAACCAGTAACTACCGACCCTAAAGCCTAGTACATACTTGTGAACCATCTCGTGAACCCATACAAATTTCAGTTTTTGGTTCACTCGTGAACTTGCTTGTGAAGCAGAGTGGAGAACAAAGTGGAGAGTTTTCGTTCACGGGCAATTCACGTGCAAAATGTACGGGAACTGTTGGTGAAGCTTTGACATTTGGTTTGTTCATGTTCACAACGTGTACTCACAAGTGTGTACCAGTGAGCAATGTCAAAAGTTCACTTTCTCCACTGGCGAACGTTCACTTCACGAGGAAGTATGTACTAGGCTTAAAGATAAATCAACAAAAAAGCAAACAACTTATTAACCATTACTAATTTCAAATGTGACATTTGAAGTTGCTCATGACATAATAAGCCCAGTCAAAAAAAAAAACAATGGTTAGCGGAAGAGAAGCTGGATTGGATTTTACTCAAGGTTACTATTTCGCGATTAGATTTAAATTCGATTCAACTTATGGGATTTTCCTTGGGTAAAATAAATCAATTTATTTTTGATCTAAATCCGTCAAAACACAAACGTTCCTTGTTTTTACATTCCATAGGGCGAAGTAAATGGATTAATTTTTGATTGCATATCTGGATTTTTCGACAGATTTAGTCCTCTTTGCACTGATACTTCTAAAATATTCCAGCTGTCACCAAATTCAACAAAATATAAAAGCAATTTTAAACGAATTAGAGGATTCATCAATCAACTTCATATTTTTATTCTGAAAAAACACTTGAGGATTCTTTTTCAAAAGGAAAGCACTTACACGAACTTACATTAATACAATGACAACAAAAACAATGCCACAAAAAATCAATTTTTTACAGAACTTGAAATTAACTAATGGAAAACCCCAATAAATAAGCACCATTTAGACCAACCCATTTTAAAGTGAGTTGACCTTTTGCGATTCTTTCAAGCGTCAAAAATTACATCCCTTAGGCGGTGTTCATATTAGAACTTTTTTATTCGGTTTAATTTGGTGTATTTTTATTTTTATCTGGGTCCATAATAAAAATGTCATTTGCATTATTTTTGTGTTGTCTTTAACCATCAAGTTGGAAAGAGATAGAATATTACAACGTCAAAATGAGTCGGCTTTAAGTAGTTCAATGTATTTCTTTTAAGGATTTTGACAGATGCAAAATTTATTTACTCTTTGATTTTTTTTAAATAAAATTCAAAAAGTTGCATCGATTACAAATGATTAAGAAACACAGCTCATTTAACATTGACAAATGTCAGTTTTGACAAAGTTTAAAGAGATTCCACAACCTTGGATGTCAATATGTGAGCATTGAATTTGTTGATTGATGTTCTAATGGTAGACATGAGCATTCAAGAGGACACAAGCGTCCACAGGTTTTTCTCAAAACCCACCTCTGTCTGTGGTAAAATGGGGTGCCTAGGACCTCAACTGCAGATTGGGTTCCAACCCCAGTTGAAAGTTGTTGGGGCAGCAAACGAGGGAGGGGGGAGAGGTGTTTCCACTAAGGCACTTCTCCTTATCCAGACGGCAGCGGAGGAATTCCCGAGATGGAATCAACGGTGTCGTCTACAGTACAAACGAACTAAGGACAACGAATTTCGGATATGCACGTGGAATGTTAGGTCCCTTAACAGACCACATGCGGCCGAAGAATAAGCGGATGCCCAAGACTGCTATAAAGCAGACATCACCGTCATCCAGGAAATACGATGGGATGGGCTGGGCAAAAAGAGGATGAAAAACTGCGATATTTACTATGGTAACCACTACCACTAAAACCAACAGCACTTATTTGGATGCGGCTTTGTCATTGGAGCCAGACTTAGGCAAGAAGTCTTGAGCTATAGGTGTATCAATGAGCGCCTCATGACCAACCGCATCAAGGATGAATTCGGCAACATAAGCCTGATATGCGCGCACGCCCCAATGAAGAGAAAGATGAGAACACCAAAGATATGTTCTTTAAGCTTTTAGACAAAACATATAAGCAGTGCCCTAGTTACGATATTAAAATTGTCCTGGTCGATTTTAATGCCAAGCTAGGAAGGGAAGACATCTTTGGTGGAATAATCGGGAAAAACAGCCTGCACGACAACACTTCCGAAAACGGATTCAGGCTTATAGATTTTGCTGCGGGGTAAAACGTCATGGTAGCCAGTACGCGTTTTCCACACCTCAACATCCACAAAGGAACTTGGACTTCTCCAGATCAATCTACCGTCAACCATATTGACCGTATTGCGATCGACGCCAGACACGCTTCCAGCATCATGGATGTCCAAACTTCCCGAGGAGCTACCATCGACTCGGACTACTATCTCGTTGTTGCCAAGGTAGCAATTCGGATTTCCAGACCCAAGGCAAAACAGGGAGCTGCTGGGAGAAGATACAAAGTCGAACGGCTACAATCGCCAGAGATCGCCAAATCCTTTTCCGACCGAGTTACAAGTAACCTCTCTCCAAGTTCTCTGCCGCCAACACAATGTATCGATACTAGTAGCAACATTGCCAAGATGCAATCGGAGAAGCCTCCTCAGATGTGCTGGGTTTCAAGGCAACCACCAACAAGGAACCCCTATTTTCCCAGGAATATCGGCAGACAAATGCAACCAAACAACAGGCACGCAAAGCGGCGCTGCATGAAAGGACGAGAGCTGCTCATGAGCTCTATGAGCAGAAGAGGCGAGACGAACGCCGACTTCTCAGAAGGAAAAAGAGAGTGCATGAGAAGCGTGCGGTCGAAATTGTTGAGAGGTTTAAAAGCAGGAATGGAGTTCGAAAATTTTATGAACAGGTAAAACGAAATTCACAGGTACATAAACCTAGAACCGAAGGCTGCAAAGACGAAAGTGGAAACATCATAGTGGAACCGCAGTCAATGCTGAGGATATGGAAGGACCACTTCTGCAGATATAAGGGCGACGACGAACTGAATTCCACTGTCAGGCAGGATGATCCATTCAACATAGACGAAGTAAGCCAACAAATCCGTCCTCCCGACTTAGACGAAGTAAAGATTGACATATCTAAGCTGAAGTCTAATAAAGTCGCTGGAGCGGTTGGCTTGAATGCCGAGCTCTTTTAGGCAGCTGGAGATAAGCTGGTTAGGAAAATGCACCAACTTATCTGTAAGATATGGTCGAAAGAAAGCATGCCCGATAAATGGAAGCTCAGTATTGTTTGCCCGATCCTCACGGGACGAGGATTTATTCGAGAAAATATGCGTCAAGACAAGGTATAATGGTCATCTTCTGATGAGCCCAACCATTACATCGGGGCGAAACGCATATATGAACATCTATGCTGGTTTATTTTTATTTTCATTTTCATGATTTTAAATCATATTTATCCGTTTAGTATGTTTTCTTTTATAATTTTTGACAATTGATAAATGTCAAAGTTATTTAATTTTTAAATATTGAAATAAAAGAGGACGTATGCGTGGTTTGTGATTTATATCACAACGAAACTAACAAATCCAACGAATAAACATTTTGGAAACAATAATATCTTTGCTTTTAAGAGATTTTATAATATATGTTTTTTCAATAAAAGTTTTGGTTTTGGTATTAATACAAAATAAATAGTTCTCAGAGAAGTCAATGGATGTCGATTTCACTGTAAGGAAAAGTATGCCATTAACAATGTCACAATGACAACATTGAAATTGTGTTCGACCAATTCCCACATTTGCGGCTTTGTGTTCCCGATAACTTCACGATTCTGGCATCCAAACGTGTCTAAATAGTGACAGTTCGTGAAACTTAAACGGACCTATAAACTGGAATTCCAAACTGTGGACTAGACTATTCCAACCGCCGCGCTGTTCTTATAAGCTTAATTGTATAGATGTCATACAAATGTCATACAGTTTTAGAAAATTGCTGAGGTTAAAGTAGCCATTCCGTGACTTTAACTTAGCAAATTGTTAAGAAATATTAAGACCAAGTTTTTCAGTGCGAAATCATCCTAGTTTTAAAATCAAACACGAGTTAACTCCTAAAATAAGTTTTTCAGTCCATGATAATCTTGTAGTTAACTTTGAGTTCACCCTTAAAATTTGGTGAGTTAACTCTGGTTTAAATATACAGATGTTTTTGACAGATATCGAAATTGTAATACAAAAGTTATATTTGTTCTAAATACATATTAAGTCTCCGAACTGAGCTTTTAAAGTTTAACACTTTTAAGAAGAAACAGACTTATCAGATCGCACCCCATTTTAAAAAAATTGATTTGAAATCGTGTTATTTTGAATAATTTAAAAAATAACAGCTGGTGGCTGTCAACCAAAATGTCACATATATCGATTTCAATATATTTTTTTTTATTATATCGATAACTTTTCAGTTATACCAAACTATAATACAACTCTGGAGGTCAACATTAAACCTCTGTTGTTCGTGAGTTAACTCTTAATTTAGGATAAACTAGCTCTGGGTTTAAATCAGGCCTAAGAAGATAAAATAGTTTAAAATTAGGTAAATCATCTTCTAAGCTTAGTACATTGTTTCAACATTTCATTTGTTTGAACATTTCACTAAATCGTTTAAACTTTTGCGCCATATTAACAAATGTTAAAAAATGACAGCTTCAAAAGTGACAGCTGTCCAAATAGAGGACTATTCAAAATGAAAACTCTTATGAACGGACAAGCCTATATAAGCAAGAGAAACAAATTATTTATAATATTAGCTTCACAAATTAGGTAGTTGTTATTTTTGCCAAAATTGTTGGCATCTGAACCAATGTCCGCTGTCAGTCTAGCCGATTCCAATGCTGTACATTGGTGTGGTGGGCGGCATACTTCAAAAATATAGTTTCTTTCAAGTTGCACTTAACAATTAATCATTTAATTTTTCATGTTTGTTTTTAAATCTTCATTCTGATTAATTATAATATTCTTCAACAACTCTAATGCTCACCAGCTGTCATAAATAAATTAAAATAAAATAAAAACAAACAAAACTAAATTACGGAACTTGAAATGCAAGTTCTATCGAATACGAGTATTAGCTAGGTGGATGGATACTTGCCTATAATGTTTTCTTAATTCTATCAGTCTTATTTCCAGAAATGACGTTTTCAAATTTTAAAATTTTGTATAAAACATAAGAATGGATATGCATACTTATTTGTATTTGTTTAGTAAAACACACTTTTGTTCAAATCTCTTTTTTTTTTTTGTTTAAATAATCAACTGAATATAGATAAATAATACTATACACTTCGTATATTTTCGTTTATTTTGCAATAAAAGAAACATGACGTATTTTCTGACATAAAAAGTTTAAAAAAAAACAACAAATTTGTCATGATATCTATAAATCAAAAGAAATTTTATGGATATGATTTTTTGTTTGTTATACAATAATTCTATATCACAAAATAAACAAATTTACATACGAAGATATTAAATATTCTACATATTCATTTTGTACTTGATTTAAAATAGAAAAATAAAAAGAAACAAATTGCCAATAGGATTTCCTTTGCAAAAATCGAAAATTTTTATTTTGTTGTCGTGAATTTAAATTGAACTGATGGATATTCAAAAACGAAAATCGAAAAACAATGTCAATTCACAATGGAAGTTTGCCAATTTTTAAGTTTTTTTTTTCTTTTTTGTTGCATAATTTCATTTGAAAAAATAAATAAATATAATAAATATAGTATGCTTGATTAAAGGGAAGTCAATTATTGAGAATTAGAAACGAATTTGTATATTCGAATAGTCCTTGAATTGAAGGGTACGATGTAGAATCGTGCTTTCGGAATATCAAAAAAAAAAAAAAAATAAGTAAAACTGACTTTTAAATTCACAAAGGCATATTCAAATTCAGATTGACAGGCAATTGATTACTTTTTCTAATGATTTAAAACTAACATAAACATTATAAGAATGTGATTTTAGAGGTGAAATTAATGAATTTAAAACTATAAAGTAATCATGGATACATTATTTTTCTTTTTTTTGTCAGAGTAATAATGATGATGGCTATCCAAATTAACTTTTTGTCAAAATTCCACAAATTTATAAATGACAACAAAATAGGAAATGTTTAGAAGATAGGAATTTCTTTTGACACACAAAATGCTTATACAAACATATGTTCAGGGAAAGTTATGACCTTTCTTTTTGACATTTGTCACTTAAGAACTTATTCAAAAGAAATGGACTCAATTTAAATAACTTATGCATATGTATTTAGAACTGTCATGTGCCATCTCTTATATCGGTTGGTATGCAAATGGGTGCGTTCAATGTTAGGGAGATAGGGTAAGCGGATAACTTTTTGTTATTATTTTACGCGTAAAATAAAATCAAAACAGCTGGGCTAGCAATTTGAAGGAACCTAAATGGCTATCAGTTCAATTTTGTATGTTTTGTATCCAAATAAATTGTATTTTACAAAAATTCTAAACCAAGAAGTGTAAATGTTTGCGTTCTTTTTTTGAAGAGCTGTATGTTGTTTAAATTTGTTGACAGCTTTCTCAATTAATTTTTATAACATATCAAAATATTCATCGATCAAGGGAAACATAGCCAGCAATATGTAGTAACTTTGACATTTATCAAGCAATTTTTTTGACATGTCATGTTCTTGAAACTTTAAAGTCAGTGTGCAATTTGAATAATAAGTTGCATTTAGTAATACATTTTTGTCGAATTTAGCTTAGCATAGGGCAGTGAAGTGTCATTCACATGTCACCATTTATCAATGACAAAAACAGTCTGGAAGTGTGTCTAAGAAGGTGTATCGTTATTGTATTGTCTTGAGCTCATTTTAATCTCTGATTCTGATTTGTTTCAGTATATAGTGAGTGCAATTGTTGACTTTCATATCAACTGACATTGACTAATCAACCATATTTTATTTCTCTCGACTTGTTTGTAATGTTATTTGAAATGTGCTGACCAGCTTATCTCCAGCTGCCTAAAAGAGCTCGGCATTCAAGCTATCCGCTCCAGCGGTTTTATTAGACTTCAGCTTCGATATGGCAATCTTTACTTTGTCTAAGTCGGGAGGACGGGATTGTTGGCTTACGTCGTCTATGTTGAATGGATCATCCAGCCTGACAGTGGAATTCAGTTCGTCGTCGCCGTTATACCGCCGTTATATCTGCAGAAGTTGCCCTTCCATATCCTCAGCATTGACTGTGGTTCCACTATGATGTTTCCACTTTCGTCTTTGCAGCCTTAGGTTCCAGATTTATATACATGTGAATTTCGTTTCACGTGTTCATAAAACTTTCGAACTTCATTCCTGCTTTTAAACCTCTCAACATCTTCGACCACACGCTTCTCATGCCCTTTCTTTTTGCTTCTGAGAAGTCGGTGTTCCTCTCGCCTCTTCTGCTCAAAGAGCTCATGAGCTGCTCTGGTACTTTTATGCAGCGGCGCTTTGCGTGCCTGTTGTTTGGCTGCATTTGCCTGTCGACATTCCTTATCAAACCAGAGGTTCCTTGTTTGTAGCTGCTTGAAACCCAGCACATCAGAGGCGGCTTTTTTGAATGCATCTTGGCAATGTCGCCACTGGTTTTCGATACATTGTGTTGGCGGCAGAGAACGTCGATAGAGATTACTTGTAAGTCGGTCGGAAAAGGATTTGGCGATCTCTGGCAATTGTAGCCGTTCGACGTTGTATCTTCTCCCAGCAGCTCCCTGTTTTGCCTTGGGTCTGGAAACCGAATTGCTACCTTGGCAACAACGAGGTAGTAGTCCGAGTCGATGGTAGCTCCTCGGGAAGTTCGGACATCCATAATGCTGGAAGCGTGTCTGGCGTCCATCGCAATATGGTCAATCTGGTTGGCGGTAGATTGATCTGCAGAACTCCAAGTTCCTTTTGTGGATGTTGAGGTATGGAAAACGCGTACTGGCTACCACGACGTTTCACCCCGCAGCTAAATCTATGAGCCTGAACCTGTTGTCGGAAGTGTTGTCGTGCAGGCTGTTTTTGCCGATTATTCCACCAAAGATGTCTTCCCTTCATTAAAAACGCCCAGGACAATTTTAATATCGTAGCTAGGACACTGCTCATATGTTTTGTCTAAGAGCTCGAAGAATTTGTTGCCGAATTTAGCCTTGATGATGGTTATGAGGCGCTCATTGATACACCTATAGCTCAAGGCTTCTTGCCTAAGTCTATAAGTACTGTTGGTTTTCGTGGTAGCAGTCACCATAGTAAATAACGCAGTTTTTCATCCTCTTTTTGCCCGGCCCATCCCATCGTATTTCCCGAATGGCGGTGATGTCAGCTTTATAGCAGTCTAAGGCCTCCGCTAATTCTTCGGCCGCACGTGGTCTGTCAACAGTAAATCCGTCCGTATCCGAGGCTTGTTGGTGCTTCGGAACTATGAGGTTTTAACGTTTCCAGGAAGTCACCCCGACGCCACAACCCCCAAACTGGGAGCCAGATCCTTAGTATAACTCCAAGGACGGGGAGCCGGATTAAACCGCTCCTCATAGGCCTGGGCTCCTAATAAGTCGTAGAAACCCTTTAAGGTGTTCACTAAGTAGTTCAACCTTACTGGAACTGTAGACGCCACCGTTGATTTCATCTCAGGAATTCCTCCACTGCCGTCTGGATAAGGAGAGGTGCCTTAGTGGAAACACCTCAACCCCCCTCTCTCGTTTGCTGCCCCCAACAACTTTCCACTGCGGTTGGAACCCAGTCTCCAGATAAGGTACTAGGCACCCGATGTTCATGACGGGGAGGTGAGAGTAAGAGTTGATAGACAGAGGTGGGTTTTGAGAAAAACCTGTGGAGGCAGTGTGCTCTTTAATGCACATTTCCACCATTTGGCCCACTTCACAATACACAAATAAGTAACGTTGACTCTCATCCATACAACACAGTTGCATAGCTTAAAAACTACTTTTTAACAGCCTTCCTGATAACTCCTTGTTGGCTTTGGCACTATTTGTCAAATTGTTATTACGTCACTTTTTGTTTTGGCATGTTTAATTTGAAAATGTCTACCAATATCAGCGTTGGCAGCACTGATGCACTTACTACTTTTATCAAATTCATCATTTCTTTCACTTTCGATTTTGACAGAAAAGTGTAAATTGGCTGCGTTCAACTTTCTATTGGATAAGTGAATTTTTAGATACCATATTGAACGAGTTAATACCCAAATTGAGATTGCATTTCAAGAAATAAAAACAACCTTCAGATGATTTTAATAATTTACTGAAATTAAACCAAAAAACATACAAATTTAAAATCGATTTAACTATAACGTTGAATCAGCTGTTCTGTCAGATACCTTCATATACGAGACATTTTTGAGTACTTTTGGATTCCTTTTTTGATATTCCTGCTGTTTTGGATCAGTTGTTCTTTTGCACTTAAAACACTTATAAAATATATCTGATTAACCTATCCTTTTGAGATTGAAAGCCATTATGGTGTTAATCAACTGTCAAAGTTAGTAGCATTGAAATTCACTGGAATTAATTGTATTTAATCTAATACCACACCTTATTTTCTTAGTTTCACAACTAAATCCGAAATTAACGTCTTCTTTCATGTTATATGTCAAAATTTGTTGTTTATTTAATTTAACAAATGCCCACTGTAGCGCTACACGTGTTTCACGTCTCACGCGTTTCAATTGTGAATCATTTAATTTATCAATGTGCAATGTGTGATCCATGCAGAATAATAATAATAATTATTGTTATTAGTTCACATTTCAAGCAGAAAACATAATTCACAATTAAAACAATAAAATTCTTCAAAAGAAAAGATAAAGTAATCAGAAAAATTAGCTTGTTGATGATGGAAACAACTGAATCGACATGGTGAGGCAATCAAAAAATTTCATTTCATTTCTTTTATTCGTATCTTTGTAATTTTGTCTAATGGTGGCGCTTCTTCAATTCCAAACCAACAACATGTATTTTTGCTTTGTTTTTTTTTTTTTTATTTTTGCTAAAGCACGCAAAAAATTGAGTTTAAGAATAGTATAACGTCACGCTCACACGGTTAACAAGTGATAGTGACCCCATTTTTTTGAAAACGAAACCAACTTGTACTCGAGTCATGTTTGCAAAACAAACAAACAAAAATAAAAACTAAAATCAAGCACACAAGAAAATAAATAGATGGAAGACGATTATTCTTTTTTCGTATATGAAAAAGGAAACTGGAGGAGAAAAACAAAAAACTAAATAAAATGTATAAGATACTCGGATAACTAAGAGCAGATGACGCAATTTCTAAAATGGTTATCCTCGAAACTTGTTTGAATTTAGAAAAGACCTAATCAAAAATGTATGAACAGTTGTGGACACATAATTACGTCACAAAAAAGGAACAAAACATTTGTTTCCAATATCATCAACTTAGATTTCTTTTTTTAACGAAAACACATTTCTATCGAAAAATAATGCTCATTTTTCAATATGTATTTGGAAATGATTTCAAGAACTCCAAAACATTTTTAAAATTTAAATCTTGAACAACTTATTGTTAAGGTATATAAATATAAACCAGCATAGAAGTGTTCATATATGCTTTTCGCCCCGATGTAATGGTTGGGCTCATCAGAAGATGACCATGCTCTATGTAGCTCGGATTGTATGGAATCACGATTTATTCGGGAAAATATGCTACAAGACAAGGTGTAATGGTCATCTTTGCTGGTTTATATTTATGTTCGTGATTTTAAAACAGATTTATTAAAATAAACGGTGTTCAGGAAAAAACAATTCTATTGTTAAGGGTTAAACTATTTACTAGTTAGCGATTTGCTAAATATTAATTGAAATTCCCAATTGTTGACTTGACCATTCCATCCATTGTTCTTATAAGAATAATTGTAGAGATGTCATATGGACTTAGCAAATTGCTTAAAGTTAAAGTAGCCATTCCGTGATTTTAACTTTAACAAATTGCTGAGAGATAGTAAGTTGTTAAATTCGTTTAATGTTAAGTAAATAATCTTTTAACCTTAGTTAATTGCTAGAAATGGCTTTAACATTTTACTTAATCGTTTAAAATGTTGGGCCTTAGATTCTCTCAAGGTTAAGCCAGGAATGCATTTCATATCCACCTTTATTGCGACTATCTACTATCAATTAGATGAAGAATGTGAATTGATGAAATATTATGCCATTGTGAATAATTACAATTTTAATATATTGTAAATGGAAAACTTATGGTGTGTACACACCTAAGAAACATTTTTGGAAACGTTATTTAAAAAAAAATTCTGAAATATTTTCCTTTTGTTTAAAAACTTTTCGGAAACATTGCAGAGAAGTTTCTGATTTGTTTTTTTTTTCTTGTGGACGTTTTGAGAAACATTTCTGAAAAAATTTCTTGTTTTCATTTTTCCAATTAAGTGCCTGATGTAAATGCTTGGGAAGCAAATATAGTTCCCCATTCAGAAAAGGAAAGAGAGAAACATTGTTTAAACTTTTCAGAAGTGTTTTACTACCGTCCAGACCAAAGAAAATTTTTCAGAAATGTTTCTTGAATGTTTCTGATATGTTTCTTTCTTTCTTTCTTTCTTTCTTAACTGATGTTTATTTTACGTGCAAAGAAAATTATTTACAAAATCAATAAAATTAAAAACAAAATGAGTTCAACTGATTTTTTTATGACGAAATGAAAAATTAAATGATCCTGTTTTTGTGAAAATTGCTAGATTGCTGAAATCGCTGAAATAATGAAGATTATTCTATTTTGTTCTGTGTTATCTTCGGTTTAATTTTTCATTCATAGATCGATCTCTATGCAAGTTTTGTGAACTCTTCTCTCTAATAGTCCTATAAGTTCTGAAGATTGTTCTTCAGGAATTAGGTTTAAGTTAGCTTCAGCTTTAGCAACAAAACACTTTGGTGAATTTAACCTTCCCGTCCAATAATCAACATAACCTTAGTTTGTTGCCTACTACTTCGTGATTTATTTAAACAAAATAATTAATAATTTTATAAATTAATTGATTGAAAAAACACACAATATTTAAAAATATTTCCAATGTTCAACTAAAAATTGACAGTAAATTTCCAACTGAAAGAAAAATTGACAGTTAACCACAAAATTGTTGTTCACAATATCGATTATTTTAATTGACCAGATTATTGGTAATTGACAGTCAGAATGACATTTGATAAAATTGATTGAAATATATCAGTTTTAAAGGCGCCAGTTATAGCTATCATTCATTGAAATGGATCCGGAAAAATATTTGAATCGATATTTGACGGTGTTTCCGTTTGATTATAAATTAAAATTATATACTGATTCATTTTGCTTAACAGCTGATACTTTTATGTTCAAAAGTGAAACGAATCGTTCCACTGATTTGTGTTCCAATTTCACACAATTCCAATAAGAGATTTCTGTCAGTTTAAGTTTTTTTTTGTGGATTTCAGTCAGGAAATTTTGTTCAATGCCAGAAACTTTTAATGACAGCTATAAACGACCTGAGAAAATTCCAATATTTGTTTTCAATGATGAAAACCAATGATAAATATATATAAATGGAGCCTTAGTTCACCATCGCAATTAAAGGATTAATAGATAACAAAACTTTTGAGGATTTATAACGAGGTAAGCTACATTGAACCAGAAAAGTCACCATCAATTCAAATGCAGAAATATCGTCAAAAATCATAGGAAGGTGATTCAAGAATAAGAACCTAAATGAAATCTTTGCTAGACGATAACTCAAAGTGTCGAAAAAAAATATTAATCGAAGAAATCGTTTGAGGAAAAACATATTTACAAAAGCTTGTTATTTCGGAGTTTAATTGTTGAAGTAACGAATCTAAGTTCAAAGTGCTTAGAAGTTATGGAAGACCGTACGTCAGCTTTCTGAACTCAAACAAAGCACACCGTCGGCCATTATCAAAAATTACTGGACAAATTTGGACTACAATTTAAACGTCAGTTATGTCGGTGATTAAGCTTCAATATTTCAAAAGGCTAGAGAACCTAAGCAGTGCTCTCTATGTGCAGTGTCTTGCACAAAGTTTTCATTTAAGTCAGTAAGTAAGTTTTTACAATAAAGTATGGGGTATTAAAAAAATGACAATTGCGCCGCGAAAGCTATGAAAAATACAATCTCAAAATATTTGAACCATGAGAGAAACCGATGCACATTGGTTTTGAATGTCTGCACATTGTAATGAGTGGAAAATATTGAGTCTGGTAAAGCATTCCACATTCGCGTTGTGCGGATAAAGAACAAATCTCTGTATTTAACAGTACGTCCAAAATTGGGCTCAAGGGTAAACTGATGGGCATTCCTAGCAGTACGGGTATTACGATTGAATTGTTTGGGGGTGGAATGCAACTGGCTATTTCAATAGAGCATTGTTTATAAAAATAACGATAAAACAATATTAGGTATGAGAATTTGCGGCGGTGTTCAAGAGAAGCGAAGATCTCAGTGAGAGAACGATCATTTTTAGAGCTCTTTTTTCAATTCTAACCAGAAGACTCAAGTACTTTATTTTGGCACCAGCCCAAAATCAAAATATGAGAATTATACTCGAGTTTTAGACGAATAAAAGCTTTCAAAATTATAACCAGATCAGAAGGGGTAAAAACTTCTTGCATCATCGGAGAAAACATAAACACTAAGCAGCATTTTTGGCGTTGTCCAATACATATGTGATCACTCCACAACAATTGGTGTGTGATGCACATACCTAGGACTGATAGTTGTTCAGTAGCCTCGATGCAAACACCACTCATGGATAGCGGCATCGGGGGTGGGTTAAGTTTTTGCGACAGTAGACAGCATTGAGTTTTCAAAACATTAAATTCTACACGGTTTTTGATTCCCCATTGAACAATGCTGTCAAAATCAGAATTTTGAGCTTATAATACGCTGCCGTCCTCAGCCGAAGAACAAGGATGAGAATCTAAAAACGAAAATGAAAAGGGTTAAAAGTTTCAGACAAAAGATCATTTAAAAAAATAAGGAAGAATGTCGGAGACAAAACGGAGCCCTGGGGCACACCAGCGTTTATTTTGTGTAATCAGATTTGAACGTGTCCAATACAACTTGAATTGAACGGTCCGAAAGGTAATTTCTAACCCAACAAAGAAGAGATTCGTCAATACCAAAAGCACGCATTTTCGATAAGAGAGCTTGATGCCACACTCTATCAAATGACTTTGAAATATCAAGTGCAATAATTTTACTTTCTCCAAAACGATGTAAAGATTTGTTCAACTGTTCGGTAATGAAAAACCATGAGATCACCAGTGGATCTATTGCAACGAAGCTTCCGTTCTTCAAGATATTTCTTAAGCTGAAAATTGATCAGCGTTTCCATGAACTTGGAAAGAAGGGACAGGCTGGACGAATGCAGTTTTCCATCCACTCGGAAAGAGACCAGTAGAATAGGACAGATGAAAAAGCTTACGCAGTGGTTTTGCCAACGTTGAAGAAGACCTCTTCAGAACAATAGGGAGAATACTATGCGGGCCAGCGGATTTGTGTATGCCAAGCTCTTTCAGTACTCTTGCGACTGCACGTCGTCGTCGTCCGGGAATTAGTGATGGTTTTCGGACATTTCACTTCAAATGGTTACGTATAATACAGATCGACACGAAAATGACTGAGAAGTCCATATACCTGTGATGAGAACTCAAGATTATGGGGTATACCAAGGTTAGGTTAGGTTAGGTTATAGTGGCTGTCCAAGATGGAAACGGACACACTTAGGCCAGTTTGATGACCCATTGTGATACCACATGACTCTTGAGGCTTCCTCCTAAGCTCAATGGAACCAGCTTGAGTCCCTTACGAAACGTGAGAGGCTGATTATACCGATATGATTTAGATCGTTTAAATCGTTAAAGAAGAATTCTCCTAGTTAATTCTTGTGTTTTCGAGCTAGAGCAGGGCATGTGCAGAGAAGATGAAAAACCGTTTCTTCCTCTTCCTCGTCCATACAGCTTCTGCAAAAGTCATTTGAGAATACGCCTAGTCTCGTGGCGTGCTTTCCTATTAGACAGTGTCCGGTTATGACAAATGCGAGCTGCTTAGAGAGAGTAAGCACCTTGAACGTTTTAAATCCAGTGTTGGCCAGATGGTTTTTGTGACTTGACACGTGGTGATGTTGTTCCACCTGGTGCCTGCCCTCCTCAAAGCGTCTTACATTAGCAGCAGTTAACAAGTAGCGATTGGTATACCAGTACTTGCCAAACGTGGTAGGATGGGCTGTACTGTACCGTTCCTGGTGAGTTCATCTTCCTTACAGTTACCGGAATGTCTCTATGGCCCGGCATCCAGCAAAGGTGAATATTAAACAGTTGCGCCATCTCCATTAGAGATGATCGTTATGGACTGTTATAGAGTTTGTAGAGACAGATACGGATGCGGATATCAGATGTTAATATCACGTTTTCTTTGAGCCAAGACAAGACTTCTTTTATCGCCAAAAGTTCCGCCTGGAACACGCTACAATGATTGGAAAGGCGGAATGAGAGACTTAATTTCAGTCGTTCACACCTCCACCAACCCCTTCTTTTGTTTTTGACCCATCTGTGTAAAAAGAGGTATACCAAAGTGATACGAGTATATAAAGCGAGAGTAACATAAGAATTCTGAAAACCTATAGAACAACTTTTAACAAATTTTTAAATAAAGTTGGTTTTATTAAGAAATAAATACTAAATGAAATCAAGATTAGAATTAAAAAGAACTCCAAGATCTTTAAAACTATGAACGCAATGTGAAAAGTGAAGCGATATTTTGTAATCAATCAGGATTAGGAGTACGTTTTTTACAGAAAGTCATTGCCTGACATTTAATTGGATTAAAGTTTAGGCCATTCTTTTTGTACCAAATAACAAAACAATTAATATCCTCTTAAAATGTAATTGATCGCTTAGGAAATGTATGCTTCTGAAGATTTTCATATAATCCACATGGATTAAAATGATACTCCACGAGTATTACACAAACTGTAACATCAATGAAGGCAAAGTTAAAGAGTAAAGGTCCTAAATAACTACCCTAGGGAACTCCTGATTTGATAATTAAATGAATGGAGAAAGAAATTCTAAATTAAACTTGAAAAACCTTTTTGTCAATATGAAAAGAAATCCATTGAATTAAGGTAGAAACCCAATTGCCTTTAGCTTAAATGTGATAAAAGCTTTTGGATAATCAGTGTAAATACAGTCGATCTTCTGGCCGAGTTCTATTGTATTATACACTTTAAATGCAAGTAGATTAGTAACTGTCGAAAGTTTTCGCTTAAAATAATGTTTTTGATTACATATAATATCCTCGCAGTTGAAATTTAAAGTATCACAAAAAACTTGTTCAAAAGGCTTGGGAATACAGGACAGTTTAGAGATAAGTCTGTAATAACCAATATCAAGCATTATTACCTTTTTAAAGACTGGTGTAATAAATGACTTCTTCCATATGGTTGGTTGAGCTTAGAGATAGTGCTATAATAAAAAGAATTGAAGATGCTAAAACTGATAAACACTTTTTAAGATCACTGGAAGAATTCCATGTGGTCCAAAAGAATAATAATCTTCAAGTAAGACCAAGTAATGTAAGGTTGTGTCGCATTATAACATCACTAAAGGTAGTTTGGGGACAGTCTCGCAAGTATAGGAAGAAATCATAATCTATTTTTAGGGAAGTGTAAATAAACGATAGTTGTTAGCAAATCCGTTAGAAATTTCTGGAGTAAAAACTAAGTTATCTTTGTTGTGAGCAAAATTTACTAGATAAGAATCAGATTGATATCCAAAAGCTTTTGGGGTCAAGTTTAATAGTACTTTCTATATTTATAAGATATTCGGCATATAAATTATTTGGGAGAGATTAAAACTCTTGGAAGAGGGTAACATATACTTCACAATTCTCAGGGAACATTGTTTTTATGAGATTTGTTTATGTCTTGTTTCGAAGCATTTCAAGCTCTTTCGTATAAAGGTTGACAAAAGCTTGAATGTTTAGATCATGTTAGGAGGAACGATACCTTTTATGCAGGATTCAAATACATTGTAAAAGTATGAATCTGCAACATCAATTTTATTTAAAATTGGTATATTTTAAATACCATAAGCAGATAGACAGATAGTTCAGAAGGCTGCTGAAAACTACCTTCCTGAAAGTCCATAGAGTATGTACAGTCGTATGAAGTCATATTTTTTAGTGTTTGTATTTACTTCACTTTATGAAATCTTAACAAGATTCTTCATAAACCACGTTTTAATACTAAATTGTGTTTAAAATAAATTAATTATGAATAAGAAATAAAAAAATAAATTACAAAAATAGTTAACAATAATTGTATAATAAATGCTTAACTTTTATCTTAAAAAAATTATTTTAATTTCAGTGGCTTTATAACATGACCAGAACTGTATTGATCTATGTATTATTCCAGTAAATGAACATACTCCTACTCTTGCCTATACATACATACAGTGACGGACAAAACAATAAGACCAGTAGGGATGCCTTAACAATGAGCTCTCTCACTCTCTTTAAGATGAAGACCGTTATATTTTTTTTTTGAGTAAATCATCGTTGATAAACGGTACACTTTTGATTCAAGCAAAAATAGTAAAGAATAAATAGCTTATAATTGTGAAAAACCAAACAAACATAAAAAAACATTCATTAGAAGTGGACGAAACAATAAGACCAGGTGACTTCTGTTTAATGTATGTTGATTAAAATATTTTACAGAACAGCATTCTTGGAATAAAATTCTTTCAATTACAAAGAAAATTCACAAGAAGAAAGAAAAAAATGGGTCGCGGAGTACATTGCACTCAAACCATGAGGGAAATTATCCTCAAACTGGTGCAGGACGGAAAGTCGCAGTGGGAAGTGGCCAAAATAATTGGGAGATCTAAGACATTTGTATATAATGCACTACAGCCCCAAAAAACCAACGCAAAAACAGGCAGACCAAGGAAAACATCCCAAAAGCTTGATGCTCAAATAAAACGTTTATGTAAGAAGGACCCGTTTAAGTCTTCTGGGGATATTAAAAAGGAGCTAGACTTGCCTATCTGTGAAAGAACAGTTAGGAGACGGCTTGAGGAGCAGCATCTCTTTGGAAGAAGTCCTAGGGAAGTACCACTTCTTACCAGAAGACACCGACAGAATAGAATAAAATTCGCCAAAGACCATTTAAATTGGGTAGGCCCAGATAATGGACAAAAATGGCGAAACATTCTATGGTCCGACGAAACAAAGGTGAATTTAGTTGGATCAGACGGTAAGAGATTGGTACGACGTCCAAAAAATGCTGCACTTCAACATCAATATACAACGAAAAAGGTAAAGCACGGAGGTGCAAACATCATGGTGTGGGGATGTTTTTCGTGGTATGGGGTAGGTCCAATTTATCGTATAGAAAAAAAAATGGGCCAGCATTTATACACAAAAATATTGGAGGAGGTTATGCTTCCGTATGCAAGACACCCGAAGCATACATCTCGAAAAGCCAAAAGCTGGATAGCAGAGAAAATGGTCGATGTAGTGGCCTGGCCTTCTCAATCTCCAGATTTGAACCCTTTGGAAAACTTATGGGCCATTGTTAAAAAAGCACTCGCTGGAAAAAAATCAAAAAATAAGGAAGATTTGTGGAACAATTTTCAAAAAGCTTGGTATGCAATACCACAAACTACCTGCAGCTAACTTGTGGAGTCAATGCCGAAAAGAGTACAAGATGTGGTGTAAAACAAGGGTTATAGCAGCAAATACTAAAAACCAAGTGTAGAAAGTTTCGAAAACACAATCAAAATAATTTATTTAATAAATGGTCCTATTGTTTTGTCCATTCAAACATAACCTTTTTTTCTTTATTTTCTGTTTTAATAAGTAAGTAGACATTTTGGAAAAAATTAATTAATTAATTTACTCTCTAGACTTATAATAAATATCAAATTTAAAAAAAAATGTTGTTTGAAAACAGAACAAACTATGAACATTAAAAATGGTCCTATTGTTTTGTCCATCACTATAGTATTTCTATTTCCCTTTTTTTTGTTCCAAAAAAAAGAGAAGAATTAAAAATCTGTTTTCATTGGGATGTAAAATTTCGTTTTTATTGTATGTATTTGTAAATTTTACTAAATCGAATTCGAATCGAATCTTTTTTGTTTTTAGTTTTATTTTTGCAAATGGAAACTTTTAGCCTTAAACTACGCTTTAGAAAATTAAAATAGCAAAAGAAATAAATTTGCTATTTAAAGGACGTGCGATTTAGTTGAAATTTATACAGTTATTTACATATATACGAGTATTATGACGTTATAAGTTCGGTTGGAGGTTATTTGTGACTTTTGTGTGGGGAATAAATGGATTATAAGATTCTAGAGAAAAGTTATCGTTTGCCAAATAAGTTTTACTTATTATTATATTCTTAAGATTGAGAGTAGGTGTAAGTATTTTAATCAAGATATTGATATTTCTACATGTTATTGTAAATGTCAAACATTTAACATCTGTCATTATTGTGAATTTAAAAAAATTGCTGTGAAATTCACAACATTTTAAATTAGAATCAAAAGAAAAAATGTGCACGCTCATGGTTAACAATATCTGTCAAACTTACGCCATTAGACTCAATCTATTTATAAAGGAGTTTTTTTTATAAAATGTTTTGTTTTGAATAGCTTGCTTTTTGGGTAGCTGTCATCTTTTGACATTTGTCAAGTAAAAACTATTGCATTACCCAAAATTGGACGCGTTTTTGGAAATACTTACGACGTATGAATTTAAACTTTTATGGGATTTTCCATGGGTAAATTAAGATGTTCGTAAAAATTGATTTTTTCCGTGGTGCTTGGAACACGATTTGAACTGTTTTTTTTGTCATTATATTAGTGCAAAGAGGTGTAAATCTGTAAACAAAAATTAAAATATGCAGACTTGTTCTTTAATCAAAAAAAAATCAATTTATTTTGCCCCATGAAATACATAAACGGGAAATTTCTGTTTTGACAGATCTAGATCAAAATTAATTTGATTTATTTTACCCATGGAAAGCCACATTAGATTCTTATGAGAGCACTTTTGTAAATTTCCCTCAATTTATATCGGAATGTTTTGTCCTGAAACGACCTTTTCCTCTTAATGTTATGCTTGATAAAGAATCATTCAATTCGTGCTTTCAAGTTGGTACCGCTGTCATTAAAAGTGTCATAAAAGATTAGATAAAAGTGATCGAGATGGAATCAACGGTGGCGTCTACAGTTCCAGTAAGGTTGAACTACTTAGTGAACACCTTATAGGGCTTCTTCGACACATTCGGAGCCCAGGCCTGTAAGGAGCGGTTTATCCGGCTCTTCTTTCTTGGAGTTATACTAAGGATCTGGCCTCCAGGTTGGGGGTTGTGCCGTCGGCGTCACTTCCTGGCCACGTACAAAATACCTTAGTTACGAAGCTCCAACAAGCCTCGGATACGGACGGATTCACTGTTGACAACCCAGGCAAACGACCACGTGCAGCCGAACAACTAGCGGAAGCCCTAAACTGCTGCAAGGCAGATATTACAGCCATCCAAGAAGTGCGATGGGATGGACCGGGCAAACGCAAACTAAAAGACTGCGATATCTACTACGGCGACTGCTACCGAGAACAAAGACAGCGTCTATTTAGGTGTGGATTTGTTGTTGGAACTAGAATCAGGAAAAAAGTATTGAGTTTCAGCAGTGTGAGCGAGCGCATCACGACAGAAGGGGACATGGAAATCTCCTGATCAATCAACCGTCAACAAGATTGACCACATTGCGATCGACGCACGACACTTCTAGAGTATACAGGATGTCCGAATATTCCGAAGGGTCAACATTGACTCGGGCCACTACCTCGTTGTAGCCAAGGTACGGCTACGGATATCCCGGACCAAGCCAAAACAAGGAACTGTGAGAACTTTTGACGTAAGACGGCTACAATCGCAAGAGACTGCCATGTCCTTTCCCGATCGAGTCTCTAATAACCAGAAGAAGTCCTATGCTGCCTGCATTAAGCATGGAAAAACAGTGGCAACATTGCCTTGAAGCCATCAAAGATGACGCCTCTGAAGTGGTAGGTTTCACACGGCCACCACAGCTAAACTCCTGGTTTGACGACGAATGCCAGCAAGCGCACGAAGCGAAACAAGAGGCATACAAAACGGCGCTGTACAGAAGGACTAGAGCTGCTCTCGAGCTCTACGAGCAGAAGAGGAGAGAGAAACACCGGCTTCTTAGACGGAAAAGAAGAGATTATGAGAAGCGCGCGATCGAGGAGATAGAGGGATGTCACAACAGGAATGAGGTTCGTAAATTTTACCAAAAGGTAAAAAAAACCTCCCAAGGGTACCAGCCACGAGCCTGTAAAGACGATCAGGGAAACATTGTAGTAGAACCGCAGTCGATGCTGAGAATATGGAAAGATCACTTCTCCAAATTATATAACGTCAATGACGAACCGAATTCCGCTGTAAGGGAGATAGAACCACTCAACCTCGGCGACGCAGATCAACAATTCCGCCTACCCGACCTTAATGAAGTGAAGATAGCTATATCTAAACTTAAGTGAAACAAAGCTGCTGGAGCTGACGGCATCGCTGCCGAACTATTCAAAGCAGCAGGCGATAACTTGGTACGGAGCATGCACCAACTCATCTGCAAAATATGGTCGGAAGAAAGCATGACCGATGAGTGGCATCTCAGCATAATGTTTCCGATACATAAGAAAGGAGACCCTCTAAACTGTGCCAACTACAGAGGCATCAGTCTCCTTAACATTGCGTATAAGATCCTCTCTGCCGTATTATGTGAACGTCTGAAGCCATTCGTCAACAACCTGATTGGTCCTTATCAGTGTGGCTTCAGACCAGGAAAGTCCACTATCGACCAAATATTCACACTACGGCAGATCTTGGAAAAAACCCAGGAGATTCAAATCGATACCCACCATCTCTTTATCGATTTTAAAGCCGCTTTTGACAGCATCCATAGGACATAGCTCTACCGAGCAATGTCTAGCTTTGGCATCCCTGTCAAACTTATCCGTTTGTGCAGAATGTCGAGGGGGAATACAAGCTGCTCTATCAAGGTCGGAAAAGATCTCAACGATGCATTTGATGTCAAAAAAGGTTTTAGACAAGGCGATGCACTGTCATGCGACTTCTTCAACATCGTTCTTGTAAGAATTGAGCAAAACTCAACCGTCAACACTAGAGGCACAATCTTCCAAAGGTCCATCCAATTACTGGGATACTCAAATGATATTGACATACTTGGAAGATCAAAGCGGTCAATGAGGGCAAGACCAAGTATACGCTGTCATCAAAAAAGGACATTGAACAACGACGTCTTGGACATAACGTCACTATGAATAACTTTGAGAAATTTGTGGACTTTGTTTATGTAGGCACAGCTTTAAAGTCAGACAACTACACCAGCGCCGAAATCAATTGAGAAGTAAAGTCCTCTATCGCAGGTGGGTGAAGAACTCAACCAACTTGGCCTGCGAAACTGGAGACAGCTAACTAGGGACCGAGCTGGCTAGAGACGCATGTTCCTTGAGGCCCAGGTCCACCCCGGACTGTAGCGCCACTTTAAGTAAGTAAGTAAGTAAGTACAACTTGTTGTAAAGTTGCCTTGCCATTAAAAATTAAAAAGGCACAAACGTCAAAAAATTTGACATTCGGCGTCATCTACAACTGCGTAGTGTAAGTTGAATATTTTGACAGCTATTGCGACTTCAGTTGCTGCTTCGTCCATATTGTGTTTTTGCTGATTGCATCACAACTTCTTTTCCTTGAATAAATTTCTAGAAGAACTTGCGTTATTTAAAAGTTTAATCAAATGTTACTTTTATTTATTTGTACGGAAATATTTGTAATGTTTTCTTTGAAACTCTTCAACGTAACCTTGATTGATTGACTAATTGTCTGAATTCGGATAAAAATATTTCTATATTTAACTTGTTCATTTTATCACCTGAATCGGAACTGAATCGCACTTTAAATTAACAGCATTGAAATCTGAGTCACACACGTGTTGTGTGTTGGTTGTTCTTTAATTAATTCTTATCACAGTTAAATTTAAAATTGTTTTCGTAAGCATTTTTGAGAGTGCGTTTTAACAAACAAAAAGAAAACATAAAAGGTTTATCTTTAAAAAGTTTATTTTTATTTAATCTATTTATAAATATTTAATACTTAAGATAAAAGAAATTTCACCTTTTTTTTGTTGATAAAGTCTTCACCCTCACCTTGCAGTCAAACCAGATTTGGCTTCACAGAAGTTTAAAAAATTTTTGTTTAATTTTTGTTGATTTAAGCTTCATAGGTCAGAGTTTGACTATGGAAATGGTTTTCAAAACTTAATTTATGCTCTGAATGAGTGTGGTACAAGTTTATATTTATATTTCACTCATTTAAGTAGACTCTATTAAATAAATAAATTAGGTAGCGCAACAGTCCATAAAGAACCAGGGCCTAGTGACTTACAACTCCAACCAACAACTTAACCATTCCTGTGTGCGAGTAATGTTGTTACAGTTTATATGCCGAATCCGAACGGCAAATTTGAAAAAAAAAACACTTTTTCATGACAAGAATTACTCTTGGAGAATTTGTCAATTCCTCGCAAGAGGTAGTACCCGTGAAAAAAGTTAGGTGGCACAGGCAGGGATTGAACCCAAGACCCCTTGCATGACAGTCCAACGCACAAACCATCACGCTACGGGTACTACAGTAAATCGCATAGAGTCAAATCTGGAGGGCGTGCCGGCCATTGGAGATCGCCTCTGAGAGAGATGAGGCGGTCGGGGAAATGTTGTCGCAACAAATTCATTGGGTCTCGTGCTGTGTGTGCTGTGGCTCCATCTTGCTGAAACCACACGTTCCTAACGTTCATTTCTTCGAGTCTTGGAAGAAAAAATTCCTCGATCATGTTCCTGTAACGAGCTCCATTCATTTTAACTGCGCGTTCGTTTTCTTCAAAAAAATAAGGACCAATTATTCCCATTACCGATATCGCACACCAGACAGTAACTCGCTCACAATTAAGTGGCTTCTGGTGAAGCTCACGCGGATTTACACCTCACCAATAACACATTTTTTGCTTGTTGACGCAGCCAGAAATGTGGAAGTGAGCTTCGTCACTAAAAAAACCACCGCGTCTTCAGGCAGGTTGTCAATCAGCATTTCACATGCATTTTAAAGGGCAACAAAATCGCGTTCAGTTAATTCTTGCACAACAGCCAATTTATAGAGATGAAATTGAAGGTCTTTATGAAGAATTCGTCGAACAATGGTGTCAGAAATTCCCATAGCAGCTGCGTGTTTGCGAGCCGAACGCCGGGAAGAGCCCACAACTGACTGCCTCACTATTTCCATATTTTTCGGAGTTCTGATGGTCTGTTGAAGTCCATTTCTGGATTTAACGACACTTCCACACTCCCGAAATGAGTTAACCCACGACAGAATCGAATTACGGCCAGCAACGAGTCTGTGAGGAGAAATTTCAAAGCGATCGCGGAAGGAACGTTGCGTAGCAACAAGTGAGCGACTCAACTCAACTGCGAAGGCCCGCTGCTGTGTAGAAACAAATTTGGGAACTTCCCCCTTCAGATGCGCCCCCTCTTGCCCCTCTACCCGCCCAACTCACCGCGCGGGAATTTTTTCAAATAAGTAAGTTTCTTTGGCGCACCTTGTATTTGAAATAAATGGAAGAACTATAGCTGACAGTGACGCTGTATAATTTCCCGCGAAAACCGCTACAGCTATTCCTTTTCTAATCAAATTCTACCAAAATTGTTATAGTCATTTAGAAACGACTATTGTCAGAATTTGTTGATATGTCAAACTACTAATATCAAAATAAAAAAAGAATAATAATTGTTAATGTAATTGTCATATAAAATGTAAGTTTCTTTAACTTTGAAAATTAAACACTTTTGTTTATATTCGTTTCTTTACTTGAAGAATTCATAAGTTTTCAACATTCAAACCAATCATTGGACATTTTTTCGAGGTTATAGCGTTCATTGAAAATATCCTGGATGAAATTAAGCATTTTAGGTTAGAGTTGATAATTGGCGGAAAAACTGACAAATGGGAACACAAAGAAAATGGAACGTTGTCAGTTGATTGATTTGTTCACATTTTAAAAGTTTTTTTTTGGCGTGTTGTTTTCAAGAACAAATAAAATATTTATATTTTAATGCTATGGCCAAGCATTAAGCTTTATTATAGAGACAAGGGTTTGCCATTATTTAAATTAATTTTTAATTAGAGCAAACATGAAGTGACACCTGTCAAAAATACGAATTCCGAAAATGATTTTCAGATTGAAAACGAAGCGTCTTAAAAACTCTTGTCAAAATAAAAAAAACCCTTGAAAACTATTTCTACATTAAAAAAGTATTATCACCGTCAACTCGGAGGCTTATGGTCGGTCATATACATACTAAGCTACTTTTTTTGCCTGCCATTGAAGAATACGACTTGGAGAATATGTAATTTCAATAAGACGGTGCCACACAACTCTAGCAAATATTGCACATATTTTATATGTGTTTTATTAACGTTTAGTTTTGGAACCGCGAAATGAAAAACCCTGTAAATACTATATTTATAATTATAATAGGACAATAATCTTCATCTCATAATAAATTAATTTAGTTTGATCCTTTTTAATTTAAATTATTAAAATCAACGGTAGCTCCTTGTCGTAATTTAAAAACAAAAAGTTGTTTGCCCTTACTTCTCGCATAGAGTGTATTTACACCCAGAACACACTCACTTTTCTCCGATTTATTTAAGTGCCATGACGTCAGCCTTATTGACATTAACTGTTGTATCGGTCATTTACATTTATATAAATCTTACATCAGTATGACAAATGTAGTAAATTAATGACTGGTTGTTCATTGAGTAGGTCTAGGTACGTATTTTCGTATTCTTCATTTTAAATAAAAAGAAAAATTGAATAAACAATTAATGACATTTTCTTTTAAACAAAAGAATTATCAAAACAGTGTGCTAGGGGTATACAACGAAACGGAAGCAACAAAAGGTGTCAATGAATTTACAGTTGTTGGAGTTGGATAATAATAAAATAAATAGGAAGAAAATAAAAACAAGCATGCGTATTGCCTATTTATTATTACCTTCTTCATTATTGAAAACAAAACGATCGCAGCGCACTAGCTGTCATGTGTTCTTACGATGAGTACATAGACAAATATAAATTGTGTATATAAAACTTATAGTAAAATTATGCAATTGTGAATAAAATATCAAGCATTGATTATTATTAGATAATAATGACAATGAGGGATATTGGTAGAATTTATATGCGTGGCGAGATACGGCAACTTAAAACCAATTTAAATGGGACATAGTACGGTATGACATTGTGTTGTGTTGTGTTGAAGTTGTGAAGCTTTGTTTATATAACAGCGAAATTCAACAAATCTTATACATATATGTACATATATATGTACATATTTATTTAGAAAAACTCTTTTATTTTTTTGAAAACATCCTTAAGATTTCTTCTTCCCTGTCTTACGTTAAATTCATATCAAATGTCAAATTTAATCAAACACACCAGAGTCGGAACTGTCAAAATCATAAAAATTTAAGTGTTGACCCCAGATCGTAGAGATTTCGTATTTCCCTATCAACACATTTTTTTTCCTTTTGTCATTTGTCATCTGTCAAATGTGACACATTTTTATTATTTAGTGAAATATCAAGTAAAGGGTGGTCCGATAACAATTCACAATTTTAAAAATCATTCACACCTTAACGTCAAGTAGTTGGATCTACTTTAATTGACATTTGTTTGTGTTATTTTTTGACAAGTTCAACAATGAAAAGGTATACATTTCAGCGGTGCGTTTAAATTGACAATTAACATTGTACGTTATGGTGGGACCACAGTTTAAAAATACCAACTGCAGAATGTAACTAGTGACATTTAACATTTATCCAAAGCAGACAGAAAGCAATCGAAGATGATGGGTGTTAATTTAGTGTGGGAACTATGTGCGAGTTGATTTTTCACTTCCGTGGGTTTGTTTAATTTCCAATTTTGTGGTATGACTAATCCTGTCATGTATCAAAAGTAGTTAGATGTTTATCAATTTTCAACTCAACACATTCCAACACCACAAATCACAAAAATATCAGTCGTTGGAAAACCGTTGCTAACCAAGTTTAAAGCTATTGATATAAGGTGTTAATTCGTTGACAAACCGTCTTATACTAACTGGTAAAAAGAATAGAAGTGTTTATTAACCGGTGGAAAGTCTTTGATTATTATTAGTTGACCAATTGATTTAATTTCGGTCATAGTAAGCAGAAGCCAAAAAAGTTGTTTTATATACGCCCCTTAAACCTTAAAAACCATAATACTCGTGCATCCATTAAATCTCATAAGTATGCTATGGAGCCTCACTTCGGTCGTACTGTCAAGTTCAGAGATTCTTTTTTTTCGCCATATTACGTGAATTTTAAATGCTTTATTCAAAAATTAAAAACCAATGCGTTTAGATCTCTTTTCCTTCTCTAATGTTAGCATTGTGTTTTTCGGATACAAATTTTACTAAAATACTCATGAAGTCTGGCTCTTTACAAAGCTTGTCGCCAGCGAATTGAATTTAAAAAAAAAAAACGAATTAATTTGTATGGACATTTACAGTGGTGGACACGAATTTAGCACATTGAAAAGAGTACAAGTAATTTTCAACTTTCAATTCTTCATTACGTGCAAGTAACGGTACATTTTTATGTTGTTACTATGACTACCTTATATGGTAATAAAAATGTGTAAATGATTGAGAAGTAAAATACCGTTTTGCGAAAAATGAAGATTGTTTGTGATTTACGTTGTTTTTAGCTAGGCATACATTTTACCCGTTTTAATTTTTGTGTTTTTTTGTAAAAAGAAAATAATAATTTTTGAGATAGTTAAATATTCTTTTAATGATCTATTTCTATATTAAATAAAAATAAAAAAATTATTGTGCATGGCAAAAGAAAAATGGTGCTCAAAGGAAAAAAGAAGTCAGATCTTGAAAATAAAGTCAAAAGGGCTCCAGAAAGCTGGTTTATAATACCCTTCGTCATTTCAAAAAGTTTGGAGTGATTAAAAACGTTTAACAAAACCCCCGGGATTTGTTTAAGACCTCCAGTGCCATTCAACGAACTATGGAGTAAATTCAAGGACCATAAGACGCCGATTAACTGAAAACAATCTACGTGGGTGCGTTGCTCTGAGAAAACTGCTTGTATCAAAAAAAAATCTGAAATCTAGATTACAGTTTGCCAAAGCTCACCTAGACAAACCAATTAGTTTTTGGAAAAACGTGTTCTGGAGCGATGAATCCAAATTCTACCGGTTCGGATCGGATGGGAAAAAATATGTATGGCGTCCAAAAAACAGGGAATATGATCCAAGGTATACCATTTTTCATGGCACGGCATTGGCCCCATCATACAAATTGACACCAAAATGTACCAGAACGTGTACAGAGCTATCCTGTTGGATCATATGATACACAACGCAGAAGACAATTTGTCGTTATTATGGCGCTTCATGCACGACAACGACCCTAAACACACTTCAAAGCTAGTAAAGTGTGCCCTAGTGAATAAAATCGAAGTTTTGAAGTGGCCAGCGTCAATCACCCGATCTTAACCCGATCGAGAATTTGTGGAATGATGTTGAACATCACATTGATAGAAAAAAAACAACCAATTTAACACAATTGTGGCAGGAGATTCAAAATGCTTGGTATGCAATTCTAAAGTCACAATGTGACTCTGTAGTTGAAAGTTTGCCAAGAAAAATTGCTTGTGTACTGCAAAATAAAGGGTTCGCTACAAATAAAGGGTGATTTTTTTTAGGTTAGGATTTTCATGCATTAGTATTTGACAGATCACGCGGGATTTCAGACATGGTGTCAAAGAGAAAGATGCTCAGTATGCTTTGACATTTCATCATGAATAGACTTACTAACGAGCAACGCTTGCAAATCATTGAATTTTATTACCAAAATCAGTGTTCGGTTTGAAATGTGTTTCGCGCTTTACGTCCGATTTATGGTCTACATAATCGCCAAGTGAGCAAACAATTAATGCGATTGTGACCAAGTTTCGCACTCAGTTTACTTTATTGGACATTAAACCAACCACACGAATGCGTACAGTGCGTACAGAAGAGAATATTGCGTCTGTTTCTGAGAGTGTTGCTGAAGACCGTGAAATGTCGATTCGTCGCCGTTCGCAGCAATTGGATTTGTGTTATTCGACCACATGGAAGATTTTACGCAAATATCTTGGTGTAAAACCGTATAAAATACAGCTCGTGCAAGAACTGAACAGTGAATGGGCCCTAGAAAAGTTGGCAGAAAATCCGCTTTTTTATCGACAAATTTTGTTCAGCGATGAGGCTCATTTCTGGTTGAATGGCTACGTAATTAAGCAAAATTGCCGCATTTGGAGTGAAGAGCAACCAGAAGCCGTTCAAGAACTGCCCATGCATCCCGAAAAATGCACTGTTTGGTGTGGTTTGTACGCTGGTGGAATCATTGGACCGTATTTTTTCGAAGATGCTGTTGGACGCAACGTTACGGTGAATGGCGATCGCTATCGTTCAATGCTAACAAACTTTTTGTTGCCAAAAATGGAAGAACTGAACTTGATTGACATGTGGTTTCAACAAGATGGCGCTACATGCCACACAGCTCGCGATTCTATGGCCATTTTGAGGGAAAACTTCGGAGAACAATTCATCTCAAGGAATGGACCGGTAAGTTGGCCACCAAGATCATGCGATTTGACGCCTTTAGACTATTTTTTGTGGGGCTACGTCAAGTCTAAAGTCTACACAAATAAGCCAGCAACTGTTCCAGCTTTGGAAGACAACATTTCCGAAGAAATTCGGGCTATTCCGTCCGAAATGCTCGAAAAAGTTACCCAAAATTGGACTTTCCGAATGGACCACCTAAGACGCAGCCGCGGTCAACATTTAAATGAAATTTTCTTCAAAAAGTAAATGTCATGGACCAATCTAACGTTTCAAATAAAGAATCGATGAGATTTTGCAAATTTTATGCGTTTTTTTTTTTTTTTTAAGTTCTTAAGCTCTTAAAAAATCACCGTTTACTACTTAAAATTACTTAAAGCTACTTCAAAACTATAGAAGAGATACAGTAAGCTTTTTTTTTTAATTGTTATTTTTTTTGGTGCCTCCCTGAATGTCCTAACCTAATCCTTAAACCTATGTAAGCCGGCCAAGACCAAACGCATTAGACAACTTTAAACGTCACTCTCAATTTGAAGCCACCAAAAGTGGTTCTTCTGCCTCACCCTATCTCTTCGGTCCCTATCGGAAACAGTCCTACTGAACCGAAGCTTGGCTCCGTTCAGTGCCAGGACGTCTTGACTCTAAAGGAGTCGCCTATCAACAGTTTTACGGCTGACGTGGTAGATTAGCGGAACCGCCTCCCTATTCTGTATCAACTCTCGATTTTCTAAATATAGAGGAAAGCTTCGGGCGGAATGTTGCCACTTAAACGTACACTTTCGTAGTACTCATTGTTGGACGACATCGCTCTCGCAATGTGACCCCTACCAAGCTACAGCAAGAAATTATCTATTCTGTTTATGTTGGATCTGTTGTATAGATCATGGTTGGAATAGTAAAGTTTGTACTCCGACTCCGAGATATCTCCAGCTGCTTTAAAGAGCTCGGCATCTGCTCCAGCGGCTTTGTTAGACTTCAGCTTAGATATGGCAATCTTTACTTCGTCTAAGTTAAGAGGACGGGATTTTTGTTGTTGTTGCTTTCGTCGTCTGTTTCGAATGAAATTCGGTTCGTCGTCGCCGTTATACAGTCTGCAGATCCTCAGCATTGACTGCGGTTCCACTATGATATTTCCACTTTCGTCTTTACAGCCTTCGTTTCTAGGTAAAACTTTCGAACTTCATTCCTGCTTTTAAACCTCTCAACATCTTCGACCGCACACTTCTCATGCTCTCTCTGTTTAGTTCTGAGAAGTCGGTGTTCCTTCCGCCTCTTTTGATCTCTCTCTCTCTCGTTCTTTTATGCAACGCCGCTTTGCGTGCCTGTTGTTTGCCTGCCGACATTCCTCAGCAAACCAGGGGCTCCTTGTTGGTGGTTGCTTAAAACCCAGCATGTCAGAGGCGGCTTCTCTGATTGCATCTTGGCAGTGTTGACACTTGTTTTCGATACATCGTGTTGGCGGCAGAGAACTTCGAGAGAGGTTACTTGTAACTCGGTCGGAAAAGGATTTGGCGATCTCTGGCGATTGTAGCCGTCCGACGATGTACCTTCTCCCAGCAGCTCCCTGTTTTGCCTTGGGTCTGGAAACCCGAAGTGCTACCTTGGCTACAACGAGGTAGTGGTCAGAGTCGATGTTAACTCTTCGGAAAGTTCGGAAATCCATGATGCTGGAAGCGTGTCTGGCGTCGATCGCAATATTTTCAATCTGGTTAACGGTAGATTGATCTGCAGAACTCCAAGTTTCTTTGTGGATGTTAAGGCGTGGAAAACGCGTACTGGCTACCATGACGTTTCGCCCCGCAGCAAAATCTATGAGCCTGAATCCGTTGTCGGAAGTGTTGTCGTGCAGGCTGTTTTTCCCGATTATTCTACCAAAGATGTCTTCCCTTGCTAGCTTGGCATTAAAATCGCCCAGGACAATTTTAATATCGTAGCTAGGACACTGCTCATATGTTTTTCTAAAAGCTCCAAGAACATATTCTTGGTGTTGTCATCTTTCTGTTCTGAGGGGCGTTTTTGCCGAATTTACCCTTGATGTGGATAGTCATGAGGCGCTCGTTGATGCACCTATAGCTCAAGATTTCTTGCCTAAGTCAAATAAGCACTGTTGGTTTTCTCAATTATAAAACAATATCAAAAAAAGTTTAGAAAACTAAAGAAAAATTGTACTGTTTGATTTCCTAAACAATTTTTTTTTTTAATGAAAAATGTTGGAGGTTCTAGTTGAAAATTTTTGCACAGTACTGTATATCCGGTGGCTATTGTGCTTCTAGCCTCAAAAACAAACATTGCAGATCTTTCACAACATCCCTGATTTCTTATTTGATAGAATATAGTTGTTTGGTACATAGAAAGGGAAATTTTGGTTGGATAACACTGCACCAAGTAGGCTACAAAATTTAGGTTCCTATTACTTAACACAAAAATTCCATTCATATTGATGGAAACATCATACCTCATGACTTTTGTGGTCCTATATACTTGTACATATATTCATTTCTATTTTGTAGGTACTTTTCCTTTTATGATGATTGATTTCGAATTACTTTACCATAGACTTAGTTTTCAAGCCAACGAACAACACAACAACGACAAAGACGAGAAGCTACTTGTACGCCTAAGTAAGTGCCTCATATCGATCCATTTAAATCTCACTGCCCAGTTCTTGGACTTGAATTTCGCACTACAAAATCTATTACAAAATCCCAACTGAGCACTTGTGGGTGTACTACATCAAGTTTACATTTACAAAATCTAATCCAACAAAAATGTAGGTAGCTATACGAGCTCGACTATAATGTACAATAGATACACTACAGTCAGGGCCGGCTCAAGCCAAACTTGCGCCCTGTGCACGATAGTAGAAAGCGCCCCTATTTCATATTTTCATACAAGCATAAGCCTTTCCCACGTTACACAGGAGGTAAATTTGCAGTGCGTTATTTTTATTATTGAGGGTTCACAAGTTACCCTAAACCATAAACTAAAATGCAGCGATGAAATGAGCAGAGGTGAAAGGTTTAAACTTTGAAACTTACTCCTCTGGCCTTATATTTTGGAAATGCAGAAATGAGATCATCAAAATCTAAAGAATTTAATAATTCCTTTTCAATGGACATTATAGATAAGCCTACCAATCTCTCTTGAGTCATGTTGTCCTAAGATAATTTTTAATAATTTTAAGTTTGGAAAAACTACGTTCTTTTGAAGCTCCCGTGACCGGTATTGTATTAAGGATTTGGAGATAGCAATTACTAAATTTGGAGCAAAATCTTCAAGGTTTGGACTAAAAATAAAATTTAACATATCTAAACTTGCGATTTGTGGTGTAACAAGCGGGGATATTACGGTTATTTCTTGAAACAATGCTTCTCCATCTAAACCTTTAAAACTACCTAATGTTAAAACATTCTGCAAATTTAGGCATGAAACACGTACATTTCTATTTTTTAAACATTCTCTTATGTTACTTAAAAATGAAAACTTGATACTATACGTAGCAAGCTGTTCAAACCTTTCTGTAATTGGTTGAATGGCTTGATCAAGTATTTAGAAAAAAAAAACTACTTCAAATCTTGGTTTAGTGTCTAATATAGTTTCAAGACATTCATCAGCAGAAAGTCTTTATCTCCGTTGAGATCGCAATGATGAAGCTTCAGAAAACTTATTTAGTATTTCTAATGAGCACCGAGCAACACTTTAACCACTTAATTTAAGGAATGCGAACAACATGGAACACAAAATGAGCTTTAGTTCCAGGGTTCGAATTCGATTCTGAACATCCGCTTCTTTTCCTTTCATATTCGAACCATTATCATAATTTTGGCTTCTACAGTCACTTATTAAAATTCCATGTAATTGTCTAAAATCAACTGAGTTAGTCATATTCCAGTCTTATCCCTCTACCACCTCCCACGTTGTAATGACGAAAAAGCTAGACAGCGCTCTTCTCTCCGATGTTCCTTCTCACTCTAGGTAACCTAGCTGAATTGCTGTTACCGAATCCTAATCTTTTCCTTACATATCAGAATGATGTCTTAACATCAACTGACTCCTCAACCTATCTATTCTTCTCCAACCACCTCTTATTTTTATTGGGCTGGATCTAAGGTGTTAAACGATCCGTGCCGATGATCAGCGTTGCTGGGGGCCCAATTCAAAAATAGCCCAGTCTCTAACGGAGTATCCGGATACCTGGCGACCTCCGGATTAACTAGCCTTAACTCTCAAAAAGGCTATATAGACAAAGGCGGCAAGCTGCGAAAATCCTAAAGAACACCGGATCAAACCGCTCTCGTCGAATGGGCTAACAGCGTTCTTGCTGCAACAGGGACCAATAAAGACTCTACGTCTAAACGTGGAAGGTCTCTCGAGGGGGGCATACCGACACCAAAACGGCCTCGTGTGCACAACACCAGCACTCTCCTAAATCCCATCAGAAAATAAGCCAATTTCAGTGACGTCACGAAGGGCAAAGCATAGTTGCGGTCATTGACAGGAGCGACGATGATGGCACAATATCGGCTGATCGTTGGCAGCTGGTCAAGGTTAAGCTCTCGGGTGGCTTTTTAAGCATTTTGAGAGAGCTTCCAGGACCACTTCCTTCCATAAGCGGTGGGCATCAGGGTCATGTCAAACTCATGGTTTGTGGCGACCAGACCTCTTGTGACTTATAAAACTCGCTGTCAGCCGGTTAGGTGAAGTTTGGCCAGGTGCGAAGCTCGAGGTTGTCGCTAAGGAAGACATTCCTGGCAGACAGAGGATATCAATCGAACCTTCTGGTATCGAGGACATTCTCGAGATGATCAGAGGTTGTAACCCGTCCCTTCCGACGCAAAACTGGAAGATAGCCAAGCTAGAGGAAGTGAAGGGTCTTTATAGGAGTGCCAATGTGGTACTCAATAAAGAATCATTGGCTCCTCTAGCCTTGACCAATGGCTTTAATCATTAAATACTAATATATATAAAAAAGATGAGGTTAACGCGGATAGCGGTCCTCCAACAACAACCGAAGATGATCTCGCTGTTGGTGGGCCTTTGACTTCGTCTTCTCTCTTTACAGAGGGTGACGATGAACCCTTGCCCTCTCCAATCACGATTCCACCCTCTAAAAAAATCGTAGACAGTTCATCCATAATGGAGACAGAGGACGACCTAAACATGATCCTTCTAAGCGAGGACGAACTCTTGGGTTCATCCTCAGACTCAGAGGATCAGAACAAAACCGTGGTGGAGGTTGATCTGCCTAATTGTAGCCAAAATGCTGCAGTTAGAACAGATTAATCTCCAACACTCCATAAAGGCATCGGCCTCACTTCTTCTCCGTCTGGCAAGAAACGGGGAAGACATTGTCCTGATCCAAGAGCCATGGATTGTGGGATCTGTTGTTCTAGGACTCAGGGTACTACATACCGTGTATGACAGATAAAGGTGAACCTAGATCTTGGATACTAGTGAAACGTAGCATTAATGTATTTTTACTCCATTATTTCAGTGACAAAGATACCACCGTAGCTAGGCTGGAAACAACCAAAGGAAGTTTCTGGCTAGTGTCGGCGTATCTTGGCCATGACCACCTTTGCCCTCTCCCTGGAAAACCCCTTGAGAGTATCCTGATAATGCGCCCCCAGAATGTTGCGCCCTGTGCATTTGCACATTTTGCACATAAGCTTTGTCTGGCCCTGACTACAGTACAACCTTCAATAAATAGGTACAACACCTTCCTATTCCTACCTATATTTTATTTTGTTTGTAGATTATGTACATTTATTTATAACAAAAAGAATGCCAATGTTAAACAAAAATAAAACACATACTTTTCAACACTGAAATCGAAATGGATTATGGCAAAGTTAGTCATAAACAAAACGACGAATGTAATCGTAGTTGTGAGTGAGTACCTCTACCAAGAGTTGTTGCAATAATAAAACAAAAAATAATCTGTTAGCCCCCACAAAAAGTCTCCCTTTTCCATGATCCAAATATAGACGAAACCAACCCGACCTAACCACCATCGCAGCAGTTGTGATTTCATTAAATTGGTTTGTCATTTAATTTTTCTCTATTTCCCTTTTTTTTCAAAGCCAGAAGGTGAGATTATAGGAATATGCGCGATGCGCTATAAAAACCATAGCCAATCCATAATAATATAGGCCAGGGCCTGGTTACACTTAAATTAAATCAGCAATGGTTTTGGCACGGAAGGAGACATGTAGACGAATGTGTGTACATTCGAATAGTTGAATGTTGGGGCATGGGGCATGAGATGTGGTGTTTGTGCATTCCACGATTACCGCAAACACCATATCACCGCATCACATACTCATCGTCATCATAAAGGTACCTACATACATATAGAGGAATCATTATTTTATTTGTCCAATGTTTAGCCATAAATGTGCATTGTTTACCTCCTCTAAACTTATTTCAATAAAGCCTATTTTGATATGATTAAAAGGGGTTGAGTATGAATATGTACATTTTGTTTTGTGTCTATAATAAGTTTAGAATGTCAAAACATTGATGGTACGTGGTACGGTCAAAGCGGATAGGAAAGCCATTAAAAATCACATTGACTAAGTCGCGTCCGCCATAAGCTGCACGCCGCCAAGCTAAAGCGAACGAGCCAAAGCGTAGTTGTATCGTATCTCATTATAGTGAAAACAAAATGCAAACATACACATTAGGAAATGGATAAATTATTATAATTATTATTGTTATTGTTAAGACTTAACCCAGGTGGCACAGGCACAAACTATATTGTCACACACTTTTGTTAAGTTATTAAATAAAATCAAAACATTTCATTTCACACGAAGTGAATAATTTCCTATGGAAAAAAGGGGAGTTTTTGACACTTTTGACACCTATCGCAAAGGTATGAACTTTTCGAATATCGATTATGGCAGCTTCACATTTTCGCAAATAACAACAAACAAACAATAAAGCTGATTGTCAACAAATTCTTTAATCATTTTTTTAGAACATACTTACTTACATACAAACTTGAAAGTGAAATTAAAATTTTATAATCTCGTTTGATTGCCAGTATTGATAAAATAAAATTTCGAACTTTGTTGTTTCTTTACATCCAATAGATGGCACTGAATCAATTTTTTTTTTAATGCACACACTCAAGGGGATTTTACTACCCTTATTATGCAGAGGCACAGTGGGAGAGAGGGATTAAAAGGAGATGTCGGTGCACATCGGTAATGAATTCCTGAATATTGCAATGATTAGGAAAGACAGAGTGTGGTAAGGCATTCCACATTCGCGTAGTACGGCTAAAAAACGAATCTCTGTATTTGACTGTACGACCGAAGTTGGACTTGAAGGTATACTGATGAGCATTCCTAGAAGCGCGAGTATTACGGTTGAACTGTTTAAGGGGAGAAATGCAACTGGCTATTTCACTAGAGCATAAGCCGTTAAAATAACGGTAAAAGAAGGTCAGAAAAGAGACCTTACGACGATGTTCAAACGAAGTAAATGAACTTATGATGATATTATCATCTATTAATTTAAATGCTCTACGTTCAATACTATCCAAGAGGCTTAAGTAAGTAGTAGAAACACAAGCCCAGAGATGGGAGTTATATTCAAGCTTTGGAGGCATGTAAGTCTTGTAGATAACAGAAAAATCAGAAGGGGTAAAAAAAATATTGCATCTCCTAAGGAAACCCAAACACTTTGAGGCATTTTTGGCGACATCGCGTATGTGACCGTTCAACAAAAGGTGGTTGGTGATACACATACCGAGAATATCGATGCAAGTGCCATCTATGGATAATGGCAAGGAGGTATATCTCGCTTTAACGATACAAGTCAGCATTGGGTTTTCGAAGCATTAAATTCCACTCGGTTTTTTATTCCCCATTATACAAACCTGCTTAAGTCGGAATTTAACGAGCTTATCATATTTTGTCGTTGCAGTTCCACATCCCAAGAAGAAGCATGTGAGTCTAAAAACGAATATGAAAAGCTAAGAGTACTCTCGTCAGCAAATCAATGTATTGGATTAGATGTTGCTGACAGGAGATCATTAATAAAAATGAGAAACAGTGTTGGAGATTGAAGAGAGCCCTGGGGCACACCAGCATTTATTTTGTGGTTTTCAGAATTAAATCCATCCAATACAACTTGTATTGAACGATTGGAAAGGTAATTACTAATCCAATGAAGGAGGGATTCATCCAAACCGATAGCACGCATTTTTGATAGGAGAGTCTGATAACAAACCCTATTTAATGCTTTTGAAATACTAAGAAAATAATCTTACTTTTTCCAAAGCGATGTAAAGATTTGCTCCACTGTTCGGTGAGATGAACCATGAGATCACCAGTGGACCTATTGCTACCAAAGCCGTATTGTCGGTCATTAAGAAGCTTCCGTTCTTCAAGATATTTCTTAAGCTGAAAATTTATCAGTGTTTCCATGACCTTGGAAAGAAAGGACGTAAGTGCAATCGGTCGGTAATTAGAGGGTGAAGAAGATTCGCCTTTTTTGGGGATGGGCTGAACAAATGCATTTTCCATCCTCTCGGAACGAGACTTGAGGAGTAGGACAGATGAAAAAGCTTACGCAGTGGTTTGAAATTTAACATTGAAGAACACCTCTTCAGAACAATAGCGGGGATACCATCCCAACCAGCAGATTTATGTATGTTAAGATCTTTTAGGACTCTCGCCAACAGTAAGAGTGCGAAAAAAGATTGGTCCCATAGAATCACTAACTCGCTCAAGTACAGGCGGAGTCATAACACTCACTGGCAGCGTAGAATTGGCGGCGAACTGACTAGCAAAGAGATTAGCTTTCTCTAAAGAGCTGACAAAAGGAGTGTCATTAACAACAAGCGATGAAGAGGAAGAATTCCGTTATTTTTGGTCATGTAAAAATTTGGTCCGTCGAATATGGGCGTTGCATGCCTTCCTGGCTTGTTTGAACTTTTTCCGGCTTTCCTCAGTACGGTTGGCTTTATAGCAACGGAAACTTACCTCTTTGGCCCTAATAACCTCTTTACAGCTCACACCAAACCGTGCGTTTTCCTTGGGTCTGATACTTTTAACCCTGTTCGGTATAAAAGTTCTCATTCCCAGAATAATTAAACTTGTGATCATATCAGCGCTGGCGTCAACGTCACTATCGAGGAAGCATAGTGACCAGTTAAAGATCCTGAAGTAGTTATTGAGACCAAAAATACTCCATTACCAAGATCGGAATCTTTCGTACGTTTCACTCTCCCAAACCCGTTTGTTTACATTGTTGTATTTGTAATTTTGACAATTAGTCCATGAATAGATGTGAAAACAAACAACAAAAAAAACGATGCCGTGCGCTAGCGGCACTTTGCAAAGCAAAAACAAGATGGGGTGGTTAATATGTTTTTTTCAGGTTTTTCTTTTTACTTTTTTCGATGAAAAAGTCAGTTTTAAGCTTTAATTTTGCAGTCATTTTGTTGATAGCGAACCAATGTACATTTTTCTCTTGAAAAAAACATGTTCAACATCATTTTATTGTAATTAATTCACTAATTTAGAATAATCACTACGAAATTCTTTAAATTTCATAATTAACCTCGGATTATTGTATCAAAGTTGCGTTCGAAGAACCATCAAATTAAGGGTGCAAGCGCAATTTATTGATACTACTAAATTTTCGTTAATGAACGGCCCAAATATTTATTTTGCAATTAAAATCTGTATTAAATTAATTAATCGAAGTATGTAAATAGTTTTCTCCAGAATTTAAGTTTGGGACTATTTTTCAATTTCATTTTGATTAATAAATATTAAATTTAAAAAAAAAAGAGTTAAAAGCGAAAAATACCTTCTATCTATGCATAACATTCTTGATTGATGGAAGCGTACGTGTATTTGCTATCAAACAAAACTATATAACACATCAAAGGAACATCAATGTTTAAAAAAAAATAATCAGAAGGGTTATAGCGAACACGTTTAATAAATGCAAAGCGAATAAAATGCAAATTTTGACATTTATCACAAAATTAAAATGTCAAAAACCGTTCTGAATTCATTCACAACTCATTGAAAAGATCATGTATTCGACTTGAATGTTTATTCTTGACGTACAGAAGTTTTTTTTAGTAAATTCCCACAGTTTAACGCATAATATAATTTTCATTGGTTCCTTAAAAATATTTAATTACCAAAGTTCAAGTTTACTTATTATTGTTTGAAGGGAATGTTTAGTAAAAATGCTGCTTATAATGAAAAAAATAATGAGAATTAATGAATAAAATTAATTTGAAGTCAATGTCTTCTATTATTCCCGAGACATCGAAAACCAAACATCAATTTTTACCAATTTTCCGTACTTTGTTTTTGTATATTTTAATTTGTATGAAAAAAAACGGATTTTTATTTAAAAAAAATGTGTGTCGAATGTCGAAAACAATATTTTCTGTGAGAATAAATTAGTTTGAAGCCTATTTTTTAATTTTTCTAAAGATATTTGAGTTGAAAATAAATTGTTAACAAGTTTTAATAATGTTCTTTTTAGGTTTTTATTTTTTGTAAAAAATCTACCAATTCGATTTGTCTCAAAATTTTACTGAATATAGAAAAGAATATTCCTTACAAGATAAAATTAGTTTAAAGCCATAATCTAAATTTTTTGAAGATATTAAAATCGAAGACCAATTTTTACCAACTTTTAATAATTTTTGTTTAGGTTTTTATTTTTTTGTAAACAAAACTGTCAATTAAATTTTTCTCAAAATTTTACTGAATTTTGAAAACAATAAGAGCATTTCTTAAAGATAAAATTAGTTTGAAGCCATAAACTCAAATTTTTATAAAGATATTTGAGTCGAAAATCAATTTTTACCAACTTTGAGATATATCATTTAGAGGTTTAAAAAAAACAGAAAATTCGATTTTTCTCAAAATTTTACGAGATGTCAAAAACGGTATTAATCGTTCCACAAAATTATTTTGGAGATAAAATCATTTTGTATTCTTCTTACATATATTACGTTCTACTCTTTGGTATCACGTTGCAATATATTCAAAATCAAATGGGGTGGCGCAACAGTCCGTTGTGAACCAGGGCCTAGTGACTTACAACTCGCAACCATTCCTGTGTGCGAGTACTGTTGTCAGGAATGGAAGGGACCTACAATTTAAGGCCGAACCCGAACGGCTAGTTTGAGAAAGCACTTTTTCATGACAAGAAATACTCTTGAAGGATTTGTCAATTCCTCGCAAGAGACAGTATCCGCGAAAATTATTTTTTTAAATTAAGGTGGCACCGGCAGGGATTGAACCCAAGACCTCTTGCATGACAGTCCAACGCACTAACCATCATGCTACGGGTACTACAATATGCAATATAGTATATAAAATTTAATTAAACTCTTTTGCATTTTTTTTAGCCAAACTTTAGCCAAAATGTTCACCTTTTTTTAAACTAGCATTTTTAATATTATTGCATTTTAATAATTTCATTCCATTTGAGTGCTATGCACAGACAAAAACATCTTGTTTACTTCTTTAAGCGTTAAAATGATTGGTACTCAAGATATTTTAATAAACTTTTTTATAAAATTGAATCAGTGGCAGTAAAATGTTTGAGGAAAACAAACGAATGTTCTATTAAAATGGTGATACAGTCTAGTTATTAAATATTATAAAAAATCAAATATATATTAAAGCATACCTAATGTTTGACAATATGAAAAAAAATATATATATTTCATATCTTTATTTTATAAAATATAAAATAACATTGGAGTATAGAAATAGAGTTCCAAAAATTAAAGGAAATTCATAAAATACACAAAAATTGCAATGATTTTTCTTTAGCATTTTTGGTTATTATGCAGAATTATTCAAAAGACTTGCTTATGTCTGTTTTGTTGTTCTACAAAGTATTGAGTTACATTTTTAAGCATTTCTAATTATACTTAACCAGTTGCAGCTCATATTGCGTTCGCAAATAATTTAAGTAAACGAAATACAGTACTAATAAATCATTAAATATGTATTTGGTCAGTTTTATTTTAAATAATATACATTTACAACATTTATTTGGATTGAAATTAAAAAGCTATACAAATCTTCCAATTTAAGACCATGTCAGCACTTCAGATTCTGTTGGTTAGGATTGTTTAGTTTTTGAACGAGGCCATAAAACATTCAAAATAAAGCATTTAGATGTGCCTGCAGACTATAATGAAGCATTTTGATGGGCCGGAACACTAAATGTGAGAATGTGTTTGATTTTTGCATCATTTCACGCACACTTTCTCACATTTAATGTGTCCTTAGCTTGTAGGCAAACCGAAATGTCAGTCTGAGATTCCGATCTTGGTAATGGAGTATTTTTGATTGAGACCGTCCCAGTTGGCTTTCTCGTATTGCCAAACGGTTCTCTTAGGAGCTGTTTCTTTAACTGAACAGTTTTGACACAAGAAATTTGCTGATATAACACAATGGTCAGATGTGCCTAGAGGAGATAGATATAAAGAAATAGTGAACTTATCAAGTTGAGAGATAAGAAACAAGACAATATGTTAAAAAAATATCAGGAACGATTTGTATTAAATTTATTTCTGTTTTTCATTTTGTAAATTGAAACTGAATAAAATAAGAACCGAAGGAAAGGGGTTCGTTTGTAGAATCACGTTCAGCAGATGGCGCTATATTTGTTGACACTAACTTTTTGAAAAATAAGAAACAAATATTACACCTTATACAGTGGCTCACAGTTTGTTTGATACAGTGCTTTTGAATTCAAATATATATTAGAATTGCATAGAAGCAAAGAACGATACCAACAAATTTTCAACTGTACTTGAGAGAAAACGAAATGCACTTCAACAAAGAACTATAATTTATTTAAGAACATTGGTATTTAAAAACATATCAACCAAAAAACTAAAACAAAACATATTTAATCCACAAAGAAACTTCATTTAAAAATTACAAGTTTAGAGCTTCTTGTACCAGTTTAATATTTAGTATGATAACCCTTGGACTTTTTAACCGCTTGCAGTCTTTTGGGCACAGAATCTACTAACTTACGGATTTCTTCCGATGTTATTTTTCTAAGATTATTTTTTTCAGTTCGTTCTTGTTCGAAATCTTGTGTTTTCGAATATTGTTGTGGAATAATGCCCATAAGTTTTCGATGACATTAGAGTCAGGTGACTGTGTCGGTGGCGTAATCATGTGGGGGAAATTCCAAATCAGCCAGGTCTGAACAATTCCTGATTTGTGTTTCGGGTCGTTGTCCTGGTAAAAACGAAAATTCGAAGGAATTCGCATTTTTTTAGCACTTGGAACCAAATTTGTTTTCAAGATATCGAGGTACATATTTTTGTTCATAGTTCCCTGAATAAATTCTAAATTTCCGACACCAGCTGCAGACATACAAGCCCAAACCAAGACACTTCCTCCTCCATGCTTTTCTGTAGCTTTCAGGTTCTCCTTTTTGAGTTCAGTATTTGGCTTCCACAAGACATAGGACAACCCATCAGAGCCAAAAATGTTTAATTCGGACTCATCTGCAAAGATAACTGAATCCCAGACTGTTGTTTTTTTATCTCTTTTATTGAAATCATGCTCGCGAAGCACACGGCGGATAGTTTTAGCGCTACAAGATTTTCCCAATTCTTCATGAACTTCAGCAGCAAAAACAAATTTTGGGTTGGTTTTAATTTTTCCCACGACCGTTGATGGGCTAAGGTCAACACATTCGGCAATGTTGCGGATAGATTTTTCGCTTTTATAATGCTGAATAACCAATTCGCGGGCTTCAAAAGTTGTTCAACGAACCATTTTAATAAAAAGACTAAAATTGATACAACGTTTCAGAATATCAAACAAAAAATTGTGAAAAACTCTTTCAAATAACCATAGCATCAATAATAATAAGAAAACGAAAACCAATTTTGGGTAAATAAAAAGTGAAGGTAGGACAAGGTGTATCAATTAAGCTGTGAGGTGTTTTTTTGATCAGAAGCTACTTTTTGTAGTAAAAAGATTAAGTATGTAGAATATTTTAGTACCAATTTGAGTATGAATCTATAAGTCTACGTGAAATTTGTGTATGTGCTGTAATAAACTTTGGTAAATCATTGCTTTTCATTTTGTTCTAACAACTGTATCAAATAAGCTGTGAGCCACTGTATGTATTTCCATATAGTTAAACAACTAATTCCAGTCAGTTTAAGAAACAAAACTATATTTATACTTAGTTTAAGAATTATTTAAAAAAGATTACAATGATTGGCAATGAACTCAAAGATCAATTGTATGCTAAGCGACGTTAAAAACCAGACAACTTTAATTTTCTTATTGTTTCGTTAATACGAAACTTTATAAAATAAATTTTAAAACCTTAAATATTGAATTTACCCTTAAATTAAAATACATTTATATCAATTAAAAAATTGCACTATTGTGAACTGAACTGTATGAATTGTGAACTTTATTGGTATAAATTTCAAACTTCCCGCCCATCCGGCCATATTTTATTTAAAATTAAAAAGAAAATGGAAAAGAAAATGAAATAAAACCATTCCACACGATAGTTCCGCACACTCAACATGCATTTTCTTTAATCCGCATTTTGTAGCTTAAGTTTAAATTCTCTTTAATTTGTGAAATTATTTAACAGCTCAAGTAAGAGCTAATTTACAAAAAAGCTTGTACAATTTTCACTTATTTTTACCTTTTTTTATGGACTTATCAAAATACTTTTTTTCTTTTTATTCGGAAAGTCGCTCTAAAATTGTTTAGTACTTAACAAAGTTCTACCAATCCGTCCCAGACACAGGAAATGAGATGGCACAACGTGCAGCAACTACAAAGGTGTCACGTTGTTGAGTACCGCCTATACTCTCCTCTATCTTACAAAATCAAAATTGCTACTTACTCTTAAACTATCATCAGACAATATGAGAGTAGCTTCATCTCAGGCAAATCAACAACCCATCAGTTTTATATGCTTTGAAAGGCGATGGAAAAATGTAAAGAACTAATCATTCCAACTTACCATCTGTTTATATACTTTAAGGCAGCCTACGATAGACTAAAAGGTAGGCAATTTTAACTTGGCTTGTTATATTGATGGTGGTCAACCTACATAGTCGTCTCAATTTATTGGACTCTGGGGCATGTTGAAGTCTTGGTCTATGAAGAAGCAGACTCTCTAGCCTAAATGGAAACAACATCAGTCTTAGAGAAGGTAGAGCCCTACCATGTAAAAAAGAAGAAACAAGATTTAAAAAAAGTAGCCCTAAAAGATTCAAACTCTTGAAGAGCTTCTAAGTTCATAGCTGAGAACTACAACAAAAACGGTTTTCATTTCTCATTAGTTAAAGTAGGAATAATCTTAAATTAATAACACACTCTTCAATGGTCACTATAAGTAGAATAAACACCTTCACATCAAAGCCACATGAGCTTTCACATTAAACAAAAAAGGGCTTTTTTGCTATCTGATAACCACGATATCCGGTCTGTAGAGCGCGGCGTCTGATAGTTGATGTGTCAATGGGTAACCTAAGTTCTATTTTTGCTTCCCTGAATGATGTTGTGGGGTTTCTTCGCAAGAAGATGATGATTTGATGATTCTACAAATAGTAAGTAATGTTGTTTATTTCACTTTATCCATACATTAAATTGTTTCTTAATCAATACAATTTTTTCTAAAAACTTTCCTAGATTTATAATTATTTTTAAGGCATAAAATAAAATTAAGATACGTTTCAAATTCTAGTTGTTAAATTCATTTATGAGTTGTTGGCGATAATTCAATGCTATTTGTAAGTATTTGATGATGCAGTTCCAATCCTTTATTCCATTTAAGAAATCTATTATAGTGTTCATATCAAGTGAACCACTTCCTAATGTCTCTCGGCGAATACTTCTTAAAAATGGGCAAGTTCCCACAAAATGTGCAAGGGTCTCTTCTTCGTTTGAATTGCAGAGAGTACAGTGTGGATTTTCAGTTTCTGTCCTTCGTGTTCCATTAAGCATAATGAGCCGCGCTCTTCCTTTAAGTATCCAGCGAATTTTGGAAACATTCCAGTCATCCGAGACGTAAACTTCACCAGCAGTATAATCAAGCAAATGGTATGAGCTGTGTGTTCTCGTTTGTTGTGCTCTTTGCAGATACTCTAAGTGCTCGCGCTCGATTATTTTAACTGCTACGCCATCCACAACCAGCTTAAACAGAGTTTTGTTGGTCACGATCTCATCCAACTGTTCTACATCTTCCCGATTGAGTCTAGTTTCCCAACTCCTAAGCCAGAAAATCTTCTTTTCAATTATTAGCTTGGCTAAAAAATTTAGTAACCTGTTATTTGCGTAAGCACTGAGAACTCTACCCACATAGTACATATGACATCTCATCGTGAATTCAAAGACGGCAACTGGCATTCAAGGTTCAAGACATAGTTAGGCGTCTCACTTGGCAGACCCAGTACTTTTTTGTAGAAGTATCTTTGCATCTTTTCAACTTCATCATGTTGTAAGTCCCCCCATACTTGTGCTCCAAAACCGAGAAAAGCATTCGTAACCGCGTTGAAGATATCGATCTTAGAAATTAATTTGACATCTTTATTAGTGATAAACCTATTCCACGTTAAATTTAAGCTCTGTCTAGCTTGTTTAGATCGTCCTTTGAAGTGCTCCGTTAGCCTTATTCCGGAAGTTAGCCATATACCAAGGTACTTGTATTTGCTAACAACTTCAATGGTTGCTCCGTTGAGCTTCGAATTTTCTTGTTGGCTAAGTCTACCACCTCTCTTTCTAAATACCATTGCTTTCGATTTCTCCAGGTTTATAACAAGATTCCACCGTTGACAGTACTCTGCCGACTTATTTATCATGCCTTGTAGTATCTCTGGCTTATCATCTATTAGCACAATGTCATCCGCATACATTAGCAATCGAATTTGCATTCCATTCAGCGAAATACGCCCTCCTATGAACTCATGGATATCATTTATAATAGTGGACTCAGCAAGCACCCTTGTTGAACACCCATCATTGCTTCAAACCAGTCTGACAATTGTTCCCCATCCCATGCCGCAGCTGTTGCACAAATAGTTTTGGGAATGGAATATTTCTTTAAAATTTCGAAAAGAGAAATGGTTACTAGTTGCAAATGTTTTGCACAGCTGAAATCATTATTGTTTTTGTAAAAGCATTGCATTCGTAGCATTTGCCTGTGGATCAGTGCTTTAAGATTATGAACAGTAAGATGATACATAAACGGTGATTTTTTAAGAGCTTGAGAACTTTTTTTAAAAAAAAAACGCATAAAATTTGCAAAATCTCATCAATTCTTTATTTGAAACGTTAGATGTCCATGACATTTACTTTTTGAAGATAATTTCATTTAAATGTTGACCGCGGCTGCGTCTTAGGTGGTCCATTCGGAAAGTCCAATTTTGGGTAACTTTTTCGAGCATTTCGGCCGGAATATCCCGAATTTCTTCGGAAATGTTGTCTTCCAAAGCTGAAATAGTTGCTGGCTTATTTGTGTAGACTTTAGACTTGACGTAGCCCCACAAAAAATAGTCTAAAGGCGTCAAATCGCATGATCTTGGTGGCCAACTTACCGGTCCATTCCTTGAGATGAATTGTTCTCCGAAGTTTTCCCTCAAAATGGCCATAGAATCGCTAGCTGTGTGGCATGTAGCGCCATCTTGTTGAAACCACATGTCAACCAAGTTCAGTTCTTCCATTTTTGGCAACAAAAAGTTTGTTAGCATTGAACGATAGCGATCGCCATTCACCGTAACGTTGCGTCCAACAGCATCTTTGAAAAATACGGTCCAATGATTCCACCAGCGTACAAACCACACCAAACAGTGCATTTTTCGGGATGCATGGGCAGTTCTTGAACGGCTTCTGGTTGCTCTTCACTCCAAATGCGGCAATTTTGCTTATTTACGTAGCCATTCAACCAGAAATGAGCCTCATCGCTGAACAAAATTTGTCGATAAAAAAGCGGATTTTCTGCCAACTTTTCTAGGGCCCATTCACTGAAAATTCGACGTTGTGGCAGATCGTTCGGCTTCAGTTCTTGCACGAGCTGTATTTTATACGGTTTTACACCAAGATCTTTGCGCAAAATCTTCCATGTGGTCGAATAACACAAACCCCCAATTGCTGCGAACGGCGACGAATCGACATTTCACGGTCTTCAGCAACACTCTCAGAAACAGACGCAATATTCTCTTCTGTACGCACTGTACGCATTCGTGTGGTTGGTTTAATGTCCAATAAAGTAAACTGAGTGCGAAACTTGGTCACAATCGCATTAATTTTTTGCTCACTTGGTCGATTATGTAGACCATAAATCGGACGTAAAGCGCGAAACACATTTCGAACCGAACACTGATTTTGGTAATAAAATCCAATGATTTGCAAGCGTTGCTCGTTAGTAAGTCTATTTATGATGAAATGTCAAAGCATACTGAGCATCTTTCTCTTTGACACCATGTCTGAAATCCCGCGTGATCTGTCAAATACTAATGCATGAAAATCCTAACCTCAAAAAATCGAGACTACTTTTATATATACGAATGTTCGTTTTTTTTTGCTAGGTGGTGATAGTTGCTAATATTTTGTACAGTACTGTATATGTATGTAGGACATTATCAAATTGATATTTAGTTCCTCAAAGGATCTAATTCAAAGAACGTATTCTAGCAGGAAAAATCTAATCCAGTTCCTTAGCCAATCAAATTTTTTTATTTGGGCAAGTGCTTCAACAACCCACAAATTCAAAAGAGAACTCTCAAAATAATCCCGACTGTGAGCACCAGCGTCACATTCTAGTAACAAAAATCTATAATCAATTAACCAATTGTAATTGTACTCTTTCAATTCTTCTAAAAATTCACATCAGTTTACTCTTAGCCTAATTTCGGACGTACTGTTAAGATTCTTTCTTTAGCCGCAGTACACGAATATGGACTCCTATCTAACCAAATCACTCTTTCTCGAACTGTGTATAGTCAGTATAAGGGTATTTTAACCCCTTAAATATAGGCACAATATGAAAAATGACTTCAGGAATCTATGCTCTTTCATTGAATTTATTTGAACTCTTTAAATGTAAAAGGTTTGAAATTAAGGAGATTATATTGTCCTTATGAAATTAAGTCCAAAATAAGGGACCTTTGAGGAAAAACTCTTAGTTTTTCAGAAAGCCAAAAGATTTTAAAACTTGGCTCACATCAAAAGGATTCCAAACTTCAGCCGAACCCCCACTCATTTTTGATATGAGTATTTTGACCCTGAACCATATTATTTTCCTTTGCTATTGACCAACTTGTAACAGTATATCCAAAGAAATGGAACTTTAAGCCTTTTCTTTTCTTATGCACTTAATACCTATGGCATGTTCCATTCCTTTCGCCAGGTACCAACTTCAAGTTATTGCGTTACTAATTTAAATTAACCGTTTGGTTTCAAAAAGAAAACTATACCAGTTGATGAAGCATGAAAATAATAACGTTACTTTTTAATAAGTTTTATGCGCGTACAATTTAATCGCTTTCAGAAATAAAAATTGTTCTAAAGTTAACTTTTTTTATTTATTTTTTACTCTTGCCACATTAAACGTCAACGATGTTACGAGAATAAAAATCAACCCACTAATCATAAACTTGAGCTTTAATGAAAGTAATAAACAACTTTATTTACTCACTTAACAAAAACAACAACAACAACAACGATAGCAAAATTCTTCTTCCATACAAAACTTATGTAATCAAAAAGGAAGCTATTTACCTGAATAAACTTATTCAAGAAACATAAATTACATTGCCTTAGGCAAATAGGTCATGTTATACCAACGGAATGGAATAGATGTCAATGCTCCATCTACATTTAAAAATTATAACCAACCACACCCTTGTAATAGGGTTGAGGTCTATATGACGAGAGTCGTGCAAGGAAAAAAAGAATGCACCAACCAGAGCCGAGCCAACGTAAACAAAAATAATACCTTATGTAGATTGTACGTATGACTAAGCAAACGTTCTAAATTGAGTTCAGCTCAGTTCATTTTGTACAAGCTTGAATAATAAAAGGATTCATAAAGATAAAAGCAATCTATATTCCGTTCTTTTGTCTCGCTATCTTTTTGAAACAATATAAAAATATAAAATATCAAAAAAACAAAACCAAAACCAAAGAACAAAAGCTCTGGGAATAGTGTTGACCTTTCTAAATAAATTTGATTTAATGTAGGACCACACCCGTGCCGTCTGTCTGCCTTCTGTCTACCCTCCTTCTTCACCGATTCCACCCCCTTTAACCACCTTCATCCTCCTGAAGTTATATCATTAATCAAAACAATCAGATAATAAATTTTTGAAAAATGTCACTTACACTTTCCTTCTCCTTAGAGTTTACATTATTTACACCAACAGCACATGTTCCCTTTTTTGAAATTACAAAAATAAGGGTTTCATTTCGTTTGGAGTAGTGGCAAGAGCTGGAAGAGTTGGTGGACATATTGGATACAACGTCTGACAACCGGCGACACATAAGTTCCACCTTCCACACACCCCATTCATGACATGCAATTACGTCATCCCTGCAATGCTTCAATTTGTTTTTCTCTGTAGGGTTTTTTTTTAGTTGTTTTTGTTATGGGTTCGAAGTTCGTACCGTAGCTGTAGCTGTAGCTGAAGTTCTGTAGACATAGATATACACATGTAGACATAAAGAAACATAACGAAAAATGAGAAAATGTAAATAAAGACGACAATGAAACGAGGAATAAGTAAAAGAACAAAAGGATTCCAATTGAAACCACCCAACCAACCAACCAGCAGTAGGGAATTATTACTCTCTTATGAGAATATGAGGAGAATCAACTTATTGCACATTCCGCAAGGATAAGCAATTAATAAAACCCAGGACTCTCAACTAGGAGAATTAAAAAGAACAAAGAAAAAAGCTGTTACAAAAAAACACAAAAAAAACTAAAAAAGAAGAAACATCCGTTAGAAAAATAGACAGACAACGAGAGCGATTACAAGACTTTATAGACTAACTAGTTAAAACTGATACAATTCGTACTCATACGACGACGTATACTCTACCCTACCCTACACGACATAACCAAAAGAACACTCATCTCATCTTTCATCAACATGCTAGGTATGAACATAATGGAACAGTTGTTGTTGTTATTGTCATCTTCGTCGCGTCAGTCAATGTTGGCAAATCGAATTGGCAAAGAAGGCGATCAGATGAACATCGTAATCATCTTCTCATAATCAACTTGCTCGTAGAAGTCGTCAGCTTCGTCATTTGTTAGAGTACCGCTTCAAGCGCCTCGACTAGTGGACTGGACTGGACTTGGACTGGCCTGGCCACTTGAACAATTCTCTCTTAGAAGTAAGCCCCTCACACTCTTGGCCTTCAATGGAACAACAACAACTATGCACATGTACGTAGTACAATAAGCAACACGATACATCAACGAGTTTAAAGCACTTTCAGTTTAAGGAAAAAAAAAGTAAAGTGCCGTCCGTCTACGCCATCGAATAAGTGAAGAATACCAGCCATCCCATCCTACAGTGAGTGTGCTGGATAAACAAGTGAAGGAGGATGCAGAGCTGGAATATGATATCCTATCGAATATATTGTTTATTTTTTTTCTTTTGTTTCTAGTTTCTAGAGATAGGTACTTTCTTTCGACTAATAAACAACAAGTTCATATATATTTTCTTTCAGTGCAAATATAAAGTTGATTAAGGTGTGTCTATTAAGGGGCGTAGTAGTAGGTTCGAGAACTAAGATTGAAAGAACTTAGTCCTCTGTGCATATCAAAGGCTTCATTTAGTATGAGTCAGCTCAATGCGAATAAACTTGTCACTTTATATTATTCTGTTTACTTTAAAGTATTCTTTAGCAAAAAGCCATGAACTAAATTATTGGAAATTTAATGGATTAGTTTTTATATTTTTGAAAATTTTCAAAGAAATGCCAAAAGTAGTAAACCGATAAGATTAATAAGTTGGAATATAATGCAAGGTAAATTGTAAAACTTCATTAAAGGATTTTTCAGAGACCGATATTCCAATACTTCGTGTTCATAAAACTTTATGCCTAAACCATATCCAATAATTACAATACAATATAGGGAATTTTAAAAATTAAATAATTGGCCACTTATCTGGTGAACACCTAAAATGCCGCTGTCCATGAGTGGTACTTGCACCAATCAAACTAATCAGCTTTTAGTAACTTAAATGGATTTGATAGGATTCCTCCGCCGACGGTGAGGGCATGCGAAATAGCAGATCTGGTAGTTGGTGATTGCCTTAAACTTGGTTTAGGCCACCAATGCAACTTTCTTGCCATGTCGAAGTTCTTGCTTTACCTCCTAGTGGTGGCCCCCCCCGATGTTGATGGTTGGGATCGGGCAAATAAAAGTCACCGACACGTAACACTGTCCTCGAGAAGCTGGAGTTGGGTTACTCCTTACAAAAAAGGCAATCAGAAGACTAATTCCCTTGGCGAAACGCTTATCAAAGCCATGTTTTATAGTAGAGTACGACCAGTCACCATTATACAGTGTTACGCACCGACGCGACTGAGTTCGCATCTGATGAAGAGAAAGAATGCTTTAACAGTCAACTAGGATCCGCCTACAACAACACTCCACGAGGAGATATTATTTTAGTTATGGGAGACCTCAATGCTTTAGAAGCAGTCTCTTGGATGTCCGAAACAGAAGAGTCGCCGACATGAGACTTGCCCGGGAACACCACTTAATGATAGCTACCCTGATGTTGCGTACAGCTATAGTTCGAAGATCCGACGGAATAATACTAGCTCCCAAATCCAACATCGCCAGACTAAAGATTCGGAAAAGACTCAATCTCTTAAAGCTAATATAATCCAAAAATTTACTGACACCAAGGTCTTGGAAAATTGGAGTGACAGAATACGCTGCTGCGAAGTCAGCCGAGGCAGCAGGTGAATGCCGTTTGGTTCCATAAATAATGGGAATGTTTGCTCTTACTAATAAGACGAAATTAAATTTTGTTCATTTAATCTGAACTAGAACCCGCTGCATTAATCACATTAATACCTTGCGGATTGTTTTCGAATAGTTCGTCCAATATCGATCACCACTTCACCTGCTGCTCATAACAGCATCAACAGGGTATCGCTGATAAGCTCATCTCTTTTAATTAAAGCGACTTATGATGGGTCTTAATGTCACGTCTTTCACGGGGGTAGACTGTCAGAGGAGTTTTAAGTCCAAAGTGAAGTCAAACAGGGCAGACACCAGTGGTTTGCTACGGGCTTGTTAGGAAACGGATTAATAAAATGTAATCTAATATCTAGATTACGCAAACGATGTATGCCTGCTACCTTATAGGATAATAGATCTCCATCAAATAGCAAAAAGGCAGAAGAGAGAATCAAACATGCTTCTAGCAAACACTAAGATGTTCAGCCTCGTTATCAGGAAACTGCAGACTTTCAATAAAAGGATCCTATGAAATATCGTACGGATTTTCGGGCCCATTCAAATATCCAATGAAAAACTATTAGGGTTACGGCTCAGGAAGCCATGAACATATTTTTCCTTACATATCGATCAACGACTAAAGTAGTTTTAATATTTGCTGGTTGATTATGGACAAGTAAACTTCTACATACTGTGTCTTTATCAACAACTGCTTAAAAGGCTGAAATAATGGCTGGAAGGGGCTAAAGAAGCCATGTGGCTAAAATGCTCTTTAGAATAACTTACAGAACAGAGTCGGAAAGTGGCTTTGGCAAAATAAGGGTAGCAAAATTATTTGGTATGCGCTTACTATACAAAAAAAAAGCAGAACAACAAAAGAAAGAAAAGAATGTCCTTTTGGCCTTAAGCTAGGAGCCTTAAGGGTAAAAGCATAGATTAAAACTCATAATACTTTAATAAACAACCCTTAGAGAACCAGGTCCTATTGAGAGTAATATCAGGGATGAAAAAGAACTACAGTTTTTATGTCGAATACGAACGCTAACTCAGAAAAAAAGAGAAAACACTTTTTCATTATATAAATTACTCTTGGAGAATTCGTTAATTCCTAACAAGGTACCCGTAAAAAAGTTGGCATAAGCAAGGATTGATTCCAAGATCTTTCAAACGACAGTCATATGCACTATCACACCAAGGGTACAAATCCATAATACTTTTTTGCTTTAAAAATAGTTATTTTATAGGTCTCTTCGGAAAAACTCTTATTTCGTAGGAATTGTCCAGTTTATATTTCTAAGATTTCTGAGAGTCTTTTCTGACGGATTGACATGAAATATAAACAAAATTTTTGAATTGTGCGATTGATACTCGTATGTATTTCTTGAGAAATAAAATCATACAAACTCTGTTCTCAGATTGCTCAAAGCTAAAGTGAGAAATTTGTTTGTTTATATTTTTAAGAATACAGAAAATCCATGGATCGCAGAAATATAAACTGGCCAAATTAACAATAAGTACGCCAGAGAAAAAATTAATTCCATCAAATATTTGACTATTACAATAACTAAACTTGACGGTAAGATTAACTAAAATGGAAGTCAATTTGTTTTTTTTTTTTTTAATTGATACTTGGGTCTTTACAAATAAATAATAAACAAATAAATTCATTTACAAGGTTGAAGATAGGGATGGGGTATGTTCTAGGAAAAGTTGCACCTATTCGAGATACGATTAGAGCAATGAACACGGCATAGATGTCCGCCGGCCGTATGGATGTACATATCTACATAGTTTTGAAGATGAAAAGCAGTAGGTCAAACAATCACAAATAATATAAAATAGTACGTTCCTTAAAATACCTTAGATCAATAGGAGCAGCCGATAATAACCTAGAGCTAAATAGAATATGCTTACCCTAACTAGATTGATTGATTAGGGAGATATGATATCCTTAGCTTAAAGATTTGTTTGCACTCTCAATTGTAGTATGATTAAAATGTAAACACCTTTTTTTCATTCTCAAAATTGAAGGTTTAAGAAATTATTACAAAATAATTATTGGTTTGGAAAATATTTGAAAATATTAAAAAAAAAAAACTATTGGTTTTTTGTGGGATCCAATCACAAAGTATAGCTGTTTCAAATATATTAGGTATGGATTGGTTTACTCCATCTATGTTATTGTTCTTCGTCAACAAATACACTACGGGCCCTATTATGACTCGCGAGTCGCAAGAAAAATTTAATAAATGTGAGTATTTGGCATTACAGTTTGCGAATCGCCTAAAATGTCAAAAAATAGCGAATTGAAATCTCGCTCTATTACCAATAGCGAAAGTTCGCTTTTATCTGTCAGAATCTGTCGAACTGTAATTCTTCGTGACTTGAAGAAATTTACTGTTAAATTTGAAATCGGTGGTTGTTTGTTTGTTTTATTTTGTTTTGAGAATAATTTTGGAAAATAAAGTAAAATGAGTGGCACTGGAAGTGGAAAAACGTAATGAATGCTTAACAATTGCAAAAATAATAAAGAATTTTATTTTTATACCTAGCATAAAAAGAACCAACACCAACCAATTTTCAAAACTGGTTGAAATTATGGAGGCAAACCCCGAAATTGCGAAAGGTATAGGATCTTTCGAATCTTCAAAAAAAAAACCAAGCAGAATATTGGGATAGGTTTGCCATTGATCTCAACTCCCTAGGGCCTCCTTTACGCGAGGGGAAAGAGTGGCATAAGGTATGTTAACAAAAAAAAAATCAGAAAAGCATTTAATAATATTTTTCATAAATGTAGTTTTGGCTTGACTACAAACTAAAATTAAAAAAGAAAATCGCAGACAACAAGAAGGATGTAGTTGCAACTGGTGGAGGACCTTATGGGCAGCTTTCTCTATCTCCTTTGGAGCACGCAGTGGACGATCTACTCACCCTTCAAAAGGCTGTGAATCCTTCAGGAAATACGTTTGGAATACGTGCTCTTGGAACTGAAGTATTTCAACATCTTGAAGAATCAGAAGTAGGACGTCTACTAAACTTCTTCGTAATCTATACACCAATACTTTCTCCGCTCTTTCGTTTTCATCTTCATCTTCAAAAAATAAATCAACACTGCTTATCATATTTTGTTTTATTTATTTTGCTTTTTTCCAAATTGTAAACAATATTTCATCAACAATAACTTTCAGTATTTCACGTTTCACTGAGTCATGACGTTACATATTTCACTTTTTAAATTTGGTTGTATTGTTTTCAAAAGCGAACGTCGAAATTTGCCTTTTATAATACCACGACTTAGGCAATTCGCCAAATCGTTCGGCTCACGAGTCATAATAGGGCCCTACATAAAGTTCAAAACACTTTTAACAAGCCCTAAAAGACTTCATGATCGGGTTGGGTTAGGTTAAGGTAGTAGGCTAGTTTAATGACCAATTGTGATACCACATAAACTTGAGGCTTTTTTTAAGCTCAATTAAACAATGAAACCAGTTCGAGTCCTTTACGAAACGTAAAAGACTGATTATGTTGATGTATTCCACTTGAGGTTTGCCTTCTTCATAACTTCTTTCATTAGCAATAGTTTATTTGTAACGATGCCAGCATTAACCAAATGTTCTAGAATGGGTTATACTGTACCACTTCTGGCGAGTTTATTAGCCTTACAATTTCTTGGAGTGTCTCTATCACCCTGCACACCCAGCAAAGGTGAATTTTAAACTGTTGTGCCATCTCCATTAGAGCTGAATCGACAGTTATGAACTGTAATAGAGTTTGTAAAGACAGAGTCCAGAGATTTAACTATTTGAAAAAATACAGATGTTGATATCAGTTTTTCTTTGAGCCAGGGCAAAACTTCTTTTATCGCCTAAATGATAGACTTAATTTCAGCCGTTCAAAGTACACTCCTTCATTTGTTTTTGATCCATCTGTATAAAAGTGTATTGACTCGTCGTCCAGGAATGCCTTATTCTCCCAGAAAGGTCTGGAAGGTATAGAAATCTGAAAGTTTCTGTCGAATTGCAGTTGGGGATGGTGTGAATTGAGTCTAAATACTTAAGAATTACGGAGTTATTAAAGCTTGCAGCCATTTATTTTGCTAACCCCCAATTTCACAGTGAAGGTTTAAACTACAGTTCAGCTGTACCTTAAACTGAGTTCAATTTTTTTAGTGTAACTAATCCGGTTTCACAGTGAAATCTGAACTTCGGCTAAGTAGAAACTTCGTTCAATTAGATTTTATGATAAGTAGCTGTGACGTAATGTGTCCGGATCGTCACTTTTATGAAGTTTTTCAACTGTCTTCCCTTGTCTTCTCTTTGTCCCTCTGAGCTAAAGAACTCAAGAAAAACAACAAATATTTTGTTTTGTTTACGAACTCGAGAAACTGGGGAAAGTATATCAAGAGGTGTTAGGAAGATTAGCCGCAGATGAGGTCGTGCTTAGTGATCCGCTTTTACATAGGCAAGCTGAACGTTGGACTTAATTGAGTTTGTCGCGGTATCTCTTGAAGACCAGGCGGGAGTTTGGCGTCAAAGCCTGTTGCCGTATCTCCTTCGGCCAACACAGAGAAGGGAGTAGTGGCAATCCAAGGACTCTCCTCTGCTGTTTGTAGCAACGAGAGTGGTAAGGTAGCACTAATTCCAGTAGTGGCAGGTTGTGAAAAATGGCCCTACCACTACTAATGAGAGTACATCCAGAAATGGAAAGGGAAAACTCTCAAAATGCCTATATAGACGAAGGCGGCAAGCTACGAAAATACTAAAGGCCTCTGGTGTAGCATTGGGGGCTAAAAGGACACCGCAGAAAACCGCTCGCGTCGAATGGGATAACAATGTTCTTGCTGCAGCAAGAACCAATTAAGACTTTACGTCTAAACGCGAAAGGTCTCTTGAAGGGGCCATACCGACACCAAAATGGCCTCGTGTGCACAACACCAGCACTCCCCTCAATCCCATCAGGAAACGAGACAATTTCAGTGACGGCAAGAAGGTCAAAGTAGTGGTTGTGGTCATTGACAGGAGCGATGATGATGGCACAATATCGGCTGATCGTTGGCAATTGGTCAAAGCTAAGCTCTCGGGTGACTTTTTAAGCAATTTGAGAGAGCTTCCAGGACCACTTCCTTCCATAAGCGGTGGGCATCAGGGTCAAGTCAAACTCATGGTTTGTTGCGACCAGAGGTCTTGTGACTTATACAAGCTCGCTGTCAATCGGTTAGGTGAAGTTTGACCAGATGAGAAGCTCGAGGTTGTCGCTAAGGACCACATTCCTAGCAGACCTAGAGCCCGCATTTGGATTCCAATCGAACCTCCTGGTATCGAGGACATTTTCGAGATGGTCAAAGTTTGTAACCCATCCCTTCCGAAGAATACCTGGAAGATAGCCAAGCTAGAGGAAGTGAAGGGTCTTTATAGTAGTGCCAGTGTGTTACACAATAAAGAATCCTTGGCTCCTCTAGCCTTGACCAATGGCTTCATAAACTATGGCTTCGAATCCATTAAAATTCAAATTTATAAAAAAGATGAAGTTAACGCGGATAGCAGGACTCCTACAACAACCGAAGGTGAACTCGCGGTTGGTGGGCCTGGGACGTTGTCTTCTCTCCTAACAGAGGGTGACGATGCACACTTGCCGTCTCCAATCGCGAGAATGGCGACTGAGGACGACCTTAACATGATTCTTCTGAGCGAAGACGAACTCTTGGGTTCATCCTCAGACTCAAAGGATCAGAGCGAAACCCTGGTGGAGGTTGATCTGCCTAATTGAAGCCAAAATGCTGCAGTTAGTACAGATTAATCTCCAACACTCCATAAAGGCCTCGGGCTCACTTCTTCTCCGCCTGGAAAGAAACGCGGAAGACATTGTCCTGATCCAAGAGCCATGGATTGTGGGATCTGTTGTTCTAGGACTCAGGACTCCTGGGTACTACATACTGTGTGTGACACATAAAAGTAAACCTAGAACTTGCATAGGTACTAGTGAAACGTAGCATTAATGTATTTTCACTCCATCATTTCAGTGACAAAGATAAGACCGTAGCTAGGCTGGAAACAACCAAAGGAAGTTTCGGGCTAGTGTCAGTGTATCTTGGCCCTCTCCCTGGAAAAACCTTCGAGATAATCGTCGCTGAAGGGGATAGGCAAACGATCCGCCCAATTATTGGGAGCGATGTTAACGCTCATCACACGGTATGGAGAAGTACGAATATCAACGACAGAGGTGAGTCTCTTTTTGATTATATTCTTGGTACTAACCTCTTAGTAAGTAATGTTGGAAACACACCCTGCCACCACACCGAACAGCCCAAAGAACCTATAAGATTTTTTTGAAGAAAGGGTTAGAGAAGATACAAATTTACTAGCTCCCTCTTCTTCACTTCATTATTTCTACTATGCTAACAGTTTTCTCAAGCAGCTTCACCCATAGGTTCGAGAATATGTTAATTTCTTGTGTGCACTTCAAAAATCAAGGCTCGTGTATCAAAGCTTATGTCAAACAAAGCAAATTAAAACAAAAAACACTCTTTAAAAATCTGAATACCTAATGTTCATGTTAAAAACGACATGACACTAGCGTAAGTTCCAATACTGAAAACAAAAAAAAATAGGAGCCACATGTTATACAATAAACTTTGCGCCATCAAGTCGAAGTCATTTTCATTCTTCCCGTCTCCCGTCTCCAGTCCAGACAATCTTTTGACAACACACAGAAAAAACATCAACAAAAAAAAAAACAACAACAAAACCAACAACTAGTTATAGATACTTCTATTACCACTTGCTTTAGCTTTGATGATGATGATGCATAAGTCTGCTGCTGCTGCCGAACCGAACCGAACACTGGGCGTGGGCCAATCCGATAAAAAAATAATAAAACAAGAAATTGAAAGGGAACAAAAAAACAAAAACAAAAACGAGCCGAAAGAAAAATAACTGCTGGGCCTGGGCCTGCACCTTGCCGTTGCCGTTGCCTTGCAAGCGGCAGTTGTCTTGTCGGTCTAAAATGATAGTCAGGCAGCCAAAAACACTACAAACATAAAAACAACAACACTCGTTAATATCCTCCTCGCGGAGCTTGCAGTATTTTCCAAATATGTATGTTAGAATGTTGGAGAAAGAAGGGGGTTGGTGGGTTGTGTCGAGGTTCTCATTTTCATTGTTGTCGTTGAAGGCTTTTAATTATTTTTATATGTCATTAGCTTGTTAACACTGGCAATTAATCGGAGAAGGTGATAGTTGGCTTGGGGAGTCAAGCCTTCCTTCCCTCCTTTGCCTTCCATCCTAATTGAATTAAAACAATTCAATTTGTCAACAAATTTAAGTAAGGAGAAAATATTTTCTTTTTACTTTGGTTTTCAATTTGAAAAATCAGGAAAAAACTGCCTTGAGCAAGAAACGGAGATGAGAAGAAAAGTACAACTCCATCGTCATCATCATCGTCATAGCCATCGCCACTGCAAACGACACACGATGAAGTTGGAGATGGAGCTGGAACTAAAGACGGAACCGGAGACGGAGACAGACGACGACGACGACAAGAACGCTGAGTTAGTGGTGTAGTTGCGAAACGAAACACTATTTCTTTAGCTGAGATTGGTTGGCTCCATGGTGTGTCTGTGTCTCGTGTGTAAATGGCAAGTTATAAATACCAAATACCAAATCTGGAAAACAGGAACCCAACCGCAGAACCAGCACCAGCAGCCAGTTGGTTGGAAAGATGCAAGTTGCATTGCACTCCCACTGCACCACACTGCAGCTGCTGCTTCCCGTTCCCTGCCTGGGAGCGAGCAAATTCTCAAAAAGTTCGCAGTTTTAAATGAGAATTTTTACATATTTCTTTATGTTGTTGTTTACTTAAAATCAAAAAACGAGTATAAGATTTTATTTCTAAAAACAAACTTACCGCTCCACATTCAGCAGCTGGCGAATTCTCAACGATGTCATAGATTACATGTGGCGGTCCTGTGGTGCCTAAAAGTGAAAAACCGAATCCAGAGTTTTCGCTGCGCTTCAAAACCACCATTAATTCTTCAGCCATGTTGATGGTGATGGGCAATGGCTGGAGGAGGCGTTAATTAATGTGTGTTTTCTTTTCTTTTCTTTGCTTTTATTTAATTTAATTAAATTTAAATTTTTATATTAATTCCACTATGAACTTGTTTAAAATTAAAACACTTCGACAACGAGAACAAGAACGACGACGACGACAATGACGATGATGATGACGGACGATGGAAACGAAGACAGACTCACGGAGGAGCCACGAAAGATTTTTTTTATTTTTTCTTTTTGAAACAATCACTAGAGATTCTTGGGGAGGAGTAACGAGTAAGTATAAAGTAGAGAAGTAGGTTTTGTGAAGCGAAGCAAAGCGGGGCGGAAATGGTTCGAGAGACGGGGTTTTCGTTTAATTACTGTGGAAATGGAAATATATTTTATTTCTTTCGCGTTTTCGGTTGTTTTATTTTTGTTGTTTGTTTCCTTCAATTTCAATTAACTAAACTCTATGAAACAACTTATTTTTTAAAACAAATTTTAAACATCGATCGAGTTTTGCTGATGATGATTTGCATTTGCTTTTGCTTTAATGCTTTTACACTTTAGCTTTTAGCTAGCTAGCTGGCTGGCTGTCGTTGAAGTTGAAGTCGAGTCGCTGCGGTATTCGTATTCGTTTCGGGTTTTTTTTCTTTGTGGTTCTTTTTCGTTGGTTTTTCTTTTTCAAGTGTTGTTCTTTTTTTTTGTTTTTTTTTTATTATTAAAGTTCTCAAGGTGACTGTTTGGTGTCGCTGGAAATGCATAGATAGAGAGAAAATGGCTGGAGTGGAAAAGTGATACCAAGTGTAACATACAATTATTCCTTATTGGACCATATTCACACTACTCATTTTTACCGTACAGTCTATTTATTTATTTATTTATTTAATCCGTTAATTATCTAACGTTAATATAAACTTATAGCTATTTACATAATTTTTAATTTAAAATTTTAATTAATATAGAAATAAATAAATACTATAACAAATTAAAAAATCTTTCTTTAAATTGTTTACTTTTAACATTGTCATTAACAGATGAAATTAAATTATAAAATTAATTGAAGACTGAAATCAATTGATTTAAAGGGCTATTTATACCATAGTTAGTTCTGCTAAAGATCGGACATAAAGGTATCTGGTATCAAATCTACAACTGGAAATGATGAAGAGGCTTATTATTTTAAATAAATGCAAAATACGCTCAATATTCCTTTAAGCTTGCCATGCAGGACGGTGTATTTTTATGCATGACAGAGACGAAGCCCCTTTGATGTTCAAATATTGATCAACACACATTATACTTTATTGAACAATAATATAATTACAAAATTCAATAAATATTTATCAGAGAATTATATAACAGGGCCCGTTCGTTTGGAGAAAACTTAAGTTAAATATGTTTATTAGGTCTTGTAATAATTTCGTTCACAAATTTTATATTACTTGGTAATATATCAGTTAAAAGTTCATTGAGAGATTTGTTTGCTATGGATAAGGATGTTGAGTTGATATGCGGACATTGAAGGATAGATATGGGAAGTGTTCAAAGTTGAGCACTTTTTTTATATTATACCCGCACTCAAGGGGATATGAATACCCTTATCATGATTAATCACAGTGCGAGCAATTAAGAAGGGAGGATAGGATTAGAAATTTTGAATGTCTGCACATTGTGATGAGTGGGAAACGTTGAGTCTGGTAAAGTATTCCACATTCGTGTGGTGCGACTGAAGAAAGAATCTCTGTATTTTACAGTACGTCCGAAATTGGGCTCAAGGGTAAACTGATGAGCATTTCTAGAGGAACGGGTATTACGGTTGAATTATTTGAGGGAAGGAATGCAACTGGCTATTTCATTAGAGCATTGTTTATGAAAGTAGCGATAAAATAATGACAGGCATGAAACCTTACGACGGTGCTCGAGAGATACAAAAGTTTCAGTTGGACAATGGTCACCTATCATCTGTAGAGCTCTTTTTTGAATTCTGTCTAGGAGACTCAAGTAGGTTATAGGAGCACCTGCCCAGATATGGGAATTGTACTCGAGTTTCGGACGAACATATGCTTTATAGATTATAGCCAGATCAGGAGGAGTAAAAAACTTCTTGCACCTTCGAAGAAAACCTAAACACTTACCCTATTTTTGGCGATGTCAAATGCATATCATGCACTTTGAATTTGTTCGGTTAGTTTTATCATCCAAATTTAAATTCCAAAAGAACTAAAGCCTCTTGACTATTTCAAGCGTCATCAATGGTCAAAATGGTGGCAAGAAATGGCAACAGTGAATGATCAATTTTCAAGAAATAACAATAATTTGTTAAATAATTTGTGTTTTATTCAAAATCAACATCGGAACTTAAAATGTATCCACGCTTCACAATATAAAAATATTTTATTTCTATAAATAGGACATTTTAATATGTGGTTCAACTCTTAGAAAAATTTAGTAAGCGGGTGAACTAAAGTTGTAATGAAGGCTTTTATTGTTGTAGCTGCTCCTGGTAGATAAAAATGTGATTAAAAAACTATTTATATGTACATATGTATATTCCATCCCTCGTCCTTTATATGATACTCTGTTTTTGTATGAATTTATGCTCCTAAGTGCTCGTAAGCTCGTCCCTGTGTTGATAGTTATTAGCCTGTAGAAAAAAACTTAAGGCTATAGAAGGTAAAGAAGAAGAACAAATGCTACTTAGCTTTGGCCTCGGGGATTCCTGCAACTCCTAGGTTGGGGCATTTGGGTTAATTTCTTTTCCTTCTTTCTTTACTGTTGATGTTTTGGTCCGCACTCGTTCTCGTTTTTATCCTTTTTTTGGTTAAGTTGAATTAAAATAATCACCCGGAGGCATTTGCATACGAAAAAAAATCGAAACAAAATTGCTATCTGACGTCTGTCATTGCTGGTTGACAAGTAAGCGACGGTCCGAACCCAAACTATGTCTAATGCTAACTTAAAGAGGGAGTAACTCGCTCTATCTTAATACACAGCCGACGTCGGTAACAGGAATCGTAGGTATATACAAAATTAGAAGCCGTTGAACCCAACAGCAGACGGTAATTAATTTGCAAAAGATGGATATGAATATGTATCGGATGACGTGATGGATTAAGTATAGGATGAGGCGATGTACACTCGGTCCGTACAGTAGTGCCTCGGATGACTGTCACCAACTCAACGAGCAATAGTGAATGGCGATCAGTTCGGAGACATCGCCGTGGAAATACGGCTAAGTAAAAAAAAAGGGAATTCGTGTTAACATAAAGTAATTAATAAAAAGGAAGTTACATTTCAAAATTTAACTGTTAAATATTATTGATATTATTGTGTTAAGGAACTGTAAACTGCGCGGGTGAGTTTTCTCGCTATTAATTGTAAAATCATTTAGAAAAGTGTTTTTTTCCTTATCAAAAAAGGTTGAATTGTTTGAGGGAAGGAATAGAAGCGGGGAAAACAATTTCAACCGCGGGATATACCCAGAAAGCAGAATGAAGGAATTCCGGAAAAAAGGCTGTAAAATTACCCGGGATACCAAGTACCAAATATATGGACCCTGTGCAATGTGCAGGACACCGCTGATCGACTGGTATATACATACATATTAAATACACTCCCTTAGTAACTAGGATTTGTCGCCCTAAATTTTTTTTTGCTTTTTTGGTTTTACGAGTAAATTATTATTTCGTTTCAATCGTATTATTTATTTCTTGTATATATAAAGTTCTTTATTTAAATTTTCCTTACCTTATTGTTTTTTTATTACATTTAATAATTTAAAATTGTTCGTTATTTTTTTTTGTTATTCACCTTTACATATGTATATTTAATTATTTAATTTCTATTGCGTATTTTTTTTTGTAATTTTATTTTGTTTTTTTCGTACGTTTTGATCAGGGAAGAAGTCGCCGACGTCGCCAGTGCGAGGAGGGGTTCCTCTTACGCCCCTCGCGACGCAATACTTTGCATCCCCCCTTTTTATCCACCCAGAACGAGCTCTTTGTAGGCAGGAAATTAGGATCCGATTAGAACAAAAAAAAAACTCGTATTGGAAACGATTGTGATACGGGACGCAGGAGAAGCAAAGACTCGCCACGTGGCTCTGGCGATTAAAGCTCCCGTTGTTGTTGTTTTTTTTTGTGTCGAAGAAGTTTCAAATTTAGTGGGAATGTAATTCCACGGCAGTGAACTTTCCTGATTCCGCTTTTGGGGAATCCGAAAACCAGGCCAAGTGGATTCCAGGAAGGGTGGGCGCAAAGGCCACGCCGTGACGTGCTGCCGAGAAAAGTGAATGATGTGGTGGTAGTGCACACCTAGTTTCACAATATCCGGCATGATTTATGTTTTTGTGAAGAGGTGAGTTCTGGTTACGGTAGCACGACCCCCCAAAATCCGACAAGCTCAGCTATGCACCGAAAGCATGCCGCAGCTACCGTAACGGACATTCCTTCCCCGGCCCAATCCCTATCCTAGTTCCCATCCTAGATTTACCTCCCTCTCCCGAACCTATCCTGCCCATTCTTCCCCATTTGCCTCACGACAGCTGACCCAAACCTCGCTATGAAATGGCACACTACATCCATAACAATGGCTCCCGATAACTTCTCCTCTTTCTTCCACCCTACATCGATACATTTATAATAATGAAACGTTGAGCTGAGTGCCCACAAATACTTTTAATGTGTAAACACCGTTTTTAGTTTAATGTCACGAAAGATTTAGTTTGTTTTAATTTTAAATTCGAGATTTCTTCATGGCTTCTTAATGTTGAAAAAACTTTTCGTAAGTGTCAAAGGGAACATGCATCTGCATAAAAAAGAAAATCGTTGCATTCAGATCACATTATCTGGGTACTTGATCAACCCAATAAGTTAAGTAGTATTCACATGAGCGCGACCAACGAACGACGAATGAAATACAAAATGTTAGTTTATATACATTTAAAGACATATTTCCACACAAATTCTTAACAAAACTATAGCAATAAAGTATCTATTTGATTTATGATACATATTTTTACTTTTCAATATCATATATCAATAAATTTAAGAAAACAAATTTATTCGTCGCGAAAAAAATTTAAGTTGATACGAACTGTCAAACTTCATTCGCGTTCCACATTATCCACACTCGCAACGAATAAAATAATTGCTCGTACTTAACCTAAAATAATCATTCTTGTTTTGGTTTCGATGGTGAATGGTGTTCGGCTGTGGCTTCTTGAAAAAAATATGGATAAAAAGGTAAAGAAAATATGATTGATAATAAAATTCAAATGAGTATAATAAATATATAAAATAATTGCAGGAGTTTGATGAAAGGTTAATTTTAGAAGTGGAGGCCAATCCAGTGCTTTACAGTAAAGCCGACCCTTTCTATTCCGATAGAAATAAGAAGGAACAAATTTGGAAATACATTGGATATGTTTTGAATGCAGATGGTAATTAAAAAAAATATTGCAGGGAATATTTCATGCGCTAAAGTAAACATTTTTTATTTCAGTAACAACGTGCAAAGATAGATGGAAGAATTTGAGAGATACATTCTCGAAATATTATAAAAAAGAAAAAAATGTGCCGAGTGGGTCGCAGGCATATGCGAAGAAACCATGGCCGTATTTTGAAATAATGAAGTTTTTAGTTCCGAACATCGTAGTGCCAAGGTTATTTTAAAATAGCTTTTGTTGAACGTTTATAGTTAATGTTTGTGTGTCTTTATTAAAAAAAAATAAATAATTAATAAAAAATAAAAAAAAGACAACAAGATATGAAAGACAAAAATGTAAGATAGTTAGATTTGCTGATGTGGTTGTTCTAGTTTTAAGTAGTTTATAGGTAGAATAGGTAGTTTAATTTAGTTTTAAGTTTTATTTAAGGACCTTATTTTAAGTAGTTTGTAAGTAAAAATAAATAAAAAAGGATAATGATATTAGTTTTTGTTAAAATTTTCTAATAAATACAAAAATAAATGAAATGAAATTTAATTGAAGTTAAAATAGATCTTAGGGCCGAAAGGCATTAGTAGTTAGTGCTATAGTTTAACTTAGAGTGTCCGTATGGTACCATTAAGTTGTAATTTATGGATAATTAGGCTAGTTTTATGAATTTTTGTCTAGCTTTAAGATAGGTTTAAGATTGAACTAATAAAAATGAATAAAAAAAAAAAATTTGTGTGTCTTTGTTTTCTAGAACTATCGGGAATATGGCACGAGGAAAAGAAAACTCTTTCCAATTGCAGGATGATACCGAGGACTCATTACCTACGGTTTCGTGCTGGACTGCGGGAACACCATCACCACCAGCAAGAAAGAGAAAAAGGGAGTCTGATACCGAAAAGGTTTTGGCGGCATTGACTCAAATCAATGAGCCAGAGTCAACTCCGCTGAAGAAATTTTTTTTGTCACTCGCACAACGTGGACCCGGCGGAAGCAATCAAAACTCGAGGCGCAGACATTGAATGTCTTTCATCAAATTGAATTTGACGACGACTAAAATTTTGAATGTGATATATTTTACTTTTGCTTGTTTTTTTTTATTAGTTTTTAGTTTTATGAAATGTACATTTTTTGTTAGTGCAGGAAGCATATTTTTATTTCTGTTTATTTTTATTTCAAATTAGTCCTAAGGTTTATTTAAATTATTAGTATATTTTTTATTTATGTTTTGTAAATATAGAAGGGGCACAAGTTAATTAAATTAAAATTAATTCTATTTGGTAAAATGAATAACGTCTTTTAACTAATATTGTTTCAATAGACCATATCGTATTGAAAGCTAACACTTCCTTCCTCCAAGCACCAGTTAGCAAACTTTCCTCGAACATCATATCCTGAAGCCAGTGTTGTAAAATCGAATCTTCTGAATCTTGGATAGGATTTTCTTGTTCAAACATATTTCTATGGGTTTTTGTCTGAGAAAATTGTGGAATATGCAACAGCTTAGAATTATTCGATGACCTGATTCTTTGCAAACTTCCAACCGTTTCAGGAGAATTCTCCAAGTATGGTCCATGATGCCAAACGCATTTTCAACCACTCTCCTAGCTCTGGATAATCTGTAAAAGAAAAAGGTTATTCAAATAAATACATACTATTTACAACTGTAAATATTTAAGTATTGCCTATAGTTAAAAATTCTTTCCCTATGTGAGAGATTTCGGCCAGGAAAAGGTCTCAAGATTGTTGACTTCAGTGCAAAGCCTTCATCTCCAATGATAACATAGGGTAATTTTGTGGTTGTTCCAGGAAGAGGTGAATCCTCTGGAATATTTAGTTCTGTAGGATTATTAAGCCAAGCGTTGCCAAAAGGAATGCAACTGAAAATCCGCGTTACTGCCATAAGCTCCTATGTCAACCATTAAAAATCGATATTTTGCATCCACAACTGTCATCAGGTTGTACAAAAATGTTTTTTTTTATAATTGAAATAAAAACTTCCACTTTTCTTTGGAGCAAACGTCAAAGCATGTTTGCGTCTACAGCACATAGTCAATTCGGAAAGTTCCGGCACTCAAAAAATTCTAATGAAATTTGTTTCCAATCGTCTTTTGAAAGTGAACTGGGTATGGCGATTTCTAAGCAATTGGCGTTGATAGCCTCAAGGGTAGCATCTATTACTTTTTTACGATGGACACTCCCATTCGAAATCTGTAGGCAAGGTCGAAAAAGCTTGCACCAGTAGCTAAGAATCTGGAAAAATTATAATCTTTAACAAATTTGAAACAACTTTATATTGTACAAGGACAATAGCTCTTACCTCAAAGTATTACTAACTTTTCCTTGGCGCAAATAATGTAGTTTCTAAAACTAGTTAGTTTCGCAACCAAGTTGTTTTTAAAACAAAATAATGATAAACACAAAAAAAACGAAAATCAAACTTCATTCGCGACGAATTAAAAACTCTCATGTGAAAGAAATGTCAAAATCGACGAATATTCGTTCATTCGTTGGTCGTTGGTCGTGCTCATGTGAATAATGCTTTATTTGACACATTATAACTTCTAATATTTTTACAACCACAGTTCTTTTTAGATATTTATTTTTTAAATGCAAATAAAATGAAATGCATTGGCTTCTCAGGAACAACGTAGGGGCTTATCGAGTGTAAGATGCTAATATTTCGTTTGTTGATGTAGCCACAGAGACAAAATTTATTACTGAATTAGTTGTACCTTTTAAATTAATAATCCCAACTCCTTGAGCAGAATTCGCAATATGCTACAGGATATTATAACTTTGTTACAAAGGTCAAACAAATCACTATATTTTTCTGTTTTTATAGACTTAGGTCCCGTAAAACATTGAGTCAATTTTGGTAACTCATCTTTCCTTGATTGCCACCGAATTATTTGTACAGCTTTGAACTTTTCCAGATCCTTTGCATACTTAAAAAAGATGTTATATGTATCAGTTTTTCTATGTTGCTGCCAAGATATTTTTAGCCAATTAACATTGTTCCCTTCAGTATCAACCTTATGATTTTTAATAAAAGTTGAACTTACTGCTTTGAAGCTAAAGATATCCTTGCGTCCCATTTCTACCACTGTATCTAGTCATTGTTTTGATGACATCCTAACAACAGTGTACCATCCAACGGGGTCAAATATATTAATGGTTTTTGAACATCGTTCAATATGCATGCACGGAATTACACTCCATCATAGAGTGCACTAAAGGCAACAACGTTACAATCTCATCTATTTTTTTCAATATTTCTCACAAATGTTTCAGAAACGTTGAATGTAGCAATAAAAAAAAACCTTGACAAACTTGAATTTTCACACCATTTTTAACAAGGAAACACATCTTCGTGTTTGAACATCGTGAATGTTGAGCTAGAGTTCTAACTGATTTTTCTGGTTTTCGGTACCCAGAAAGTTGTATGCAAATAATGCATAGCCTCTTCATCAAATGAGCTTTATTTTAAGAAAAGTGGGATCAAATCAAATCAAATGGGATGGCGCAACAGTCCGTTGTGAACCAGGGCCTAGTGACTTACAACTCGCAACCATTCCTGTGTGCGAGTACTATTGTCAGGAATGGAAGGGACCTACAATTTAAGGCCGAATCTGAACGGCTAATTTTGAGAAAGCACTTTTTCATGACAAGAATTACTCTTGAAGGATTTGTCAATTCCTCTCAAGAGGCAGTACTCGCGAATTTTTTTTTTGACTGGCATACCCAGTCCAAAATCGTAAAAATGTATTTACGTTCTTGTGTCTCTAAGGCGACGAAATGAAGACTCACACTATCGGTTACAGGAGCCATTTACTTGCTAGATATAGACAGCTAGTAGCCAACTTGGCCTTCGTGTCATCTTTTTTTTAACTCTCGTAGCCCTTCTGTAGGTTAAGCAGAAATATGAAGTAACTTTTAAACTTGAATATGAATAGACTAGAAATCAATATATAGTATGTCAATTGATGCATATAATAATACTTCGCAAACAATAAACAAGTTTAGTTTTATTGACTTCGAAATTTGAATACTTCACAATTTTCTCTGTAAGTAAGTTTTAAGTCTTTAAATGGTTTGGCCGATGGCCGTCTAATGGACTGACATTTACATTTTAATTTTATGATTCCCTCTATGGTTTTCTCTTCATAAATTCTCTAAAGCATATCTTGCGGAATTCTTTCAGAATCGGACAAACTCTCAAAAAATGGAGTCTTCACGATCTCTTCTATTTCATAGATCACACAATTTGAGGAGTTTACCTCTGACTTTAAAGATTGTACTGATTTTGCGTTTGTTTTGATCCGCTAAGAAGTAAATCTTTTTTAAAAAAAGTGGTTAACTTTAGTGTAGTAAGTTCTATATAACGATGATTTCGCTTTCTCTGTTGCCGATTTTCATAAACAAATCATTAAATTTCCTTCGCAATTTCATACCACTTACCTACGCATGTTCCTCTAGAATAATGTGACTTAGCACAAGCCTCGGAGTACCTGGAACTTTTCCGCTGGATCGAACGACCACTTGTGATCCGAGTTTTAGTTGCGGTTTCTCGAAAAACTTTGTATTTATCATTAGGTGAAACGTCATTTCTCAAATAATAGATTTTCTAAGCGGAGGTGTCTATCGAGATTCAGGTTAGAGGTAATCAATACACCCAGATACTTGTACTCCTTAACTATTTCTAAGACTTTTTCATGAAAAGTCCATTTTTTCATTCTAGAGTATCTTCCTCCACCGATTCTAAATATCATTGTTTTAGACTTTGATAAAAATGTATATATACATACAAAAAGTTTATATTGAAATATGAACTGGACAATCTATCAGATTCCCTTTTTAAATATCGAACCAATATTTTTAGTAAAAATGTGCATGGAACTTAAGAAGAGAATCCAACATCAAAAACACACCTAACATTGTTCTTCCATAAATCGCTTGCGACCTCTATACTTCAGAACTTATAAAAAGATCATATGCAACCACCATTTCAACAACGATGCACCACAAAACAGAATGTCAAAATAAGAACATCCAAAAAATAAAACAGGCAAACCACCAATTTATAAAACCGAACCGAAAACAGTCATTAAAAAAGAGTTGTCTACTCTACTTTAGTAAAAAAAAAAGTAATAGAAAGAATTAAATAATCCAAGTCAGTCCAAGTTGATTGTTACAAACCTCACGAAAATGGTTCTCGCAAGTTTGGTCAAAGAAACAATTCCCAACTATTTGTCGAATCTGCCAATTCCCGACACAATTGGAGGATGGTTTAAACTCAGTAGTAAGTACCTAGTCCATAAATCAACCCAAAGAAAAAAGAAACTTGTTTTCTTTTTGTCATTCTGCTGCTGGGCAAACAGAAAAGGCCCTGCCTGAGGCAGGCGGCAAAGCAAGACCACGAGAGGCAACAGGACAGCAATCCGTTAGTCCATCGACCCCACGTTATGAGTTGGCTGAGATTTAATATAAAATTACCCAATCCAAATTATTTAAGCAAGAAGGTTTTTTTATTAAATTAACTCAGTCTTCGAATTTCACAACGTTTCTTTGCCTTCATTGGTTATGTTCTTATTTAACTCAATCCATTTCTAACCCTCCAGTTTTTCTTTGCCTTGTATTTATGTGAGAAGGAGAACTGAAAAGTAAACTTGCAATTGCCTATTATGCAACATGAACACCTCATTTTAAAACACTTGATCTAGTCCAGACATCGCATATATTTTATACAGAATGGTCTTGGTACTAGGTACATATAGTCTACCCCATGAGATTATGAAATTTATTTTAATAAAGTTTAGGCATTTGCTTTCACTAATGCTTTAAATTCATTGAAGGTTATTAAAGGAGAAGGTGAAATATTATTCGAGAATAAATGTTATACCTATAGCTGACTAGCTACTTAGCGAGTCTTAAGAAAACTGTTGACTCATGGCGAATTTATGTTTTAAATTCCTTTTTTAGCAATTACATGTTTTTAAGATTCCTATTATTAGGTTATAATTAAATATCGAATTAAGAGGGAAATGTTATTTCAAATCAATCATAAAAGTAAAAGAATGGTCGATAGATGATAAGTTATGTATGTATGTACTTTTTTTGATGTTTATTTAAATTAATAAACAAATCTAACCATCGCCTGGCTATTAAAAATAGGATTTTATCTCTACTACTATTCACTTGCATATCTGTGAGTTCTTTAATTTTGCGTTACATAAACTACTCAAAACAAAATAAGGCCCACAAAGTTTTTTGGCTTTCGTCTGAAAAAAAATTAATGTTTAAATTTTTGTTTTTGGTTATTTATGTTTCAGCTAAGTATTTTATAATACTGTACACACTTTTAACACGGACAAAAACTGAAAAAAAAAATTTCACCTCCAAAATTTTACGACTTAAATATGATTTCATCTCCAAAATAATTTTGTGCAGCGAAGAATAATATTTTTTACATCTGATAAAATTTTGAGAAAAATCGAATGACAGTTTTTTTTTATAAAAAATACAAATCTAAAAAAAACATTACTAAAAGTTGTTAAAAATTAAATATCGATTCAAATATCTTTTCAAAAACTTTAAATTTAGGCTTCAAACTTATTTTATTTTATAAGAAATATTGTTTTCAACATTCTGAAAAAAGTTGAGAAAAATCGAATTGACAGTTTTTTTACAAAAAATAAAAACCTAAAAAAAAAATGTATAAAAGTTGGTAAAAATTGATTTTCGACTCAAATATCTTTTCAAAACTTTGAGATATTAGCTTTAATTTACTTTTATCTTTCAAAAAATATTGTTGTCAACATTCAGTAAAATTTTGAAAAAAAATCGAATTGACAGTTTTTGTACAAAAAATTAAAAACCGAAAAAAAATTAACAAAAGTTGGTCAAAATTGATTTTCGATTCAAATATCTTTTCAAAAAATTTAGGCTTCAAACTAATTTTATCTTATAAGAAATATTGTTTTCAACATTTGATAAAATTTTGAAAAAATCGAATTGACAGTTTTTTTTTATAAAAAAATTAAAATCTAAAAAAAACATTACTCAAAGTTGGTAAAAATTGAATATCGATTCAAATATCTTTTCAAAAACTTGAAATTTAGGCTTCAAACTAATTTCATCTTATAAGAAATATTGTTTTCAACATTTGATAAAATTTTGAAAAAATCGAATTGACAGTTTTTTTTTATAAAAAAATTAAAATCTAAAAAAAACATTACTCAAAGTTGGTAAAAATTGAATATCGATTCAAATATCTTTTCAAAAACTTGAAATTTAGGCTTCAAACTAATTTCATCTTATAAGAAATATTGTTTTCAACATTTGATAAAATTTTGAAAAAATCTAATTGACAGTTTTTTTTACAAAAAATAAAACTCTAAAAAAAAAACAATACTAAAACTTTGTAAAAATTTACTTTTGACTCAAATAGCTTTTCAAAAATTAAAAATAGTTGTTTCAAACTTATTTTATTTCACAGAAAATATTGTTTTCGATATTCAGTAATTTTTATATAAAAATCCAACAGTCTGTTTTTTCATACAAAATAAAATCTACAAAAAATGGTACGCAAATTTGGTAAACATTGATACGAGTACATAAAGACAAACTTTTAAGCAAGACAAATCGACAGATGGGATGGGACGTTATCAGTGTGGGTCGCATCCCAGCCCCTTTTTTTTATGATTTCTGGTTTATTTCTTTTGCTTAGTAGCAAGTAGATCCTATTTGCACTGTATAAGCCTATCTGGAACGCTATCAATCAGATGCCTTACATTTTGTTCGGGTATAAGCTCCCAACAGGCTTTTAACTCGCTTATGAGCTCCTGGGCAGTGTTGACACTATGGTGGCTTTCTTTAATGCTTCTTTTTAACTGGTTCTATCAATGCTCGGTCGGATTGAGGTATGGGCTCTTTGTTGCCCATGTTAAAAGTGTAGTATTGGCGTCAGAAAGAGCTGCTTGCGTGTTACGGGTCATATGTGGGCTTGTATTGTCTTGAATAACAACAAACCCATCGCCAACTCTTTGTAAAGATGGGATCACAATAGGTCATATTACCAATTTAATGTAACTGGCAGCGGTAACGGTGCTATCATCCAGGATAATCAGCTCTGTTTTGCTTAGCAAACTTATTCCCGCCCATAAGATAATACTGAAGCTCTCAAATCGGTCACTTTCGTGAATGCACGGGTTGCTATAACATTCACCTGCCCTTTGATTTTGCATTCGTCTGTAAAGAGTAGACATTTCCAGTTGTCCAAGGTTCAATTTAATTTCGCACCGGCGCCGTACCTTGAACGCGCTGCACGCGATTGCGAATGGTGTGATCACTGACTTGAGTGCCAGTCGAATGCCGCAGTTGAGTTTGTAAAGCCCGGGCGGTTAGGGTACGCTTCCGACCGGCAGTTATTCGAATGTACTGGTCTTCTTGCTGAGTTGTGGCCGGAATTCTTCCTGATCCTAGTCTCTTTGCTACACTCACGGTTTCCTGGACGCGTTCCTATACGTTTCGGATAGCTCACCGTGGCACAACAATTCGATTTACAATAGCCCTTTAAGACGCACCTTGCTCCATCATATTTACCGCTCTAATTGTGTTTTCAGTATCCAAATGGCGTCTAAAACCGGGGGTTTTAATTACGTTTAATCACGACTGAGAAAACATATGCAATAATTTTTGCAGTGAATGTTTTTCGAGCGATCGGTTTTTTTTTGCCTATTGGTAAAATTGTTATTCAAAGCATCGAAACTTTCCAATAAAATGCTCGGTTTCGACAATTTTCACCAATTAAGTATTTTTTAGAGTAAATACAAAATAAATTTTAGGTGGGCCCTATTTTGTTTTGAGTAGTTTAATTAATTATATATAATCAAGCTTTGAATATTCCTTTTATTACAGATTGTATATTTCTTCTGAGCAAATTATATTTAGCGACAAATAAACAAGGGCTCAGATTCAAATCCCAGCCATTGCTTGATAATGACAATGAGTAAAATAATAGGCAATTATGATTTTGGGTGTTATCATACTTAACCCAAATACCTTATGAAATTTGTCTTAATTATTATGAATACAGTCAGTCTCAATCGTATTTGTACAGAACAGCGAAATTACTATAAAAATGAACTATAGTTATTTGGTTTTGGTAATATAAGTTTTAGATGCATTTTTATATTAGGAAAGTCATTTTCTTAACATTTGCGTACCAAAAATTCAATCTTGACCATTAACGAAAAAGTACTGACCAAATAAGAGTATTAAGTTAAAAAAACAACACTCACTCATATTCGTACAGCAGGCATTCTTTTATGAATAACTGTGTTTATAGGCAGTTGTATTTTTCACTTTAAAAAAAACTTAACTCAGAAGCATTATCAATACGTTTAGTGAGTTGTGTGCACGGTTTTGTTTATAAATTTTGAAAAATGGGAAGAAAATCTAAAGTAACAAGTCTTTAGCTACGAAATTTGATAATAACCCACCATAAAAAGGGAACATCATTTATATCATCATCGTTTATAAAAGAAGTAAACCGAATTCAAAACAGGCCAAGGAACCAGAATCGAAAAATTTTAAGCAATGCTGATGAAAAATATATAATTCGCGAAATAAAGAAAGATTCTAAGTTAAGTGCACCAAAGTTGGTTGAAGTTGTTAATTGTGACCTCAACAAGCAAGTGAGTCCTGAAATCGTTTCACGAGTAATAAGAAAAAGTGGCTACAATAAAAGGGTTGCTAGGAAAAAGCCCTGGATATCAGAACTGAACCGAAAGAAGCGATAAGCTTTCGCGAAAAAGTATAAAAACGAAACCGTTGAGTTTTGGAAACAGGTAATTTTTACGGATGAGAGTAAATTAAACGTGTTTGGATCGAATGGCCGTCAGAGAGTTTGAACAAAAACCAAGTACAAAGCTTGATCCAAAGAATTCCAAAGAATTTAGTACCTATAGTGAAACACGGTGGAGGTTCCGTGATGGTGTGGGGGTGTTTTCCGGCAGCAGGACTGGGTAACCTTGAAATTATTAATGATATAATGAATCAGGATGTGTATTAAAATCCTGAAAAAAAATCTTATGGAAAGTGTCATTCGACTCGACAACTTTTTATTCTACTATGACAATAATCCCCAACACAATGCCTTGAAAGCACGTACCTGGTGTTAATACAACTGCCCAAAAGTAATGCAAACACAACCACAATCACCAGACATAAATTCCATAGAGAATATGTGGGATCACTTGGACAAATGAATGAGAAAACTACAAATTACTAACAAAAGTGAGCTGGAACAAAAACTAAATCAAGAATGGCATGCAATCGAGGCGAAATACACCCAAAAGTCATAAAGAGCAAAGGATATGCCATAAGTTATTAAAAACATGCATCTTATTGTATTTTTTTTTAAATAACTATTAAATGAAGAGTTGTACGAATACGAATGTGTTGCTTGTATTCGAATAAATTGTGTTTTTGTTATTACCATACAAAAAAAATGTTTGTTATGTTTTTTAAGAAGCTATATGTTAACTAAACCAATTAAATTTAATTTTTTAATTCAAGTTACTTATTGCACTTTTTGGACTACAATTTATTTAAAAAGGCGAGGTGTACGAATATGACTGAGACTGACAGTATATTGAACTAAAATGATCTGAGATGTTGTTTGTAAATCTCCTACAAAATTTTTGATAACATCATCTATAATATAAAGTTTCTCTTATGTTAACATACACAAAATATTCCCAAGATTAAATGTAGTATCGCCCAGAAATTCAAAAACCAAATAAGAAATTAAATACAAAATTGTGTGACTGTTAATAGAGGGGAAGAGTAAGGTAACTAAGGCTCCTGACATTGATAGTGGTATTTAGTAGAGGGGTCAAAAGCATGCGTTTTTTCCGGTGGGAATGTGGGTCTATTTTGCCTGGTTTAGAGGCTCCGAGAAAAAGAACTCTCGCCAAGAAATATTCTCCCAAAGTAAAAATGAAGTAACTTCCCACATTCGAAAATTACTTTATTTTTTTACAAAAGTGAAAAAGAGAGGAAAATGTTAGGTTCTTGAATTTATAAAAATAGATGCATTTAAGTTCATAATTTCTGTAAACAAATTACAAATTAAGGTAAGCAAATAAGTTGTGAAGAAACTGCGGCATTCACAAATAACACGTTTCAGAATCTCTTTTCTCTTCAAATCTGAAGAGATTCAAACGTAGATAATAGATATAAAACGTTCATTAAGTTTTCCAAAAAGCCATTAGTTAAACAAAAGGATCACTTTTGCTGTTTTTGGGACATTTATATTATTGAAATTCGTGTTTAAATCTCAGATTTAGAGTATCCAAAGCAAATTCACTTCAAAAAGTAGATTTTTTAAAGATTTTAAAAGTTTTTTTATTCAACTGGAAAACAATTTTGAAGGAAATAAAATGCACTACTGGGTCGCTAGAACTTGTAAATGTCTTCCAAATATTTATTATATTTTAACATAAGTTTTTCGGGGGCGGGTCGAAATGCTGTGTTTTAAAATACTGTATGGTCAAAATTCTGTATGATACGGTACGATACTGTATGGTCATAATACTGTATGGTTAATATTCTGTATTTCAAAATACTGTACATTTAAAATACTGTGTCTCAAAATGCTGTATTGTCAAAATACTGTATCTCATAATACTTTATAATACTGGAAGTTTTGACAGATCAACTACTTTGGTGCAATTGCATAAACAATTGGATGAATTTGTGCTGCTTTATTAGAAAAAGGCTAAATATCATTTTAACCTTTTAACTTTCCAAATTTGGGGATATATTTCATATTTTTTATGGGGGTTATTTTTTGGGAGTTATTTCATTAAGCGTCGTTTAAGGCATTGGGGAAATTGACACAAAAAAATATATTAAAATAGTACATCGGGTAGTAGGTTCTTTAATCTTAAACCCCCAATTTCTGATTGAAACAAAAAACTAAAAATGTTAGCTTAGACACAGTTTTTTGGAATGTTTTTATAAATACCCAAACAAATTTACAAAAATTTAGTTAATCTAACTCATTGAAATGTAACTTATTTGAATAAGTAAATACAATTAAAATTTCTCTTTTTTATTTTTTGCAAAAATCATATGTAAAAAGGATTAAGGTCCTCTGGAACCACTGCTTATATAATATAACCTATACAAAAATTTGCGACAAAAAACACTTAAATTTAAACTATGGCCACATATCGTCCCGAACCAATAACTGGCCGGAATAATAACGATTGGATACTAAACATAAGCTTATTTTGTATACTTTAGTCAATCTTCTATACCAACAAATTCATTATTAATTTAAATAAAACATGAGAGCGCAATAAGTTTATCATTGCATGTTTTAATATACGGCCACTCTAAAAGACTTAAAAGCACGCTTTCAACATATCGTTGATATTGTCAATTTTCTGATTTTTTCTGTTGACGTACATATCTGTCAAACTCTGAATTGCCAAATTTTACCAAACGGTAAAATGCGTGCGAACTAAATTAGACATTTTAATTTGATATAAATATATTGTATCCAAATTTTAATATAAAAAATAATTGTAAAAGCGTCACTATTTTATTATGTACTATTAATAGCCATTGTTGAAAGTTTCTACATTTTGGAGTCTATTCAGTCCATTGAAAATGGCCAATCCTAGAATTCCAGTTTAATACTTTTGCAATAATTGTTTGCTGCAATAGCAATCTTTCCTGCAAAATAAGGCAAAAACTCAATTTTTTGGTTGTGTTGTACTTACATAATGTACGTTTATTCCATTTGTGAGAAATAAAAAATAAATAAATTAGGTGGCGCAACAATCCATAAAGTTCTAAGGCCTAGTGACTCTCAAGCATTCTTTTGTGCTTTTGTTGGGAATTTGTGGGAAATAGACAAACAAAAAGGCACAATAGTTCTTATTCAAACATAATTTTTAATTCACTTAGGATCCTAACTAGCGAATTACTTGAATTGGTACTAAATTGACTGATTAACTCAAGGCCTACAAATCATATTTATAGTTGCTGTAAATTAAAGTTAGCAGCATACTTAGAGCTCAAATTATCATCTCTTTTTAAATGAGGTAAATTGTAATTTTAAATAAATACGATCGAGATATAAAGTTGTCAAACTGACTTCGTGTTAATTATTCACTTCCCTAATATAATAAAGTTTTCAAAAAATATTAAAATACAATTTTTACTTTTAATCCAAAAAGATGCACCAAATATTATTTCCACCGAATAATCACCACCTCAACATCACCAAATTCAGAGTTCATACATCAAAAATGGTCTAGAACATTAATTCAAAACTCATAAACATTTAATATGGATTTTATTTAAAAACCCAACAAAAAAAATCAGATAGTCTGGACTATATCAGAAATTTAAAAAGCATTTTCAAATTTTAATAGCATCATTTTTATTTTTGATTTTGCAATAAAAAAAATTTTATAGCCAAAAAGTATCCCAAGCAAACACTAGACTATAGACTTATCAGCTTAAGTTTATCATGCTCTATGTTTTTCTCTTATCTATGAAAAAGGTCACTGAACCTTTTTAAATTTAATGATGGAAAATTATTAATAGTGTTTTATACGAAATAAATAAAAAAATTGCAGTTTATAATAATTAGATACTGCACATAAGAATATTAAATAAACAACATATGAGACGAACAAACGTGTTTATATGAAATAGAACAAGTCTTATCGTGACTATTGATCATTTTAAATATTTTTAAGAAATTTTAAAAGTCCATTTTTAGGTTCTCTAACTCAAGTACAGAGGAAAAAATGTTAAAAGCGTCTTTGTAGTTTCGAGATATACATTTTCTATTTTCATAATCATGTAGTTCTTAACGGTAAAAAACTGAAATTAAATGTCAAAAAACTTAAACAAACATAAATATTCAGCGTGTCCTAGAATGAATGTACTAAACTAAATACAGTGAAAGGTCAGGTCAAAAACGAACTGGGGCCTTACTATGTAACTCGATTCTACAATGAAATTGCTCGAATTCGAAAAATTGGTACTATGTATCTATTTGACTCCTTACGAACCAACGAGAATCGAATAGTTCTAGTAGTGCCAACAATATTCTTATGAACTTTCGATTAAACGAAGAACTACGTGGATAGAGTAGATAGCCCAAACCTGGATAGAGTTTCAACTTCTCAGGAATTTGATGCTCTGTCTGACTCCATACAAAGAATTGTCTCCCTGTATCCTCACACTGAAATCGTTATTACGGGCGATTTCAATGTTCACAATTCTTCGTGGCTTCGCCATTCGGGCCAGACAACGCCCGAAGGAATGTGTGCTGAGATTTTTGCTGAGTTTAACCATCTTACTCAGCTTGTCAATGAGCCTACTCGAATATCAGACGTTAATGGCCGAGCAGAAAATACCCTTGACTTGTTTCTCACTTCTGATCCTGATAAGTACACAATCAGTGTATTGACGCCTCTAGGCACATCGGACCATAGTGTTATATCTGCTAATTTCTCGTGTCAAACAAATCCAGTTAAAGAAAGAGCTCCAAAGAGAACCGTTTGGCAGTACGAGAAAGCCAACTGGGACGGTCTCAATAATTTTTTCAGGATCTTTAACTGGTCGCTATGCTTCCTCGGTAGCGACGTAGACTCCAGTGCAGATATGATATCTAGTATGATTCATTTGGGAATGGAAACGTTTATCCCGAATAGGGTTTAAAGTATTAAACCCAAGGTTAAATCATGGTTCGATTCGAGCTGCAAAGAGGTTACCAAGGAGAAAGAGGTGAGCTTCCGGTGTTTTAAAGCCAACCCAACTGAGGAAAACCGGAAAAAGTTTAAGCAAGCCAGGAAGGCCTGCAACGCCTATATTCGAAGGACCAAATTTTTACATGACCAAAAATTACGGCGAAAAAAACTGCAATGTCCCAAAGGCAGTAAGAATTTTTGGTCATTTGTAAAAAACATGAGGAATTCTTCCTCCTCCTCGGTTCCTACGCTTGTTGTCAATGACACTCCTTTAGTTAGCTCTATTGATAAAGCCAACTTATTTGCAAGGCAGTTCGCCGAAAATTCCACCTTACCAGATAGTGTCATGACTCCTCCAGTTCTTGAACGCGTAAATGATTCTATGGGACCAATCTTTTTTCGTACTCGAACTGTGGCGAGAGTTCTTAAAGATCTCAACATTCATAAATCCGCTGGCCCAGATGGTATCCCCGCTATTATTCTGAAGAGGTGTTCTTCCACGCTAGCAAAACCACTGCGTAAGCTTTTCCATCTATCCTATTCTTCTGGGCTCGTTCCGAGTAGTTGGAAAACTGCATTTGTTCAGCCAATTCCTAAAAAAGGCGAATCTTCTTCTCCCACAAATTACCGACCGCCGATAGCACTAACGTCCCTTCTTTCTAAGGTCATGGAAACGCTGATTAATTATCAGCTTAAGAAATATCTTGAGGAAGGGAAGCTTCTTAATGACCGGCAATACGGCTTTCGTAGCAATAGGCCCACTGGTGATCTCATGGTTCATCTCACCGAACAGTGGAACAGATCTTTACATCGTTTTGGAGAAAGTAAGATTATTGCACTTGATATTTCAAAGGCATTTGATAAAGTTTGGCATCTTGCTCTCTTATCGAAAATGCGTGCTTTCGGTATCGACGAATCTCTTCTTCGTTGGATTAGAAATTTTCTTTCGAACCGTTCAATACAAGTTGTTTTGGACGGATTCAAGTCTGAAACTCATAAAATAAACTTCCTCATTTTTATAAATGATCTCCTGTCTGCTACTTCTAATCCAATACATTGTTTCGCTGACGATAGCACTCTTAGCTTTCCATATTCGTTTCCAGACTCACAACCCTCCTCTTCGGATGTGGGACTGCAACGGCAAAATATGATTAGCTCATTAAATTCAGACCTACACAGCATTGTACAATGGGGAATAAAAAATCGTGTGGAATTTAATGCTTCGAAAACGCAATGCTGTCTTGCATCGTTAAAGCGAGATAAACCGTCTTTGCCACTATCTATGAGTGGCACTTGCATCAACGAAACAGAAAATCTTGACATCCTCGGAATGTGCATCAGCAACCACCTTTTGTGGAGCGATCACATACGCGATGTTGCCAAAAATGCCGCAAGATGTCTAGGTTTTTTGAGACGTTGCAAGAAATTTTTTTCTCCGTCTGATCATCCGTCTACAATCTACAAAACCTATATACGTCCGAAACTTGAATATAACTCTCATCTCTGGGCTGGTGCTCCAGTAACTTATTTAAGCCTCTTGGACAGTATTCAAAAAAGAGCTTTTAAAATCATTGGTGACATTAACATCATCAACTCGTTTACATCACTCGAACATCGACGCAAGGTTTCTTGCCTCACCTTTTTTACCGTTATTTTAACGGACTATGCTCTAGTGAAATAGCCAGTTGCATTCCTCCCCTTAAACAATTTAACCGTAATACCCGCGCTTCTAGGAATGCCCATTAGTTTACCCTTGAGCCCAACTTCGGACGTACTATGAAGTACAGAGATTCTTTTTTTAGCCGTACTACGCAAATGTGGAACGCCTTGCCACAACTGTTTTTGAGTAGTGTAAGCCTCTGTTTCTTTTTAAAACTTTTAAATTAGAATTTAAACGTTATACAAATCCTCAGTAAGACATTATTGTCAAAAAAAGCAAAACCAAAATTTACTCAATTCCTTCTTTCTCTATGGACTTTAACTCATATATTTTGGGAAGTTTAGCTATATAGATACCAGAAATTAAAATTTAACAATACATGTTATTGAATACGCGAGTCTAAAGGTCTTATTCTAAAAATAGGCTTAAACTATTAAGAAAGGTTTCATATAAATTGAAAATTAATTACACATTACAAAAGTGATTAAGGAGCTGAGTATTTTAACTTTTGTATGTTGAGTATTAAAATTGTTCTGGAGTTGCTTCAAAGCGTTTAGGACGTTTGGGAAGGACCGGACCTTAAACGTTGTAGCCACCGACCTATAGTGGCACGCACGCTTCATTTAACTCTATCTAAAGTATTTAAACATTTCTGTGGAAAGTCTTCTAGACACGTTCTCATATTCTGACCACAAAAAATAATCTTAAGGATTAAAATAAGGAGTCCCCGAGATCTAATCTTAAGCTTCTCTAAGACCTGCGATGTTAACCCTAAGGCACTTTTTATGTTGTTGCTATGTTTGTTGCACCAAAATCTTCTAGTCGAATCCATCTATCTTCATTGAAAAGGGTATCTCTTAAACCCTTAACCAAAACTTTTACCACTTTTCAAAGTTCGTTCCAAAATAGGCGAGTTGGGACACTTTGGAGTGAGACTTCCAATCGCACCTTTACAGGAGCGTTGTAATTGTTACGTTACCCTTAGAACAACAGTTTTAGTTTTATATAATTATGTCGCATAAATTGTATCGTTTTCTTTGTTAAAAACTCCTTTAACAGTTAAAATGGTTTTCATTGGAAAATAAGAACTATTTTATGTCTATTTCCCACTTGCCACTTTAAAAGCCTTTTGACTGCTTTCACAATAACTTTTTAGAGTCGAGGTATTAGCAAATTACCTGTAGAGCATCAACAGCCCTTTATGTGTAGATGCTCCCTATCCAACATTGGAATGGATCGGGTGAATATATCCAATTCCCTGGACATTAATGTTTTCTTCCGAAGGGTTTTTAGTGGTATTCTTTACCTTTGTTAGCATTAGTTGCGTCCATGGTAATTGAAATTGATGTTTTGAGCAACAAGGCCTTGAAGTTTTGTAACAGATTTTATGGCACCATTAAGTGCTGCTCTTTATAATGTTATGGTTTTGTCTATTGTTTCACATTTTTAACTTTTATTTTAAACTTTCTTTCAGTCAAAGATTGGATCTGCTTAGTGCCTCCAACAGCTCTGGTTGCTGGCATTGGATATATGTCTTATTTGGCGTTTTGTCCAGAAGCCATCAAAAAACGTTCATCCGGCATCATTAATCCATCAATCAAGAAACATGAAGCCAAAGTGGTTGAAATGATCGATGTTGAAGATATTGCCGATAAGGCTGCATTCTGTCGTTGTTGGAAATCAAAGAATGTAAGTTTTTTTTTTTCAAAAAACATAATTTATCTACAAAATTATGTTAATTTATTTATTTTGCTTTTTTATTACAGTGGCCATATTGTGATGGTAGCCACGGTGACCACAACAAAACTACTGGAGATAATGTTGGACCTGTTGTTATCAAGAGGGGAAAGTAAAAATCTTTATTACATAAGTTTAAAGTTATCTTGTTTTGCTCGGTGCAAATGGCTTGGGCTATGAATTCTTTTATAGTTCATAGATATTACGAATTACTTAATTCAAAAGCATTTTATTTAAATTAATTTTCTGTTAAACAATTCAAAAAAATCCAAACAAATCATATACATAAATAGTTATGGAGCTCTCTTAGAACAAAACAATATGGAAAGTGATATTTCAAGGGCTTCGATTGGTTAAGGTACATTTGTTTTTCTTTTCTGTTATTGGCATGATAGTACTACATACAAATATGAAAAAAGTGAATACAATAAATATAAATAAATTGGTTACAAACAAATCAAAGTTTGTTTAATATAATTTTGTTAAGTGCTGCTGATTTATTTACTTATCAGAACTTAATAGACGTTTGAATCATTTTGAAGTTTTGGAAGAAGTATGAGTAGGAAGGTAGAGAAGTTTTAAAATAGCCAAAAAGAAAACTAACCAAATCAAACGTTTATACTCACAAACAGGTAAGTTCGTAAAGAAACTTTGGTTCCTGTAGATAATTTTGTAATGTGCATTCAAATATAAATCTAGTGTAGGCCTTCACACAGTTATAGACCATTGGGAGTTAGACTCCGCTTGAATAAGCACAAACATTTTTTAAGTTATGTTGTCTATTATTTGAATGCCTTTTGCGGTGATTAATGATTTGATAATTCTTAATAGTGACTTATGGTGTTGAGAGCATTTTCGCCAACAAATAGACACATTGAAACTGGAAATAAAAGCATACGGAATAAAAATAAAGATAAGTTCCTTACATTTACCTATAAACAACATGGAATGGGAGTTTCGACTAAATGCGTTAACTTATTAGAAGTTAATACGCAGTCTGCAATGTGGACCTGAAATTAATTTTCAATATATTTTGATATACTGTTTGGAGTCAAGTAAGAATGCTTACTACCGTCGTTGCTTTTGGGGCTGCCTTTAAGTTATTTACACGAATCTTTACAAGGAGGACACTATCTGGACTAACTTAACATAAGGCCGTATTATCACTCGCGAGTCGAAAATTCGCCTTAAGTCGAATGTTTTGGCGAATTAACAGTTTGGTGGTATTATGTTGATATTAATTATTTTACCATTTTATTTGTTATACTTTGAATTTTGAAACAAAACAAATTAGTTACTTCTGAATATTTTTAGTCATATGAAAACTTTTCTTATTTCATTATAAAATATTTTATCGAACTGGAAACTTGAATTTGAATTTTTGTATCATAACTACAAACGGCGTTTTTCTGTTAAATAAATTTTTCTTAAATAAATGTACTCTGATTAAATAAATTCATCAGGATCGTATCTGTACCCTGAAGCTTACAGCGCACAGGACGCCGCTGATATACATGTATATAAACTACTTACGCTACTAACAATACCTACGTTACCAGGGTTTATATTAGCTAAGCACTTTAAAGCTAACATCTATACCGTAGGCTCCCGATACCTTTCCCTCTACCAATACCTCGTTATATAGGACTCGAATATATAAACTTTTAAACCATTCAACCTACATTACGGAAGTATTCGAACTGAGCAAAATTACTTGAATTTGTTTACTTACTTACTTACTTAAGGTGGCGCTACAGTCCTGTGTGAACTAGGGCCTCACCCAACAAACTTCTCCATCTAGCTCGGTCCCTAGCTAGATGTCTCCAGTTTCGCGCTCCAAGTTGGGTGAGGTCACCTTCCACTTGTGCGCGCCACCTGATCCGCGGCCTTCCTCTACTGCGCTGTCCTGTGGGTGCGGATTCGAAGACTTTCCGGGCCGGAGCATTGGTTTCCATGCGCTCTACGTGACCCAGCCATCTTAATCGTTGGACTTTTACTCTTCTTGCTAAGTCTACGTCGCTGTACAGCCCGTACAGTTCGTCGTTCCATCTTCTCCTCCACTCCCCTTCGATGCATACGGGACCGTAGATCACACGAAGAACTTTTCTCTCGAAGCGACCCAAGGTGCTTTCATCCGCTTTTGTCATGGTCCATGCTTCTGCACCGTATAGCAGGACGGGGATGATAAGGGTCTTATATAGCAACACTTTGGTCCCTCGAGAGAGGACATTACTACTCAATTGCTTTCTTAGTCCAAAGAAACAGCGGTTAGCAAGAGTTATTCTGCGTTTGATCTCAGCGCTGGTGTTGTTTTCTGCGTTTACAGCGGAGCCTAGGTAGACGAAGTCCTTGACTACCTCAAAGGTACGTCTGTCGATTGTGACGTTTTGTCCAAAACGTCGGTGTTGTATGTCCTTTCTAGACGACAGCATGTACTTTGTTTTGCCCTCATTAACCGTTAAACCCATTTTTGCCGCCTCTGCCTCAATACTCACAAAAGCCCCATTGACATCACGCTGAGTTCTTCCGATTATGTCAATGTCATCAGCATATGCCAGTAATTGGACAGACTTTTGAAAGATAGTGCCTCTAGTGTTGACGTGTGAGCTCTGCACTATTCTTTCAAGCACGATGTTAAAAAAATCGCATGACAGCGCATCACCTTGTCTAAAACCTTTTTTGACATCAAAAGGTTCTGTTAAGTTGTTTCCAACCTTTATGGAGCAGCGTGAATTCTCCATGGTCATCCTGCACAAACGGACGAGTTTGGCAGGGATGCCAAAACTAGACATGGCTCTATACAGCTCGTCCCTGTAGATGCTGTCATATGCGGCCTTGAAATCGATGAAAAGATGGTGGGTGTCGATTTGGTGCTCTTGAGTTTTTTCCAGGATCTGCCGTAATGTGAATATTTGATCAACTGTGGACTTTCCTGGTCTAAAACCACACTGATAAGGACCTATCAGGTTGTTGACGATGGGCTTTAGACGTTCACATATTATGGCAGAGAAGATTTTATAGGCGATGTTAAGTAGACTTATTCCTCTATAGTTGGTGCAGTTTAGAGGGTCTCCTTTTTTCAGGATCGGGCAAACAATACTGAGGTTCCATTCATCGGGCATGTTTTCTTCCGACCATATCTTACAGATAAGATGGTGCATGCTCCTAACCAACTTATCTCCAGCTGCTTTAAAGAGCTCGGCATTCAAGCCATCTGCTCCAGCGGCTTTATTAGACTTCAACTTAGATATGGCAATCTTTACTTCGTCTAAGTCGGGAGGACGGGATTGTTGGCTTTCGTCGTCTATATCGAATGGGTCATCCTGCCTGACAGCGGGATTCAGTTCTTCGTCGCCGTTATACAGTCTGCAGAAGTGGTCCTTCCATATCCTCAGCATTGACTGCGGTTCCACTATGATGTTTCCACTTTCGTCTTTGCAGCCTTCGGTTCTAGGTTTATGTACCTGTGAATTTCGTTTCACCTGTTCATAAAACTTTCGAACCTCATTCCTGCTTTTATACCTCTCAACATCTTCGACCGCACGCTTCTCATGCCCTCTCTTTTTCCTTCTGAAAAGTCGGCGTTCTTCTCGCCTCTTCTGCTCATAGAGCTCACGAGCAGCTCTCGTCCTTTTATGCAGCGCCGCTTTGCGTGCCTGTTGTTTGGCTGCATTTGCCTGCCGACATTCCTCATCAAACCAGGGGTTCCTTGTTGGTGGCTGTTTGAAACCCAGCACATCAGAGGCGGCTTCTCTGATTGCATCTTGGCAATGTTGCCACTGGTTTTCGATACCTTGTGTTGGCGGCAGAGAACTTCGAGAGAGGTTACTTGTCACTCGGTCGGAAAAGGATTTGGCGATCTCTGGCGATTGTAGCCGTTCGACGTTGTATCTTCTCCCAGCACCTCCCTGTTTTGCCTTGGGTCTGGAAATCCGAAGTGCTACCCTGGCTACAACGAGGTAGTGGTCCGAGTCGATGTTAGCTCCTCGGAAAGTTCGTACATCCATAATGCTGGAAGCGTGTCTGGCGTCGATCGCAATATGGTCAATCTGGTTGACGGTAGATTGATCTGGAGAAGTCCAAGTTCCTTTGTGGATGTTGAGGTGTGGAAAACGCGTACTGGCTACCATGACGTTTCGCCCCGCAGCAAAATCTATGAGCCTGAATCCATTATCGGAAGTGTTGTCGTGCAGGCTGTTTTTCCCGATTATTCCACCAAAGATGTCTTCCCTTTCTAGCTTGGCATTAAAATCGCCCAGGACTATTTTAATATCGTAGCTAGGGCACTGCTCATATGTTTTGTCTAAGAGCTCGAAGAACATATCTTTGGTGTTGTCGTCTTTCTCTTCTGTGGGGGCGTGCGCGCATATCAGGCTAATGTTGCCGAATTTAGCCTTGATGCGTATGGTCATGAGGCGCTCATTGATGCACCTATAGCTCAAGACTTCTTGCCTAAGTCTGGCTCCAATGACGAATCCGCATCCAAATAAGCGCTGTTGGTTTTCGTGGTAGCAGTCACCATAGTAAATATCGCAGTTTTTCATCCTCTTTTTGCCCGGCCCATCCCATCGTATTTCCTGGATGGCGGTGATATCTGCTTTATATCGTTCTAGGGCCTCCGCTAATTCTTCGGCCGCACGTGGTCTGTTAAGGGACCTAACATTCCACGTGCATATCCGAAGTTCGTTGTCCTTTATTCGTTTGCGTTGGTTGTCAACAGTAAATCCGTCCGTATCCGAGGCTTGTTGGTGCTTCGCAACTTTGAAAGCTTTTACGTGGCCAGGAAGTCACCCCGACGCACAACCTCCAACCTGGAGGGCCAGATCCTAAGTATAACTCCAAGGATGGGGAGCCGGATAAAACCGCTCCTTACAGGCCTGGGCTCCGAATAAGTCGAAGAAGCCCTATAAGGTGTTCACTAAGTAGTTCATCCTTACTGGAACTGTAGACGCCACCGTTGATTCCATCTCGGGAATTCCTCCGCTGCCGTCTGGATAAGGAGAGGTGCCTTAGTGGAAACACCTCTCCCCACCTCTCTCGTTTGCTGCCCCCAACAACTTTCCACTGGGGTTGGAACCCAATCTCCAGTTGAGGTACTAGGAATTTGTTTAAGGCAAGGAATAAGTTTGGATAGAATAAAACTTGATTATGTACTGCATGTAACTTGAGGGAAGAAGAGAACATTAATTGCTTCTTAGGCAGATGTCTAGGCTAAGAGTCTTTGTGAGAACCAGCTTAACATATAGATGAAGGCATCTGTACTTAATAAAGAGAACAGCTAGGGTTTTGATGACCTAAGCAATTGCATCACTGTAACGTAACCTTACCATACCCAAATAAACTAGTAAGAGAATTTAACCAATAAAAGTTTTCTTAAAAAAAGCATCATACAACTAAATTGAATTTTGTTGAAACTACCTGAAATTTAACTACTCGACGAACGACTCTTTACATTGTAAGTTTTGTAGTTTGAGCATATATAATATTTAAATTCAAAATTAAAAACTTGTAAATTTTCCAACTACTACTTCGAATAGTTGGTACTGGCGTCTTAATTAATAATGAGTTCATATATTCGGTCCAGCATAGAATCGTAAAGCATCTTCAGGTAGATCAGCAAAACTACCTTCTATGTCAATTTATTAGGTGCATTACGGGGTACTACCTTATCAAACTGACGACCAACCCATTCCCATATATTTTGAAAAAAGTACATTTATGTACAGTTAGTGTCATTAATATTCGGTTTTTATCATGCAATTTCTTTTTTCATATTTTCCACTTATAAACATTATTATAAATCTTAGTATTTGTTTATTTTATTTATGAATGAATATATTCTTTACAATTGATCAACAATTATCCGCCATTTACCATCCTCCGCTAAGATTATTAGATGTAAACGCATAAAGGCTGAATGTAAACGCTCCATTAATATTCGGTTTTTTGTTTCTCTGCTTGTTTTGACATTTCTTAATACTAACGGTCTGTTTTTTTTTTTAATGTAAAATTAAACCAAACTAGTCTGTAGGTTTTCTGCGTACATTTGTAAAGTAATTAGAAATCAAACATTATAGAATTATTTAATAAATAAAACATGGGTCGTAAAGGACAAAATTCGAGTCTTGAAACAAGAAAACTTGTGATTATTTAACACGAAAAAGGTGAAACTTACAAGAAAATTGCAGAGTTATTAAATATGAATCCAAACACTGTCGGGGATATAGTCCGGAGATACAAAAATGAAGGTAGAATCAAGCCAAAGAAGCAGTTGGGCCAACCAAAAGAAGAATGGCTTATAGTACGATAGATCAAAGCTAATCCTCGTTTACGTGCCCCAAAAATAGTTGAAGTCAGAATTTAATGCAAAAAGCAAATATCTGCATCAACCATTCGTCGTACCATCAAAGTATATGGCTACAGTGGTCGTGTTGCCCGAAAGAAGCCCTTCATTAATATGAGCAATAGGAAAATTCGAGTCAACTTCGCGAAGGAGCATAAAAACAAGGATGCAAGTTGGTGGGACGACGTTATTTTTGCCGACGAGAGTAAGTTTAATCTCTTTGGTTCAGGTTGAAGGTTATGGTTTGGCGGAAACCTAACGAAGAGCTAAAGGGCAAAAATTTAAAACCAACTGTCAAACATGGCGACGGGCACGTCATGGTTTGGGGTTGCATATCTGCAAAAGGCATGCGGAATCTTGTTTTCATCGATGGCATTATGAAAAAAACCAATATTTGAGAATTTTGAGAGAAAATTTTAGACAAAGTGCTGAGAGAATGGGTGATTTGCGCAGTTTCAAGTTTTACCAGGACAACGATCCGAAACATAAGGCTCATGTTGTTAGAGAGTGGCTACTCTATAACTGTCCAAAAGTTATCCAAACGCCTGCGCAATCCCCAGACTTAAACCCCATTGAAAATTTGTAGGATGAATTGGATCGTAGAGTTCGTGAAAATCCCGTTACTGTGAGACGACATCGTGATTATTCCGTTTGCAACCTAAGTGTCAAACATAGATCTCATTCCTTTTAAACCAAAATTTTAAACTATCTTCCTCTTTTACATCTATTCCTTCATTCTTACATTCCCAAAACTATGTCTGCCATCATTCCTAAAACTATGTCTGCCATCATTCCCAAAACTATGTCTGCCTCTGCCTTCATTCCCAATTAGTATCTGATAGAATAAAGTTCATTTTTAATACACAAAAGACAATTCTTTATCTTTTCATTAATTCATTTGTGAATAATAAGATTACAGTTACTTCAATAGGTGGACTTAAAATTCGACAACAAGAAGAATGGAGCAAGATTAGTGTTGAACATCTTTCCAAAATTATAAAAAACATGCCTCAAAGACTTCAAGGAGTCATATCCAATCAAGGTTATCTTATACAAAATATTAAATCATTTCTTAAAAAATGAATTTCTTAACGATGCATTTGTGTTTTTAGAAAAAACCGAATATTAATGAACTATGTTTTTTTAAAGTTTTGTTCCTTTTCTATTTTCTCTTTGTTTAGCTTTTAGTTTGGTATAACCAAAAATTATACCATTTAATAATAAATTCTTTTTTTACAAGCAAGAAATAGTTGTATACATATATTTTGTTTTTAAACACCAAGTCGAAGTAAAACAAAAAATTAACAAAAAACCGAATATTAATGGCAGTCACTGTATGTAAATATATTGACGCAATTCCATATTACGGTGGCTTATCCATTTTTAGACACTTCAGATGAAAATAATCAGCCCTATAGTTATTTCTTGGGAAAATATTTTCCTTCTCGGGAACACGTTCCTACTAAAGGCGAATTCCCACGAAATGTTTTCCTTTGGGAAAAAAATAATCAAATTATTTATATATTCGAAGTATTTGACAAATGCTTGAAATAAAATTCACAACAAAATTCAAATTAGTTTGAGTGTTTCAATAAATTAATACATAATTATTATACGGAATAAGCAGAGAATAATAAGACGAAGTTTAAGGGATCATTCAAACCCCTTAGAGCTGCCATAACAACTGTAAGTAGAAATATTTTACGAAATAATTATTATTAATATGCTATTGTTCAAACATTTATTAGATTTCCATTTCAAGGTTCTGCTTTTTGGTTTCGTCGCAGGTATTTTTCTGGTGGTCTTGAAGTTTGTCAATGGATCTGAAATTTTTTAAATTATTGTTATTGTAATGTTTTTGAACTTGTAGTTGTAGTTTTATTTTCGATTCCTAACTGTTTCTGTTCAACGTTTAGTTTTTGCTGGGTGAATAAGTTATTATTTATTTGTATTAGACTATTTTGACCAAATGATGTGTCCTTTAAAACTTCTGCAGGTTGATTGCCTGTTGATGAAAATGATCAATTTTGTTTCTTTTGCCCGCGTTCTTATCTTCTTTTGTTTTTCTTGTATAAAGTCTTATTTCTTGAGCAAGATTACAGTCCTGTGTGAACTAGAGCCTCCCCCAACAAACTTCTCCATCTAGTCGGTCCCTAGCTAGATGTCTCCAGTTTCGCGTTCTAAGTTGGGTGAGGTCACTTTGCACTTGTGCGCGCCACCTGATCCGCGGTCTTCCGCTACTGCGCTATCCTGTGGGCGTGGATTCAAAGACTTCCCGGAGCATTTGTTTCCATGCGCTCTACGTAGCCCAGCCATCTTAGTCATTGGACTTTTACCCTTCTGGCTAAATCTATGTCGCTGTACAGCCCGTACAGCTCGTCGTTCCATTTTCTCCTTCACTCCCCTTCTATGCACATAGGACCGTAGATCAAACGAAGAACTTTTCTCTCGAAACGAATCAAGGTGTTTTCAACCGCTTTTGTCATAGTCGATGCACCGCATAGCAGGACAGGGATGATGAGGGCTATAGCGACACTTAGCCCAAAGAAACAGCGGTTAGCAAGAGTTATTCTTCGTTTGATCTCAGCGCTGGTGTTGTTTTCTGCGTTTACAGCGGAGCCTAGGTAGACGAAGTCCTTGACTACCTCAAAGTTACATCTGTCGATGGGGACGTTTTGACCAAGACGTCGGTGTTGTATGTCCTTTCTTGACGACAGCATGTAGGTACTTTGTTTTGTCGTCATTAACCGTTAAACCGAATCTGCCTAAATACTCAAAAAAGCACCACACTCTGAGTTCTTCCGATTATGTCAATGTCATCAGCGCATGCTAGTAATTGGACAGACTTTTGAAAGATAGTGCCTCTAGTGTTGGCGCGTGAGCTGTGCACTATTCTTTCAAATACGATGCTAAAAAAATCGCATGATAGCGCATCACCCTGTCTAAAACATTTTTTGACATCGAAAGATTCTGATAAGTTGTTTCCAACCTTTACGGAGCAGCGTGGATTCTCCATGGTCATCGTGCACTAACGGACGAGTTTGACAGGGATGCTAAAACTAGAAATGGCTCTATACAACTCGTTCCTGTAGATGCTGTCATATGCAGCCTTGAAATCGATGAAAAGATGATGGGTGTCGATTCGGTGTTCTTGGGTTTGTCCAGGATCTGCCGTAAAGTGAATATTTGATCGACTGTGGACCCTCCTGATCTAAAACCACACTCATAAAAACCTATCAGGTTGTTGATGATGAGCTTTAGACGTTCACATATCACAGCAGAGAAGATTTTGTAAGCGATGTTGAGTAGACTGATTCATCTATACCTAGTTGGTGCAGATTAGGGGGTCTCCTGTGGCCAGATTATACCACATTTAAATTTCGTTCAATTTGGTCAGCTTCAACTCACCTTGTTTACCTTCATTCTCTTAATAAGTTAGAGGTTTCGATCAACTTACCTTTCTTTAGTTTGTTAAAATATTTAATTTTACTTGAAACACTTCAACTCATAATAATCTTTAGTGTCAATCACCTCAAAACATTCATAAATAATCAAGACTATGACCTTAGTGATATTCTGTTTAGGTTTGCAAAAATATAAAAAATTATATTTTTTATTAGAATTAAATAAACTATAAACGTTTGTTTTGTTAAATTAATTTTATTCAGACTAAATTTACCCATAATCATTTATGATTTCTCTTCCTCCTCTAATTTATCCTTAATTGTATTCTTTATCCAATCCATGTACGGAGGATTACCATCTTGAATAGGCAAACTTATAACTTCAGCTACACTATAGGGATGGTTGTCACGTATGAATTTAGTAAGTTCCTTAATTCGACTAGTTCTTGTTTTGACCATTAGCAAACACTCGTTGTCTTCTTGAACTTTACCTTCCCACATATAAATCGATATGACTTTCGGGATGATATTAACACAAGCTGCTAGGTTCGATTCCACCACTGAACGGGCAAGTTTACTAGCGGTTGCTTCATCTGGTGTTGTAATGTATGCCACTGAACTTGATCCTGGTATATATTCCGATGGCGTTGATGACATGGTTGACATTGTGTTACTTGTTGCTGCACAAGTGGACGATGCCGATGAAATGCTGGCTAGAGCAAGGCGCAATAAACAAATATATGATGTTCCAAGAATTGTTCGTATTGCAATCTTCATATCACATGAAGTTTATTGATTGATTGCCAACTTTAAGAAACAATACAAAAATGTATTAATAAATAAAATAATCACAACCAAAACAAGGTCAAAAGTTTAGAGATTAAATCGTTCCTCTTTTATGAACATTGAACCTACAAATTATGGTTAAAAGCTAAAATGATACTACTACATTTTTTTGTTGTACCTTAATTGTGTGCATAATCTAAACAAATTTACTTACATTTTTCTAACTGGCTTGAGAAATTTAATTTTATTTAAAATAAAATTATTAGACAAACCTTGTTGTGGTTGGAAATTTGGACATTTTTAATAATCTGTCAAAATCAGCCGGACCGGCAAAACAACAGCGATGTGCAATTTCCAAAATGCATGTGCGGCGGCATCGAAATCTAGTACAAATTAATGTTTTTGTTTATAATTTAAATTTCGTTAAGCCCCTTTCACATGGAAGTGTTTGACAAGCGAAAAAATTTCGAGGGCGAATTTTCATAAGTGAAGCATTTAAGAGTATAATGTAGATTTTAAATATGGAGGAGACGAAACAGCGTTAAATCATAAAATGTTGTCTTTTCTAGGCTTTGATGCCTACTTTTTTGTAAAATTTGTTTTCACTAATTACAACGCTTAAATCACGTTAATTTTAAATGAGAGGGATTAATTTAATGGATTGGTGCAAGGGGGGGCATTGGAGCCTTCTAAAACAACCTTCATTCCACACCACTTGGAAGTCAATGGGCATGTTCAGACAACATACGGGACTACATTTGCAGTCAAATGTAATCTTTGAAGGCAAAATTGGACCAAAGTAGCTAGTTAGCCTTTCTAGTGTCATAAATTTTAAAGTCAGAACTTTTCTTTAATAATAGTACAAAAACTACCAAAAGTACAAGTCCATTACGATTTCAAATTGGACAAGGAAACCTTTTACACAAACGCGTTAAAGGTCATCCAGATTAATCTGAAGCATTTTAAGTGTGCTTCAGATAATCTGAGAGTTTTTCTTAGGGAGGAAAACTTCGACAATGGCGTTATCCAAGAACCGTGGATAAACGGCCTCAAGGTGCGAGGCCTCCAAGACAACCAATACGACCTCTTTTATAAAAGCGCAGATCAAGACCAAGGTAATCCCAGAACTTGTATTTTAGCTAAGAAACTTTTAAAAGGTTTTTTATGTCCAAATTTTAGCACTCCCGATATGACAGTTGTCAGATTTGAAGATAAGAATACACAGGGTTCGCTGTTGGCCTCTTTTTACTCTGCCCATAATGCACCATCACCTCGGAGGAGGTGTGCAAAATCATAACCGAAGCTAACATTAAAAAGGCAAACCCTCTGATCGGAGGCGACGCAAATGCTCGGCATACCCTTTGGGGAAGTTCTGAGATCAACGAACCAGGTGAGTCACTTTTTGATTTTATTATTGAAAATAATATGACCATTTGTAACAGAGGCAATACTCCCACTTTCGTCTTTCCGAGCTTGGAAAATTATGATGGATGGGAGGATGTGCTTGATGTTACTTTAGTAAACAACCGTAATTTATTAGTGGAGAATTGGAGAGTTTCCCCTTTGAATTCGTTTTCGGATCACTAGTGGATTCTTTTTCAAATTAATTTCGAGTCGAAAAACCCTCCGCCTTATAGAAATCCCAAAAGAACTGACTGGACGAAATTCAGTCAAATTGCTAATTCCTAACTAAACAACTTACCGAATCTCACTGAATCGATAGGAGACTTTGAATCAAAGTCGAACACCTTTGAAACTTCTATAAGTAAAGCTTTAAGAGTCTCTTGCCCAGTTAAATATAGCCGTAAAACCCTTCCTTCTTGGTGGAATTAAGAACTGTTCAGTCTTAGGAAAATGACGAGGACAATTTTCAATATCTGCCACAAACATAAGTTTTACCAACCGTATAAAGACTCTCTTAAAATTTACAAGCAAGCCCTGTCATCAGCTAAAAGACAAGGCTGGAGAGAATACTGTCAATCAATCGAAGACATAAAGGACTCCGCAAGGCTCAGCAAAGTTTTATCGAAGGAACATTGTAATCCTTCATTTCTAAAAAAGCCTGATGGAACCTGGACAGCCTCTTCAGCCGAATCTCTTGAGCTACTGATGAAGACGCACTTTCCGGGTTGCGAGAGTGATAACCCCGAATCGCTTGAAACCACAGAGCTAAACGTTGCTCATGTGGAGCAAGTCAATTCCGTTATAAGTAGAGAAAATATTTTGGGGGGCATCAATACTTTTTCTCCATATAAATCCCCAGGCATGGATGGCATACTGCCAGTTATGCTTCAAAAGTTGCATGATGAGGGAGCTCCATGGCTGGAACAAATTTTCAAAGGATGGCTTCTCCTCAAACATGTGCCCATGTCGTGGAGACAGGTCAAAGTACTTTTTATCCCGAAAGTGGGTAAGCGAGGTCACGAATCCGCGAAGGATTTCAGACCAATAAGCTTAAGACTTCATTCGAGAATGGATTATTTTCATGCTCAGTGGTAGGAAGATTCGAGCCACTCTAGGCAATACAATCGCACGAACACCCAAGGTGGTGTCCTTTCGCCTCTTCTATGGCTTCTGGGCATGGATACAATTCTCGTTAAATTAGAGAGATGTGGAGTGAAGGCGGTAGCCTACGCGGATGATTTGGTGCTATTGGTGTCAGGAAAGTACACCTCTGTGATTAGTGAAATCACGGAGTCAGCTTTAAAGAAAGTTAGCAACTGGGCCACGAGTTGTGGACTAGGAGTTAACCAAAGTAAAACTGAACTGTTGCTCTTTACCACCAAAAATAAAGTACCGCCTTTCACGCTACCTCGACTCAACGGTCAAATTCTATCATTGTCTTCCAGTGCAAAATATTTGGGAGTTATACTCAACCCTAAACTAAACTGGAAACTAAATATTGAAGTACGGGTTAAGAAGGTCTGTGTTGCCTTCTAAGCCTGCAGCAAAACTTTCAGCAAAAAGTGGCGACTTCAGTCGAAGATAATTTTATGGACGTACACAGCCGTAGTACGTCCAATCTTAACATATAGATCGATTGTGTGGTGGCTTGCTCTTGCAAAGCCTATAATATTGATAAGCTAAAGAAGGTTCAGAGAACAGCTTGCGTGGGCACCGGACGCCTTAAACGTTATTTTGGATCTTCTACCAATCGACCTTTTTATTAAATACACAGTTATCTGCAGCGCTATTAGGCTGAAGGAATCAAATAGCTGGTTGTCAAAACCTTATGGTCACAGCAACACTACGAAATTGATTCCCTCAGATATTATCTCGGTAGACACTGACTACTGCACTCCTTCTTTGAGCCTTAGTAAGTTTTAAAGTTATTTTCCCATCCAGAGAAGATTGGGAGAATGACATCGTGTCGATAGGTTTCGAAACCATCTTTACTGACGGTTCAAAGATAAAATGCGGAGTTGGTTCTAGGATCTTTTCTGAGTCCCTAAATGTAGCCAAATCCTTTAGGCTTCCTGACTTTGCTAGCGTTTTCAGGCTGAACTGCTGGCAATAAGGGGGGCATGTAGGATACTTAAACAAAACCAAAACCGAAATGCGGCTATCTGTACAGACAGTCAGGCAGCTGTCAAAGCCATTAACTCGGCCATATCCTCATCTAAATTGGTCCAGCAATGTCGCGATGAGCTTACAAACCTGAATATTAACCTCGGTGTCACCCTGATCTGGGTTCCGGGCCATAGTGGTATCGTGGGAAATGAACGGGCTGAAGAGCTAGCCATGGCAAGGATCGGCCCTTCATAGCTCACTTGCGGAAATGGTTAACATTCCTCTTGGTGATATGAAGGGTAAAATATTTTCTATCTACCAAACTTAATCAAACCGAAGGTGGAGCAATTTACCCAATTGCATTATATCTAGGAAGATATGGCCCACCTATAACAAAACCCGTACAAACGATCTTCTATGCAGGCCAAGGTAAGACATAGCCAGGATTGTTGCGGTTTGTACCGGACATTGGTCTATTGGAGTTCATGCAGAGAAGTTGGGTATCTCTTACAACACCTTTTGCCGTAGCTGTAGTGACCAAAGAGAAAGTGAAACCATAATCCATTTCCTCTGCAAATGTCCTGTTTTGGCAAACACCAGAATGAAATGCTTTGGTAAAGCATTCTTTCACGAACTTGATGAGATATCTGAGACAAAGATTAGGGATCTAATCTTTTTTCTCAATGCGAAAAAATGGCGTTAACATAATCGCTGTGACGCTTCTCTATAAATCTATCCCTTTCAATCACAGGTCAATCGAGTTTTTGGTATCAAAACGGCGCACTACAGCGATAATTGGATCTCAGGCTAGGTTGCCTTGAGATCGCCATTTCTAGCTACCTACCCTTTTACACAAAACATGAAATGGAATTGTGCAGCAAATAAATAAATCATACAGTAATAAATTTAAACTTGCAGTTAAATAACAAAACATGATCATTGATCAACAGTTATTTTGACATAAGCAGACATGACTTAATTGTAAAGCAATTTTTTGGCAGCTGACCAATTAGATTATAGAAGCAAGTCCCAATCAGATACTTTCAAGTCCCCTATGTCACCTGAACCTGCCCTATTAGTGTACTGACAATTGACCAAAGATTTTTCCTCGATTTGTCGTTAAATGTAGTTTTCCTAAGACATTTATAATTTTGAAATCATAATAGTATGTGTTTATTTCTAAATCAAGTGGAAAAGTATCAAAAACATAATTCAAAATGTGAAATTCGTACTCAAATGAAATTTGTTCTTGCTTTGTCTATGTTTTTGATGTTCTTTTCTTGCGATCTGCTTACACTTCACCTTACACCTCTCGTACATTACTTTAAACGAATAAGCTCCCTTGGAGGCCCAAAAACATTTTTTTTAATAAGTTTCCTTTTTTTTTTAAACAATTGTTTTACAGCAAATTAAGTTCGTTTAATATGCAAATATTCTCGAAATGTAAACGAAATTTTTCATACACCCAACCTCACACCTACCTTAAAGTCCTATAGTGTCGGTAAGTAGGGAGTTTGCAAGGTGACAGTATGTCCCTTATACATTGAATGGATTAAAATAATTCAAGGTAATGTGTGCAGCCTCCTGATTTCTAAATTACATCAAGAAACCGTTGGTGTATAGAGTCATAGAATGCTGTGCGAAATTTGTGCCATGTACTTCCAGGCAAGCTACAATTCCATCCCAACTAGGATTTTGTATTTTAAAGCAACATTACATATTGACAAGGAACCCTTTTATACAAGTCATAGAGTAATGAAGTTCAGCTTTCATGTGAATGAAGAAATATGATCAACTGTCATATTAGACATTAGTGGACTTGACTTGATAGTTTGGAAGATTTTCCTTTGCTAACTTTCCAGTCAACTTTCCAATAAAGTTTCCTGAATTTGGCAGCTGGCAAATCAAAAAATAGAAACTTTACTTTTAAGTCCCTTATGTCGGCTGAACCTGTCAAATGATACTTCAAACAACTTGGTTTGACAGATATCAAATGCCAGTGCAATTAAAAACCATGAACTTTTTATGTAAGCTCTGAACATGATCTAAATGCGTTGAACCAAATTTTCTTTGCACAGTCACTATGCAACGTTTAAAAATGACACAAATTGCGATTTTGAATAAGAAGATAAAGAATGAAAACTAAAAAGTATGAAATTAAAGAATTTTGTATTTTTAAAAAATAAATATTGATTTTATATAATTAATAAACCTTTTTGTGTTGCCTTTTCAAAATTTAAGTACAAATAGAATTTCGTTTTTTAATATAAAAATAGGTATAAAATAATCTATGCTTAGTAATTAAATCCTCTGGCATTAGACTTTCTTTTCATAGGTCTTAAGCTTTTCTGATAGCTTCCGGAAGTTCTTCGAACGCCATTGGGCATTGATTTCGATTTGTTCAAGAGAGCGGCTAACTGATTGTGAAGCCTTAGTTAATAGAGCCTTATTTGCATCAGCAAATTCCTTCATTGCAAGGAATTCTCCATCTGTGCTCATTTGTGAAGCCACTGGTCCAAACAATCTTCCTAATCTGTTTGTCTCTGGATTGTAACTGTAATGAGACAATATTTTTCGTTTAGATCAAAATTTTAACGTAAAAGACCAATTTTTAAAATACTCACTAATTATAAATCATATCGATGTTTTTAATAAGGAAGTCCCTGGCCAAAGGAAAACCAATTTCTCCACGTGCCACCGAACCAAATGCAACATACGAATCTTGTTTCTTAATATCGGAATCCTCATTGAAGGCTGTTTGTAGGTATTTCTCCAAGATTTTCGGTTCTCGAGAACATCCCAGAGAAGAGAGGATGGTCTGTTTTTCGGAAGCAACATTCGAGTTCTTGTATCGTTGCCACAGGAATTCCCATTCTTCTTCTTTGCCATTACGAATTGATGTACAATAAACCACTGAACGGAGATCTAATGGAACTGGGTTGTTTTCATCTGGGTTCTCGGTACTTTGCCATTTGGCGAAGTAATCCTGGGCACGAGGAATACAGTCGTTAACTTCAAACTTGCAAGCCCATGCCGCAATCAGTACTTTGTGCTTGATAGCATCCAGACGATCCGAAGACACGTCTGTAGTGTTTAGGCCATTCAAATGTTCGTAAATAGGTTCGAGGATTTTTTGCATGTATTTCTGAAAATGTTTTGAACGTTAATTTTGATACATTTTGTTTATATTTTCAAACTTACCTTGAAATATTCGTACTCTGGACTTTGACGGAGGATTTTGTTGACCCCACTAAGATTGTCCATTGCTGATTTCCATGGAATGTAGTCTCGTTCTTGGGCCAAGTACTCAACCAATCTCATAGCTATATCGTAGTCCTGGTCACCTGCCCAAGCCAGGTCAAGAGCATCATCGATCATTTGAGCTCGGTTCATGGCGTGGATTTTTTCAAAATCAGGGCTCATCAGGGTCTCAATGAGCATATCCCAGTTCTTGGCATCATACTTGACACGATACAGTCCAGCAAGTTGAATATTGAAAATCACCCAGTCATCGGGTCCAGGCATATTCTCGATGGTCTTGGGAATGGGTGCCTTATCCTCGCACTCTAACCATTCCTTAGGAGTTTTTGTTTCGAAATCTAGCTCCGACTGTGATGTATAACTAAGAGGAACCCACCAACAATTCTCATAGCTACTGCGTAACGTTTGAGTGTCCAGAAGATACCGTGTCTGTGAAATCGCTGCTGTTCCATTTTCATAATTCCTCGTGACAGTAATCACTGGATATCCAGTTTGGAGTGTCCATGAGTCCATGATCTTTTTGATACTAAAATCTTCGGGGATTGTTTTAGTCTTGTGAGCACTGTCAGTCAGAGCTGCCCAAAGATTATCCTGCTCAGCGTTTCCATAGGAATGCTCCTTCAAATAGTTCGATATTCCCCTACGGAAGGTATCGTCACCCATAAATAGATGCATCATTCGGATAACACAGGATCCCTTTTCATAGGAAATCGAATCAAAGATCTGGTAGATTTCACTTGCATCTCCAATGGTTGTTGATACCGGGTGACTGCTCTTGAGAGCATCAATTTTGAAAATGTGCAAAGTATTATCGACAGACTCCTCCGTCAATGAAGACCACTCTGGGTGTAAATGTTCAACTCCCAAACTGGCTACGTATGTTGCAAATCCCTCATTCAGCCACAAATCAGTCCACCATCTCATTGTGACCAAATTTCCAAACCACTGATGGGCCAGTTCGTGAGAAATCACAGATGCTATACGATGCTTGCTGCTTGCCGATGAAACATTTTTCTCATAGAGCAAAGCTGTTTCGCGATATGTAACTAAGCCCCAGTTTTCCATAGCTCCGGAAGAGAAATCCGGAATGGCTATTTCATCGATTTTTGGCAATGGGAATTTTATGTCGAAAATATCCTCATAGTACTCAAGTACTCGTGGTCCAACTTCGGCAGCGTAGCTTACCTGAGATATAGCGTCTTTTCGAGCCCATGTTCTGAAAAGAACATCGTTCTTCAGGTTCACCATAGATTCCTCGTATTTGAAATCATTTATGGAATAGGCCACCAAATAGGTGGACATTGGAACTGATTCTTGGAATTTGCTCCACACCCAACCAGGGTGATTTTTCCTGTAAACAAAATAAGAAAAGGTTAAGTTTAATTTTTGGAAGAAAACTCAATTTTGCTACAAAGTGATTTAGCGGTGTAAGAAAAATGTGCCAAGATATTTAAATCCTCAATCTAGAATAAAAAGTTATTTTCAATGCTGAGGAATGGAATTGAGGTTTCATTTGGTATACAAAGTTAATTCAAAACATTCAATTGAAGTACGACATAGTATCATAGGTTTTGGAATGATTTCGACCACTATCTATGGGTGCCAAGTACGGCTGCGTTTTTTCTGACCCTTTAAAAAACTGAGATTTTCCAATAGAATCGTTTCGTTTTTTAATTTCTTAAGAACCAACTTTTTCAAAAATTCAGGTGTTCAAAATCACTGCCCATATTGACATTTCGCTTCAGAGATGAAAGAAGTCAAGGAAAGGAAGGAGAAAATCAAGCATGATAAGCAAGTGGTCGAAGACCTAAGGGCTTAAACCGAAAAAACCAAGACGTGTAAGATTTAAAGCGTCTTTTTCTTTAAGCTCAAAACATAGCAGACAATGGAGAACTTTACTGTCATAGTATTTAAGATTTTCCATTTGTCTCTTTCATACCACCAAAAAACTTAAATTCATCCACGCTCAGTTTTTTGATCTGCGAAAAAACGCCTTAATTACCTGAAAAAGAAATCTTAAGGATTTATTAACAAAAGGTTTCCGTTATTCATTTGACATTTGGCAAGTATTGACTATACGTCAATTCTATAATTGGAACGATAAACGCTGCAACAATAATCCGCAATTATTATTGAATTATTAAATTATTATTAAAATTCACAGCAAAAGTTGTGAACAATTAGCAGTCACAGTGCTAAAATTAAAGCATTTTCAGGTCGTCGTGAAACTGGTGGAAACATTTGAGCTATTGGGACATGTTAGTGAGGAATCCAATCCGTGTGCATCGATCAAGAACAACTAAATAAATTGTTGAGTTGACGAGAACAAAGTTTTTTGATTCCTTGTCAATCTTTGGAATTAGGCATTTTTTGATCTTAAGATTTTTAAAGTACTATTAAATGGTGAGTTCTGGCTATTACTTACTTACTTACTTAAGGTGGCGCTACAGTCTGGGGCGGACCTGGGCCTCAACCAACAAGCGTCTATAGCCAGCTCGGTCCCTAGCTAGCTGTCTCCAGTTTCGCACACCAAGTTGTTGGAGGTCCTCTCCCACCTGCGTTCGCCACCTGAGTCGCGGTCTTCCTCTACTGCGCCGTCCCTCGGGATTGGATTCGAAGACCTTCCGGGCTGGATCGTTGATGTCCATCCGCTCTACATGACCTAGCCATCTAAGCCGTTGGACTTTGATTCTGCTAACTAGGTCAGTGTCGCTGTACAGCCCGTACAGCTCGTCGTTATATCTTCTCCTCCATTCTCCATCTATGCTTACGGGACCAAAAATCGCCCGAAGAATTTTTCTCTCGAAGCATCCTAAGACGCTCTCATCTTTCTTTGACAGGGTCCAGGCCTCAGCGCCATAAATGAGAACCGGGATGATGAGTGTTTTATAGATGGTGATTTTAGATGCTCGAGAGAGGACTTTACTTCTCAATTGCCTTCTAAGTCCAAGGAAGCAGCGATTTGCAAGAGTTATTCTTCGTTTGATTTTAGCGCTGGTGTCGTTGTCTGCATTAATAGCGGTGCCTAGTTAGACAAAGTCCTTAACTACCTCAAAGTTATAGCTGTCCATGGTGACGTTTTGTCCAAGACGTCGTCGTTCAGTGACCTTTTTTGATGACAGCATATACTTGGTCTTGCCCTCATTGACCACTAAACCCATCTTCTTCGCTTCCGTCGCAATGCTCAAAAAACGCTATACTGACATCACGCTTTGATCTTCCAATTATGTCAATATCATCTGCGTATCCGAGTAATTGGATGGATCTTTGGAAGATTGTGCCTCTAGTGTTGACGGTTGAGTTTTGCACAATTCTTTCCAGAACGATGTTGAAGAAGTCGCATGACAGTGCTTCGCCTTGTCGAAAACCTTTTTTGACATCAAATGCATCGGTAAGATCTTTTCCGACCTTGATAGAGCAGCGTGCATTCTCCATCGTCATTCTGCACAAACGGATAAGTTTGACAGGGATGCCAAAACTAGACATTGCTCGGTAGAGCTCTTCGCTATAGATGCTGTCATACGCGGCTTTAAAATCGATAAAGAGATGGTGGGTATCGTTTTGAAGCTGCTGGGTTTTTTCCAAGATCTGCCGTAGTGTGAATATTTGGTCGATAGTGGACTTTCCTGGTCTGAAGCCACACTGATAAGGACCAATCAGGTTGTTGACGAATGGCTTCAGACGTTCACATTCAATACGGCAGAGAGGATCTTATACGCAATGGTAAAGAGACTGATGCCTCTGTAGTTGGCGCAGTTTAGAGAGTCTCCTTTCTTGTGTATCGGGCACACTATGCTGAGATTCCACTCATCGGGCATGCTTTCTTCCGACCATATTTTGCAGATGAGTTGGTGCATGCTCCGTACCAAGTCATCGCCTGCTGCTTTGAATAGTTCGGCAGCGATGCCGTCAGCTCCAGCAGCTTTGTTTGACTTAAGTTTAGATATAGCTATCTTCACTTCGTCAAGGTCGGGTAGGCGGAATTGTTGATCTGCGTCGCCGAGGTTGAGTGGTTCTATCTCCCTTACAGCGGAATTCGGTTCGTCATCGCCGTTAAATAATTTTTAGAAGTGATCTTTCCATATTCTCAGTATCGACTGCGCTTCTACTACGATGTTCCCCTGATCGTCTTTACCTTCCAAGGGTTCCAGCCACGAACCGAAGCTGTTACCCTTGGGAGGTTTTTTTTACCTTTTGGTAAAATTTACGAACCTCATTTCTGTTGTGATATCCCTCTATCTCCTCGATCGCGCGCTTCTCATGCTCTCTTTTTTCTGTCTAAGAAGCCGGTGTTCCTCTCTCCTCTTCTGCTCGTAGAGCACGCGAGCAGCTCTAATCCTTTTGTGCAGCGCCGTTTCGTATGCCTCTTGTTTCGCTGCGTGCGCTTCCCGGCATTCGTCGTCAAACCAGGGGTTTCGCTGTGGTGGCCGTGTGAAACCTAGCACTTCAGATGCGGCATCTCTGATGGCTGCAAGGCAATGTTGCCACTGGTTTTCAATGCTTAATGCAGGAAGCATAGGACTCCTTAAGAGGTTATTAGAGACTCGATCGGAAAAGGACATGGCAGATTGTAGCCGTCTAACGTCGAATCTTCTCACAGTTCTTCCTTGTTTTGGCTTGGATCGGGATATCCGTAGCCTTACCTTGACTACAACGAGGTAGTGGTCCGAGTCAATGTTGGCCTCTCGGAATGTTCGGATATCCTGGATACTGGAGAAGTGTCGTGCGTCGATCGCAATGTGGTCAATCTGATTGACGGTTGATTGATCAGGAGATTTCCATGTCCCCTTGTGGATATTGAGATGCGTGAACTGCGTACTAGCTACCAGAACGTCTCGCCCCGCAGCGAAATCGACCAGCCTGAATCCGTTGTCGGAGGTGGTGTCGTGCAGGCTGTATCTCCCGATTATGCCACCAAAGATGTCTTCTCTTCCTAGCTTGGCATTAAAATCTCCTAAGACAATTTTAATGTCATAGCTAGGGCACTGCTCATATGTCTTGTCCAAGAGCTCGAAGAATATGTCTTTGGTGTCTTCATCTTTCTCCTCTGTTGGGGCATGGGCGCATATTAGGCTTATGTTGGCCTTGATACGGATTGTCGTGATGCGCTCGCTCACACTGTTGAAACTCGAGACTTTTTGCCTGATTCTAGTTCCAACCACAAATCCACACCCAAATAGACGCTGTCTTTGTTCTCGCCAGCAGTCGCCGTAGTAGATGTCGCAGTCTTTTAGTTTGCGTCTGCCCGGTCCATCCCATCGCACTTCTTGGATGGCTGTAATATCTGCCTTGCAGCAGTTTAGGGCTTCCGCTAATTGTTCGGCTGCACACGTGGTCTGTTAAGGGACCTAACATCCCACGTACATATCCAAAGTTCGTTGTCCTTATTTTGTTTGCGTGGGTTGTCAACAGTGAATCCGTCCGTATCCGAGGCTTGTTGGTGCTTCGAAACTTAAGGTATTTTTTACGTGGCCAGGAAGTCACCCCGACGGCACAACCCCCAACCTGGAGGGGCAGATACTTAGTATAACTCCAAGGAAGGGGAGCCGTATAAACCGCTCCTTACAGGCCTGGGCTCCGAATATGTCGAAGAAGCCCTATAAGGTGTTCACTAGGTAGTTCAACCTTACTGGAACTGTAGACGCCACCGTTGATTCTATCTCGAGAATTCGTCGTGTTTCTTAGTGGAAACACCTCTCCCCCTCTCTCGTTTGCTGCCCCCAACAACTTTCCACTGGGGTTGGAACCCAATCTCCAGTTGAGGTACTAGGCACGCGATGTTCACCGCGGGGAGGTGAGAGTAGGAGTTGATAGACAGAGGTGGGTTTTGAGAAAAACCTGTGGACGCTTGTGTCCTCTTGAATGCACGTGTCTACCATTTGAACTTCGAGTTCTGGCTATTATTGAAATCAAATCGAAAAAGATTTAAATGGATTTTGAACGTTATGTTTTAATTTTAAATAAAAACTATGAATATAGTCATCGATTAGAAATCAGTTAGGATTTTTCTTGAGTACAAAAAGTTTAATTTTTTTTTATATCGCTATAGAAGACATGTCAAAGAAGTTTCAATAATGAAAACTAATAATAACTTTAACTAGTTCTTAACACAAGCACCCATAATTCGTCACCGAAATGTAGTTTTTTAACAATTTTAGAATTGTTTTCTTTAGAACCACATGAAAGATAAGATGTATGCTATTGCTCCACTATCACTTCAAAACCTTAAAGATGGAAGTTATCGAAGACATAAAGCTGCAAAATGATATGGACCATTTGGCTAATATTGTTTCAAATTTTGAATGTTATAACGTCCTCTTTACAATGAAAATAAAACGACTCCTGATTTCTCTGTTGTATAACATGTTTACGTGGACTCTATGCAAGCTTTAAACAAGTTTATAGCTTAAAATGTCTCTATTTAACTTCAACGTTACATAATAGTTTAAGTGCCACCAGGAAATTTATTTGAATAAAAAGCTTCTATTTGCCGGCAATAAACTTCTTTCAAAACCAGCAGATAAAATGTTTGAGCATGATAGGCTTTTCACACCAAAAACCCCGGTTTTGGATAAATTATCGGTTTTGGCCGAAATCCTTCATCGAAAACTCAAGTTTTCCCATACATTTTTGGTAAACCACAAGTTTTATATAAAAACTCTCGAAAACTATTAGCAATTCAAAGTTGAACTAAACGAACAAACCTTTCGAAACATTCAGCGCTCAAATTAATGTAAACAAAACAGCTGATGGCTGCTGTCAAAACAAATATTTTATTTTGAAATAAATTTGGTCGTGGTGAGTTATATTATACAATTACAAAATAAGAACTATTGCTTTTTTTTATTTACAGAATATGGAAGAGAAAAAAAGGAAAGTTTGTGGGAGCTTCGTGGCAACAAAAAAACGTCGAGAATAAAAGCCCGGGCGTATTTGCTGCACTGGCGGTTCTTTTATGATCCTCCAGAGTTTCAAACGCTCTTTGTTAAGCGAGGAACGAGGAAGACTTGCTCATAGTTCGTAATAACGTTTCCAATGGATGCGTCTTTAAACTCGTCGCCACAAATATTCTAGAGGCTTTCGCTTACTACCTGGAGAAAGACATTAAGTTAATAAGTTAATTTGTGGAGGAAATTAAGTATAAAATACAATTTTTTGGTAGAGACTAAGTTGCAGCGGGCTAGGAAAATTTGCACGATTTCCATAACGTGGAAATCGTTGTTTCAGTGAATAAAACCACATCATTGGTCTATAGCCTCTTGATGGACAGCGATGCCAACATCAAGAAAATCGTCACTGCTTTGGAGATGAAAGTTTTCACAGTCACCAAGTTTCATGACATACTATCGATAGACACGAAAGATACTGGAAAGAGCGTTCCAATACACGAACGCACAAGCACCCTAGAGAAGGCAATCAATGTAGTTGGTTATGTCTTTCGTTTCATAAACACCGTCAAAGCGAAAATTAAAGAGTCGAGAGAAGAGGAAAGAAAATATGGAAAGAGGCAAAGACGCTCATCACGTCATGCCAAAAGAACGAAAAGAAAGTTAATACAACTTACTTCTCCGGAGAAAGAGAGCGCGGTTATATACCTGCTGCGGAAAGAACAGGAAAGATATTTTGGGAAAGAAATTGCGGCCATTGGAAAGAAGAAGAATCTACACGAGAAGAGCAATATAGAGTCACTGAAGCCTATACTGGACGATAAAAATGTTCTTGGGGTTGGTGGACGACTGCAAAGAGCAGAGATGGAATATGGAAAGAGTCATCCAGCCATTGTGCCCACTGGTTCTAAGCTAGCATGGCTGATAATGGACAGTGCATACAGAGCAACAAGGCATGGGGCCGTTCAAGTCATGATGCAACACATCCGCGAAAGATTTTGGATTCCAAGATTGAGGAATGAACTGAGAATGTTTCTGCACAAGTGCTTAGTTTGCGTTCGATACAATCATCGATACGAAACTCAGCTGATGGCAGATTTGCCAAAGGAAAGAATAACTCCTGGAAAGGCGTTTCTACACTCAGGTGTAGATTACGCAGGACCGTTTCAAATCAAAATGCTGGACAGAACTGGTGGACAGATAACGAGACAGATATGCTGGGTCTCTATATTTGTTTGTCTCAAGACAAGAGCGATACACATCGATGTGGTGACGAGTCTCACATCAACTGCATTCATCGCATGCTACGAAAGATTCATAGCCAGGCGTGGAAGGTGCGAAAGAATTTATAGCGACAATGGCACTGCGTTCGTTGGAGCTGCGAAAGAACTACAAAAAGCGAAAGAAGTATGGCAAAGGAAAGAAACACTAGACTTTCTCGGTGCGAAAGGAACGGAATGGAGGCTCATGGCTCCAGCTGCGCCACATCAGGGTGGCATCTATGAGGCTGCAGTAAAATCCATGAAATTCCATTTGAAGAGAGTGGTCGGTGCGAAGGTATTAACTCACGAACAGTTGTCAACATTGCTTGCTGGAATAGAAGCAATCTTGAACTCCAGACCTTTGCAAGCGTTGAGTGACGACCCGAACGACATGCAGGCGTTAACGCCGGGACATTTTCTGATCGGAGAGCCATTAGTGCTTCCACTTCCATTTATAACTGGAGAGTTACCAAACACAAGTGGTGTTCGGTTATGGAAAGAACGAAAGACAATGCTTAACCACGAGTATCTAGTAACATTACTAGAACGAAAGAAATGGAGAAGAGAGAAGCACAATGTGAAGGAAGGTCAACTGTGCATCATCAAGAATGAGAATTTCCCGCCCTCGGCCTGGGCCATGGGAAGAATTGTGAAGACGATACCAGGGAGAGATAATCTTGTCCGGAACGTGGTGATACAGACTGCAACCAATCAGGTTACCAGGCCGGTGTAGAAGATTTGTATCTTACCAATAGAGGAATAGAACAATAGAAGAAAGGGTAGAAAACCGTAGGTTTTCGCCGGGACTGTATCGAACGAAGAGTCTATTAACTCTCGTTCGATGTTTTGTGAATCGAACAGAGCCTTGTGGACTTCAGTTCGATGTTTTCTACATTACATTCTTCTCTCCTTCTTTCTGGAGAGAAATATTAAGTTTTAGTCTTTGACTGAACGTGGAAAGAGCTGGTCGGAAAGAATAAAGGAAGTAACAGTGGTTTTTTGAGCTAATGTGTCGGTATTTATGCTTTTCATTTTTATTTCAGCGGTAAGATATTTGGTGCTTGTCTCTGGACTTGTGCTAAAACAATTTCTTTATGATACGAAATAATACAATTCTACAAAACTGTCAAATCGTTTATGGAATAGATTTTGACAATTTTCAAGTTGTAAATTAACAAATTGTCACCTGTCATAATTGTCAATGTTTATGAAACATTCATATATTTTAATTATACCTTTATGACTGAAACACAAACACGCTTCAGCTTCGGCTTTGCCTGACGTTTACGAGTTAAGCCACAGGATTTCCATGCATGCTATCACAATGAAGATTTGACTTCATATTTCGTTTGACAGTTGTGAGGAAAAGAACGTGGTGTGACTTCAAACGGAAGCTCTATTTCAAATTTGCTGAACATTTGATTTGTCTGACAGCTCAACAGCTGTTAAGAAAAAATCAACAAACAAAATACATTTGCTTTTTGAGGCATTGCCATTGGTTATCATAGACTATGTAGTCTACTTCCGCGATAAATTAAATTTTTTTCGATTTCAAAACTCATATTTTTTACTGCACAAAAATTCAAAACAAACTTTTGAGAAAAATATCTGCTGCTAATGACAGAAATGTCATTTTAGAAATAACGTATTGGAAATGTCATTCAAAGCAACCTCGAAACAGGCCCATCGTAACGCAGACGAAGCCGAAGCGTGTTTGTGTTTCAGCCATTATAAAGTTAAAGGCTTTGGTGTCAAAGAGAGTGACTGCTAATGAGAAAAGCTATTAAAGCTTAAAATTCAATGTCTTACTTAAAGGATTCAAATTGCAGATGTTTGACAAATCATTTACTTCTCGATCGATTTTCTCGAAAGAACTTTTAAAAAATCAAGACCTGGTTCCAAACTTTAAATAAATTCGTCAAACGTTGGTTTTTCTGTAGCATATCGAAAGTAAGGCTTCTCTTGTGCAACTTACAAATGTGCACTTTAAAATGACTGAGGATAAACTTAGTATAGTTTAACCTGCATGGAAACAGTATTGTCCAAAAACCCCGCGATAGTGTAATAAAGACCGATCTTTTTTAAAAACCTTCGTTTCTTGCCTTTGTTAGTTTCCGACCACAGCGCCATCTTTTCCATAGTTTAAAGTAAGATTAAAATTCAAAGCATCAGTACACATGAACTATTGACAGTTTTTGTAATTGAAATGGTATGATTGACACTTACCACCTAACGAAATCTAATTTAAATAAAATTATAATGTTAACTTACATTTCCGCAGTTTCATTCAATGGCATATTACTAATGGCAGAGTATTTCTCTTCATGACCTAAACTAATTGAAAAATTAGCTTTCATTTCTGGCTCATCGAAGCATGGAAACGCCAACCGAGCTGAAGTCGGTTCAAATTGTGTAATTGATAGCCATCTGCAAACAAAAACACAAATAAAATTATAAAATAAAACCTGATGCTGATTCCAGTGAAAATGTCACCAACCTCTTTTCATTTGTGGCTTTGTCAATATAGCTACTCCTATAGTAACCATGGAGGTTTTTGTTTAAAATAGCACTAAATGGCATCACTATCATGTACTTGTTGCCCTTGGTCAGGGGCTCACACAAGTTCATTATGTAGTATTCCTGTTTGGTATTCACTTCGACGTCCTTAATGCAGTTTACGTTATTGCCATCTCTCGAGATCAGAATCCGACTCTGGTTTATGGTGAGGTTGCTTGCGTGCAAAGTTATGTTGGTTGTGTCCTCGAGGACGTTGAAGGTAATGGCAGATATTCCTTCGAATCGTAAATCTTCTGGGTTCTCCAGATGAGTAATGATCTCCAAGGTGTAGTGTTCTGGTCGAATGGATTCAGGCAATTTGTAGTGATTGTAAGTTGATCCTAGTACAACTTGTACTAGACAGGCTAAAGCTATAAACTTAGCCATGTTTTGCTTTTATCTATAGGAATGAATACAAAAAAAAGAACAATCAATTCACGGTCTGTTTAGTTTTTGATTAAAAAATTAATCTATGTTGACATTAAGAAAATGAAATAAAATCTTTAAGCAAAATACAAATTTGCTCAGTTCAAAGTTTTTGTTTCTATTTTTAAATTTGTATGCACGGCTTGTATTTTACTTTTTACTATGAACAATTTTCAACAACGTCTTTGATTTTTACATATATGATAAAGTGTTAATGTATGTTGACTTTTTGCATGCAAGACACGCTTTAAGGCCAAGATATGTTTTTGTTTTGAAAAGACACATTCATTATAATTTGAAGCCATTGACTTTATAGGTTTTATAAATAACAATCTGTCTGTTTGTTGTATGCTAAAGTCGTTATAGGAAAATAACTAAAAGGTCATTAATGCATTAAATTTTACAACTTATTTTTAGACAAGGTATATCAGTAGAAAAGTTGTATTTGACTTATCGGGCTTATAGTCGTACATGGTAATAGACTGAAGGTAAGACTATAATATGTTATAATTGTCGAATCAGAAGTTTAGAAGTCATATAGGGTAAAATAAATCAATTTATTTTTGATCTAGATCTGTCAAAACACAAACATTTGCCCTGTTTTTGCATTTTATGGGGTAAAGTACATAAGTTGATTAATTTTTGATATAAGATAAAATCTGTGAAGTCTAGATTTTTTCGTCAGTTTTACCCCTTCTTGCACCAATATTAATACAATTTTGACAGCTTACCGCACTCGTTAAAATGTACATAAAGTTCCACTCAAGGGCGGATCCAGACTTTTCATCAGGGGGGGGGGGGTGTCACACACTTAGATGAGTTTTTACTCTGCACTTGAAAATGTTCTTTAATGTTTTGTAAAGGAGGCTAACAAAATTTAAATGACATAATGTGTACGAGAATATTAACCTAACCAATTGACAATTTTAGTTATCAAATTATTTGAGAACACTGTTGTCCAGCAAGGTATGGTCTAACTATTTAATTTGGATGACTCCCTACATATGAAAGCATTCCTAGATTACAAAAGTTTTCTTAATATGCCATATTAAAGAGCTAAAACACAATAGTTTAGGTTGTTTTTGCTGTAATTCACGAAGAAATGTAAGAAATTATTTTGAAACGAAGATTTATTTCAAAAAATAAAATATACTTTTCTTGTATCCATTTCTATTTATGCTAAGAACGCTAAGAAAATTCAAAAATCCAGAAAATGAGAGCGGATCTGATATGAAGAAATGTCGGGCTTTTTTCGACGAAGTTTTTTCGAACTCAATTTTCAGGAGTCTATAATTACTATCGCTATCAGTCTGCTTATTCGTCGATCTTATAGGAGTCAACAAAACTTTAGTTCTTGAATATAAGGAAATAGGTGCTTTTAGTTACATAACTTCTCTAAAAAATTAAATTAAAACAATTTAAGGTAAAAAATTAATTTGGGATAAAACGTTTGTGTGGCACTCACAAATTACACGTTTCAGAATCTTTTTTCACTTCAAATCTGAAGAGATTTAAAGCTTGTATAACAATAGATAGGACCCGTTTATTATGTTTTTCAATTAGCCATTAGTTTAACAAAAGTGTCACTTTTGCTGTTTTGGGACATTTATATTATTGAAATTCGTATTTAAATATTAATTCTAGAGCATCCAAAGCAAATTTACTTGAAAAGTATGTATCGAACGAAGAGTTTATTAACTCTCGTTCGATGTTTTGTGAATCGAACAGAGCCTTGTGGACTTCTGTTCGATGTTTTCTACATTATCTTTCCTTCTTTCTGGAGAAAATATTATAAAGTCTTTAGTCTTTGACTGAATGTGAAAAGGGAAAGAATAAAAAGGTCACAGTGGTTTTTGAGCGAACGCTTTTTTCCACTTTAAAAAAGTTGTCTTGTGTCGGTCATTTTTATTTCTATTTTTTCAGCGCGGTAAGATTTTGGTACTTGTCTCTGGACTTGTGCTGAAACAAAGTAGATTCATTAAATTTTTTAAGATCATTTGTACTCAACAGAAAACCAATTTTGAAATAAATAAAATGCACGACTGGGTCGCTAGAAATTAATAATTTTTAATAATTCTGTTTAAAAATATTTCCTGTATTTTAAGATTTAAAAATGTACCTGCAAAATATGTTTTTCTCAAAAATTTAAATACCATTTTATTTGTCAAAAAATCTAGATAAACTCTTATTTTTTTTTTGAAAATCATTTTAAATTTGAAATTTTGTCTTAAAAATATTTTTGGTAAGCACTAAATAAAGAGCTTATAAATATATGTACATTTTACATTTAAATTTCGTCAACGATTGTTGACCTCTTTCTTAGATATCAAGTTTTGTAAACAAATTTAATGAAAAAATGCCTTACGCTAATCAGCTGAAAACCTTAATTTCAATCAACACAATTGTTTGGACTGTATGAGCCAGGAAAGACAGACATACGGACGGAATCGGGGTACCCACTTTTTTCGACTTCTCTACTGTCGTAATGTCATATTTGATTAAAAGCTCTAGTTCGAAATTGTTTACTAATGCAAAACATACCATATAGTTCCTATATGTCGCAAGTAAAAATCACTTCAATGTTCACTATTTTGTGTAAGTCAAACAATTTAAAAATAAAATTGAAGGCTTGTTTAAGGAATATAAAGGCAACTTAATATCAAATTGATGATCTTTTATTCAAGGTTTCTTCTTAAAACCTGAAAATTTGCTCTTACAAACAATTTTCATGAAAAAAAGAGGCTGGGATGCGACCCACACTGATAACTTCCCATCCCGTCTGTCGATTTGTCTTGCTTAAAAGTTTGTCTATATGTACTAGTATCAATTTTACCAAATTTGCGTACTATTTTTTATAGATTTTATTTTTTATTAATTTTCTAAAATTACTGAATATCGAAAACAATATTTTCTGTAAAATAAAATAAGTTTGAAGCCAATATTTTTAATTTTTGAAAAGCTATTTGAGTTGAAAGTAAATTTTTACCAAGTTTTAGTATTGTTTTTTTTAGAGTTTTATTTTTTGTAAGGAACCGTCAATTCGATTTTCTTCAAAATTCTACTGAATGTTGAAAACAATATTTCTTATAAGATAAAATTAGTTTGAAGCCAATATTTTATAGTTTTGAAAAGATATTTGAGTCGAAAATCAATTTTTACCAACTTTTGTTAATTTTTGTTCGGTTTTTAATTTTTAATAAAAAAACTGTCAATTTGATTTTGTTCAAAATTTTACTGAATATTGACAACAATATTTTTTGAAAGATAATAGTAAATTTAAGCCAATATTTCAAAGTTTTAAAAAGATATTTGAGTCGAAAATCAATTTTTACCAACTTTTATTAATTTTTTTAGGTTTTTATTTTTTGTAAAAAAAACTGTCAATTTGATTTTCTTCAAAAGTTTACTGAATGTTGAAGACAATATTTCTTATAAGATAAAATAAGTTCTAAGCCTAAATTTCAAGTTTTTGAAAAGATATTTGAATCGATATTTAATTTTTACGAACTTTGAGTAATGTTTTTTTTTGATTTTTATTTTTTATAAAAAAAACTGTGAATTCGATTTTTCTCAAAATTTTATCAGATTTCAAAAACATTATTCTCCGTTGCTCAAAATTGTTTTGGAGATGAAATCATATGTTAGTCGTTAAATTTAGGAGGTGACAAATTTTTTTTTCAGTTTTTTTGATTTATAAAAAAAACCGTTAGATAGTTTTTTACAAAAAATATATTTCTTTGAGATCACGTTACAGTTTATTATATAAAATTAAATTCAAGTCTCTAGCCTTTTTGGTTCGTAAGATATTTAGGGTTAACCAAAATTTTCACCTTTTTTTTAAACTGCTATGGTAAAAAAACCACCCACGCAATTTTCTTGAGAGCCCTTTCTGCATCATTCTGCTTTATTATCTGTATAACAAAATTTATTTAAAGTCGATATCTCTTCTGGTTCTTGAGCTATGGACGACGAAAAAAACGTCACGAACGTACGAACGTACGTACACACGCACGCACAGACATCTTTCTAAAAATCTTTTATTTCGACTCTAGGGACCTTGAAACGTCGAGAAATGTCAAAATTTTCAATTTGACAAATCGGAACCATTACAAAAACTTCCTATGGGAAGTTAATAATTTAAAGCATTACTAAAGTTTTTTTCAAATTCTAAATTGAGTGAAAACAAAACTTTTAGTCGTTTTAGACAGCAAACCACTTTCTGGTGAATATCGTTAAATTACTTATAAATTCGTAGATGAAATCTTTACTTATGCATACAACATAACTGTATAAGCTTTATGGCCCATATGACCCCCCCTGGATCGCCAGTTGGTCAAAAGTTGATAAATTATGCTGAATGTCCGATTCATATTATGTTCTTGGTCTAGTCCTCAGTTAAAAGTAGTACTTTTAGAAACAAAGTTTAAGGAACTAAAATACAAATGTTGTTTTGATATACAAAAAATTAATAATTTATAATATAATGGGGGTCATATCCATTAACGCAATACGATTAGTTTTGAATTGAAGGGAATTCCTACGAAAAAGCAAACAAATTATCTCCCATAGGGGGTCAAGACCCCTACGACCCCCCTCCCCTGGATCCGCCATTAGTTCCACTGTGTTCCATGGGCTATGGAAAAAAAATCAATTTTGAAGGAAATCTAAATTTAAACATGGAAACCCCATTTAAAAAACCAGTGAAGAACAGACATTTGAGCGTCAAATACAGAATCTGGTGATAGGCGGTGTGGTGTCGGCGGTAGGGAGAATCAAATGTCAATTTTGACATTTCTTTAATAGTGAAAGTTTCAAAAATGGCATAAATACTAGCATGTTACCAAAAGACCTTTTATAAACTATACGACTAGTACTTTTGGCATGAACAAGTAGTTCAAGATTGTATTTCCTACCAATTTAACAGATGACTCGTACATATCTGTGGCCCCGAGGCAGAACCGCTAAAGTCTGTTTTTAACATTTTTCAGGAGAGCAGTTTGAAGTTTTAAGAAAAAGTTCGCAATTACAAATTGACGTAGAAAATTATTGGACCGTCTGACAGTATTTAAACTAGCATGGATTTAAAGGTATTATACCATTCTTTTGATCCAAAATTTTAAAACAAATCTAACATTAAAATTAAAAGCGTGGGAAGCAAAAGAAGCAGTTCAGTTTTTTTGCCTCGGGAGAAATGTTCATACAAAGTAAAATGAATTTTTAATTTGCCAAAGTCGACTTAAGTTGTTTTTCCCTAATTTAATGAAACATTTTGCTCCGCGTAACTCGACTTTAGTTGTTATTCCATAATTATATTGAGTGAGATATGGCAACAAAATTTTGAGATAAGATTTTTACACGCTTGAAATCAAAGATACAATCTTGTTTTTGTATGAGGAAAGACACCAATTTATTAAAAAATATCTTACACAATATTGAATAATAAAAATAACTTTTACATCAAGATAAAACCATTGAAAAATATAAAATTAACAAAACAAAAAACAACAAAAAAGGTAAAATTCACACTTCGCAATTTTTTTAATTATTAAAAAAAAGTATCAATATGTATTTAACGTTTTATTAACGTACTAAAATTTAATTGAAAATCTTTACAAATATTGAGTTTTTCAAATAATAGCAATAGTAATAGTATGGAATAAGGTGAATATTGAAAAATGGCTTTAATTTTCATCATCTTCACTTTCTAAATCAGGATGTGTCTGTAGTGCACTTGAAGTTGTGCTAAGACTTCGGTAAAACTCATGAAATTCGGGATTAATATATTGCATCAATTCCATAAGATCCTTCTTTTTTCGGCAGATATATTTGGTACATCTTCAATAATTTTAAGGTCGCTTATTGAAAAAGTAGAAGATCCTCTTTTTGCCAATGATAATATTTTGAATGATTCTTCTGGATTCAAACCGGTTTTTTAAAATATTTTTTTTACTGTCAATGGTGTATCGAATCCACCTCACGGTGTTCTAAACAAATTTGTCTCCTTCTAAATTAGATCGTTTCCAATTAAAATTGGTTTTTGAGATTTCACAAAAATTGAAAAATTCAGACATTTTCCTTGTCTTTGTTGCTAGCTGTTGCCAAATATTGGTCTACAAGTGTAATAGTTAAATACTAAGAAATAGTAACTTTTGAATAAAAAAAAGAGGCTGGGATGCAACCCACACTGATAACTTCCCATCCCGTCTGTCGATTTGTCTTGCTTAAAAGTTTGTCTATATGTACTAGTATCAATTTTACCAAATTTGCGTACTATTTTTTATAGATTTTATTTTTTATGAAAACCGGACTGTTGGATTTTTATATAAAAATTACTGAATATCGAAAACAATATTTTCTGTGAAATAAAATAAGTTTGAAGATAATATTTTTAATTTTTGAAAAGCTATTTGAGCCGAAAGGAAATTTTTACCAAGTTTTAGTATTGATTTTTTTTATAGTTTTATTTTCTGTAAAAAAACTGTCAATTCGAATTTTTTAAAAATTTTACCAAATGTTGAAAACAATATTTCTTATATGATACAATTAGTTTGAAGCCAATATTTAAAATTTTTAAAGAGATATTCGAGTCGAAAATCAATTTTTACCAACTTATACATTTTTTTTAGGTTTTTATTTTTTGCAAAAAAACTGTCAATTCGATTTTTCTCAAAATTTTGTCAGATGTCAAAAACATTATTCTTCGTAGCACAAAATTGTTTTAGAGATGAAATCATATTTCAGTCGTAAAATATTGCAGGTGACAAATTTTCTTTTTTCAGTTTTATTGATTTATAAAAAAAACCGTTATATTGATTTTTTTTCAAAAAATATACCCATTTGGTATCACGTTACAATATATTATATAAAATTTAATTCAAGTCTCTAGCGTTTTTGGTTCGTAAGATATTTAGGGTTAACCAACATTTTCACCTTTCTTTCAAACTGCGATGGTAAAAAAAAACCACCCACGCAATTATGTTGAGAGCCCTTTCTGCATCTTTCTGCCTTATTATCTATATAACAAAATTTATTTGAAGTCGATATCTGTTCTGGTTCTTGAGCTATGGAGGACGAAAAAAACGTCGCGAACAAGGACGAGGACGTACGGACGTACAAACGTACGTACACACGCACGCACAGACATCTTTCTAAAAACCCTTTATTTCGACTCTAGGGACCTTGAAACGTCGAGAGATGTCAAAATTTTCAATTTGACAAATCGGACCCATTACAATAACTTCCTATGAGAAGTTAATAAATTACTTTTGTTCAATGGAATGCACAAAAAGGGGAACTTATGTTTAGCAAGATCTTGATCATAAATATATTGATTTATTTTACCCATAGAAAACCTTATTGGCAAATAATAAGGTTTGTTCGTTTAGCTCTCAACTCCCCACAAATTTGACTGTCATAACTCACGTAAGTTTTGAAGTTTTTCTTTAACTATTACATTTTCTCCCTGAAATTATTACAAACTCTCATATCGTCTTTTTACCATCGAATAAATTCTTTAAATCAAAAACCAAGTGCATTTGATTGTGTTCTAAATTTTCTAATCAAGGGTATAAAAAAGTCTAAAATTAGATTTGGTACTCTACAGTTCTTTTTGATATGCAAATCACGGGCATTGTTTTATCTACCCACAACTTTGTTCAGTCTTTATGTTATGCATTCACCCGGATAATTGTACAATTATCTATGTTTAAGTGTGCAATGAATATTGTGTCAAAATATCGGCTATTTAATGTGTTGACCTGAATTCAATTGGCATTTTAACAATCTGTAAACTTTTTATTGCTTCAATCGTAATTTTCACGTACACTTTACTTTTCTTTATGCGACAATAGCCAAATCTAACAGCAATATTCTGCTATTCACGTGGATCCTTTATTCGATTCACCTATTCAATTCACTTTCACACTGCCTTTGCATTCTGCTATCCATCAGGTAAACTACATTATCCCAAACCAATTTGACACTTAAATAAACAGCTGTTGTGATTCATACAAAAATTAAGTTTTATCAATCCACCTAAACAAAATAATTTGTATAATTTTTGGAATTTTGGAAATAAGCAGTATTGGACTCTTTATTCCAATTGGAGGCAGAGGAATAATAGAATCCTCAAACAGAGAGCTTCTAAGAAATGTTAAAAAGTGTCTTCCTTCCCCTTAAAATGTTAATATTCTTTTATTTATAAAACAGATATGCTAAATTTAGCAATAAATTAGTTTTCACTTAGATTTTTCTTACAAAAAATTAACAAACCAGAAATCACAAGAAAAATCCGCTGCATTTTATATGTGGATCTGAATTGTATAGAATGAATGCTTTTACGTGAATAGAAGAATACCGCACACTATTACCGACATTCACTTCGAATGAATAGCAGAATAATGATTAGTGAAAATTGAAGTAAAATTCCCCCCGATGAATAGTAAAATAGGCCTGTAAATTATTTATAGTAAAATCAAGAATTGCAATAATGGCATTTTTGGTTTCTAAATTCAGAAGAAGAAATACCTTTAAACAATCTGTTCTCAAGTTAAATTGTTTGTTGTTAGAGTTAACTAATACATGATTAAATGATATTTCAATATTGGCAGATTTAAACAATTAAACCAATTTTCTATCAACCATGTTAATACCCATTTTTATCTGTCAAAAGTGACAGAAAAAATTATCAGTCAATCGTCGGCTAATTTTCTATCAACAAATTGACCGATTTCTTCCATTCGTTTGTAAAAAAGATTAGACGCATAAGCAAATTTTACAAGATAGTCGTTATTGCCTGCTTCATAGCTGTTTCACTTTTTGAATATTTTATAATTTTGTTTGATGTTTTTGCACGACCTGTTGTTTCATATTCTTTGTTTTCCAAAGAGTCTATTTTTATTGTTTTCAACCGTGTAAACAGACAATTATTAAGTGGTAGATAAGAAATTGTCCGCAATAGCCGGCCAACTTTTTACCAAAAAAATGCATAATATTCGGATAAAATAAACCAACCAAACTGACAGTTTTCACTTGATATAAAACTAGCAATCGCAATCTAATTCGATGCTATTGGAAGGCTTTTGACAGTTCAGCCAATATTGGAAGATCTTCCAATTGGCTGCGTTCAATCTCAGACAGATAAGGTATCCGGATACCATTTTGTTTGTGTAAAATAACAGCTGATCAAAAACAGCTGATATGTCAAAAAATGAATCTAAAGGTATCCTAGAATTTCTGATGTATGTAGGTATCTGACAGAACAGCTGATTCAACACATGGTTGAATTTCAAGAAACTTGAAAATTGATTTCAGCTTTTTGTATTTGTTGGTAAACTTAGAATAGTTTTCTGTTAAACGTAAATCGTATAAAGCAGGATATTTTGCAAGTAAATTAATAATCGTATAGAATTCCAATTGAGCTAAGAGGAAATTTAACATCGATTGCGTTTAAGGTTATCTCTAATTTATTAAATTGTTACGCACCTATTAATTCATCATCGTCCGACTAATCAGTTGAATTATCCATTAAAAGTTTTATCTTACAACAATTTTTGACTTCGAACCTTAAATGTTTCTCTGCTTTTTGTGAACAGCTGGAAGTTGTTTTTATTTTTTGACAGCTATTGAACTCGTTCAACAAGGTACATATCTAAAAATTCACCTATCCAAGATACCATTGTGTATACTCAGCTTTAGATTTGGTTTATTTAACAAGTGACATTTGTGGAAGATCAATCAAAAATGTCATAAAATATTGAAAAATACATCCATGATCCCAACAGTGTTTTGGATTCTATTTTATTTCGTCCGATTGTCTGTACGTCAGATTCGTGATTTTGTCTATAATGTTAACTATTTCCAATGAATTATGTAAAAAAATTAATCCATTACGGTTATTGAACTTAGAAGCATTTAATTTGGTTTTTGTTTCTAATTCATGCAAAAACAAAATAATATGAAATTAATATGATAATTTCAGGTGAGAATTTATAATAATTTTATCAAAAATTCAATCCCAATACAAATCCACATAAGCACGTCAACAGTCAAATTTGCATTTAAAGAGTCTACAAATTTATAAATATTAACAAGGAATTCTTTCTTTCTTCTCTTACTCTGATCTTCATAAGGTGGTAAGATTAGATTATCAGACCAAGAAATGTAAATTGTAAAGCTTTGATTCTCTGAATATAGAGAATAGAATTTAATAACATTTCCTTGAATTAGAAGATGTTGTAACATAACGTTTTATACATCCAGGAGATAGGTTGACCCTTTTCAATAAAATGAGCTCCTTGGTTATAACATATTGAATATTATTTAATTGTTTACGGATTAACGTTGTGGATTCATATTTAAAACTAATAAGTTCAATGAGTCAAGAACACGTTGAAGATAGAATCAATGTGAGCTGAAATAATCTTTATTGTTTTTATTTAATCTGCGCAATAAGAGACATTTTAATTCTTGATAAATTAAAATCGTCATTAGTTTTTAGGACCAAAAGGAAAGGACCAAGGTTGCTCCCTTGAGGAACTGTCAAACTTTTCTTTTAAGGCACACACTCAAGGAGATATTATTTCTTTTATTATGCAGAGTCACAGTGTGAACGTTAAAAAAGGCAAAGATGATTTGAAAGGAGGTGTCGGTGCACATTGGGTTTGAATTCATGAATATTGCAATGACTGAATAATGGCTGAATCACAAATACGCTTCAGCTTCTGCTTCGTCTGCGTTATGGTGGGCCTGCTTCGAGGATACTTTGAATGACATTTATATTATTTCATAACTCAAAAGAGCAAATATTTTGTGTGTTGAAATTTTTACAGCTGTTGAACTGTCAGTACAAAGAAAATGTTCAGATAATTGAACTAGAGCTTCCGTTTGGAGTCACATTACGTTACATTACGTTCTTTTCCTTACGATTGTCAAACGAAACGTGAGGTCGAAATTCCATTGTGATACCATGCAATGAATTCCTGTGGCTGAACTCGTAAACGTCAGGTGAAGCCGAAGCTGAAGCGTGTTTGTGATTCAGGCATAAGGCATTCCAATTCGCGTAGTAAGACTAAAGAACAAATATCTGTTCTTGAAAGTACGGACGTAGTTAGTAGTAATGAGCTTTCCTAGGAGCGAGAATATTATTTATGTTTTAAGGGAGAGGAATAAAGCTGGCTGTTTCTAGAGCACCGTCCAAATCTTTAAGACGCTCTTCAAGCGACGAATGTAAATGAACCTATGATTTAAATGAACCTATGATGATTTATCGCTAATCAATTAAAGTGCTCTACTTCAATAATGTCCAAGAGGCTTAAGTAAGTTATAGAAGCACCAGCCCAGTGATGAGAGTTATAATTAAGTTTTGGACGTATATATGTAAGCCTTGTAGACAACAGCCAAATCAAAGGGAGAGAAAAACTTGTATTGCCTTTGAAAACCCAAGAAACATGATATCGCGTAGGTGATCTTTCCACAAAAGGGGAATGGTGATTGATGATACATATACCGAGAGTATAGAGATGTTCAGTCTCATTGGTGCTAGGACCATTAATGGATAATGGTAAGGGGGTACATTTATATCGGTTTAACGTTACAACACAGCAATGGGTTTTCAAAGCATTAAATTTAAAATCTCTATTACTTCTTGAACATCCAATCTATTTCTGCCAGACACGTCGAGTCGAATTTCTTGTAAAATTGGACATGATCCTAGAAGTGAGCAATATTTTCTTTTTCGTGTGTGTTTCGTGTCGTACGTGTTATATCTTGCAATCAAAATCAAACGCTTCACCCACAGAATCCGTTTATCCACGATTGTACGAAATTCAGCTTATTTGTAACTAAATACCTCAAAACTTATTTTTACCAGCCTTGACGCATCCATTTGAAGTATTTTGACAACATAATCAAAATGGGTCCTAATTGTTTCGATAAACATCGGTGAAATTGCAGTTTCAATATGCAGCATGCTGTTCGGCGTAGTTGAAGGAAGAGCAAAAATTCGTTTTAAAAAGAACCGGAGTAGTTTTTCGACATGCTCATACTCCTTATGGCCCCACACTTAGGCGCAGTACATTATAATAGACTTTGATACGACTTGAAATAATTTATATTTGTCGGAGTGGTGAATAGTTTTATTTGCAATACATTTTTTCCACGATGTGCATATGGCTGCCTTTGCCTCCTGGAGTTTTGCTTTCACTTGTTTTTATACACACAGGTTCCTCGATATTATCATCCCAAATACTTGATTTCTTTCATGACACTGACTTCTTCTCCTTTGTATTTCCACTCCTCGTTTCTAGCATATCTCCCCCTACCTTTTCTAAAAATCATATTTTTTTTGTTGAAATTGACTGCTAAATTCCAAGTATTACAGTATTCTTCCAAGCTAGAGATCATATCTTAGAGTTGATCAGGAGACTCGGATAATATGACGATGCCATCCGCATACAGTAAAACTGGAATGCTCTACTTAGCAAATTTCACTCCTGTTCCAAGGGACTCGACAATATCATCTATAAAAAGTTTGAATAGAAGGGTACATTCTTGCTTTAGACCCATTGAAGACCTGAATTCTTCAGATAGGGTTTCATAGTCCCAAACAGAAATAGCATCTTTTTCATACAACGCTTTCAAAATAAAAATAATTTTGGAATAGATACCATAATTGGCAAGCTTCTCTTTCAAAGCTGTCGAAGGCTGCTCTAAAGTCCACGAAGAAGGCATAGAGTTTTTTCCCACGATGAAGGTAAGTTTCAGCAATATTTAAAAGAACAAAAACCTGGTCCGTTGTAGAGTAGCAAGACGAAACCCTGCTTGAAATTCACTAAGCTTTGAATTAACATGTACCCAGGTGGTCAGTCTTCGGAATATAAAAAAAAAAAAAAAATTGGGTGGCGCGACAGTCCGTTGAGAACCAAGGCCTAGTGACTTACAACTCTCAACCATTCCTGTGTGCGAGTAATGTTGTCAGGAATGGAGGGGACCTACAGTTTATATGCCGACTCCGAACGGCTAATTTTGAGAAAGCACTTTTTCATGACAATAGTTACTCTTGGAGAATTTGTCAATTCCTCGCAAGAGGCAGTACCCGTGAAAAGACTTTAGATGGCATAGGCAGGGATCGAACCCAAGACCTCTACCATGACAGTCCAACGCACTAACCATCATGCCACGGGTACCACAATATATAATACTGACGAATAATTTCATGGACGCGTTTAAAAACGATATTCCGCGGTAGTTTTCTTCAAAGGATGGGTCTCCTTTTTTAAAAAGCAGAAAAATGATTGAGGACAGGAAATTCGCAGGAATAGAACAAGACCTAAAAATTCCATTGTAATACCAAGCTCGGATATAAAACTGGGAGAGGCATACTTCCTATGGGATTGAAGAAAACGAATATGAAAAGCTAAGAGTACTATCGTCAGCTAAACAGTGTTTTGGATAAGAGCGAGTAATAAAAGAATCATTAATTTAAAACCTGAAAAGGGTGGTAAACAAAGTTATTGAAGATTAATAATTCAGCGACTGGTCTTATCAGAAGCTTTACTTCAATCTGTGATTATCAAGGAAAAAAAATTATCACATCGAAAATTGTACGAGAACAAAGTGATTTCATCTTCCAAACAATTGTGTCCAACGAAAAATAATGTTTTTTTGACAATTGACAATTTTTTTTATAAAAAATAAAAACCAATTGAATTTCGAATCAAATATCTTTTCAAAAACTTAAGATTATGGCTTCAAACTAATTTTAACTTATAAGAATTATTGTTTTCAATATTCGGTAAAGTTTTGAGAAAAATCGAATTGACAGCTTTTTTACAAAAAATAAAAACTTAAAAGAAAATTTAACAAAAGTTGGTAAAAATTGATGTTCGACTCAAATATCTTTTCAAAACTTTGAAATATTGTTTTTAAACTACATTTATCTTTTAAAAAATATTGTTGTCAATATTCTGTAAAATTTTGAGAACAATCTAATTGACAGTTTTCTTACCAAAAATAAAAACCTAACAAAAAAACAATACTAAAACTTGGTAAATGTATTTACGACTCAAATAGCTTTTCAAAAATTAAAAATATTGTCTTCAAACTTTTTTTTTATTTTACAGAAAATAATGTTTTCGATATTCAGTAGTTTTTTTTTATAAAAATCCAACAGTCGGGTAGTGAGGCCGATCTTGGCGTTTCAGATCTAGGCGAGACATTACTGGAAGAATCCCAGGAGATAGGCTGGGAATTCAATTTTTTTTGACAGCTGACAGAACTCTCCACAAATATTTTTCCGCTGTGGTTTTCGTTTTCATTTAGCTCTGCACGTGGAGACCGTCGAAAAAATTCGTTTCACTTCAGCTGCGTACTAGGCTTGAAAAAAAAATGAAAAAAGAGCCTAACGCGAATCTGCTCAGAACCTTAACTTACAAGTTTGAACTCAATCGACCCAATGGTTTAGGCTGTAGGAGCGTGGACAGACAGACAAAACCAACCGGACGGAATCGCGGGACCCACTTTTTTCGACTTCTCTACCATCGTAATATCATGTTTGATTAAAATCTCGAGTTCGAAATTTTGCACGAATGCAAAACTTGCCATATAGCTCCTATATGTCGCAAGTAAAAACATTATCACGTTATTAAGGATCATTACTGTTCCAAAGGTAAGCAAATATCTATCCAATAACTTGCCTAATTTCCCTAATTTTCCGCCCATAAATTCTGCGACATTGGAATTAACTGACTATTTCTTGGCTAGATCTTCTCTTAAAATATTCTCTTAGATAAAAAGAGAAAAGAAAGAAGAGAATGGAGGAGTATAAGAAAAGAGAAGACTAAAAGTATGCGTAAAGGTAGAAGGTCTATTAGTTCGCACTAAGATAAAATTAACCTTGATCAATTTTTGATTGATCTTAACATATACAAAATTCCTTTCGACCCAGATTTTGTGTTGGTTTTCGGTGTGTCATAAAATTGCTTAACGTGCAGTAATTAAAATATTCCGACATTTTATGAATACTCTAATCATACTAATATTATAAATGCGAATGTAAGTTTGTTTGTTACGCTTTCACGCAAAAACTACTAAACCGATCACCATGAAACTTTGCACATACACTCTTAAAGGTATTAGAAGTAACATAGGATACTTTTTATTAAAACAAATAAAAAAATTAACAAAAATAAGAAAATTGTTTGTCAAAATATCGTCAAATTTAGCTACTTCAACGCCATCTAGCATCATAGTAATGAAGTTTCAACCCTAAATACTGTAATACCAACCCACTGTATTACCGACGGTGACTACAATATCTAATTCAATTGAATATAGTTTCAACTGTTTCTATTTTTTCTATATTTACCGTACATATTACGAATTTTGAATGCTTTTGTCTGCGCATGTTGTTGCATCATGTTAGAGGTCCAATTAGCTTTACAGAACTTAAAATTGTCAATGGTGAGGAATGTCAAACCAACCGAGAAGCATGTGAAGCTCGTCGACTGTTAGAAAATGACAATCATTGGGATGAAACTATGGAGGAAGCTGTACAATGCCGTTCGCCAGATAAAATCAGGGAACTTTACGCTACGCTTTTATCTTCTTGCGGTCTTTCTAACCCTCAAACTCTTTGGAATAAGTACAAAGAATACATGCCTGAAGATATTTTACATCAACTGCAGCAAGTACACACAGACATTACTTTCAATGAACATGTCTACAATAAAACGCTAATTATAATCGAAAACAATGTTTTTACGATATACTTACTTACTTAAGGTGGCGCTACAGTCCGGGGCGGACCTGGGCCTCAACCAACAAGAGTCTCCAGCCAGCTCAGTTCCTAGCTAGCTGTCTCCAGTTTCGCACGTCAAGTTGGTTGAGGTGCTCTCCCACCTGCGTGCGCCACCTGAGTCGCGGTCTTCCTCTACTGCGCCGTCCCTCGGGATTGGATTCGAAGACCTTCCGGGCTGGAGCGTTGATGTCCATCCGCTCTACGTGACCTAGCCATCTAAGCCGTTGGACTTTAATTCTGCTAACAAGGTCAGTGTCGCTGTACAGCCCGTACAGTTCGTCGTTAAATCTTCTCCTCCATTCTCCATCTATTCGTACGGGACCAAAAATCACCCGAAGAATTTTTCTCTCGAAGCATCCTAAGACGCTCTCATCTTTCTTTGACAGGGTCCAGGCCTCAGCGCCATAAATGAGAACCGGGATGATGAGTGTCTTATAGATGGTGATTTTAGATGCTCGAGAGAGGAGTTTACTTCTCAATCGCCTTAAAACCTTTTTTTACATCAAATGCATCGGTAAGATCTTTTCCGACCTTGACAGAGCAGCGTGCATTCTACATCGTCATTCTGCTCAAACGGATAAGTTTGACAGGGATGCCAAAACTAGACATTGTTCTGTAGAGCTCTTCCCCATGGATGCTGTCTTGCTCGGCTTTAAAATCGATAAAGAGGTGGTGGGTATCGATTTGAAGCTCCTGGGTTTTGTCCAAGATCTGCCGTAGTGTGAATATTTGGTCGATAGTGCACTTTCCTGGTCTGAAGCCACACTGATAAGGACCAATCAGGTTGTTGACGAATGGCTTCAGACACTCACATAATACGGCAGAGAGGATCTTATACGCAATGTTAAGGAGACTGATGCCTCTGTAGTTGGCGCAGTTAAGAGGGTCTCCTTTCTTATGTATCGGGTACACTATGCTGAGATTCCACTCATCGGGCATGCTTTCTTCCGACCATATTTTGCAGATGAGGTGGTGCATGCTCCGTACCAGGTCATCGCCTGCTGTTTTGAATAGTTCGGCAGCGATGCTGTCAGCTCCAGCAGCTTTGTTTGACTTAAGTTTTGGATATTGGAATTGTTGATCTGCGTCACCGAGGTTAAGTGGTTCTATCTCCCTTACAGCTGGTAAGTGGTACCCGTGGCATGATGGTTAGTGCGTTGGACTGTCATGCTAGAGGTCTTGGGTTCGATCCCTGCCTATGCCATCTAAAGCCTTTTCACGGGTACTGCCTCTTGCGAGGAATTGACAAATCCTTCAAGAGTAATTCTTTCCATGAAAAAGTGCTTTCTCAAAACTAGCCGTTCGGATTCGGCCCAAAATTGTAGGTCCCTTCCATTCCTGACAATAGTACTCGCACACAGGAATGGTTGAGAGTTGTAAGTCACTAGGCCCTGGTTCACAACGGACTGTTGCGCCACCCCATTTGATTTGATTTTGATCTCAGCCAAGCAATAAAATTTAGTTATTATATTGACTTATTTCTATTATTATACCCTTAGCCTTTATCTTTCATACTTATTTAATTTCTCCACTGCGGGCGAAGCCGCGGGTAAAAAGCTAGTATCTAATAAAAACAAAACAACTAAACTCATTACATTTGCATGAGAATAGTAAAAACAAATGTTTATAAAGAAAACTTAAAAAGTTATTGATGGCTGCAAAATTCTGTGGATAACCTATCAAACGAGCATTAAACCGAAGCCACTTATTAAGTTGCACTGCTATAATAAAATAGTTAAAAGTTTAGTAATAGGTTTATTATCTATGGATAGACTTGTTTGAGATCATGTAATGAATGAAACTTTATTATTTAAAGAAAAAACGTGAAGGCAAGGCTTTACCAAAACAATGAAACATGTGCCTATAGCCTATTGCCTATAGCCTATACTGGCAACTTGTATATGAATAAGAAATGGAAAAACTACCTGCAATGATTTATCAAGTTTTCATCTAAAAATTTATCAATTACATTGTAAGTATCATTACAGCAAATTGATAGATTAAAAAAGTAATCGCATGATCAAAAGTTAATTGCTGAATGTATACAATTCATGTGCCTTCATCTCAACGTGTGGTTTTGTTCAAATAAATAATTTCATTACCCGTGTTTTGTTGGAAAATCTTTTCATAGTATGAATAATACCGATAAAAGTAAGAGTAGAATCTTTCTACGGATGGGGTTTTGACATTTATACGAGTCTCGAATAGATCTTATGTGATTTCGTTCTCAAATGTTGGTACGATTGGTATTACATTTGTATCTCGATGGCTGTGTTCGTTGAGTAGTTGTGTATTTGGAATCATGTGTTTTCCATTGGGGACAACAATCAATGTGTTTCAGTTGATATTATTTAGTTTTGTTAATGAACATGGACTAACTGGGCTTATTTTGTAAGAGAACACAATAGAAAAGATAGTAAAGTTTTGCTATGTTACCACCAAAGGTTTATCTCAGTTTAGATTAAATAAATCCTTTTGGTGTTTCCACCAAACAATAAGATTCAAAAATGATTAAGTTTGACAGCTCATGTTTTTGACGTGTTAAGTGCAAGTGAGATAGTTTGATTCGTGTTAAGCTATGAAAAACTGATTAGTTCAGCACCATATAAGAATATGATATCTACTCCATGTACATTTTTTTTTTGTAATTTTTATTATTTATTTTTTGTGCACTAACAAGCAAATAAAAGACCTAAATCCATTTTCTATTAAACCAACTCCTCCACACAGGTTTTTCTGCTCAAATTTTGACTCGACTCCGATCTCCGACGGGAATCAAGTCAAATAAAGTTAATTTCAACTCGATTCAGGTATATAAATAATTGAGGCGATCTTCAAGCTCGCTTCAACATGTTAATGTAGTACTCTAGGAACAACCCCCTTCTTAAAGTCTTTATTATATGTCAAATTGTTTGGTTAAAACTTTGAAATCTCAATTCCAGAAATTTTTTTACCATTTCTTTTTGAAAATTGTACATTTTATTAGTTTTAGCTATTTTTTTGCTAAGTTACTTCTAAAATTTGATTTTCACAAAACTTTCTTCTATTTGTGTGTTTTTTTAAAATTATTATTCTGACAGAATCGTAGTACCCGTGGCATGATGGTTAGTGCGTTGGACTTAGTCGATCTTTGACTTCCAAAGCGATAGCAAGTGTTTTCAAGTGGTTAATAGTTAATTTTAAATTAAAAAGTGCATTTGTAGGGTTTTCCTTTTAAGAAGGCAGTAAGCCACATTTTCAACAACTAATCGGTAGCCTAGTAAAGGTTGCGTCCGAACGAACACGTCAAATCTTCGGTCGATAACTTTTCTTCCGAGCATCAGCAAAGTTTTCGAAAAAATCATTAATAGGGCTCTGACTAAGTGGGCTGCGGACAACAAAATAATTCCGGATAAACAGTTCGGGTTCAAGGCGGCTCATGACACAATTCATGCTGCGTCTAAACTCGTTTCTGATATCCAATGGAATAAATCAAAACAACAATGCACAGGTGCTGTTCTGGTTGATTTGGAAAAGGCCTTTGACACCGTATGGTTAGAGGGTCTTTACCTAAAATTGAGCAGGCTTGGCATAAGCAAGCCATTGTTGTAAAGGGTAATTTTTTTTGAGGTAAGGATTTCCATGCATTAGTATTTGACAGATCACGCGGGATTTCAGACATGGTGTCAAAGAGAAAGATGCTCAGTATGCTTTGACATTTCATCATGAATAGACTTACTAACGAGCAACGCTTGCAAATCATTGCATTTTATTACCAAAGAAAAGTTGGCAGAAAATCCGCTTTTTTATCGACAAATTTTGTTCAGCGATGAGGCTCATTTCTGGTTGAATGGCTACGTAAATAAGCAAAATTGCCGCATTTGGAGTGAAGAGCAACCAGAAGCCGTTCAAGAACTGCCCATTCATCCCGAAAAATGCAATGCATTGGACCGTATTTTTTCAAAGATGCTGTTGGACGCAACGTTACCGTGAATGGCGATCGCTATCGTTCAATGCTAACAAACTTTTTGTTGCCAAAAATGGAAGAACTGAACTTGGTTGACATGTGGTTTCAACAAGATGGCGCTACATGCCACACAGCTCGCGATTCTATGGCCATTTTGAGAGAAAACTTCGGAGAACAATTCATCTCAAGGAATGGACCGGTAAGTTGGCCACCAAGATCATGCGATTTGACGCCTTTAGACTATTTTTTGTGGGGCTACGTGAAGTCTAAAGTCTACACAAATAAGCCAGCAACTATTCCAGCTTTGGAAGACAACATTTCCGAAGAAATTCGGGCTATTCCGGCCGAAATGCTCGAAAAAGTTACCCAAAATTGGACTTTCCGAATGGACCACCTAAGACGCAGCCGCGGTATACATTTAAATGAAATTATCTTCAAAAAGTAAATGTCATGTCTTAATATCCTAAAAGAACTCTTACAAAATTCCTTGGACAGACTAATACTCTGGGCTGATCGGTGTGGACTCGGTGTTAACCCACACAAAACCGATCTGGTCTTATTTTCGAGGAGATACAAAATTCCATTTGTCAACACTCCTTACATTAAAGGAATCCAATTAAAATTCTCAGACGAGGCCAAATACCTAGGTCTTGTCTTAGACAAAAAACTAAATTGGAAACGCAACGTACAGGAAAGAGTCAAAAAAGCTACTGTAGCTCTCTTTTCTTGCAAAAAAGCTATTGGTAATAAATGGGGTTTACAACCCAGAATCACGCCTTGGCTATACACATCGGTAATCAGACCGATTTTAGCGTACGGTGTGGCAGTATGGTGGACTGCTTTAGAGAAAGGTATAAACAGGGATAAGTTAAATAAAGTTCAACGTTCAGCCTGCCTATGTATAAGCGGATCGCTTCGCACGACCCCGTCTGCGGCACTGGACACCCTGCTCTACCTTACACCTCTTGACATATTTAGTAAACAAATAGCTGCAAGCTCTGCTATTCGCCTCAATGCTTCGTCGCAGTGGACTAACAACAACATTGGCCACTCCGTAATTCTAAGGTACTTAGAATCAATTCCAAAGCACACAGACTACACCATCCCCCAACTACAATTCGACAGAAACTTCCAGATTTCTATACCTACCAGATCTTTTTGGGAGGATAGGACACTCTTGGAGGATGAGTCAATCCATTTTTACACAGATGGCTCAAAAACCAAAGAAGGGGTTGGTGGTGGTGTGTACTCTGAACGACTGAAATAAAGTCTCTCATTCCGCCTTCCCAATCATTGTAGCGTGTTCCAGGCGGAACTTTTGGCGATTAAGGAAGTCTTGTCTTGGCTCAAAGAAAACGTGATATCAACTTCTGATATCCGTATTTTCTCCGACAGCCAGGCCGCTATCAAATCTCTGGACTCATCTCTACAAACTCTATAACAGTCCATAACTGTCGATCATCTCTAATGGAGATGGCGCAACAGTTTAATATTCACCTTTGCTGGGTGCCGGGCCATAGAGACATTCCAGGTAACTGTAAGGCAGATGAACTCGCCAGGAACGGTACAGTACAACGCATCCTACCACGTTTGGCAAGTACTGGCATACCAATCGCTACTTGTAAACTGCTACTAATGCAAGACGCTGTGAGGAGGGCAAGCACCAGGTAGACCAACATCACCACGTGTCAAGCCACAAAAAATATCTGGCCAACACTGGATTTAAAACGTTCAAGATGCTTGCTCTCTCTAAGCAGATCGCATATAAGCTCGATAATAGGTGTCATAACCGGACACTGTCTAATAGAAAAGCACGCCACGAGACTAGGCGTATTCTCAAATGACTTTTGCAGAAGCTGTATGGTCGAGGAAGAGGAAGAAACGGTTCTTCATCTTCTCTGCACATGCCCTTCTCTAGCTCGAAAACGCAAGAATTACCTAGGAGAATTCTTCTTTAACGATCTAAATCATATCAGTATAATCAGCCTCTCACGTTTCGTAAGGGACTCTAGCTGGTTCCATTGAGCTTAGGAGGAAGCCTCAAGATTCATGTGGTATCACAATGGGCCATTAAACTGGCCTAAGTGTGTCCGTTCCATCTTGGACAGCCACTATAGCCTAACCTAAATGTCATGGACCAATCTAACGTTTCAAATAAAGAATTGATGAGATTTTGCAAATTTTATGCGTTTTTAAAAAAAAAAAAGTTCTCAAGCTCTTAAAAAATCACCGTTTAAATACTCGTACTTTATGATATGCTTAACGGTAGAAAGTTTGTTGTCAAAAGTGGCAATGTAACTTCTACCACAACATTCTCAATTAAAAATGGTCTTCAACAGGGAGCGGTGAATTCGCCGATTCTCTTCAGCATTTACACCAGCGATCTGATAGGTAGTCTTACAAAGGCAATTGCGTACGCCGACGATCTAATTGCGTACAGAACGGCTCGAAAGGTTGAGGTTATTTGAATTCTCTTGCAGCGTGATTTTGACAAGATTCAGCGATATTGCGACGACTGGAAACTGAAACTTATCCAGAAGTCGGAGACAATTCTGTTCCGGACTCCGTTGGCTAGGGTCACGAGGGATACGTGTAAGAATTGGGGCAAGATGGTCATCGTTGATCTTCACGGGCAGCCATTAGCGAGCAAAAGTGTAGTGAAGTACCTTGGTATCTGGTTAGATCAGTATTTATATTTCGACAGACATATATGTAAATGCTGCTCTGACCAGGGCCAGAGGAGCTTTTGCTCTGACGAAACGGCTGTTTTTTAGCAGTCGGCTTGACCCCAGAGTGAAGGTAATTTGCTACATGGCCCTCATACGGCCAATGATCGTTTATGGTTGTCCTGTGTGGTTTAACGTTGCTCCTTCCCAGATGGAGAAGTTTCGGGTGTTCGAGCGGCAGTGTTTACAACGCTGTACCGGCTTATATCAAACAGCCGAGTCTTCTTATGTGCATTATTTTTCCAACGAGGTCCTATGCAACGGGGCTCGAATCAACAGAATTGACAATTTCGTGATAAAACTCCTTCGAGGTCATATTGCAAGAGCTATGTCTTCGACCAACAATTTAATTTTCGGGGCGTTCTATCCAAACGACAAGTATTTTGAAAGTGCACGCTTGCGCGGCTTTATTCCACCAGAGGCATTCCTCTTTTTAGACAAATGCGGTCTGATACAGGAAAGATTGGCAGTTCCGTTTATCTACCACGTCAGACGAAGAACCGTGGATAGGCGACTCCCGTACAGTCGGGACGTCATGGCACAAGGCGGAGCGGAGCTCCTTCGGTTCAGTAGGGCTGTGTCCGAACGGGACCGAACTGATAGGGTGAAGCAGGAGAACCAGTTTTGGTGGCTTCAATCGGCACATGATAGTGTGTAGTCAGGTTGGGGTTTAAGCCTTGGCCGGCTTACATACTTGTTTTATAGTTTTAGGGTTTAGTTTTAAGTAGAATAGGCATGGTGGCACAAAAAAAATTTTAAAAAAACATGGAATTTAAAAATCAAACAAAATTAAAAAAAAAAACACACAAAAAAGACAGTAAAATATAAAAACAAAAAAAGTTAGATTTGCTGCTGTGGTTGTTCTAGTTTTAAGTAGTTTATAGGTAGAATAGGAAGTTTAAGTTAGTTTTAAGTTTTATTTAAGGACCTTATTTTAAGTAGTTTTTAAGTAAAAATAAAAAAGGATATTGATATTAGTTTTTTTTTTTTAATTTTCTAATAAATACAAAATAAATAAAATTTAAATGAAGTAAAATAGATCTTAGGGCCGAAAGGCATTAGTTTTAAGTGTTATAGATTAACTTAGAGTGTCCGTATGGGACCATTAAGTTAGTTGTAAGTTATGGATAATTAGTGTAGTTTTATGAATTTTTGTCTAGCTTTAAAATAGGTTTAAGATTGAATAAATAAAAATGAATTTGAAAAAAAGAAAAAAAAAAAGGCCGTTGGACTGTCATGCAAGGGGTCATGGGTTCAATCCCTGCCTGTGCCACCTTAATTTAAAAAAAAATAATTTGCGCGGGTACTGCCTCTTGCGAGGAATTGACAAATCCTTCAAGAGTAAATCTTGTCATGAAAAAGTGCTTCTCAAATTAGCCGTTAGATTCGGCCTTAAATTGTAGGTCCCTTCCATTCCTGAAAACAGTACTCGCACACAGGAATGGTTGAGAGTTGTAAGTCACTAGGCCCTGGTTCACAACGGGCTGTTGCGCTACCCAATTTAATTTTTAATTCTGACAGATCTTTTTTCAGTTGTACCAATTTTCAAATACCATAATCTGGCGACTACGGATCGTTGTGTTGGCAATTTATCACTGTACTATGCATGGAATACCAAAAAACGCACTTATTGATGTCAAAAAGAATTTAAGTTAGAATTATATCTAAGAATAAAAGTTTAAAAAGCTGATTTGTATGTTGATATTATGTTTAGTTCAGGCACTCTGTTACGAAGTATTATTTACCATTGGCCGGGATCTTACAACATATTAATAATAATTGAAAAAAAGTATTTTATTTAAATGCAAAAATGTATAAAACTGACATCTTAAAGTTCTAGACAGATAAAACTACGTTGGATTATTTTTATTAATATTCACTGCAGATCATGAGTTTTCATTTTTATGTTATATTAGATTTTATGTCAGAGAGTAGTAGTGGGTTGGGTACCCTAGCCCCAAAGAAAAATTCCCAAAACCAAATCCCCAAATCTAAAATCTCTGAAACCAAAATGCTCAAAACCAAAATCCCCAAATCCAGAATTCCCAAAATAAAAATCCTTAAGCACAGATTCACCATATTTTGAGTATATCTAAGAAATTATTTGACTATATCTAAGAAATTTAACAAACGTTGGTAAAAATAGATTTTCGACTCAAATATCTTTTCAAAATTTTTAAATATTGGCTTCAAACTAATTTTATCTTATAAGAAATATTGTTTTCAACATTCGATAAAATTTTGAAAAAAATCGAATTGACAATTTTATTACAAAAATAAAACTCTAAAAAAAAAAACAATACTAAAACTTGGTAAAAATTTACTTTCGACTCAAATAGCTTTTCAAAACTATAAAATATTGGCTTCAAACTTATTTAATTTCACAGAAAATATTGTTTTCGATATTCAGTAATTTTTATATAAAAATCCAACAGTCCGTTTTTAATACAAGAAATAGTACGCAAATTTGGTAAAAATTGATACGAGTACATATGGACAAACTTTTAAGCAAGACAAATCGACAGAAGGGATGGAAAGTTATCAGTATGGGTCGCATCCCAGCCTTTTTTCAGTTTTTTTGATTTAAAAAAAAAAACGTTGATTGGATTTTTTCCGAAAGTATACTGGTTTAGTATCACGTTACAATATATAATATAAAATTTAATTCAAGTCTCTAGCATCATTGGTTCGTGAGATAATTAGGGTTTACCAAAATGTTCATCTTTTTTTTAAACTGCTATAGTAAAAAAAAACCACAGATGCAATTTTCTTGAAAGCCCTTTCTGCATCTTTCTGCCTTATTATCTGTATAACAAAATTTATTTGAAATCGATATCTCTTCTGGTTCTTGAGCTATGGACGACGAAAAAACGTCAAGACAGTACGTACACACGCACGCACAGACATCTTTCTAAAAATCTTTTATTTCATCTCTAGGGACCTTGAAACGTCGAGAAATGTCAAAATTTTCAATTCGACAAATCGGACCCATTACAATAATTTTCTATGGGAAGTTAAAAATACTAAAACTTTGCAACAATATTTTGCATACAGTTAAATGAATTTAGTTCTATTTTCTGATTTTTTTCCGACTTTTTTAGTTGAAAACTAATTTTTATTACAAGCAGCATTTGAAAGTTTTTGTTTCTTATAAAAATACAAATTGGATTCATCTAAGAACATTATCTTAAGTTAAAAACAAAACTTTGCATAAAATGAAATAATTTTTAAATCAAAACATTCATTCATTTTTAAAATATTCGAATCGAATATCAGTTCTTACCAATTTTGTGTACACATTTTTGTAGATTCTTATTTTTAAAAACAATATTTTGTATAAGATTAAATAAGTTTGAAGACATTATCATTATTTTGTACCAGATATTCAAGTCGAAAATCAATTTTTACCAATTTTTAGTAGACATTTTTTTAGCTTTATGTTTTTATGTAAAAATAAACGTTTCTTTGATTTTTTCTTAAAAGTTTAAGATTTCGTTGTCCTGAAGATAACATCATTTCCTTATTCAGGGTTTCAAATATTTTTGTTCAGTTTTCTGTATTTATAATATAAACCGTTAATTGATTAAATCGAAAATGCATGCTTTTGATATAGAAGAATCCCTTCTTCGTTGGGTTAAAAATTACCTTTCGGACCGTTCAATTCAAGTAGTGTTGGACGGGTTCAAATTTGATATTCACAAAATAAACGCTGGTGTGCCCCAGGGCCCCGTTTTGTCTCCGACGCTCTTCCTTATTTTTATAAATGATCTTTTGTCTGAAACTTCTAACCCACTAAATTGTTACGCTGATGACAGTACCCTCAGCTTTTCATATTCGTTTTTAGATTCTCATCCTTGTCCTTCGGATGTGGAACCTCAACGGCAGCGTATAATAAGCTCATTAAATTCTGATCTCGACAGCATTGTACAATGGGGAATCAAAAACCGTGTAGAATTTAATGCTTCAAAAACTCAATGCTGTCTCCTGTCGTTAAAGCGTAACCCACTATCCATGAGCGGCGCTTGCATCCAGGAAACTAATCAACTTTCAGAACTCGGTATGAATATCACAGATCACCTCTTATGGAATGATCACATATTCGATATTGCAAAAAATGCTGCTAGGTGCTTAGGATTTCTCCGACGGTGCAAGAAGTTTTTCACCTCTTCTGATCTGGCTGTAATTTATAAAGCCTTCATTCGTCCAAAATTTGAATATAGCTCTATATATTTGAGCAGGTGCCCCTAAAACAAGTTTAAGTATCTTGGACAGGATCCAAAAAAGAGCTTTGAAATTGATAGGCGATAGAACTATAACCGTTTGAGCTCAAAGATGTAGCCAATACATCTACGGGATTTCGAAATCACCGGAATATTAACTGGGAGCGTTATAGGGAAGTACTAGCACAACTGCTTAATCACAACCTTCTTAAAAGCTCCTCGAGTAAAGATGAACTAGACCTTTCTGTAAATCATCTCACCCAAGCCTTAAATGAATCATTGAGATCTTCATGCCCTGTAACCATTTTAAAGGGTAAAAAGAAACCTCATTGGTGGCGTAAAGAACTAGAACCATTCAGAAAGAGCTGTCGCAAACTCTTCAACAGATCTAAGTACACTAGATCTCCTTCAGAAACCTTGGAAAGATTAATTGAAATTTACCTTAGACATAATTTAAAACCATGTCTCATTTCCACAGCTCAACATGCTTACTCTAAGGGAAAATCAGTAGAATCAGCTCTTCACTTGCTGGTACGTACTATTGAACATTCCCTCGAATACAAAGAATATAACCTGGTAGCGTACCTAGATATTGAAGGAGCTATCAACAACGTCAGTTACCAGGCGATCACAACAGCAATGATTAAGCTGAAATTAGAGAAGTCACTCATAGATCTTATAAGTCTTATGCTCAAAAGCAGGACAATAATTTCTAACGTGAGAAGTTTTCTTACCACCCGATCGGTGAATCGAGGCACTCCCCAAGGTAGAGTCCTTTCGCCTCTTTTATGGAATATGGTAGTAAACGACATACTTACAGCATTTGAAGCAGAGGGTTTTAAGGGGATTGCCTATGCTGACGACGTTGCGATATCCGTATCTGGGAAGCACCTCCAAGTTCTCTCGGAACTCCTACAAAATGCCCTAAACAGGCTAACTAAATTAATGATATTTTCGAGAAGATATAAAATTCCTCAGATTAGCCCACCCAAGATTAGAGGAATACCATTAAGCTTTTCCGATCAAGCTAAATATTTGGGCTTCATTTTAGACAAAAAACTAAATTGGAAAGCAAATATTGATGAAAGAGTCAAAAAGTCTACTGTAGCGCTTTTTACTTGTAAAAAGGCCATAGGATCAAAATGGGGCTTCTCCCCAAAAATAACCCACTGGCTATACACTTCGGTAATCAGGCCGATACTCATTTATGGAGCCGTCGTATGGTGGACCGCACTGGACAAGATAGTAAATCTAAATAAGCTCATCAAAGTCCAGCGGTCAGCAGGTATGTGCATCACACGAGCACTTCGCTCAACACCAACCGCAGCACTGGAAGTGCTTTCAAATCTAACACCACTTGACATCTTCTCTAAAAAGGTGGCTGCCAACTCATGTGTAAGGCTTAGAGCCACCTCTCAATGGACCAGTAACAATACTGGACATACTACTATTCTAGACAATTTCAGATCTATCCCAGATCGCTTAGACTATACCACCCCAAAAATGGTACTCGGTAAAAGCTTCCATGTGTCCATCCCTTCAAGATCCTCCTGGGAAGAAGAGAGACCCCTGGAAGACGATACGGTACACTTCTATACTGACGGTTCAAAGACCGATCACGGAGTTGGAAGTGGTATCTTTTCAGAACAACTGAATCTCAGTCTATCCTATAGACTTCCCCATCAATGCAGTGTATTCCAGGCCGAAGCAATGGCGATTAAGATTAGATTAGATTAGACAAAAACATAACATAACAAGTATTGACTTAAAACGGTCAAAAAGCTTGATATCACTGAGCAGACAAAGTATAAGCTCTACAATTGGAGTAAAAACGGGACACTGTCTCATAGGAAGACATGCTCTGAGGCTAGGGGTCTACACTATACAAATGACTTCTGTAGAAGCTGCATAAACGAGGAGGAAGAGGAAACAGTCCAACACCTTCTATGTACATGTCCAGCACTCTCCATTAGAAGGAATAACTTTCTCGGTAATCTCTTCTTCGATAACACCAGTGAACTGGCAACGATTGACACAAAACGTCTCTCTAACTTTATTAAAAGTACGAAATGGTTTGTTTAAGTCCATTACTCTCCCATGAGTAACCTCATTTGTGGTTTCACAATGGACCCTTGAGGTCTACGTGCGTCAATGACATCTGGACAACCACTCCAACCTAACCTAACTTAACTATAACCGAAACAATTACGTCACTTGAACACCGCCGTAATGTTTCATGCCTTTCGTTGTTCTACCGATATTTTTATAAACAGTGTTCTATCGAATTAGCCAGTTGCATCCCCCTCCTAAAACAATTCAGCCGTAATACTCGTTTTTCTAGGAATGCACATTAGTTTAACCTTGAGCCCAATTTCGGACGTCACGAATGCGGAATGCTTTACCAAGCTCTGTTTTTCCTTTCATTTTGATATTCAAAACTTTAAGACCAATGTGCATCGGCATCTCCTGTTTAATCCTTCCCTGTTTTCCTAAAGCTCGCACTGTGTTTGAACTTTAAACATGTTAAGGGTATTAGTAACCCCTTGAGTGCCCGTTTATTATAAAAAAAGAGGCTGGGATGCGACCCACACATATAACTTCCCATCCCGTCTGTCTATTTGTCTTGCTTAAAAATTTGTCTATATGTACTCGTATCAATTTTTACCAAATTTGAGTACTATTTTTTGTAGATTTTATTTTTTATGAAAAAACGGACTGTTGGATTTTTATAAACGGTGATTTTTTAAGAGCTTGAGAACTTTAAAAAAAAAAAAAAACGCATAAAATTTGCAAAATCTCATCGATTCTTTATTTAAAACGTTAGATTGGTCCATGACATTTACTTTTTGAAGATAATTTCATTTAAATGTTGACCGCGGAATAGCCCGAATTTCTTCGGAAATGGAAATTCCAAAGCTGGAATAGTTGCTGGCTTATTTGTGTAGACTTTAGACTTGACGTAGCCCCACAAAAAATAGTCTAAAGGCGTCAAATCGCATGATCTTGGTGGCCAACTTACCGGTCCATTCCTTGAGATGAATTGTTCTCCGAAGTTTTCCCTCAAAATGGCCATAGAATCGCGAGCTGTGTGGCATGTAGCGCCATCTTGTTGAAACCACATGTCAACCAAGTTCAGTTCTTCCATTTTTGGCAACAAAAAGTTTGTTACGATAGCGATCGCCATTCACCGTAACGTTGCGTCCAACAGCATCTTTGAAAAAATACGGTCCAATGATTCCACCAGCGTACAAACCACACCAAACAGTGCATTTTTCGGGATGCATGGGCAGTTCTTGAACGGCTTCTGGTTGCTCTTCACTCCAAATGCGGCAATTTTGCTTATTTACGTAGACATTCAACCAGAAATGAGCCTCATCGCTGAACAAAATTTGTCGATAAAAAGCGGATTTTCTGCCAACTTTTCTAGGGCCCATTCACTGAAAATTCGACGTTGTGGCAGATCGTTCGGCTTCAGTTCTTGCACGAGCTGTATTTTATACGGTTTTACACCAAGATCTTTGCGTAAAATCTTCCATGTGGTCGAATAACACAAACCCAATTGCTGCGAACGGCGACGAATCGACATTTCACGGTCTTCAGCAACACTCTCAGAAATAGACGCAATATTCTCTTCTGTACGCACTGTACGCATTCGTGTGGTTGGTTTAATGTCCAATAAAGTAAACTGAGTGCGAAACTTGGTCACAATCGCATTAATTGTTTGCTCACTTGGTCGATTATGTAGACCATAAATCGGACGTAAAGCGCGAAACACATTTCGAACCGAACACTGATTTTGGTAATAAAATTCAATAATTTGCAAGCGTTGCTCGTTAGTAAGTCTATTCATGATGAAATGTCAAAGCATACTGAGCATCTTTCTCTTTGACATCATGTCTGAAATCCCGCGTGATCTGTCAAATACTAATGCATGAAAATCCTAACCTCAAAAAAATCACCCTTTATAAAAATTACTGAATATTGAAAACAATATTTTCTGTGAAATAAAATAAGTTTGAAGACAATATTTTTAATTTTTGAAAAGCTATTTGAGCCGAAAGTAAATTTTTACCAAGTTTTAGTATTGTTTTTTTTTAGAGTTTTATTTTTTGTTAAAAAAAACTGTCAATTCGATTTTTAAAAATTTTACCAAATGTTGAAAACAATATTTCTTATGAGATAAAATTACTTTGAAGCCAATATTTAAAATTTTTGAAAAGATATTTGAGTCGAAAATCAATTTTTACCAACTTTTATAATTTTTTTTTTATGTTTTTATTTTTTGTAAAAAAACTGTCGATTCGATTTTTCTCAACATTTTTCAAAATGTTAAAAACAATATTTCTTATAAGATAAAATAAGCTTGAAGCCGAAATTTCAAGTTTTTGAAAAGATATTTGAATCGATATTCAATTTTTACGAACATTGAGTAATGTTTTTTTTAGATTTTTATTTTTTATAAAAAAAACTGTCAATTAGATTTTTCTCAAAATTTTATCAGATGTCAAAACCATTATTCTTCGTTGCACAAAATTGTTTTAGAGATGAAATCATATTTCAATCGTAAAATTTTGGAGGTGACAAATTTTTTTTTCAGTTTTATTGATTTAAAAAAAAACCGTTATATTGATTTTTTTCAAAAAATATACCTGTTTGGTATCATGTTACAATATATTATATAAAATTTAATTCAAGTCTCTAGCGTTTTTGGTTCGTAAGATATTTAGAGTTAACTAAAATTTTCACCTTTTTTTCAAACTGCTATGGTAAAAAAGCACCTACGCAATTTTGTTGAGAGCCTTTTCTGCATCTTTCTGCCTTATTATCTGTGTAGAAAAATTTATTTGAAGTCGATATCTCTCCTGGTTCTTGAGCTATGGAGGACGAAAAAAACGTCGCGAACGTACGGACGTACAAACGTACGTACACACGCATGCACAAACATCTTTCTAAAAATCTTTTATTTCGACTCTAGGGACCTTGAAACGTCGAGAAATGTCAAAATTTTCAATTCGACAAATTGGACCGATTACAATATTTTCTAAAGTTAAAAAGTTATTATTTTCCACTAACTTTAATACAAAATATTTGTAATTATTTTTTAACGAAAAAGAATTACAAATCAAAAAACTCTAGAAAACCAAAATTTTATTTGAATCTCACTTAATTTAAAGTTAAACCAATTATACACACGAGTATATGTAAAGTACTAAGCCGCCTTATTGAAAAACATTACAGAAAAATATCGTAAGGTTTAGCAATAAGTTTAATTCAAACCTCAAACGCAACTCTTTTATCAACACGAAGGTGGGTGGAAATTAGAACGCGTTATTTTGTTTATGCATTTTATGAAATTGTCTCCATCGTAGGTTTAAATTGTTTTTATTTTTTTTTTATTTTAAATAAAAAAAAGATTAAATTAAGTATGTAAATCCCCAATCAAAACAAAAACTTTATGTAATTCAATTTTCTTATCGAAGTAGATTAAAAAAAATCAATCTTAAACTGAAATGACATCCATTATAATTAAGTTAAGCAAAAATCGTCAATAAAAACAGAAATACGTAGAAACACATTAATCAATTCGCGCATTAATTAAAAAGCGATATGTTTATATCCTCCCCCTCTATACATTGACGAACCTTGTAAGTTGTAAACATCTAAGCTTAGTGTAAAAATAATAATGTATCTACTTTAACTATAAGTCGATAGTTGAATAGACAAGAATTTAAATGACACAGATTTTTGTTTTCATAGAAATGAACTCAATTAAAAACAAAACAAGTTTTTGCGAAAAAAAATAAGTTTTTTTGTTTTGTTTATAATTTATATAAATTGAATTTCACCAACCTTTTAATTAATTGACACTTTTTATGCTCCTAGAAAATTGATTTCACTTTGAATTCGAATAAAAAAAAGACGGAGGCGTTGAAGTTAACGCTTTTATGATGAGTCTATAGAAATAGAGACTCCACACGCGACCCAGAAGACGACGACTACGACGACGATGACTACGACCGATGTAATGCGACTGCCGGCAGTGGCAGGCAAGAAGTATCTAGTTCTTGAAATACAACAGCTGCCTATATTTATTAGGATAGGCGAGTAGGACCATGGTAACTATGGTTACTAGTTTCATGAAGCTGGAACTGTTGCTGTTTCTGTTTTTGTTTCTGTTGATGATGGCTTATGCTGGGCTTGACGTTGAAATGGTTGAGAGTGCATAAACCGAGTTGAGTTGACTACCCCCACCACCTGTTGTTGAATACGCACAACGTGTAATTTGTTGCTATTTTGTTTTTGTTTTTGTATGGTAAACGGTGATTTTTTAAGAGCTTGAGAACTTTAAAAAAAAACGCATAAAATTTGCAAAATCTCATCGATTCTTTATTTGAAACGTTAGATTGGTCCATGACATTTACTTTTTGTAGATAATTTCATTTAAATGTTGACCGCGGCTGTGTCTTAGGTGGTTCATTCGGAAAGTCCAATTTCGGGTAACTTTTTCGAGCATTTCGGCCGGAATAGCCCGAATTTCTTCGGAAATGTTGTCTTCCAAAGCTGGAATAGTTGCTGGCTTATTTGTGTAGACTTTAGACTTGACGTAGCCCCACAAAAAATAGTCTAAAGGCGTCAAATCGCATGATCTTGGTGGCCAACTTACCGGTCCATTCCTTGAGATGAATTGTTCTCCGAAGTTTTCCCTCAAAATGGCCATAGAATCGCGAGCTGTGTGGCATGTAGCGCCATCTTGTTGAAACCACATGATAACCAAGTTCAGTTCTTCCATTTTTGGCAACAAAAAGTTTGTTAGCATTGAACGATAGCGGTCGCCATTCACCGTAAAGCCTAGTACATACTTGTGAACCATCTCGTGAACCCATACAAATTTCAGTTTTTGGTTCACCCGTGAACTTGCTCGTGAAGCTGAGTGGAGAACAAAGTGGAGAGTTTTCGTTCACGGGCAATTCACGTGCAAAATGTACGGGAACTGTTGGTGAAGCTTTGACATTTGGTTTGTTCATGTTCACAACGTGTACTCACAAGTGTGTACCAGTGAGCAATGTCAAAAGTTCACTTTCTCCACTGGCGAACGTTCACTTCACGAGGAAGTATGTACTAGGCTTAACGTTGCACTGTACGCATTCGTGTGGTTGGTTTAATGTCCAATAAAGTAAACTGAGTGCGAAACTTGGTCACAATCGCATTAATTGTTTGCTCACTTGGTCGATTATGTAGACCATAAATCGGACGTAAAGCGCGAAACACATTTCGAACCGAACACTGATTTTGGTAATAAAATTCAATGATTTGCAAGCGTTGCTCGTTAGTAAGTCTATTCATGATGAAATGTCAAAGCATACTGAGCATCTTTCTCTTTGACACCATGTCTGAAATCCCGCGTGATCTGTCAAATACTAATGCATGAAAATCCTAACCTCAAAAAAATCACCCTTTAGGTATTTGTTGGATATCAAGTCCGAGACCGATACTGATACCGACCCTCAATCCTCATTCAGCAAAAACCCCCTTCTAGCACTCAGCATGATTGTGACTTGTGAGTTGCTTCGATGCATATTGATTAGGAAGCGACACTACCCGAGCCGAAGAAGTGTAGGTCCAGAGAGAGGTTATGTTTGAGGAAGGCGTAAGGACGGCACTCGTACGTATAGATCAAAATTAGCAGAACTGTTGATAGCATTTTGATGGTGATTACTATTAACAGTCTATAAACCCAGCATGGTTTTGAAATATGATAAAGAGTGGAGTCATACATCCTGAGGGCAGGCGAGGGGGGATTTATCTGACTGGAGAAAAAGAAAGAGCTAGCATTTATCTTAAACTCGCATAATTTATCTGCAAATTACTATTGACATTCTTCTTCTTCTTCTTTTTAATAGTAGGTTTATCTTTCAAGGTTTGTTTTGTAGTTCTTTTTATTTAATTTTAGTGTAATTTAATAAGAAAGTGTGTGGTGTGTTGTGTGGATACTTTAATGGAATCGAATTGATTTTTGAAATATAGATGTTGGTTTATGTGGATGATGTGTTGATTTATTTTTAAGTTAAAGTTCAACGAAAGTATCTATTAATCAAAATATTAAATTATTTTAGCTTTAGGATATGTTGTTCAACTTTTTAAGTGAAAGCTAAACATCATCGCAAAAAATGGTGTTTTCGTATCTACATATGTATGTTCATATTTGATTGATTGGGCTTTATCTCAGCTTCGCAATTATTAGAGTTGGTTAACACTAGAATAAATTTGAAATGTAGAATTAACTTAAAACCATGCAGAGTACACATGTGAAGGTCCAACAAAATGTACTAAATGGTGTTAACTTAACAAATTTATCAAATTAACTTAGTTTTAAATCATACCAGATTCTTAAAGCCAATTCCTGGCCCTCAGGACGTATGACAAACTTCTTCAATCGATTTGAAAGTAAATCTAATCACTATCGGTATGTTTTTAAATTTCCATAGGAAGTTATTGTAACGGGTCCGTACGTCCGTACGTCCATACGTTCGCGAAGTTTTTTTCGTCGTCCAAAGCTCAAGAACCGGAAGAGATATCAATTTCAAATAAATTTTGTTATACAGAAATAATGCAGAAAGATGCAGAAAGGGCTCTCAAGAAAATTGCGTGGGTGGTTTTTTTACCATAGCAGTTTGAAAAAAAGGTGAAACCTAAATATCTTACGAACCAAAAACGCTAGAGACTTGAATTAAATTTTATATAATATATTGTAACGTGATATCAAAGAAGTATATTTTTTGAAAAAAATCCATTTATCGTTTTTTTTATAAATCACAAAAACTGAAAAAAAAATGTGTCACCTCCAAAATTTTACGATTAAAATATTATTTCATCTCCAAAACAATTTTGTGCAACGAAGAATAATGTTTTTGACATCTGATAAAATTTTGAGAAAAATCGAATTGACAGTTTTTTTTATAAAAAATAAAAATCTAAAAGAAAACATTACTCAAAGTTGGTAAAAATTGAATATCGATTCAAATATCTTTTCAAAAACTTCAAATTTCGGCTTGAAACTTATTTTATCTTATAAGAAATATTGTTTTCAACATTTTGACAAATTTTGAGAAGAATCGAATTGACAGTTTTTTTTACAAAAAATAAAAACCTAAAAAAAATGTATAAAAGTTGGTAAAAATTGATTTTCGACTCAAATATCTTTTCAAAAATTTAAAATATTGTCTTCAATTTAATTTTATCTTATAAGAAATATTGTTTTCAATATTCGATAAAATTTTTAGAAAAATCGAATTGACAGTTTTTTTACAAAAAAAAAAAATAAAAAAAAAAATACTAAAACTAAAAATTTAGTTTCGACTCAAATAGCTTTTCAATAATTTTAAATATTGGCTTCAAACTAATTTTATCTTATTAGAAATATTGTTTTCAACATTTGGTAAATGTTTTAAAAAACTCCAATTGACAGTTTTTTTTACAAAAAATAAAACTCATTAAAAAAAAACAATACTAAAACTTGGTAAAAATTTACTTTCGGCTCTAATAGCTTTTCAAAAATTAAAAATATTGGCTTCAAACTTATTTTATTTCACAGAAAATATAGTTTTCGATATTCAGTACGAGCATGTAAGGATTGAGGATCAAACAAATGTACTCAAGGGCGGATCCAGACTTTTAATCAGGTTGAGGGGGTGTTCACACGCTTAACGAATTTTTACTCACTCCTTAAAAATGTTCTTTAATGTTACGTAAAGGAGGCTAACAAAATTGAGATAACATAATGTGTATCTTAACCTTAAATGTACACATTTCAAGGGCTTAATTGTTAACTTTAGTTATTGAATTTATTTAGAACGCTGGTGTCCAGCAAGGCATAGTCTAACTATTTAATTTGGTCTACACATGAAAGAATTCAAAGATTCCAACAGTTTTCTAAATATGCTATATTTAAGAACAAAAAACAATAGCTTAGAGGGTTTTGTTGTTTTCACGCATAAATGTAAAAAATTGTTTAAAAACTTAGCTTTTTCGAAAAGAATATAATTTCTTTTTTATTGCCATTTCTATTAATGCAAAAAACGCTAAAAAATTTCAAAAACCCAGACAATGATAAAGAATTGATGATATCAAGAATTTTCTGGTTTTTTGTTTAAGTAGTTTTTTCGGACTCAATTTTCGGGAGTCTATTATAACTTAAAAACTATTTGTATTTTGTATTTATTACATATTATTTAGCCTTGTACAGTAAGATACAATATCTTTTAAGGTAGTACAAGCCTCAGTTTTAGAATTGGTTTACATGAAATGAGTGAATACTAAATTTTAAACAAGATGACTTGAAAAACAAAATTTATATTAACAAAACTACTTTATACCATTAAATTAATGAAAAAAATATGATCCATGGACTTTATTATAAAACCTTATAAAACACCTTTAAAGTAAAAACAAAAAACAAAAGTTAAAATCATCGCAATGCCGCAAAATACTGCCTAAGTCTTATTCTAAACCGTGTAGTGCAGCCTATCATCCTTATAGTTTGAGGTAGGGAATTCCACAACTGAACTGCGTGAACGAAAAATTGACGGTTTGAAACAAGATAGGAGTAGCGTATAGGTATCAGATCGCTGCTTCGATTAGAGCGTGGAAAAAGGATTCTGTTGTAAAGGTTTCCATGATATTGTGGAGCATTATTAAGGTCCTAAACGAGAAAAGATTATCAAGAGAAAAACCATATATTGATTTTGCATATGAGGTTATATGAACATATTTCCGTAGCCCAAAAATATATCTTGTTACACTATTATAGACAACATTAAGTTTCCTTTTGTGCTTGGAATCACAATTACTAAATAGTTCACACCCAAATAATAAAAGTGGAATAAGCAGTGACTTAGCAAGTATCTTCCTTGTTTTTATTGGAGTGATTCTCTGGGTGGTCCATAACATACGTAAGCCTCCGTAAACTCTACCTGTGATGAGTTTTATATGATTTGTCCAAGTGAGTGTCGTATTGAATACTACTCCAAGATTCTTGGCTGAGTCAACAAACTGAATAGGGTTATCATTGAGTAATATTGGAGACTGTAGGGTCTTTTGAAATGTCTAAGCATTTTGACATAGTAGGATTTAAACAAAGTCCGTTTGATCGCGACCAGAGCAATATCTTATTAAGATCTTTGTTTATCTCCCAAATACCATTTTCAACCAACCCCAGTGGACAACTGTACCTAAGCTGTACATCGTCGGCATACATATGTATGGATGAGTTAAAGCTAAGAGACTGGAGCTCATTAACATACATGGTCAAAAGTAATGGGCCCAAAATAGACCCTTGGGGAACACCTCGTGTTAGCGGAAGAAAATTTGAAGTTTGGTTGTTAGCAACTACTGCTTGGTGTCTAGAACTAAGATATGAGAAAATGAGTCTCACTGATGATGACGTAAATTGAAACTCATCCCTAAATTTGATGGCTAAATTACGGTGGTTAACAGTGTCAAAGGCTTTTGAGAAAAGACACAAAATTCTTATCTATACTTTCTCTAATTTCCTCTACCACATTTATAAGGGCAGTAGTGCAACTGTGTTTGGGACGGAAACCGGATTGATTGGGACATAGCATGTCGTTACGTTTTAGATATTGAGCATTTGCGTGTTCATAATTTTTTCAAAAACTTTCGATAAATATGGCAATATGGCTATTGGCCGATACTCATTTCGGGTTTTTGGAATAGGAACAATTTATAACACGTTTCCAGACGGTAGGAAAAACCCCAGTCATGATAATAGTGTTGAAAAGATGTGTTATGTATCTCAATGTAATCGGTAGAGTTGCCTTGATGGATAAACAGGTTTTTAGAACGACTTCATCATCAATTGCAGAGAAGCTAAAGCCCCTTGTAGAGCTGATGTCGGTTTCTAAATGTCCAGAAAAGTCTGCGCTATCATTAAACTCAAATGATGATAGTCATGTGAAATTGGTATTCAACTCATCACAATCAATGATAGTAGAAACATTGTTAATGTGCTTACCAACACCAATTTCTTTTAAATTTTTCCAAAGTCTATGACCGGCTAATGAAGGGTTGAGTCGAGGAGCATAGAAACGTCTCTTAGCTTCCCTAATCTCAAGAACAACTTTATTTCTTAAGTCAGTGTAGACCTTATGAAGTTCGTCAATAAAAGAAACTTGGTCGTCGACAGACTCCATAAAGAAAACTCGAGACTATTCAACCGATCTTAAGTCATTTTCTAGTTGGTTATAATTAATGCTTCTAAAGTCTCTAAAGCAATAACTGCTGCTTGAAGCAAGAGGTTCGCACTGGTAAGTGAAGTGTAATAAGTCATGGTGTGAAAAACAGGATGCAGAAAGTTGGTTAAAGTGAAGAACTTTGCTCAATTCACTAACAGAAAAAGAGGCTGGGATGCGACCCACACTGATAACTTCCCATCCCGTCTGTCGATTTGTCTTGCTTTAAAGTTTTTCTATATGTACTCGTATCAATTTTTACCAAATTTGCGTACTATTTTTGTACATTTTATTTTTTATGAAAAAACAGACAGCTGGATTTTTATATATGTACAAATTACTGAATATCAGAAACAATATTTTCTGTGAAATAAAAAAAGTTTGAAGACAATATTTTTAATTTTTGAAAAGCTTTTTGAGTAGTAAGTAAATTTTTACTAAGTTTTAGTATTATTTTTTTTTTAGAGTTTTATATTTTGTAAAAAACTGTCAATTTGAATTTATAAAAAAATTTTACCAAATGTTGAAAACAATATTTCTTATAAGATAAAATTAGTTTGAAGCCAATATATAAAATTTTTGAAGAGATATTTGAGTCGAACATCAATTTTTACTAACTTTTATACATTTTTTTTTTTGGTTTTTATTTTTTGTAAAAAAACTGTTAATTCGATTTTGCTCAAAACTTGTTCTAATGTTGAAAACAACATTTTTTATAAGAAAAAATTAATTACAAGCAATTAGCTCAAAGTTTTTAAAAGATATTTGAGTCGAAAATAATTTTTTACCAACTTTTGTTAATTTTTTTTCGGTTTTTATTTTTTTATAAAAAAACTGTCAGTTCGATTTTTTTCAAACTTTAACTGAATCTTGACAACAAGATTTTTTGAAAGATAAAAGTAAATTAAAGCCAATATCTTCAACTTTTGAAAAGATATTTGAGTCGAAAATCAATTTTTACCAACTTTTATACATTTTTTTTTTTCTCAACATTTTTCAAAATGTTAAAAACAATATTTCTTATAAGATAAAATAAGATTGAACCCCAAATTTCTAGTTTTTGAAAAGATATTTGAATCGATATTCAATTTTTACCAACTTTGAGTAATGTTTTTTTTAGATTTTTATTTTTTATAAAAAAAACTGTCAATTCGATTTTTCTCAAAATTTTATCAGATGTCAAAACCATTATTCTTCGTTGCACAAAATTGTTTTAGAGATGAAATCATATTTCAGTCGTAAAATTTTAGAGGTGACAAAATTTTTTTCAGTTTTTTTGATTTATAAAAAAACCGTTATATTGATTTTTTTGCAAAAAATATGCATGTTTGGTATCACGCTACAATTTATTATATAAAATTTAATTCATGTCTTTAGCGTTTTTGGTTCGTAAGATATTTAGGGTTAACCAAAATTTTCACCTTTTTTTCAAACTGCTATGGTAAAAAAACCACCCACGAAATTTTCTTGAGAGCCCTTTCTGCATCTTTCTGCCTTATTATCTGTATAACAAAATTTATTTGAAATCGATATCTCTTCTGGTTCTTGTGTAATGCACTCGAGGCTCCTTGAAACGTCGAGAAATGTCAAAATTTTCAATTTGACAAATCGGACCCATTGCAATAACTTTCTATGGGAAGTTAAATAGTTTGTAGCGTACATAAATTGAAACCTTGGATGTTAGAAGAATAAGTTGCACTCTAAATGTAGAAAACAACCTAATAATCTTTGTCTTTGCAGAAAAAATATTCAGAGTTATCAAAAGAAGTTGCTGCTCAGTGCTCAGGCAAACCTTGTGTAAAGAACACTACTATTGTCAAAAATTTGAAATAGCTAAAGGCGATCTCAAAAAAGAGGGGGACATAATTTTTTCCAGCAATGTTTATGCTGGCTTCATAACCTTAAGCGAAAGTTTCTGTTACAGACATTGTTTTATGGCATTGTTAAATGGATCTCGACACAGCTTTTTATGTAAGCCTATCGATTCTTTTGAGCTTTATAAAATTATTAATTCCCTAGATAGCTCAAATTCTGCAAACCAAAACAGTTTATCTAACAATTTTTTAAAAAGTATCGCTTTTAATGTCGCTGATGTATTGGCCCATATATTTAATAATTGATATTATAGTGGGATTTTTCCAAACAGCTTAAATATATTTGAGGTTATACCAATTTTTAAGAAAGGTGATTCTAAAAATCTTAATAATTATAATCCAATATCTCTCCTTCCTGTTTTTTCTTAACTTTTTGAAAAAATGATGAAATTCAAAATTGTATCGTATTTGGATAAAATTAACTTTTTTAGTAGAAACCAGTTTGGATTGAGATCGGGCAGATCAACGAAAGACGCACTTCTTCAATTTTGCAGCCAGATCTATACCAGTCTTAACAGTCGCAAATTCACAGCTGCTATCTATATTGATAGCAGCATTTGATACTGTGGATTATGATCTGTTGCTAATTTAACTTGAAAAACTTTGGTTTAGAGGATTCATTATCAAATGGTTTTGTTCATATTTTTAGGGTAGAAGACAAAGAGTTAAAATAAGAGATTCGTTCAGTGGAACTTTAGATATAACTATTGGCGTTCCCCAAGGTTCGGTTCTAGGTCCCATTTTATTCTTAATATATATATAAATTCTATCTTCTACCTCGACTTGAAGGGTTCTGTAACAGGTTTCGGTGATGTTATTGGTTGAACATATTCGCTAATTTGAATTATGATTTAGAGGTTCTTAGGCATTGGTTCGGTATTCAAAAGCTTGTCATAAGTGATAAAACTAAGCTTATGTTCTTTAATGAATCTTATTTTTTGTAAAAAGTTTGGAGTTAACAAAAATGTATGCACTCTATCCAACAGTGACCTGAGTTTCAATGTAAGTCTTAACTGCTCTTCTAAATGCTTTACAATCGAACATATATCTGAGTATAAGTATCTCGGTTTATTGATTGATAATAAAATAAATTGGATTGCTCATACTTCAAAATTGAAAAACGCATACAAAATGCAATTAACTCAAGAATTAAAGCCTTCTGACATTTCAAGCGTCATCAATGTTAAGAATGGTGGAAAAGTGTTCTGGCGATTGCCGGGGTCTTGGCCGCCATTTGGTCGATATTATTTGACTTGCTTACTTAAGGTGGCGCTACAGTCCGGGGCGGATCTGGGCCTTAACCAACAAGCGTCTCCAGCTAGCTCGGTCCCTAGCTAGCTGTCTCCATTTTAGCACGCTAAGTTGGTTGAGGTCCTCTCCCACCTGGGTGCACCACCTGATTCGCGGTCTTCCTCTACTGCGCCGTCACTCGGGATTGGATTAGAAGATCTTTCGGGCTAGAGCGTTGATGTACATCCGCTCTACATGACCTAGCCATCTAAGCCGTTGGACTTTAATTCTGCTAACTAGGTCAGTGTCGCTGTACAGTTCGTACAGTTCGTCGTTATATCTTCTCCTCTGTTCTCCATCTATGCGTACGGGACCAAAAATCACCCGAAGAATTTTTCTCTCGAAGCATCCTAAGACGCTCTTATCTTTCTTTGACAGGGTCCAGGCCTCAGCGCCATAAATGAGAACCGGGATGATGAGTGTCTTATAGATGGTGATTTTAGATGCTCGAGAGAGGACTTTACTTCTCAATTGCCTTCTAAGTCCAAAGAAGCAGCGATTTGCAAGAGTTATTCTTCGTTTCATTTCAGCGCTGGTGTCGTTGTCTGAGTTAATAGCGGTGCCTAGGTAGACAAAGTCCTTAACTATCTCAAAGTTATAGCTGTCCTTGGTAAGGTTTTGTCCAAGACGTCTTCGTTCAGTGTCCTTTTTTGATGACGGCATATACTTGGTCTTGCCCTCATTGACCAACCCATCTTCTTCGCTTCCGTCACAATGCTCAAAAACGCTCCACTGACATCACGCTTTGATCTTCCAATTATGTCAATATCATCTGCGTATCCGAGTAATTGGATGGATCTTTGGAAGATTGTGCCTCTAGTGTTGACGGTTGAGTTTTGCACAATTCTTTACAGAACAATGTTGAAGAAGTCGCATGACAGTACATCGCCTTGTCTAAAACCTTTTTTGACATCAAATACATCGGTGAGATCTTTTCCGACCTTGATAGAGCAGCGTGCATTCTCCATCGTCATTCTGCACAAACGGATAAGTTTGACAGGGATTCCAAGACTAGACATTGCTCGGTAGAGCTCTTCTCTATAGATTCTGTCATACGCGGCTTTAAAATCGATAAAGAGATGGTGGGTATCGATTTGAAGCTCCTGGGTTTTTTCCAAGATCTGTGAGTATTTGATTATGGTGGACTTTCCTGGTCTGAAGCCACACTAATAAGGACCAATCAGGTTGTTGACGAATGGCTTCAGACGTTCACATAATACGGCAGAGAGGATCTTATACGCAATGTTAAGGAGACTGATGCCTCTGTAGTTGTCGCAGTTTAGAGGCTCTCCTTTCTTATGTATCGGGCACACTATGCTGAGATTCCACTCATCGGGCATGCTTTCTTCCAACCATATTTTGCAGATGAGTTGGTGCATGCTCCTTACCAGGTCATCGCCTGCTGCTTTGAATAGTTCGGCAGCGATGCCGTCAGCTCCAGCAGCTTTGTTTGACTTAAGTTTAGATATAGCTATCATCACTTCGTCAAGGTCGGGTAGGCGGAATTGTTGATCTGCGTCGCCGAGGTTGAGTGGTTCTATCTCCTTTACAGCGGAATTCGGTTCGTCATCGCCGTTATATAATTTGGAGAAGTGATCTTTCCATATTCTCAGCATCGACTGCGGTTCTACTACGATGTTCCCCTGATCGTCTTTACAGGCTTCGGTTCGTGGCTGGTACTCTTGGGAGGTTTTTTTTTACCTTTTGGTATAATTTACGAACCTCATTTCTGTTGTGACATCCCTCTATCTCCTCGACCGCGCGCTTCTCATGCTCTCTTTTTTTCCATCTAAAAAGCCGGTGTTCCTCTCTCCTCTTCTGCTCGTAGAGCTCGCGAGCAGCTCTAGTCCTTTTGTGCAGCGCCGTTTTGTATGCCTCTTGTTTCGCTGCGTGAGCTTGCCGGCATTCGTCGTCAAACCAGGGGTTTCGCTGTGGTGGCCGTGTGAAACCTAGCACTTCAGAGGCAGCATCTCTGATGGTTGCAAAGCAATGTTGCCACTGGTTTTCAATGCTTAATGCAGGAAGCATAGGACTCCTTAGGGTGTTATTAGAGACTCGATCGGAAAAACATGGCAGTCTCTTGCGATTGTAGCCGTCTAACGTCGAATCTTCTCACAGTACTTCCTTGTTTTGGCTTGGATCGGAATATCTGTAGCCGTTTACCTTGGCTACAACGAGGTAGTGGTCCGAGTCAATGTTGGCCTCTCGGAATGTTCGGATATCCTGGATACTGGAGAAGTGTCGTGCGTCGATCGCAATGTGGTCAATCTGGTTGACGGTTGATTGATCAGGAGATTTCCATGTCCCCTTGTGGATATTAAGATGCGTCAACTGCGTACTAGCTAATAGAACGTCTCGCCCCGCAGCGAAATCGACCAGCCTGAATCCGTTGTCGGAGGTGGTGTCGTGCAGGCTGTACCTCCCGATTATGCTACCAAAGATGTCTTCTCTTCCTAGCTTGGCATTAAAATCTCCTAAGACAAATTTAATGTCATAGCCAGAGCACTGCTCATATGTCTTGTCCAAGAGCTCGAAGAATATGTCTTTCGTGTCTTCATCTTTCTCCTCTGTTGGGGCATGCGCGCATATTAGGCTTATGTTGGCGAATTTAGCCTTGATACGCTCGCTCACACTGTTAAAACTCAAGACTTTTTGCCTGCGTCTAGTTCCAACAACAAATCCACACCCAAACAGACGCTGTCTTTGTTCTCGGTAGCAGTCGCCGTAGTATATATCGCAGTCTTTTAGTTTGCATTTGCCCAGTCCATCCAATCGCACTTCTTGGATGGCGCTAATATCTGCCTTGCCGCAGTTTACGGCTTCCGCTAATTGTTCGGCTGCACGTGGTCTGTTAAGGGACCTAACATTCCACGTACAGATCCGAAGTTCGTTGTCCTTATTTCGTTTGCGTGGGTTGTCAACAGTGAATCCGTCCGTATCCGAGGCTTGTTGGTGCTTCGCAACTAAAGGTATTTTTTACGTGGCCAGAAATTCAACCCGACGGCACAACCCCCAACTTGGAGGGCCAGATCCTTAGTATAACTCCAAGGAAGGGGAGCCGAATAAACTGATCCTTACAGGCCTTGGCTCCAAATATGTCGAAGAAGCCACATAAGGTGTTCACTAAGTAGTTCAACCTTATTGGAACTGTAGACGCCACGCCTAAGTGGAAACACTTCTCCCCCCCCCCCTCTCTCGTTTGCTGCCCCCAACAACTTTCCACTGGGGTTGGAACCCAATCTCCAGTTGAGGTACTAGGCACCCGATGTTCACCGCGGGGAGGTGAGAGTAGGAGTTGATAGACAGAGGTGGGTTTTGAGAAAAACCTGTGGACGCTTGTGTCCTCTTGAATGCACATATCTACCATTTGAACATCCGATATTATTTTACTTACATAATTAAACCATATTAATATTATGATAATAAAAAAGAAGTAACAATAATTTTCTAAATGATTTCTGTTTATTCAAAATCAATGTCGGCCTTTAAAATGTAACCACCCTCTATAAATGCTTTTTTTAATGTGAATATCCCACATATTTTTTACTATATTACTCTTTTAATACACTTAACTTTATTTGACACAGTATAATATTTTATAAAAACAAAATTATTTGAACTAATGACAAACTTACAATAAATAAACTTCTTAATTGGTAAAAGTTACATAAAAATGCACTTCAAATAATCTTCCTATAATTATGATAGAAATAATCCCCTCACATAATTTTATGATTGAATTAAAGATTGTAAGTCAACTATGACAAAAGAAAAACATAGGCCTACATTTTTACGTATGTTAATTTAATTATAATGTTTCAAAGCACCATCTAAATTATTATAAACAAAATTACCATCTTGTGATCATTTACATCATCATAATCATTTACCAAAAGTTTTAACATTGCACAATATGAAATATTTACATCAACCATAAGACAAACTAATCTTCTATTGCTTTCTTTCAACATTAAAAATAAGATACAAATCAATATCGAAACCAAACCCGAACTTGATAGTTTAGTTTTGTTGTTTAGATTTGAGCAGTCTTTTTCTATTAAGTTTTAATCCTATTAACACGCATGATTCATGAAGTTTATAAAATAGGTGTAAGAAAACTTATTTAGGGGAGTTGAGATGACATACTTTTATTTGTTAAAGCTTAATACCAACATATTTTGGACTTAAAGAAATGAAAAAAATTGACTTCGTCACTGTTACCTAAAAAAAACTTTGAATTAATTACACACAAATTGTAAATCAATACGTCAAATTAAGGTCACAGCCAAGTTTAATGTGTTTTATTAATTAAATGTATCAATAAACTGTTTCAATTAAAGGCCGTTGTGATGTTAATTGAACTCAAACCCATATATCCTTTTCGATGTGCCTTAATTCGATAAATTATCGAGTTCAAATGGTGCCGTGAATTTTACACTCAAGATCTCCAGACATTCGGGCCAGTCAACACCAGAAGGAGTGTGTGCTGAGATCTTCGCTGAGTTAAACCACCTAACTCAGCTGGTCAACGAGCCCACTCGAATATCGGACGTGGTAGGTCGAGCAGAAAACACTCTTGACTTGTTTCTTACCTCTGACCCTGGTAAGTACACTATTAGTGTCCTATCTCCTCTAGGCATATCTGACCATTGTGTCATATCAGCAAATTTCTCGTGTAAAAACTCTCCAGTTAAAGAAAGAGCTCCTAAGAGAACCGTTTGGCAATACGAGAAAGCCAACTGGGACGGTCTCAATAATTACTTCAGGATCTTTAACTGGTCACTATGCTTCCTCGATAGTGACGTTGACGCCAGCGCTGATATGATCACAAGTTTGATTCTCCTGGGAATGAGAACTTTTATCCCGAATAGGGTTAAAAGCATCAGACCTAAGGAAAACGCATGGTTCGATGCGAGCTGTAAAGAGGTTATTAGGGTTAAGAAGGTAAGTTTCCGTTGTTTTAAAGCCAATCCAACTGAGGAAAACCGGAATAAGTTCAAGCAAGCCAGGAAGGCCTGCAACGCCCATATTCGACGGACCAAATTTTTACATGACCAAAAATTACGGCAAAAAATACTGCAATGTCCCAAAGGCAGTAAAAATTTTTGGTCATTTGTAAAAAATATGAGGAATTCTTCCTCTTCCTCGGTTCCTACGCTCGTTGTGAATGACACTCCATTTGTTAGCTCCTTAGAGAAAGCAAATCTCTTTGCTAGGCAGTTCGCCGCCAATTCAACTCTGCCAGTGAGTGTTATGACTCCGCCTGTACTTGAGCGAGTTAATGATTCTATGGGGCAAATCTTTTTTCGCACTCGTACCGTAGCGAGGGTCCTAAAAGATCTTAACATACACAAATCTGCTGGTCCGGATGGTATCCCCGCTATTGTTCTGAAGAGGTGTTCTTCATCGCTGGCAAAACCACTGCGTAAGCTTTTTCATCTGTCCTACTCCTCAGGTCTCGTTCCGAGTGGATGGAAAACCGCATTTGTCCAGCCTATTTCCAAAAAAGGCGAATCTTCCTCACCGTCTAATTATCGACCGATTGCACTTACGTCCCTTCTTTCCAAGGTCATGGAAACGCTGATTAATTATCAGCTCAAGAAATATCTTGAAGAACGGAAGCTTCTTAATGACCGACAGTATGGCTTTCGTAGCAATAGGTCCACTGGTGATCTCATGGTTCATCTCACCGAACAGTGGAACAAATCTTTACATAGCTTTGGAGAAAGTAAGATTATTGCACTAGATATTTCAAAAGCATTTGATAGGGTTTGGCATCAGGCTCTCTTATCGAAAATGCGTGCTTTCGGTTTGCACGAATCCCTCCTTCATTGGATTAGTAATTACCTTTCGAATCGTTCAATACAAGTTGTATTGGATGGATTCAAGTCTGAAAACCACAAAATAAATGCTGGTGTGCCCCAGGGCTCTGTTCTATCTCCAACACTCTTTCTCATTTTTATTAATGATCTCCTGTCTGCAACATCTAATCCAATACATTGTTTCGCTGACGATAGTACTCTTAGCTTTTCATATTCGTTTTCAGATTCACACCCCTCTTCTTCGGATATGGAACTGCAACGACAAATTATGATAAGCTCATTAAATTCCGACCTAAACAGCATTGTACAATGGGGAAAAAGAAACCGCGTGGAATTTAATGCTTCGAAAACGCAATGCTGTCTTGTATCGTTAAAGCGAAATATACCCCCGCTGCCATTATCCATAAATGGCACTTGCATCGAGGAAACTGAACATCTCGATATTCTCGGTATGTGTATCACCAACCACCTTTTGTGGAACGAAAATGCCGCAAGATGTTTGGGTTTTCTAAGGCGATGCAAGAAGTTTTTCTCCCCCTCTGATCTGGCTGTTATTTACAAGTCTTATATACGTCCAAAGCTTGAGTATAACTCCCATATCTGGGCTGGTGCTCCTGCAACTTACTTAAGCCTCTTGGACAGTATTGAACGTAGAGCATTTAGACTGATTGGTGATATTACCATCACAAGATCATTTACGTCACTTGAACATCGTCGAAATGTTTCTTGTCTCACCCTGTTTTACCGTTATTTTAATGGTTTATGCTCTAGAGAAATAGCCAGCTGCATTCCTCCCCTTAAACAGTTCAACCGTAATACTCGCGCTTCTAGGAATGCTCATCAATATACTCTCGAGCCCATCTTCGGTCGTACTGTCAAGTATAGAGGTTCGTTCTTTAGCCGTACTATGCGAATGTGGAATGCCTTGCCACACTCTGTCTTTCCCAGCTATTGCAATATTCAGGTATTCAAAACCAATGTGCACCGACATCTCCTTTCAACCCCTCTCTCCCTTTCCTAGTGCTCACACTGTGTCTACATAATAAGGGTAATATATCCCCTTGAGTGTGCGCTTATTATAAAAAAAAAAAAAAAAAAAAAAGGACGACTAAAATTAAGTCTATCATTCCGACTTCCTAATCATTGTAGGGTGTTCCAGGAAAAAACTATAGGCGATAAAAGAAGTCTTATCCTAACTTAAAGAAAATGTGATATCAACATCTGATATCCTTATTTTCTTAGATAGTCAGGCCGCTATAAAATCTCTTAACTCTGTCTCAACAAACTCTATATAGTCCATAACTATCGATCATCTCTAATGAAGATGGGACAAAAGTTTAATATTCACATTTGCTGGGTGCCTGGACCGGTTATGACCAGGGCCGTCTTTACCCTTTTTTTGGCCCTGGGCACTTTTCGAAAATGGGGCCCCTTTATGATTATATAAAAATGTTATGTAATAAACGTATACAGAAAAAATCACATAGCTTTGAATTGATATTTATTCTTTTTGTTTTTGAAATAAATACATTTTTTTTAATTCATTAAAAAGATAATTAGTTATTGCAGTATTTAAAACATAAACATAAACAAAGTACAAATAAAAACAAAAAATAAATATTTCATATAAAAATTCAAAATAAAATAAACAAAATTTAATGAAGGGGTCTTTTTCTTGATTTGAAAATAGCAAAATCATTGATTACATCTCTAAAATCTATGCCTCTGAGGATGTCGCTTTCTTGACATCAGCGACAAACATGTCAATCTATTTTGGATCATTGTCGCTCAGAGTTCGTTTTTGATTCTTTTTTATTTAGAGAAGGAACGTTCCACACTGCAATTGGTCAACATCATACTTAAGGAAATTCTTAGTGTAATTTCAACATTTGAAAATTCATATTCAATTTCATTAGTTTTTAAAAAATTATAAAGCTCTACAATGTTGTCAGTTTTTTCATTTTCGTGTCAACTAATTTTCAAGTAGTCTTTTAAATACAGGCATTCAGCATGTAGTTCATCTCCGTTAACATCTTCGGTTTAAAATTTAACAAAAAATTTGCAGTTTTCTTTAAGTCTTCTGAATTCAGATTTTTCAAAACGTTGGTCAATCTTCGTCTGTTTCAAATGAACGCTTAGTGTGTCGACAATGGGAAGAAGGGTTTCAATTTTAAATATTTCTTTCGCAGTCAGAATTACTGAGGGTCCAGAGCCGTCAAAAAAAGTATGGCGTGAGCTTCTGCACCTCATCCTTTCAGAAAGGTCCTTATATTCGAAATCCGGGTTTTTTGTCTGGCTGATGAATCAAAGTAATAAAAATTGTCCCTGAGCCCAATTATAGATTCATCTATTGCACTCAGCAAATTTATTGCAACATCCAGGGTAATATTTCGGTTTTGAAGTACTTTACTTATTATTTGTTAATTCTTTGCAATACAGAGTTCCAAAGTTCTGTATGTATGGTAAATTCAAGTTTGAACATTTTTTTGCAAAGACTTAATGCTTCCTCTCTGGTCTCTCGTGCCTGTCCTAAATCGTTCGCTATAGACGTCAAAGCTTCTTCAATTTCTTGATGACCTTTATATGAGGCGCTTAGTGCATCAGCTCGCACCGACCATCTTGTTTAAGAAAGACTTTTTAAAACTTTTTTTGGACCTAAATAAGCAGTCAACACACTCCATCGATGAGAAGATACCGAAAAGAAGTTTTACAATTTTTTAAATCAAAACATTTTTTTGCTTCTAAGACACACCCAGCCACATGCAATGAGTGCCCTGCATATGCTACAAAAGTGGCAAATTTACATTTTACTTTTATTCTTGCCTGCAGACCAGAAAACCTTCCTGACATATTTGCCGCGTTGTCGTAGCTTTGGCCTCTGAAATCTGTTATCAAAATGTCATGATCCTCCAAAAACTTCAGTATGGTTTCCGCTAAATAATAATCTGATCTATATTCGTTAATTGGAATAAAGTCCAAAAACCAACAGGCTCGTTTTACGTAGCGAATATTAAATGTTAATTGATCAACATTAACGCTAATTAAAAAATATTTTGCCATTTTGACTTCTTTTACAATAATTTTCAAAACCTGTCTTCCCATAAGATGAATAAATTCATTACAGATATTTGACCACTTCCTGGATTTCCAAATTTGCTTAAATGATCTGCGAGAAACCGGTCAAACTCGCTAAGCAACTCAACGCATCCCAAACAATTCCCGTTATTGGGAGATCCGAGGATCTCATTATCACCGCGAAATAGAAGCCCTCTCGAAGCAAAAACCTTACAACAGCTACAATCCGAGTTGTTGCAGTTTCATGATTCGGGTCCTGCCCCTGGCTTTTTGATCCACCTCCGGAATTTTTAGAAGATGTGGCAGATGAAATTTCTTCAACTTGGGAAGATGACGACTTATTTTCATGCAGCTCGGCCTTTTTAAATAAAAATAAATGTATAAATATTTCTGAAGAAACTGACTAATGAAATAAAAATGTATGTTTGAACATTTTCAATTTCTTTTTACGAATGAAGCGAAATTTGGACATTAGACATCAAGTGAATTGAAATGTCTGTGTAAAAACTTGATTTTGAAAATAAACAATGAATAAGTAAAAATTAGGAGATCATAACTATACGTTGCTTTGTTTTATTAAGAGCCGTTCTGTTCCGAATTTCCATACAAACTTATGTCATAAATTCATAAATCTTAATAGAATAGCTAATTCCGAATTAAATAATAACCCCTATTGCGAGCTTCACTTTTTTGGACTTCCGAGAAAATAAAAACTTTATATGTAATTTGACATATTTTCTGGACGGAAATCTATAAAATTGAAACTCACAATAAGTCTGAACACATACGATTAAAATGATGTTTGTTAATCATAAACAAAAATGTTCCTTGTATTATAATTTCACATTGTAGCTGCATTAATTGAGATTATTTTATGTTTTTGTCCACAGTCCGTTAAATCAACTGCACTTTATTGCTGGAAAATTAAATGGAAAGTCTATTTGTCTATTTCGCATGAAATCATAATGTGAAACAATTTTTTGACTATGTAAGCCCCCTTTTCAGTAAGGTGTAGACAAGTGTAGGGATTAAAGTATTACTTGCAGACGTTTCTCCTGCAATTGAAGTGAAATACGACGTCAGTTTTGGTAATTTTTTCAATTAATTCTTTCTGTTGTTTAGATTTCTTCCTTTTCTCGGATGCACATACATATAATTTTTCAGGGAATGTGATTTAAATTGTTCAGCAATGGTTGTTTTTCAGCAAGGGAGGTACGAATTCTGATCGTTCATTATGCATCTCAAATTGTATCGAAATATTTTTTATTCTTGAAAATAAACCAATAGAGGTTAAGTAATGTTTCAGCAATGTGGGGGCCCCTGGTGATTGCGGGGCCCTGGGCCCAGTGGTAAAGAGGGATCTGGTTATGACACCGATTGTCTAATAGAAAAGCATGATACGCGGCTAGGCGTATTCTCAAATGAAAAACTCTTTCCTCCTCTTACCAGAAGCTGTATGGATGAGGAAGAGGAGAAAAGAGTTTTTCACCTTCTCTGTACATGCCCTGCTTGCCTCAAAAACGCAAGAATTACGATTTCTATAACGATCTAAACAATCTCAATCATATTAACATAATCAGCGTGTCACGTTTCGTAAACTGGTTTCCTTTAGCTTACCTTGAGAACTGGCCTAAGTTAACTTAGTTACATTTAAGTTTATCTTCCAGGTTGAATAAACATACATAGATATATGCTCAAGTAATATTTTTACAAATACTCAAATCGATAGGATTCGAGATTTTTTATTGACTAAATTTTGAATCAAAGTCAGTAGGACTTGTTTAAGGAGCACTGCTTACAAAATAGAACTTATATTTTTAAGTTTAATAATTTACCAATTAAATAAGTTGGCATAAAAAACATTTACTTACTTACTTAAGGTGGCGCTACAGTCCTGTGTAAACTAGGGCCTCACCCTCCAAACTTCTCCATCTAGCTCGGTCCCTAGCTAGATGTCTCCAGTTTCGCGCTCCAAATTGGGTGAGGTCACCTTCCACTTGTGCGCGCCACCTGATCCGCGGTCGTCCTCTACTGCGCTGTCCTGTGGGTGCGGATTCGAAGACTTTCCAGGCCGGAGCATTGGTTTCCATGCGCTCTACGTGACCCAGCTATCTTAGTCGTTGGACTTTTACCCTTCTGGCTAAGTCTACCTCGCTGTACAGCTCGTCGTTCCATCTTCTCCTCCACTCCCCTTCCATGCATACGGGACCGTAGATCACACGAAGAACTTTTCTCTCGAAGCGAATCACGGTGCTTTCATCCGCTTTTGTCATGGTCCATGCTTCTGCACCGTATAGCAGGACGGGGATAATAAGGGTTTTATATAGCAACACTTTGGTCCCTCGAGAGAGGACTTTAGCACTCAATTGCTTTCTTAGCCCAAAGAAACAGCGGTTAGCAACAGTTATTCTGCGTTTGATCTCAGCGTTGGTGTTGTTTTCTGCGTTTACAGCGGAGCCTAGGTAGACGAAGTCCTTGAATAGCTCAAAGTTACGTCTGTCGATTGTGACGTTTTGACCAAGACTTCGGTGTTCACGCTGAGTTCTTCCGATTATGTCAATGTCATCAGCATAATTGGATAGACTTTTGAAAGATAGTGCCTCTAGTGTTGACGTTTGAGCTCTGCACTATTCTTTCAAGCACGATGTTAAAAAAACATTTAATTAACCGAAAAAACTTGTTCTGTTAAATTTTTGTTTCCAAAATCGTTAGAGAGTTTTTTTTTAATTAATTTTTCATGTACAAATTTTTTTTAATTTTAGTTTGGAAATATTTTAAGTATGTATGTAGTTTTTTTTAGAATTTATTAATTTACGTTTTACATTTAATTTTTGTTCAAAATTATTGACTCGTTATTAAGAAATCGAACTTAAAAAAAATATTTCTTTAAAAATCCAAAAAGGAAAATTTGACATTTCTGGTCATCAAATTATTATTGAAATCATTAGTACTTGAGAAAACAAAAAAATTGAAAGAAAACTGGGGTGCCAGTACGTAATCGAGGTTTTTCGATCGTCGATTAACTCGAAACAGATTATTTTTGACAGCACGTAATTTGGACGTAAAATGGAACTCGTCTCCATTGTAACTTTTACTTAAAAAAATCATTGTGAACTATTAAATGAAATATCAAATGAGTTTTCTTTGAAATTATGTATTTCAGTATAGTTTCAATTTTAAGTTTTTTGTCGATATGTTTTTCTTTGATTCCGAGAGCGAAAGTGTAGGCGAAGAAGTTACGTGTGCTAAAATCAAAAAAGCTTTGTGCAGCAGTTTAGAGTTTGTTAGGAATGTTTTCACACGATACTCATCTCTTTAGATCTTCCAGAAGACAGAAGAATAACATCAGTTAAACCAGTTCTACAGCTTTTTGCAACATTAAATCTCCTAGCCAGTGGGAGTTACCAAACCAATGTTTGGAAAAAATGTGTTGCTAAGTATGGCACAGACAACAGTTTCCAAGTTCTTTCGCGGAAAGTTGAGTCTCCTGCAAAATAAGTTTTGTCCGCAATGGATTCAATTTGAAAGCTCTAAATTTGGAGACAGCAAGGAGTATTATTCCGAACATTCCGAAAGGCCAACATTGACTCGGACCACTACCTAGTTGTAGCCAAGGTACGGCTACGGATATCCCGATCCAAGCCAAAACAAGGAAGTACTGTGAGAAGATTCGACGTTAGACGGCTACAATCGCAAGAGACTGCCATGTCCTTTTCCGATCGAGTCTCTAATAACCTCTTAAGGAGTCCTATGCTTCCTGCATTAAGCATTGAAAACCAATGGCAACATTGCCTTGCAGCCATCAGAGATGCGGCCTCTGAAGTGCTGGGTTTCACACGGCCACCACAACGAAATCCCTGGTTTGACGACGAATGCCGGGAAGCGAACGCAGCGAAACAAGAGGCATACAAAACGGCACTGCACAAAAGGACTAGAGCTGCTCGCGAGCTCTACGAGCAGAAGAGGAGAGAATAACACCGGCTTCTTAGACAGAAAAAAGAGAGCATGAGAAGCGCGCGATCGAGGAGATAGAGGGATGTCACAACAGGAATGAGGTTCGTAAATTTTACCAAAAGGTAAAAAAAACCTCCCAAGGGTACCAGCCACGAACCGAAGCCTGTAAAGACGATCAGGGGAACATCGTAGTAGAACCGCAGTCGATGCTGAGAAAATGGAAAGATCACTTCTCCAAATTATATAACGGCGATGACGAACCGAATTCCGCTGTAAAGGAGATAGAACCACTCAACCTCGGCAACGCAGATCAACAATTCCGCCTACCCGACCTTGACGAAGTGAAGATAGCTATATCTAAACTTAAGTCAAACAAAGCTGCTGGAGCTGACGGCATCGCTGCCGAACTATTCAAAGCAGCAGGCGATGACTTGGTACGGAGCATGCACCAACTCATCTGCAAAATATGGTCGGAAGAAAGCATGCCCGATGAGTGGATTCTCAGCATAGTATGCCCGATACGTAAGAAAGGAGATACTCTAAATTACGCCAACTACAGAGGCATCAGGCTCCTTAACATTGCGTATAAGATCCTCTCTGCCGTATTATGTGAACGTCTGAAGCCATTCGTCAACAACCTGATTGGTCCTTATCAGTGTGGCTTCAGACCTGGAAAGTCCACTATCGACCAAATATTCACCCTACAGCAGATCTTGGAAAAAAACCAGGAGCTTAAAATCGATACCCACTATCTCTTTATCGATTTTAAAGCCGCGTATGACAGCATCTATAGGGAAGAGCTCTACCGAGCAATGTCTAGTTTTGGCATCCCTGTCAAACTTATCCATTTGTGCATAATGACGATGGAGAATGCGCACTGCTCTATCAAGGTGGGAAAAGATCTTACCGATGCATTTGATGTCAAAAAAGGTTTAAGACAAGGCGATGCACTGTCATGCGACTTCTTCAAGATCGTTCTGGAAAAAATTGTGCAAAACTCAACCGTCAACACTAGAGACACAATCTTCCAAAGATCCATCCAATTACTCGGATACGCATATGATATGGACATAATTGGAAGATCAAAGCGTGATGTCAGTGGAGCGTTTTTGAGCATTGTGACGGAAGCGAAGAAGATGGGTTGGTCAATGAGGGCAAGACCAAGTATATGCCGTCATCAAAAAAGGACACTGAACGAAGACGTCTTGGACAAAACCTTACCAAGGACAGCTATAACTTTGAGATAGTTAAGGACTTTGTCTACCTAGGCACCGCTATTAATGCAGACAACGACACCAGCGCTGAAATCAAACGAAGAATAACTCTTGCAAATCGCTGCTTCTTTGGACTTAGAAGGCAATTGAGAAGTAAAGTCCTCTCTCGAGCATGTAAAATCACCATCTATAAGACACTCATCATCCCAGTTCTCATTTATGGCGCTGAGGCCTGGACCCTGTCAAGGAAAGATGAGAGCGTCTTAGGATGCTTCGAGAGAAAAATTCTTCGGGTGATTTTTGGTCCCGTACGCATAGATGGAGAATGGAGGAGAAGATATAACGACGAACTGTACGGGCTGTACAGCGACACTGACCTAGTTAGCAGAATCAAAGTCCAACGGCTTAGATGGCTAGGTCATGTAGAGCGGATGGACATCAACACTCCAGCCCGGAATTTCTTCGAATCCAATCCCAAAGGACGGCGTAGTAGAGGAAGACCGCGACTCAGGTGGCGCACGCAGTTGGTAGAGGACCTCAACCAACTTGGCGTGCGAAACTGGAGACAGCTAGCCAGGGACCGAGCTGGCTGGAGACGCTTTTTGGTTGAGGCCCAGGTCCGCCCCGGACTGTAGCGCCACCTTAAGTAAGTAAGTAAGTAAGGAGTATTATTATAGGAAATTTAAACTACCGGGAATAGCGTTGATTATACTCATATTTTTCCTCCCTTGGGCAGTTTAAAGAATTCCCCTCGCTAAATCAACGTGAGAGCTCATAAAATTGGTCAAAATCTCACTCTGTTTTTTATTTATTGACATATTATTTTGTTTTTCCATTCCCATACAAAAATCACTGCCGACGATAACTAATTTCCGTCCAATGAAAACTTTTGTTTCAAAGGCTATACTGTTATTTTTACTCTTAAGAAAATTAAAAAACGGGTAACCCGAATCGGCTCAAAACCTTTATTTCCAAATTTAAAGCCAATGGACCCAACTCTTTGGGCTGTATGAACCAGGACAGACAGACGAACGGAATTGGGTGACCCACTGTTCTCGACTTCTTTACCATTTTATTGTCATATTTGGTTTAAATCTTGAGTTAAAATGTTTGTACAATTGCAAAACATGGCATATAGTTGAATATATATATATATATATAAATTACGTATACGCCCAAGTCACCCAAGTTGTTTTTCGTCGTTTTTTTTCAAAGCAATTGATAATATTTTCGATAGTTGTATTGATAAGGACTGTTTTGAAAAGTTATAATACTCAATGAAAGATGAAGGTAATCGCTGAGTTCGAGTCGGGAGAAATTGTTGCAGGTACATCCTACATTCTAGAGACGGAATTGAATTCTCAGAAACAGGAAAGAAAAAAGGCAATGCTGTCCCTAAGAATTAGAATTCTATCAAAAAGCAGGCTCCATAGAGTAAGGGTATTAAATGATAAGATGAGAATCAACGGCAAGTGGTTTGCAGAACAAAAACTTTGAATTAGTATGTGGTCAACAACTTCTACTCTGAACGTCGAACTTGTCGAGTTGTAGAAGTTGTAACGGAGTATCCGGATACCTGGCGACCTCCGGATTAACTAGCCTTATCTGTACATGCGAATCTCTGTGCAGATGGACCTTTTTTCTTCGCGTCTTGTGGGACCAAAAATGAACAAAACAAACAACAAAAACAAAAATAAAAACACATATGCGATCGGTATCTCTTCAGGACCGGGTGGCAGAAGGGAGTAGTGGCTAACCATGGACCCTCCTCTGCTGTTGGTAGCAACGAGAATAAAAAGGTAGCGATACCTAATTTCAGTAGTTGCAGGGTTGTGAAAAATGGCGAGAATACTTCCAGAAATGGAAAACTCTAAAAAGGCCTTTATAGACAAAGGCGGGCGAGCGGCGAAAACATAAAGGTCTCTAGTGCATCATCGGGGGCTGGTCAAAGTGTGCAACCCGTCCCTTCCGACGCATAACTGGAAAATAGCCAAGCTAGAGGAAGTGAAGGGTCTTTATAGGAGCGCCATTGTGGTACTCAATAAAGAATCCTTGGCTCCTCTAGCCCTAAACGAGGGCTCCATAAACTATGGCTTCGAATCCATTAAAATTCGAATTTATAAAAAAGATGAGGTTAACGCGGAAAGCGGACCTCCAAAAACTACCGAAGGTGATCTCGCGGTTGCTGGCCTGGGACGTCGTCTTCTCTCCTAACAGAGGGTGACGATGCACCCTTGTCCTCTCCAATCGCGACTGCACCCTTTACAAAAGTCGTAGACAGTCCATCCTTAATAGAGACTGAGGACGACCTTAACATGATCCTTCTGAGTGAGGACGAACTCTTGGGTTCATCCTCAGAATCAGGAGATCAGAACAAAACCGTGGTGGAGGTTGATCTGCCTAATTGTAGCGAAAATGCTGCAGTTAGTACAGATTAATCTCCAACACTCCATTAAGGCCTCGGCCTCACTTCTTCTCCGTCTGGCGAGTAACGGGGAAGACATTGTTCTGATCCAAGAACCATGGATTGAAGGATCCGTTGTTCGAGGACTCTACTACACACTTTGTGTGACAGATAAAGGTGAACCTAGATCTTGCATACTAGTGAAACGTAGCATTAATGTATTTTTACTCCATCGTTTCAGTGACAAAGATACCACCAAAGCTAGACTGGAAACAACCAAAGGAAGTTTCTGGCTGGTATCGGCGTATCTTGGGCATGACCACCTTGGCCCTCTCCCTGGAAAAACCTTGGAGAAAGTCGTCGTTGAAGCGGAAAGGCAAAGGATCCGCCTAATTATTGGGAGCGATGCTAACGCTCATCATACCGTATGGGGCAGTACGAATATCAACGACAGAGGTGAGTCTCTTTTTGATTATATTCTTGGTACTAACCTCTTAGTACGAGTAAGTAATGTCGGTAATGAACCAACCTTCATAACTAAAACTCGACAAGAAGTCTTAGATAGTAAACACCATATGATCTTGGAATGGAAAGTATCCAAAGAACACTCGTTCTCTGATCATAGATATATCCAGTTCAGTATAAATGTGGATGATAACCCGAGTCCATTGACTTTTCGAAACTATCGGAAAACTGACTGAGCTTCGTACAGGAACTCATTACAAAGTTTACTAGAACCTGGACTATCTAGTTCTTCCTCTAATTCTAACGAACTTGACAACAAAGTCAATGACCTTACCTCAGCTATGAACAGATCGCTAGAAATTGCTCATAAGAGGAAAGAGGAAACTACAATGGTGGGCCTCAGAGCTTGACTCGCTCATTAAGGAATGCAGGAAACTTTTCAACCGAGCAAAAGCTGCAAGACTAGCCTCTCATTGGGACTCCTACAAAGAATCCCTAAGCATCTACAAGAAGGCACTAAGGAAATCCAAGCGATCTTCTTGGCGATCCTTCTGTGGCATGATAGAAGAAACTTCTGAAGCCTCTAGGTTACGGAAAATTCTTTCAACTAATCCAGCTATGCCAAGCTGCTTGAAAAATACAGACGGCTCCTGGACAAATTCAAGTAATGAATCGCTGAACTTACTATTGGACACTCACTTTCCTGGTAGTTCTCTTACCGAAACTTGCAACAGTTTAATACGTTCAAGTTCAAATACAACATATCCACAAGGTCTGATCACAAAGGATAAGCTACAATGGGCTCTCAACAGCTTCAAACCATTTAAAGCTGCAGGACCAAATGGTATAATACCAGTCGAATTACAAAAGGCTTCTGATATAATTGCACCAATCCTTGAGGCAATTTTTACCAGCTGTCTTTACCTGGTCCATTTTCCCTCGGCATGGAGCGAAGTTAAAGTTGTTTTTATACCTAAAGCAGGTAAATGCTCCCAAGTCAATCCTAAAGATCTACGACCTATAAGTCTATCATCATTCCTTCTTAAGACCCTGGAAAGATTGATTGATATCCATTTAAGGGCACGTATCGATACAAGACTTCTGTCTTCGTCTCAACATGCATACTGTAAAGGTTAATATGTAGAACGTTACACACTTTAGTACTCACCATCGAATATTTCCTCCATCATAAAGAGTTCACTATGGTTGTTTTCCTTGACATCGAAGGTGCCTTTAACAACGTGGACACATCTGAAATCACATCTGCACTGACATCTCTAAATGTAGAGAGTTCGCTTCGGGAGTTGCTTAATGCTTACTAGCAGAATAATAAGCTCAAAACTGGGCAACTCTTCTAGCAGACGATTCGTTAGTAGAGGGACACCACAAGGTGGTGTTCTATCTCCTCTTTTAACGTACGGTGTGGCAGTATGGTGGACTGCTTTAGAGAAAGGTATAAACACCTTGCCTTGCTCTACCTTACTCCTCTTAACGTTTTCGTATTTAGCAAAAAAATAGCTGCAAGCTCTGCTATTCGCCTCAATGCTTCGTCGCAGTGGAATAACAACAACATTGGCCACTCCGTAATTCTAAGGTACTTAGAATCAATTCCAAAGCACACAGACTACACCATCCCCCAACTACAATTCGACAGAAACTTCCAGATTTCTATACCTACCAGATCTTTTTGGGACGATAGGACATTCTTGGGGGATGAGTCAACCCATTTTTACACAGATGGCTCAAAAACCAAAGAAGGGGTTGGTGGAGGTGTGTACTCTGAACGACTGAAATTAAGTCTCTCATTCCGCCTTCACAATCATTGTAGCGTGTTCCAGGCGGAACTTTTGGCGATTAAGAAAGTCTTGTCTTGGCTCAAAGAAAACGTGATATCAACATCTGATATCCGTATTTTCTCCGACAGCCAGGCCGCTATCAAGTCTCTGGACTCTGTCTCTATAAAACTCTATAACAGTCCATAACTGTCGATCATCTCTAATGGAGATGGCGCAACAGTTTAATATTCACCTTTGCTGGGTGGCGACCATAGAGACATTCCAGGTAACTGTAAGGCAGATGAACTCGCCAGGAACGGTTCAGTACAGCCCATCCTACCACGTTTGGCAAGTACTGGCATACCAATCGCTACTTGTAAACTGCTGCTAATGCAAGACGCTGCGAGGAGGGCATGCGCCAGGTGGAACAACATCTCCACGTGTCAAGCCACAAAAAACATCTGGCCAACACTGGATTTAAAACGTTCAAGGTGCTTGCTCTCTCTAAGCAGATCGGATATAAGCTCGATAATAGGTGTCATAACCGGATACTGTCTAATAGGAAAGCACGCCACGAGACTAGGCGTATTCTCAAATGACTTTGCTGTATGGACGAGGAAGAGGAAGAAACGGTTCTTCATCTTCCCTGCACATGCCCTGCTCTAGCTCGAAAACGCAAGAATTACCTAGGAGAATTCTTCTTTAACGATCTAAACGATCTAAATCATATCAGTATAATCAGCCTATCACGTTTCGTAAGGGACTCTAACTGGTTCCATTGAGCTTAGGAGGAAGCCTCAAGATTCATGTGGTATCACAATGGGCCATTAAACTGGCCTAAGTGTGTCCGTTTCCATCTTGGACAGCCACTATAACCTAACCTAACCTAACCTATGTGGTCAACAAAGAGGGGAAGGCATTCTTAAAGCCCTGTACAACGGTGAAGCAGATTCAATTACTTGCGCTTTTTATGAGTTTTTAGAACAAACTTCAAGTAATAATGAAAAAAACTAAGCAAAGTCTGTTGGCGTTAATTAAATAAATGCACTAACTTAGATTTAAGAAAAAATAATAATAACATACAAGATTGAGCAGTTCCACAAATACTTTCAGAAAGAGTTCTACACATATTGGAAAGCTGGTTCGCGAAACAGTAGTTTTGAAAGAGCGATTGAAGGATGTCTCTATGGAGTAAAAAGAATTTTTACACTTTAGAATTTCAGAAAGTAGTAAGCTTATAGCAAGCGTCCAACTACGATCAGAGGTCATCATAAGAGCATGTGTTAGTTGTTAGTAAAAAATAATACAAATATAGCCTAACACACGTAGTAGAATACGATGTTCATAGGGAGGCAGATCATAAGGATCATCCCAAGGAAGACCCTTTAGGGCAAAGCGAATGAAATTATGTTGAATTGATTAAATACGTTTTCTATGAATTTCGTAATAGGGAGCCCAAACCTGCGAAGCATATTCAAGATGAGGACGAACATGGCAATTATACAAAGAAAGAGTAACATAGGTATCATTGAACTCCTTTGTCCAGCGTTTTATAAAACCAAGCATAGAACTTGCCTCATTAACAATAGAAACAATGTGATGTGTAAAGTCTAAGTTGGAACAGAAATGTACACCTAAATCTTTAAATGTGGAGACACGATAGAGTTTTTGCTTTGATATACAGTAGTCAAATACGTTACTGATTAGTTTTATAGTGAAAGTTATCATCTGGCATTTTAAAGGGTTGAGTGAAAGGCTATTTTTCCCACACCAAAATGTGAAACTATCAATGTCGGCTTGTAAAAGAATACGAACATGGATGGACTTTATTATTTTGAAAATCTTCATATCGTCAGCAAAAATGAGAAGTTCACTTGAGCGTAGACATGACGATACATCGTTAATAGACAGGATGAACAGAAAAGGGCCAAGATGGCTTTCCTGGGGAATACCAGATTGAGCAAAAAAAGGTTCAGAATGACAATTTCTAAATTTTACCTCGTAGGATCTGTTTTTAAGGTATGACTTAATCCAAGCTCAGAAAAATGGTGGAAACCAAGAGCTTTAAGTTTAAATAAAATAATTCAGTGTCTTAGTTGGTCAAAAGCTTTAGAAAAGTCAGTCAACTTCATAACCTTCTTCTAAAGCGTTTGAACATATGTTTGAGAATGTGAGGAGATTAGTAACGGTTGATCTTTTTTTCACAAAACAATGTTGCTATTCGCAAATGATATTTTTACTGAAATATGCTACGCTTTCACAAACAACTTGTTCAAATACTTTAGGAATGCAAGAAAGCTTTGCAAAGGGCCTGTAGTTGCTTATATCCGACTTGTTATCTTTCTTGAGAATTGGTGTTAGAAATGACTTCTTCCATATACTGGGAAATTTGCCTGTTTTTAGAGAAAGTTTGAATAAAAACGTAAGGGGTTCAACTAAAGCATTACTACACTTTTTTAATACTATCGGGGGAATACCCTCAGGACCGGCTGAGCAGTCATTATTCAACGCAGATAAAATATCAAGGACCGTACTCTGTAGCACAGGTATGTGACTACAGCTAGTTTACGAAAAATTTGAAGATTTTGAAAATATATTTCATCAACTTCTTAAGGGCTATTAATAATGACTCATGGAAATTCGTTGCGAAAGCGTTACAGATATCAAAAGTTTTATCTAACGAAAGGTTCTTCTAAGTGAAGTTAACTGGAAAGCCATCCGATTTTTTCTTTGAGTTTACAAAATTCCAAATTTTTTTAGGATTCTCTTTCAAAGAGGTGCCCATATCAATAACATAACAAGCATATAAAAAATTAGAAAGAGATTTAAATTCTTTAAAGAGTTCAACATAAAAAGAGAAGTTGACTGGAGACAGAGTTTTTAGATACGTTTTCCATGCCTTATTTCTTTTGTTACGCAGGTGGAGAGTGGAATCCGGCATTAATACAACAACCTTGAGTGGAGAGTATAAAAATAATCACGAAGAGACATTAAATCAGTTTTTCATGCAGGGCTAGACAAAATCATTCAAAAGGAAAAGAGTTTCTGGAGATACCAAAATTGCAGTGGAATGATGGGAAAAAGACTGAGTACCAATATAATCTTAGTTTTAATTTGCAAAATCTTATACTTCAGAAGGAAAAAATTATGAGTGCGAAACAGCCAGGAAAAATGTTATAAAATACTCAATATTTTTCAGAAGATGGAAAACCACGAAGCGAAAGAGAACTATCTACGAGCTCAAAAAGAATATAAGACTATTTGCAAAAGGAGTAAGTCCACATAGAACAATCAGCTTGACCAGAAAATAAGCAGTGTAAAAGACAGTAAAGAGTGGTGGAAGTTGGCAAAGGAAATACGTAACCAACATCATCAAATTTTCTTTCAAATTTCCGCTCGTGAGTTTAGAACATATTATAGTTCACTTCTTAACACCAATCAAACGGCAAATCAAATTTATCCAGAGGACGGAGCGGCGCGGCGTCGGCTAACAGCTAGGAAAGGTTTACCGCGGTCCGGGTCGGTTCTCGGTTGTGGCAACGATGAAGAAGCAATCTTTGTTCGTTCTTAAAATATTTAAGTCCCAAAACAATGTTTGCAAATTTTTAATTGTACTTTTTTTTAAAGTTTTTATTCTTGTAAAAAAAAACTAGTAACTTTTATGATTGGTGGATAGGTGGTGAAACTGTTTATACAAAACATTTTGTCTTGTTTTCCAGTAATAAAAAAATGAATTAAATTAGTAAATTAAGAGGACACAAGCATCCACAGGTTTTTCTCAAAACCAACCTCTGTCTATCAACTCCTACTCTCACCTCCCCGCGGTGAACATCGGGTGCCTAGTACCTCAACTGGAGATTGGGTTCCAACTGCAGTGGAAAGTTGTTGGTGGCAGCAAACGAGAGATGTGGGGAGAGGTGTTTTCACTAAGGCACCTCTCGTCGGCAGCGGACGAATTCTCGAGATGGAATCAACGGTGGTGTCTACAGTTCCAGTAAGGTTGAACTACTTAGTGAACACCTTATAGGGCTTCTTCGACATATTCAGAGCCCAGGCCTGTAAGGAGCGGTTTGTGTGGCTCCCCTTCCTTGGAGTTATACTAAGCATCCTCCAGGTTGGGGGTTGTGCCGTCGGAGTGACTTCCTGGCCGTAAAAGCTGTCATAGTTGCGAAGCACCAACAAGATTCGGATACGGACGGATTTACTGTTGCCAACTTCGGATATGCACGCGGAATGTTGGGTCCCTTAACAGACCACGTGCGGACGAAGAATTAGCGGGGGCCCTAGACCGCTATAAAGCAGATATCACTGCCATCCAAGAAATACGATGGGATGGGCCGGGCAAAAAGAGGATGAAAAACTGCGATATGAGCAGTGCCCTAGCTACGATATTAAAATAGTCCTGGGCGATTTTAATGCCAAGCTAGGAAGGGAAGACATCTTTGGTGGAATAATCGGGAAGAACAGCCTGAACGACAACACTTCCGACAGTATATTCAGGCTCATAGATTTTGCTGCGGGGCGAAACGTCATGGTAGCCAGTACGCGTTTTCCACACCTCAACATCCACAAAGGAACTTGGACTTCTCCAGATCAATCTACCGTCAACCAGATTGACCATATTACAATCGACGCCAGACACGCTTCCAGCATTATGGATGTACGAACTTTCCGAGGAGCTAACATCGACTCGGACCACTACCTCGTTGTAGCCAAGGTAGCACTTCAGATTTCCAGACCCAAGGCAAAACAGGGAGGTGCTGGGAGAAGGTACAACGTCGAACGGCTACAATCGCCAGAGATCGCCAAATCCTTTTCCGACCGAGTTACAAGTAACCTCTCTCGAAGTTATCTGCCGCCAACACAATATATCGAAAACCAGTAGCAACATTGCCAAGATGAGCTCTATGAGCAGAAGAGACGAGAGGAACGCCGACTTCTCAGAAGAAAAAAGAGAGGGCATGAGAAGCATGCGGTCGAAGATGTTGAGAGGCTTAAAAGCAGGGATGAAGTTCAAAAGTTTAATGAACAGGTGAAACGAAATTTACAGGAACATAAACCTAGAACCGAACACTGCAAAGACGAAAGTGGAAACATCATAGTGGAACCGCAGTCAATGCTGAGGATATGGAAGGACCACTTCTGCAGACTGTATAACGGCGACGAAGAACTGAATTCCGCTGTCAGGCAGGATGATCCATAGCCAACAATCCCGTCCTCCCGACTTAGATTGCCATATCTAAGTTGAAGTCTAATAAAGCCGCTGGAGCAGATGGCTTGAATGCCGAGCTCTTTAAAGCAGCTGGAGATAAGTTGGTTAGGATCATGCACCAACTTATCTGTAAGATATGGTCGGAAGAAAGCATGCCCGATGAATGGAACCTCAGTATTGTTTGCCCGATCCTGAAAAAAGGAGACCCTCTAAACTGCAACAACTATAGAGGAATCAGTCTACTTAACATAGCCTATAAAATCTTCTCTGCCGTAATATGTGAACGTCTAAAGCCCATCGTCTACAACCTGATAGGTATTTATCCGTGTGGTTTTAGACCAGGAAAGTCCACAGTTGATCAAATATTCACATTACCGCAGATCCTGGAAAAAACTCAAGAACACCAAATCGACGCCCACCATCTTTTCATCGATTTCAAGGCCGCATATGACAGCATCTACAGGGACGAGCTGTATAGAGCCATGTCTAGTTTTGGCATCCCTGAAAAACTCGTCCGTTTGTGCAGGATGACCATGGAGAATTCACGCTGCTCCATAAAGGTTGGAAACAACTTAACAGAACCTTTTGATGTCAAAAAAGGTTTTAGACAAGGTGATGCGCTGTCATGCGATTTTTTTAACACCGTGCTTGAAAGAATAGTGCAGAGCTCACACGTCAACACTAGAGGCACTATCTTTCACAAGTCTGTCCAATTACTGGCATATGCTGATGACATTGACATAATCGGAAGAACTCAGCGTGATGTCAATGGGGCTTTTGTGAGTATTGAGGCAGAGGCGGCAAAAATGGGTTTAACGGTTAATGAGGGCAAAACAAAGTACATGCTGTCGTCTAGAAAGGACATACAACACCGACGTCTTGGTCAAAACGTCACCATCGACAGACGTAACTTTGAGGTAGTCAAGGACTTCGTCTACCTAGGCTCTGCTGTAAACGCAGAAAACAACACCAGCGCTGAGATCAAACGCAGAATAACTCTTGCTAACCGCTGTTTCTTTGGACTAAGAAAGCAATTGAGTGGTAAAGTCCTCTCTCGAGGGACCAAAGTGTTGCTATATAAGACCCTTATCATCCCCTTCCTGCTATATGGTGCAGAAGCATGGACCATGACAAAAGCGGATGAAAGCACCTTGGGTCGTTTCGAGAGAAAAGTTCTTCGTTTGATCTACGGTCCCGTATGCATCGAAGGGGAGTGGAGGTGAAGATGGAACGACGAGCTGTACGGGCTGTGCAGTGACGTAGACTAAGCCAGAAGGGTAAAAGTACAACGACCAAGATGGCTGGGTCACGTAGAGCGCATGGAAACCAATGCTCCGGCCTGGAAAGTCTTTGAATCCGCACCCACAGGACAGCGCAGTAGAGGACGACCGCAAATCAAGTGGCGCGCACAAGGTAGGTGACCTCACCCAACTTGGAGCGCGAAACTGGAGACATCTAGCTAGGGACCGAGCTAGATGGAGAAGTTTGTTGGGTGAGGACTGTACACAGGACTGTAGCGCCACCTTAAGTAAGTAAGTAAGTAAGTAAATTAAAACATTACAGTATTTAATAAATTATAAAAATAAATAACAATTCGAGCAACAAAATGTTAAGTAAGCACATCTTTAAAACAGTAGGGAAGATTTTTGGATTGCCTTGACAGTAAAAATAACAACGAAAATCCTGTCTTTTTTTAACTGTGTAAAGCCAGTCATAATATTTATAATAAATTTCTATATAAAAACATATCTCCCGAAGTTTTTGATCAATTGAAAATTGTCATACCCACCTTTTTACACTTAAAGTAAAAAGAGCTTAAAGAGCTTAACAGTCTTCAATAGTTAAACCGAAAGAAAAAAATAACACTTGCAAATATTTGTGTTAATGAATAAACATGATTATTTTTATTTCTGTAATTAAATAATTTATATTTTTTATATATATATATATGTAGTTATAAATAAATAATTATTTCTCATTCTCGTTCTTCATTTTTATATGATACTAAATTACAATTTTCATGGAAGTTAACTCACAAACAACTCACAAGCATTCTATTTTTTTTTTTTTCAATTTTATTTTTCTCATTAAATGTTTAATAATCTCATTCATAATTTTATTGATAAATATTTTTTCTTTTCTTTCTTATTTAAATGAATATTCATTCATATTTATATAGATACTTGTACATAAATAATATTAAAGTTATTTATGATGATTTAAATTTAAGAACTTGGTTCATTGATAAATTCTTAAAGTATTTGCTTTTTTCTTTTATTTATACTTTTTTTATTTTATAATTATATATTTTATGTTTATATATAGTTTAATATTAGTTATATATTATTTAATCCTTTTTTATAAATCAAGAATTTTTAAAACAAATCAATTACATTTATTTCAGTTTTAATATTTTGGTACACATTTACACTTTGCTTTTCAAATTTAAATATCTTCATACATTTTTAGCGTTAAAGAGTGATTAAAATGTACTCATTTGTTTATGAATTTAATTAAAGTTTAAACAAATTTAAATGTGAATTGTGCGAAAAAATGTAATTTTTATTCTAAGCATATCGAAAGGCTTCGATATATGTACTTTACATTTTGTAATGTTTTATGAGGCGAATTATGTTCATTGTGATTGGAAAATAAAAATATTTAAATATTATTTTAACATTTATCATTTAATGAAGTTTAATGTTTGGTTTAATGTTTGTTTTTGTGTTAGGTATAGACTTTACAATTTTATTTCATCTGATTCAAGGCATTAATTGTTGCTATTGGATTTTTATTTGAGTTTTTTATGAGATAAATAAAAATCAAGTTTGAAACAGTATAGAACACAGTTTACAAGATCAATTTGAATATTTACATTTTTATATTAAGGTTCTATTCTGGATAAGCATATCTATGTATAAGGGCTTAATGGAACTAGAAAACTCAGAATCTTATAAGCAGCTTTTGAATATTCAAAAGGAGACCTCGCCCATAATGCACTTTAGTGAATTCAATAATGTACACATACCTACATACATCTTTTTGTTTATACATAAAGGGTGATTTTTGATTTGAGGTTAGGATTTTCATGCATTAGTATTTGACAGATCACGCGGGATTCAGACATGTTGTCAAAGAGAAAGATGCTCAGTATGCTTTGACATTTCATCATGAATAGACTTACTAACGAGCAACGCTTGCAAATCATTGAATTATTATTATATTATTATTATTACCAAAATCAGTGTTCGGTTCGAAATGTGTTTCGCGCTTTACGTCCGATTTATGGTCTACAAAATCGACCAAGTGAGCAAACAATTAATGCGATTGTGACCAAGTTTCGCACTCAGTTTACTTTATTGGACATTAAACCAACCACACGAATGCGTACAGTGCGTACAGAAGAGAATATTGCGTCTGTTTCTGAGAGTGTTGCTGAAGACCGTGAAATGTCGATTCGTCACCGTTCGCAGCAATTGGGTTTGTGTTATTCGACCACATGGAAGATTTTACGCAGAGATCTTGGTGTAAAACCGTATAAAATACAGCTCGTGCAAGAACTGAAGCCGAACGATCTGCCACAACGTCGAATTTTCAGTGAATGGGCCCTAGAAAAGTTGACAGAAAATCCGCTTTTTTATGGACAAATTTTCAAAATTTTCAATTTGACAAATCGGACCCATTACTATAACTTCCTATGGGAAGTTATTTGTATTGCCAGCCCATTACAAATAATTGTCCTACTAGTCTTACACAAAAGCTTATAATTTCCTGAAAAATATTGCTAGAAACATCATTTTTAGACATACATACAACAAAGGACTGACGTTTAAAATTTGTCGTTTTAAGTGTGATTTTTTAGCTGATATCTTTTTGGCAACGTTGACGGACGTTTCGTGTTTTGTTTCACTGTCAAACACCTTTGGTCTATAATTTAACCATGAATAGTCTTACAAACCAGGGTTGTTCCTGATGTACAAACTTGGATTTTTTGAGAATCACATTCGCGGATGCGGATGCGTATGCGGATACGGATTTTAGAATGTATTACATAAAAAAATTGTAAGTCCGTAAATAAAGGAAAATTGTATTAATTATCTTTGCGTTTAATAATTAAATTTAAAAATGGGTGAGTTATATTTAATAAAAAGCAAGATTGCAGCCTTTTCAGACTGTTATCTGTTTCTTAGTTGTTCACTGGGAACACTGGCTTTTTGAAGTGATAAATACCTCAGTGCAACTTTGGAGAGCCTTTTAAAGTCTGTTTGATGGACCTTTCCACCAATCAAGTGCATTATTATCCAATTCTAATCTTTTTTTTATTTCGGTAACATGCTAACTCCCTTCGGAGAAGTGCTTCGTGACTAGAGTTAACAGATTCTCCTTCACCTTTGTCTACAGTTGATAAATCTAGCATCATTTCCATATCGCTTCTGAAGCAAGCCTTTGTTTTATGTTTAATAAAAAATAATATACTAAAGGTGAAAGGGTCGTTTTTATTGATGTATGCCGTGCTATTCCTATTTATCGAATTTAAAAAAAAAAGTGTCAAAAAACATCCGCATCCGCAACAAACTCCGCATCATTTTATACGGATGCTGATGTTGGAATTATTGCGAATAATCCGCAATTGCGGATGCGGATGCGGATGCGAATATTCGCAACATCGCTATTGCAAACGAATAACAATTGCAAATTATTGAATTTTATTATCAAAATGCGTTAGGTTAGGTTAACGTGGCTGCCGATTTAGAATCCACACACTTAGGCCAAGAGAAAGGCCCGTTGTGATACCACATGAATTTAGAGAATTACTTCTAACTAGTCGAACCATTTTGAGCTTTTTATAAAGCGAAGAAGATATTTGATATCTTTTTTAGCTAGTTCACTGGGATTATCAAAAGAGTAGTCTCCCAGATGAAGTTTGCGTCTGAGTGAACGATCAGGGCAAGTGCATAGGAGATTAGAGATTGTTTCCTCTTCTTCTTCGTCCATGCAGCTCCTACAGAAGTCATTTGAGGCTACGCCAAGTCGTATTGCGTGTCTGCCTATAAGATAGTGTCCCGTAAGGACACCTATTAGGGATCTAATATGAAGTCTGCTTTGAGATAACAAGTCTTTAGAGCGCTTTAGGTCCAGTGAAGGCCATATGAGTTTTGTGGCTGCACATGTTGGTAAGCTGTGCCACCTAGAATTTGCTATCGCAAAAGCTTTTTCTTTTAGCATAAGTTTACATGCAGCTATCGGTATACCTACATATCTTCTCCCTTTCAGGTGAAATAGGTATGACGGTTCCATTTTTAGCGAGTTCATCGGCTCTACAATTACCTGTGATGTCTCTGTGGCCCGGCACAAAACAGAGGTGAATGTTAACTTGCTGCGCCATCTCCATTAGAGACGATCGACAATCGAGGGTAGTTAAAGATTTGGTCGAGACACCGTCAAGGGATTTGATAGCAGCTTGACTGTCAGAAAAGATGCGAGAAGATATCAGAAGTTGATATCACGTTTTCTCTTAGCCAGGAGAGAACCTCTTTGATCACTAAAATTTTCGATTGAAAGACGCTACAATGATTAGGGAGGCGGAATGAGATGCTTATAGATTAAGCTTTTCTGAGTACACACCACTTCCAACTCCCTCATTTGTCTTGGATCCATCTGTATAAAAATGAATACTTTTGTTATCCAGGAGTTTTTTGTCTTCCCATTTATCTCTGGATGGAATGGATACCTGGAAGTTTTTTCCAAATAGGGGTTTAGGTATAGTGTAGTCTATGTACTTTGGTATAGAACCAAAGAGGTTCAAAATGATGGAGTGCCCCACATTGTTGTTGGTCCATTGAGATGAGGCGTCGAGTCTTATCGCTGTACTCGCTGCCACTTGTTAACTGAAGATGTCGAGGGGTGTCAAATGGAGGAGAGTGTCTAACGCTGCTGAGGGTGTGGTTCTCAATGCCCCGCTTATGCAGAAACATGCAACAACAACAAAAAAAAAAAACAACATGAAACATCGACCAAGTCTATCTATATCTAAACTTAAGTCAAACAAACCTGCTAGAGCTGACAGTATCGCCGCCGAAATATTCAAAGCAGCAGGCGATGACCGATGAGTGGAATCTTAGTATAGTGTGCCCGAAACGTAAAAAAGGAGAGCCTCTAAACTGCGCCAACTACAGAGGCATCAGTCTCCTTAACATTGCATATAAGATTCTCTCTGCATATTATATGAACGTCTGAAGCCGTTCGTTAACAACCTGATAGGTCCTTATCAGTCTGGCTTCAGACCAGGAAAGTCAACTATCGACCATATATTCACACTACGGCATCTCTTTATCGATTTTAAAGCCGCTTAGGACAGCATTAATAAGGAAGAGCTATACAGAGCAATGTCTAGTTTTAGCATCCCTGTCAAACTTATCCGTTTGTGCTGAATGACGATATAGAATGCACGCTGCTCTATCAAGGTCGGAAAAGATCTCACCGATGCATTTAATGTCAAAAAAGGTAAAACTCAACTGTCAACACTTGAGGCACAATCTTCCAAAGGTCCATTCAATTACTCATATACGCAGATGATATTGACATAATTGGAAGGCAAAAGCGTGATGTCAGTGGAACGTTTTTGAGCATTGCGACAGAAGTGAAAAAGATGGGCTTAGTGGTCAATGAGGGCAAGACCAAGTATATGCTGTCATCAAAAAAGGACACTGAACAACGACGTCTTGGACAAAACGTCACCATGGCCATACTAACTTTAAGGTAGTAAAGGACTTTGTCTACCTAGGCAATGCTATTAACACAGACAACGACACCAGGGCTGAATTCAAACGAAGAATAACTCTTGCTAATCGCTGCTTCTTTCGACTTAGAAGGCAATTGAGAAGTAAAGTCCTCTCTCGAGCATCTAAAATCACCATCTATAAGACACTCATCATCCCGGTTCTCATTTATGGCGCTGAGGCCTGGACCCTGTCAAAGAAAGATGAGAGCGTCTTAGGATGCTTCGAGAGAAAAATTCTTCGGGTAATTTTTGGTCCCGTATGCATAGATGAAGAATGGAGGAGAAGATATAACGACGAACTGTACAGCGACACTGACCTAGTTAGCAGAATTAAAGTTCAACGGCTTAGATGGCTAGGTCATGTAGAGCGAATGGACATCAACGCTTCAGCCCGGAAGAGGAAGACCACCACTGGCGACTACTAGCTAGGAACCAAGCTGGCTAGAGACGCATGTTGGTTGATCCCAGGGCCACCCGGACTGTAGCCCCACTTTAAGTAAGTAAGTAAGTTACACCTGGAATATCACCATATAATCTTCGATTGAAGATTGGTTCACCTATTATTCTCCTGCTAAATTTAAATCCACCTCAATTATACAACGGTACCCGTTTGGTCATCAAAAAGATCACCGGAAATATTTTCGAAGCAACCATTTTAACCGGAAATATTAAAGGAAAAGTGGGCCTGTTGCCATGCATTCCAATGATAACCTCAGATTCTACCATATTATTCAGAAAGTTATAGCGCTAAATTAAATTGAAATTAAAAGTATTTATAATTTAAAATAATGATTATTATTGTTGGAAGATTAAATTTTAAACTTTCCTCCCTACGAACCTCATTAATAAGTTTAACTGTCACATGTTATTTACTAATAACTTTGTATTTTACTAATTTGTTACAAACTTCAATAAAAGTAATATCTACATTTACAATTCAATTCTTTTGTTTTGATTTTTGATTAATTGTGTTCAAAGTTCTTTCCCTTTTAATCCCAAACCAGTAAATTCATATACCAGCTTTAAAGTTTCTGTCTTCGGTCATAAATAATAACTTCATTGTAATAAGGGGTAATGGTCGTAGAAAATCAGTGCTGAAGGTCGCCATGTTTTTTACCAAATGGCATCTATGTAAAAAATCATGATGGTGCCCATGTTTGATGTTTTCCTACCGTTGTCCTTAAATAGTTTACAACAATGTAATGTGACAAAAAACCTAAGCCACAGTAACACGTGGCTGGGTCATCTAGTTATGTTATAAGATGATGTTCAAGTTCTACTACTTCTATACATTTTCTTGGAGAAAATTGGAAATCGTGGGAGCCACTGTGCATGTATTTTTTTACCAACAGAAAAATTAATTTTATAATTGTTTTAAAAATTCGCCTGATTAAATATTCTTAAATATTTAAAACATACATATGACAGAGAGAATGCTTTCTTCTATTTGAAATGTGTTAAATTTTCAATATTATTTGTGTTCTTTCCATTTTTGTCTCGTAAGTTTAATGTATTTACTTTTTTTTACATTATTTGTTTTTGTTTTCAAAATTTTGTTATTTATGGATTAAATTTAAATAAGGACATTTTTACATAAGGTCTTGATGCATATATATTTGTGTATTATTATATTTTCTGCTTTTAGTCTATACAATAAAATATTAATCATATTATTTTATATTTGTTTTTACTGTACAAATGGAAGTTCCTTGTATAGTTTTCCAGAGGCCACAAATGTTTCTTTTTTCTTCAAGTGGAAAACATTGCCAATGAGTTTGCATTTAATGAAAATGTTAAAATAAATTGTATTTTTTTAATAAAAAAAAAACAACATCTGTATTTATTTACATAACCTATGTTTTGTTTTTTTTTTGGGAACCTATTTATGTGTGTTTTAATAAATTATCTATTATAATTTTATGTTATTTTATGAATGTAAGCACTTTTTAATTATTTGTTCTTTTTTTCATCACTAACGCATAAGACGTATACATTGCTTTAATTTTTCTAATTATCAAACAAAAATTTCATTTTTTGAATATTGATCATAAAGATCAAAAATATAATCTTAAATATTCATATGTTTAACGTCGGCTATTAACAACACAAAATAAAAATTGTTAAAATGCACAAACAGCTCAAACAAGCCCAATCGATACACTATTTAGCTGCGCATACACTAATTTGCTCATTTTTTCGATACGTGAATCTTAAATATTCATATGTTTAACGTCGGCTATTAACAACACAAAATAAAAATTGTTTAAATGCACAAACAGCTCAAACAAGCCTAATCGATAAACTATTTAGCTGCGCATACACTAATTTTTCGATAAGTGAATGGGTGGCCTAAGGTTCTTGATTAATTGTCAAAAATTAAAGGAAGAAACAGAATTTATTACAGGAAAAAAATGTATGTAGTTCTTACAACCATGGCAAATAAAAACAAAATGTTCCTGTTGGCGGTTATCGTGAACAAAATGTCCCTATGAACTTTTTCAATCGGCTTAAAGCTAATACTTTTGTAGGTTCAGACGACAGGAACTTAACAAGTGTGGCAAGTTTCTAGTATCCGATTGGTTAGCTGTCAAAAAATTATGTTCCAATCAAGGCAAATTTATTGGAAAGTTCACTGGAAAGTACGTCTCCTAACTATCAATTCAAGTCTACTGCTGTCAAAATGACGGATGATCATGTCTTTTCATTCAACTGAAAGCTAAACTTTATTACTTTATGATTTATTTATTTTCTGTATAACTTTATTTAATGTTTTCTGTAAAAGGGATCCTTGTAAAATTGGAAAAACAATAAATAATATGTCTTTACAATACAAAATACAAATCGTGATGGACTTGAAGCGCGTTTGAGGAGTGTTTTATATATAATCAATAATATTTTGGTAGTTTTGGTAAAGTTCTGAATTTTAAATTCATGACTGTTGAAAAACTAACTAGTTCCCTTCGTCAAAATTTACGTTCAAAGAATGAAGTTGATTGCAAATGAAGTCACTTATGTTGCCTGAACCTCTCTGGTAGCGCGAACGAGTGTTGACAAAGTTTTTTGTGAGAATAGAATTTTCTAGTGATCGATGGTGATAATCAACCTCCTCTATTGGGGCCAAAAGTGCCTCCAGATAAACGATCATTTTACGCGAAAATTAATCGTTCGTCCAGTTTATTAAGTGAAAAGCATAAAAAATCATAGGAACAGTTACCAACTAGTGGATTTCAGACGAGGACGCGCACTACTCCGGTTGCTCCAAAATCAAAATTCACTAGGCCCAGTGCAGTAAATAGAAACAAAATCCATCCTTTGCCGTTAAATAACTGTGCCATAATTGGGCACGCGCATAGTATTCCAACCATTGCAGGACAAATTAACACTTAACTAGTAAATGAAAATGTTCTTGAGAATTTACTCGAGGCCGACAAGAAAATGTTTTCGGCAGTTATTGCCAGAAAAAGACGTCAACACGCACCAATGCAGGAGCCAAAAAGATGGCAAGAGTAGTACTGAGCACCAACAACCGATTCCATCTTCTGGCTAAAAAGGATTAGGAAATGATTCCACCAAAAAACAGGGTTCCCAATCCAAGTTCCACAAGCGGCAGCAATATTATAAAAGCCTCAACTACGAAAAATGCAACAACGGCAGCAGCAACAAGATGTCGAGTTTCATAGCATTTTCATTAAAAAATTCAAAGATCTCGGTATAGATGCCTACTCTTTCATCCCTACACAATTAAAAAAATATAACACTATTTTAAAAGGTATTTCCAGCGTTTTTTCCCCTACGGAAAACAAAAAGGAATTACTAGCGCTAGACAACTCATTGAGGGTGACTGTAAAAACTTTTGAGACCAAATGGTCTAAATTAAATGACATACCTCTTGACTTATTTCTCTGTACAACGGAGTATAGGGGAAGCTTTATAAAACTTAAACAGTTCAAAACTCTGCTTAGACATAGGATCACTTGAGATTCAATTAAAAACTCCGATACAAAACAGTGTTATCGTTGCCAAAGATTTGGCCATATTCTTGCTCATAGAGCATGACCTTGGACCATGCGAACTCAGTCAAAAAACAGAAACATCTGCCGCATCTTGCGTCAACTGTCAATTAGAGGGCCACCCTGCGAGCTACAAAGGGTACCCAAACAGAGTTGCTTCTCTTAAGAAAAAAATAGGATGCCTTGGTGAAAGCTAAGGCTAAAAAACAATCTTTGGTCCTTTTGTGAACTTCACTAACAGCCATCAGGAAAATACTGTATCTTTTGCAGACGATGTAAGGGGTCACAAGAAATCTCCTAACCGACAAGAAATTCCCGCTTTCCATCCCGAACTTCAAAGAATGATATCTCGGATTTCATGACGAATCCAATAGACTTTTCAGCTTGCCGATCACCAGCTTTATTGCTAAAATCAGGGACTTCTGGCCTAATTATAAAAAAATTGATGATTCACAAAAACCAGGAACGCTCTACCACTTAAATGATATGACTGCTTAACACATACCCGAAGTAACACTAATACATTGAAAAATAAATACAAAATTCAAATCGTTTTCCATGCGCCACAAAAAAAATCAATCTTTGAAGGAAATCTGAATTTACCCATGGAAAATGGCTTAACCCCAAAACTTAAGTGTTTGAACCAAGCTTTTCAAAGCTATATGTTTCAATTATTGAAACGAAATGCATACTCAATTAATTCGCTAAATTAATCAAAAAAGTAGAATTTGTACAATGTTAAGCAAATTATTTACCAACTATTATTTTATTCCCAATTTAATTTGTATAAATTTCAATCATTTTTTAAATTTTATCATATAATGCCTTAATCTAATGGTTTAAAGCTATGTGTCCATGCAATAGAACCAAGCTTTCCAACGAAATTAAATGTTTGGCAATAGGTAGACCAAAATGCTTATTACCGTCTAAAGCTAGGTTCTGTGTTTCACTTGAACTCGAGATGAGTCGAAAACGAAAAATACTATTGACTTATAGAATTCTATGGCTGATAAAAGCTACAAAGGGTTTTAACTCGAATAATTGGAGAAGTTCTTTAAATCGATTTCCAAAACCAATCTAGACTGAAGAAATGGACTTATGTATACTAAAATTAAAGCATATTTTAGGCCTGGAAAAGCTGACGACAATTAACAGAGGTAAGGACTTAATTCTTACTGTTAGATATTATGACAAAATTTCGCTCCCATCGACTATATGTATTTGGAAGTTTCATTAACTATAATTATCCACTGATTCTGTTAAGGTGTTTCCGTAAACTTAGATCTGCTTAACATACGTTCAAAAACTCAGGTTTTGGAATCGAACAAACATAGATAAATTGCGGAAGATATGTTCGTCATATTTATAAAAACGTTGGACAGATTGTGCGGAGACATGTTATAATTTTTTGATATATTTCTTGTTTGAAATTAAATTTAACTATTTTTTTTTTTGAATGCGGGACGAAATGTAACAAAAATTAAACTTTTTTTTCGTTGTTAAAGACGGTATTCTTTAAAATTAGGAAAGTTGAACAATTTCCAAAATTATTCATTGATGAACAAAATCTCATTCGTCGTCCATTTCAAAATTTTGTCTGACCTTTCTAACCGTTTAGTGACTACGTAACAAAAATCTTAACCAAGCCTTCCCATGTGTTGTAGAATAAGGGTGTTTATTAATGCAACAGATAAGAAAGACCCTGACATGAAGGCTAAGGCCACACAAAAACTGAGTTCTGAATAGCTACTAATAAGTTCAAGGGCTACTTCCGATTTTAAATACTCACGATAACCCCCATTAAAAGCAAAATATAGAATTTCCCTTTATGTTATAGACTGCCCCACAACTGATTAGCGCCCCTCTAAGACTTCTAAGTCGTTTTAAAGATACGACTTCGAATAATTCGATTATTGTTAGAAAAGATAAAACAAATAAAGAAATCGAGGAAAAAGGACCAGGTAAGCTTACTGATAAAGTTATTCAGGAAATCTTTAATAAAGGTTTTGAAAGTAATGTCAGTTATGGGATGCCCTATAACCGCGAAGCCCATACTTATGTTGAGAAACTTATTGAAAAGCGAATCTCACGTTCTGAGCGGCCGGCGCGTTAGTGATGCCGTTAAACAAGCCAGAATTGATTCTAGTCCTGAACAATCTGCTTTGAAAGAGTTTCAAGAAGAAGAGGAAGGATATAGTTGATATTTACATAGTTAAGAGGACGTGGAACTTTAAACGAGTTTTTCTCAAAACTGTGTTTTTCAAACTTTCCCCCTTCTCAAAAATGGCTTGACCGAATGACTTGAAATTTGATGGGTTGGATTCGGCACATGTAAACGCATGGAATGACCTATCAACAAGCAAAAATTCCAAAACGCAAAATTAACTTTCATAATCTTCAAAAGGAAGAGCATACTTTAGATCGCCTGTACAGCCGTGCTAGTGATGTCATGGTATGCGAAGATATTAACTACTATGGCACTATAGAATTTCCATTTCTTATTTACTCGTCGTATGAATGCCAGATCATGCAATGGTGTTTTAAAAGAAGCTTTCCCTGGCAATCAAAGATATTTTTAGGCTCTTGGCATGGAAATTTCAGCAGGATAAGACTCTTATCCAAAACTCTTAGCTAGTAAAATCTTGGATTGAGCTTTAAAAGCGCCCTCATTAACATGGCCGCCTACTCGCCCGACATCAACAAAATAGAAAATGTTTGGGATGTTTCGCACGCAAGGTATATGAGTCTGAAACGCGATATCAAACTGAATCGCAGCCATATAAAAAAATGATGTGACTCCTTACCCAACAGGATGTAAAGGGTCCGCCAAATAACTTTTTTTTTTAAAATGCTATAAGAAATGTTGTTAATGCCCGCATCCTCCATTTTTGAGCAAAAATTAGTTCAACATGGCCCGATAACGATCGCCATTGACTGTAACGGCCACTCCTTACTCATTTTCGAAGAAAAATGGCCAATTACGCCTCTGGACTAAAACCCGTACCAAACAGTGACTCGTTTTGAGTGTATCGGCTTTTTAATGTATGAGTGCTGGTTTTCTGTGCCTCAAATGCGTCAATTTTGTTTTTTACATACCCGCTAAAGGTTGTCACAACAGGAATGAGGTGCGTAAATTTTACCAAAAGGTAAAAAAAATCTTCCAAGGGTACCAGCCAGGAACCGAAGCCTGTAAAGACGATCAGGGAAACATCGTAGTAGAACCGCAGAATGGAAAGACCACTTCTCCAAATTATATAACGGTGATGACAAACCGCATTGGGCTTCAAGGGAGATAGAACCACTCAACCTAGGCGACGCAGATCAACAATTCCACCTACTCGACCAAGTGAAGATAGCTATATCTAAACTGAAGCCAAAGCAAATCAGCTGAAGCTGACGGTATCGCTGCCGAACTCATCTGCAAAATATGGTCGGAAGAAAGCATGGCCGATGAGTGGAATCTCAGCATAGTTTTCCCGATACATAAGAAAGGAGAGCCCCTAAATTGCGGCAACTACAGAGGCATCAGTCTCCTTAAAATTGCATATAATATCCTCTCTGCCGTATAATGTAAACGTCTGCAGCCGTTCGTCAACAACCTGATAGGTCCTTATTAGCGTGGCTTCAGGCCAGGAAAGTCCACCATTGACCAAATACTTAGATCTTAAAAAAAAAACAGGAACTTAAAATCGATATCCACCATCTCTTTATCGATTTTAAAGCCGCGCAAGAAAGCATCCATGGGGAAGAGCTCTACAGAGCAATGTCTAGTTTTGTTTAAACCTATCAAACTTATCCGTTTGTGCAGACACTGGAGAATTCACGCTGCTCTATTAAGTTCGGAAAAGATCTCACCGATGCATTTAATGTCAAAAAAGGTTTTGACAAGACGACGCCCTGTCATGCGACTTCTTCAACATCGTTCTGGAAAGAATTGTGCAAAACTAACAGTCAACACTAGAGACACAATCTTCCAAAGGTCCATCCAATTATTCGGATACGCAGATGATATTGACATAATTGGAAGATCAGTGGAGCGTTTTTGAGCATTTTGACGGGAGCGAAGAAGATGGGTTTAGTGGTCAATGAGGGCAAGACCAAGTATATGCTGTCATCAAAAAAGGACATTGAACAACGGCGTCTTGAACAAAACGTCACTATGGCCAAGTAAGTAAGTACATACCCGCCAGGATCCAAATGAGCTTCACCTGAAAAGATGATTTTTTTGGCAAAATCGGCATCTTCTCTAAGCGTTGTTCAAGCGAATACACAACCATATTCGTTCAGCGGAAGCATACAACTAATATTTGTGAAATCAGACATGAGCTAAGTGTTACCATTCACGAAATAAGCACTAGTCTAGTGGTGGAACAACACATTATTCCTTCTTTTATCATTAAATGCATGGAATTAAAATACAACAAATATTTAGTGGTGTTCTCTGCCTATTTTCTTATTGGCTGATATTAACATCCAAAGACAAATAGCATCGTGAAGCTAATCGGTTATCGGGCAATGTATATGGCAATATTTTTCAATTCACTAGAACCGAAAAGTGTTCCTTTTTTATACCTTCTAAAACACTATAAGAACAAATATCACTAAAATATGAAAAAAAAAAATAACAAGGCGCAGCAAAGTCAACTAAAAGAATAAATAATAAAAACCAAAAACAAAAACGCATAGGTATACATTGTAAACGACGTTAAAATATAATATATTTAAGCAAAAAAGATGTTAACTATAACTTACAACTAATCGAATTATTGTTATACTGATTTTTAATTTTTGCAGTTTGTTAAAGATTATAAAATAAAAAGAGATAGTTTATATTTTGTTTGTTTGCTTGTTTTGTTTTTCTAATAATATATAATAATAATAATAATTATGTTTAAACATTACTTAATGAAAACTTACAATCGAAATGATATGTTAAACAAAAAAGTCTTCTAATGATTACATCAACAATTTACACAGAACAGAAAATAAGTCAGATTCAGTTAAAAAATTAAAACAAAACAAAAATCACTCACAGATCACAAAATAATTAAGTTCTGTGCACACCAAAATTATAACAGGCTCACTCATAATAAATCTATAAATCGAATGATTCTGTCTAAGACAAAATTCAAAAAAAAAAAACACAATATAATAAGATAATCTCAATGAATATGCATCGAATATTGGTAAAGCTTGTGAATAATAATAATTATTTTATAATTAAAAACTGGTCAACAATGATGGTTATTATTATATTATTATTAAATAGTTCCAGTGAACTCTCGACTCCTTCGCACTCACATACCACAATCGCTGGCCACTGACTGTTTTTGCAGATCGAAGCGTGCATAGAAGAGCAAGTAGGGTGTGATGGTGATTTTTCTAATTGGAGACAGCAGCTCCTCGAACTCACGTTGTGTCATTGCCTTGATCTTATCATCGTCACACATATACCAAATCGGTTCGGCATTACTGGAGGAATTTGATTTAGACCTGCCGGTGCTTCCATGGCCCAGCATGTAGCTGTAGCTGCTGTTGTTGTGGGCTCCATTTGTCTGGGGTTGGTTGCTGCTTTCATCGACTAGATCAGACCAGCCGCCATTTCTGGTCGGTCCATTGCTGTAGCTGTTCGAGGAGGAGGAGTAGCTTGAACTGCGGCTGTTGTTAGTTCGCAATCTTGAGGCACAGCAATCGACACTGTGGCAAGTAGTGTTCATGCTCAGCTTCTCTATGCCATTGGTTATAGACTTGCTCGTTTGGCCATTGAGATTTTTCGTATTGCTTTTAGACATATCGCCGCTGCTTGATGCCTTGTTGCGTCCGAACTTGATTTTTTTGATAAGACCAGTGCTCGTCGATAGGGAAGACGATGAGGAAGGTGGTGGCCGGGGAGGAGCAGCTGCCGAACTCGAACTATTTGGGGAACCATTGCAAGTTTGATGACGACGTTTGTCCTTCGGGCAATTAATGTAGTCACTTGCCCAGTCCAAGGAGCACGTGTAGGCGATATAATGGCCAACCGACATAGTCGCGCCGACATGAGTGATCACACTGTACAACTTGTAAGAGTGCAGTTTGTTATTCGAGTCCCTCTGTTCACACTTGGCGCAGAAGCACTGCATTGTGAAGGGCGTTGGTATAAAGCTGTTTATCTTCTCCATTCCACCAGAAAATCGACTTAGTTGGATGACCAGCAATCGGGGCAGGACCTCGTATGATATTGAACGAATTGCTTCCGTGTAACCAGTGCATTGCTCACAGCGATATTTATTCTTTTCACGGAAGTACTCGCGGGTAATACAAGAATTCTAATATTTAAAGAAGAAAACAATAAATTATGAATGTTTTTGTTGGGTAAAGAAAATTTAAAACCTCTCTCACCTGAATAAAAGAATTGGAAGTATCAGTGTAGCCCGATATCGGCACAGGTACAGCAATATCGATCATAGTCTCCTTCTGCTCGGTAACTGTTTCACAACTTAAGCACTTCGTTGTCGACACAGTCATGCCTTCAAAGTCCTCCGTAAAGAAATCCAAACCGAGTTTTTTTATCTTCTCAGCTAATCGCTCTTTATCCTTAATTGGCATCACTTCATCATCTCCGGAGGGAGACGCATTCTTCGAATCTATTTTATCACTTCCAGAATTTCCAAACACACTGCCTGAATTTATAGCCACACCATCACCAAACGATTGGGTGTATAGTTGTGGTAATTGCTGTTGTTGTTGTTGTACGTTATCTTTGAGAGGTGACTGTAGTCGTTGGTTTTTAGCATTTTTGGCTTCATCTTTTCGTTTGGGTTTTCTTGTGAAAAAAGATGTTTTTATGATGTTTGTTGCATTTTTACTAGAAGATGTACTATTACTGCTGCTATTGTTGTTATTGTTGTTGTTATTATTGTTGATAACACTGCTTGAATGATTTATGTGATTTTGTTCTGGAGGAGAGTCCGTTATATGTTCGGGAAGACTAACGCAACTACAAGAAAAAGTTACATATATTAGTTTTGGAAAATTATTAAAAGTTGTTTTGTATTTAAATAAGAGAATGTGGGTTTTAATAGTTTGAAGATTCAAGAAAAGAATTAAGATTGATTTTTATCACCAATGAAAACAAATTATATGTAGATCAAAATCTAATTCTAAAGTATAAGTATATATTGGTTGGCAACACTGATCTGAAAGAAATTGGTTCATTGTTAGTATCGCTAATACAAATATTCAAATTTGAATATATCTCCTTATAGTATCTCTTTGAGTCAGTCACCGACTAGCTCTCGCACAGGTTACATCGTTCTACCGATAGTGTTTGACTTTTCTTTTGAGTGATCCCGTTACCCATTAACTTCTTAAAATCAATAAATCAATAACAAGTTCAATCAAACTAAAATACTATGGCCTCTGGGCCACGTGGGCCTTCGGGCAATCGTTTTAGAGATCTGGAAGATCTGGATACAGATCCGCCTCCTTACATAAAAAATAAAAAAAGGAAAAAAAACAATAATCTCACTCCTTTACCATTGAATATGTTTTCAACACAATCCCCTCCCGACGACCCTAAATTTATTGTCATTTCATCGACTGATGAAAATAAACCTCTCAACTCATTTAGCGTATTTCTGCTTAAAAAAGCAATTGATGGAATAAGTTCTTACTATGACCAAATAACCCAACTCCGAGACGGAAGTATTCTCGTTCTATGCAGGTCAAAGAAAATTGCAGATCTATTCCTATCCAAGAAATCACTTTCGAATTTATGCCCAATCTCTGTGTCACTACACAATCCACTTAACGCCTCAAAAGGCACAGTACATGCTCCATATTTAAACAACGTTCCCGAAAGAGAAATACTTGAAGAAATGAAGTCACAAGGTGTAACAGAAGTTTTTAAATTTAAGAAAACCGAAAATGGAACCCAAAAGGCAACTGGCTTAGTCTTATTCACCTTCGACCTTTTCCGACCACCTTCAACTCTCAACATCGGATGGTATAATGTTCAAGTTAGGGAATACTTCCCTAACCCTATGCGTTGCCAGAATTGCCAACTTTTAGGACACACAGCCAAAAGATGTAGAAGTGACGCGACATGTGTTAATTGTAACCTCCCGACGCACAAACCTGATGACTGTATACGTACATCATGTGCTAACTGCAGTGAAAATCACCCGGCCTCCTCTAAGATATGTCAGAAATACCAACAAGCTAAAGAAACGCTTAAAATCAAAACTATTCACAAATGCAGCATGGCCGAAGCCAGGCAACACTTCCCATTTAACCATTCCAATGTCACCTCGAATATTCCTGGTGACACTCTTAATCAAAACAACAATAAAACACAATCACCAATATCAGTTTTCACACATTCATTAATAAAAAACAACTCATATTTTATTAAACCATCTGATTCTGATAATCATGACCTCGATCAATAAAAATAATAATTTCTCCTCAACCAACCCCGCTGATCCAGGAACGAACATTCCGAGTTCCTCTCGGAACTCGATTGTTCAGATCCCTAAGCCGAATAAAGATCCCTCTGTTATTTCAGGATACCGTCCTATTTCGCTCCTTCCCTGTACAGGGAAAGTCTTAGAAAAAATAATTTCCAGGCGATTGTTCTGGTTCCTTGAAAAAAATAAATGTATTGATTACCGCCAAGTGGCTTTTAAAAAAGAGCGTGGAACTATCGACGCACTTCTTCACCTAGATGAAATCATCACGTCTAGCCTGTCAACAAAAAATCACGTCTCAATCCTTCTGATTGATTTCGACAAAGCCTTTGACAGAATCGGCATCCACGTAATTATGAAACAATCAATAAAATGGAGAGTTGGGCCCAAAATGCTGAATTATATTAAATCATTCTTAAGCAATTGATATTTCCGAATTAAGGCGAATGGTACCTATTCGTCTACTCATAATTTGAAAAATGGCATTCCACAAGGATCGCCTTTATCAGTCGTCCTTTTTATAATTGCATTTAATGAAATCAGCTCCATAGTTGACAGTCACAGCACTGTAGGTCACACACTATATGCCGACGACTTGATTGTTTACTGAAAGTGCAAAGACTTAACGTCCCTAGCTTCAAAATTCACAAATATTCTTCAAAGCCTTTCAGAATGGGGGCAATACTCAGGTTCAAAAATTTCAATACAAAAATGTGAGCTTCTCCATATCTGTAAAAAATATAGTTGTAGTAAAAATATCTCAATACAATTAGATAATTTTAATATAATTAATGTTAACTTTGCTAAAATACTTGGTATCATTTTTGATTCTAATTTTACCTTTAAGAAACACTGTACAAATTTAAAAAAGAGCCTTACTACTAGAGTTAATTTGATAAAATATCTTTCCTCTAATTTTACCTTTAAGAAACACTGTACAAATTTAAAAAAGAGCCTTACTACTAGAGTTAATTTGATAAAATATCTTTCCTCTAAAAACAGCTATTCCAATGTAAATACTATAATTAATGTAATAAGATCTGTTATTTTGTCGAAGATCGACTATGGCTTAGCGATTTATGGTAAATGTTCGAAGTCATCCACCCAACTTATCACAACACCGTATCACGCAGCCATCAGGAGCGGTATGAGGGCTTTTCGTACAACTCCGATTCGGAACCTCTTGACAGATGCGGGTTTACCACAGCTTATTGAAAGAATCGAATATCTTACTACGGCTACGATACAAAAAATAAACTGCTCCAGAAGGTCACCTATTCACAACGATGCCAAAAAAATTATAAAACGAAAGAAAACCCCAAGACTTAAATCAACGTTAAACTCCGCTTTAACATCTGCAAAAGAACTTGACATACCTATTGCCAATGTAAACTCAACCACCTATCCGCCCTGGAACTTACCAAAAGAGTCTATTCTCACCAACCTTAGCAAATACACCATAACATCAACCAGTAAAGATGCTTTTAAAGCCATGTTTTTTGACATGGCAGAGAGCCACAAGAAACAAGGATGGCACTTATTGTTTACTGATACCTCAAAAACACAAGACGGTACATCATTTGATGTTATCGCAGAAAACTCAACAACCATCTGCAAAGGCATACTTCCAATTTTCACGGCGATATTCACAGCTGAAGCTTTTGCCATTCTTAGGGCAATTGAAAAATCCGAGGACAAAAAGACTATCATATTTACAGACAGTCTATCCTTTGTAAATGCCATCAACAACATTAATAATAATAGTGAAATTATCGAATCCATCCGCGATAAACTCATCTCGAGAAGTGGAAAACTAAAAATTGCATGGATCCCAGGGCACCAAGGTATCAATGGCAACGAAGTTGCAGATGCTGTAGCTAAATCTGCTCTAAATGAACCACTAACTACATTCTATGCCTACAATAAAAGAGACTTAAGAAACCATCTACTTAAGACATGGAAATACAAAAGGAAAACTAACTGGTTGAATTATCACCACACCTACACCAAATTTAACCCTAATGCTGAAAAAGCCAACTACCCCAAAAACATATCAAATAATAAGATTAAAATATACATACGATTGCGAATGGGTCACACTGACCAGACACATAAACACCTCATCACTAACGAGACCCCCCCGCTCTGCCACTTCTGCGACGAAAATCGAACGCTCACCATAAGTCATCTATTATCATGTTCTCAAATAAATTTAAAAAGTCAAACTCTAGTTCACAACAAATTATCCGATCTTTTGACAGAAACCACATATAGTAATGTTAATAATGTATATAAAGTAATGTCAGCACTTAAATTAGAAAAACTTTTATAAAATTTGTTACTAGCTGAAAGCCCTAGCAGCTCCAGCTTTATAGTTTAAGATATTATTAACAATGTAATTTATTTTATTGTTAATAAAGTTATAATAATAATAATAATAACTCTTTGAGTACTGCGTTCCCAAAGACATTCGCCAATCTCGCCACAAAGGACAGTGTACAAAAATTAAATATTAAATAAAAACAAAATGCACATTTGTTTCTAAAAGTTCAGCATTTTTAGACCATGTGAAAGGTATTAGAGGAGAAAATTGAACTTTAAAACCGAGAAATTCAAGGAAAAAAAAAAACATAATTCCACAATCCCGACCGCTAACGTTGGCCTCAAGAAAAGATCCAAGCAGCTAATATGAAAGAAAATTGATTGAAAAGAATTCAGTTATAAAGTTTAAAATTAACACATGCTCCAACAAAAACGCTTTAAATATTTTATGGAACTCTGAATTTAAAATAACAGTCATCTTCTTAATTCAAAAGAATGAAGCTTTGGACTAGAGCAGCGGTTCACTTTTTGCGTGAAAAATTTCACGCAGAGCACTTCGTTGCGCATATGCCATTTTTGCAGTTACATGTATCACGCAGTCCCTGAAGTGATACACTTGAATCATTTATTTTCTTAAATATATCTGACAGATAATCCAATTTCAATAACCAACGCTCATTACACAACATGTCCCCCAAAACAGAGTTGTGTTCAATGAAGAAGGTTATAAATTCAGCTCTCATTTCGAAAAGCCGCGTCAGGATTTTTTCCGTAGACTACCCATGTCATCATACAATACTTTAAAAAGCTTGTATTCTTTGCAGTGATTTAAGAAAGTTAATTATTTTCACGCTTTCGTCCATTCGTTGCGAAGGCATGACGGTGTAGAACGCAATAGCTACTGGTGCATCCTTTAACAATTTGCTTTATTCTTGCGACGGCACCGGACGTTATTCCAGTCATGGCCTTGGCACCGTCCGTGCATACATCCACGCAGTTAACCCACGGTATGTCATTTGCAATACAAAAAAAAATGTCAATCAAATTGAAAATGTCAGCACCAGTTGTAGTAGTTGGCAACGGCGGCTTGCAGAAGAACAGATTTTTTTGAAAGGATTGCAGATATTGGTAGCGCACAAATACTATTAAAATAGCCAACCCTGAAACATCCGTTGATTCATCCATTTGTATTTATTTGTATTTATTTATTATCATTAAGCATTTTAAAACATAGAGTCTTATTTTTAATACTTATTATGTTCAGATTTAAATTTTATCAAATTAAAAGAGGAATCAAATTAGTATGCTAAATTTACAATTTGCTTGAAGTTAAGAGAAAATTTGTTTTTAGATAAATGGTCATGATGAAAAATTAAATAACATACATTTTTAAATTCTAAGACAAAGTGATTTTTATTTTGGAAACATTTTCAGCATTTGTATAAGTTCTTTAAAGAGTTCTCAAAACGAGTGCTGCTGTGTATCCCTCTCAGGTTAGCAGGCAAGGAGTTCCATAGGGCAACAGCGTGTACAAAGAACTGTTGTTTTGAATTTCTGAATTTGAAGGAAGGGACAATTAGAACATTACTTCTTTGTGATACTGGGAACCTAAGCCTTTCGTATAGATATTCAGGAGATCTAGTAGGAATAAGTCTAAAAAGAAATGTCAAAGTTTGATAGTTTATGTAGTTGTTGAAGGTCATGTTGAAAACACTACTTGCTTGCATCGAAACATGATCGAACCGTCGCAAGTCATAAATAAAGCCAACAACATTATTAAACGCGACTTGAAGTTTTCGTTTATTAGCGCTGTCAAGGGCACAGAAAATGGGACTGCCATAGAAAAGTATTGGTAGGACAAGAGATTTTGCTATAGTCATTTTTGTTGAAACTGGAAGACAACTGGCAGATATATATAAAACCCGCAAAGCAGCATATATTCGACCAACGGCACAAGTCAAGTGATCGTCCCATGTAAGTTTCTGGTTAAAAACAATCCCAAGATTCTTAACTGTTCTAACGTAGCTTAACGTTTTCCCCTCAAGTTCAATACTAGGGAAATAAGAAGTATCTATTGCAGTGTTACTGATGACGATTGCCTGACATTTCTTAGGGTTAAGTTTAAGATGATTCTCCCTGGACCACTGGTTTATACACATCAAATCTTCATTTATTCTGGCAGTTGCGTCTTCAACCATGCCGATTTTGTAGCTCAAATGAATTGAACGTCGTCAGCATACATATGAATTTTGCAATGCCTGAGTACAGATGGAAGGTCATTATTGAAAAGTGTGAATAAGAGTGGTCCCAAAATCGATCCCTGGGGAACAACATTAGGGGTAGGGAGAAAATGCGACAGTCTAGAGTTAGCAAAAACAGCCTGAGTTCGATGGCTTAGATACTGTGCTATGAGGTTTAAGGCTGAGTTTTCAAAGAAGAAGAAAGAATTCAGTTTTTTCAGAAGAATTGTATGTGAAACAGTGTCGAACGCCTTAGAGAAATCAAGGAGAACCAGAATTGTGACTTTATTATTATCGATTTGTTGTCGTATGTCGTCGCTTATCTTAAGAAGCGCAGTCGTACAGCTGTGTCTAAAGCCAGCGTCGGTGTAATTAAATTCCGTGTTTCCAAGAATGCTGTTATCTGCTGACTAACGATCTTTTCGAACGCTTTTGAAATGAATAGTAGGATAGAAATTGGTCGGTATTCTTTTTATTGCGAATTTGACTTTTTAAGAATTGGCAATATTTTTGAAGCTTTCCATAGTGCCGGGTAACAGAACTTTGTTAATATTGAATTAAAGATATGTGTCAAGAAAGGAGATATAAAAGTAAGAATAATTTTTAAAAACTTAGGATGCATATTGTCTAGTCCAATAGCGTCCGATTTTATGTCTTTTACGGCCTTAAATACCTCAACTTCAAAAACTCTTTTAAAACTGAAACTTGAAAGAAGCTCATTACTTCTTTCAAAGTTTGTGTTAAACGCAACACCATTATTTGTGTCAGAAACAAAACTTACGAACTGTTTGTTTAGTTCATTTACATCACAGTCATCCTCAGCAATCTTTTGTTTCGTCGTAATACCAAGAGATTTTATGTTATTCCACAGTTTTTTGGAAGAAACATTGTTAAATCTCGACGCAAAAAATCTTCGCTTGGAATTTCTGATTTGAATATTCACTGCATTTCTTAACGTTTTGTACTGCATGAACAACATTGGTAACTTGAACCTTTTCCAACGTTTGTAATCTATATTTCTTTTCAGAATAAGTTTAACTAGTGTACCATCCTATTTCAGGGTTTTTGATTCGCACGTTTTTAATTGGCACAAAGGTGTCACAAAGGTTATTAATTTTGTTAGTAAAGAAATAAACTTGCTCATCTACGTCTGAGATGTAATATATATTTTCTAAATTAGAGTTATATATACTTGTTACCAATGATTGCATATCGATTGCATTGAAATTCCTAAATGAAATGCTTTCTGTTTCTGAGGTCGGAATAAAATCCAGCTAAAAAAAGTATACCACATAAAGCTAAATTAGCAACATTAAAACAAGAAGAAGTTAAAGGTATAAATATTCTTAATCCTCCTATTAAACGTAAATCTTGTGAATTATTTATATTATGAATAATAGCTCCTGCACATATAAATAATAAAGCTTTAAATAAAGCATGAGTTAAAAGATGAAAAAAAGCTAATTTATAATAACCTATTGATAAAATTATTATTATTAATCCTAACTGTTGATAAAGTAAAGTTGATAAGTTGATAAAGGAATAATTTTTTTTAAATCAAACTCAAAATTAGCTCCTAAACCAGATATAAATATTGTTAATAACCCATTGATAAAATTATTATTATTAATCCTAACTGTCTTAAAGTTGATAAAGCAATAATTTTTTTTAAATCAAACTCAAAATTGGCTCCTAAACCAGATATAAATATTGTTAATTAATAATGTTATAAAAAACGATAATTAAGTCATGCTTGGAAAATCCGGGAACATCAAGCTGCCCATAGAAGTTCACAAGATGTGGTTGATTGACCAGGAATGTATCAAGTAGAGTGGGGCTAGACGAAGTAAAATGCGTGGGTTGATCAGTGTTAACTGGAAAAAGGTTGATGGATAATAGATTTTCGTTGAAATTTTTGGTCCTACTGTTATGTTTATCGAATAGATCAATATTTACGTCTCCTGCAATAATTATGTGGTTAAAGTTAGGTGTTACTTCCTCTAGAATGTCTGTAATGACGTTTGTGTCTGTTATGTTAGGAGTTTTGTAGATAACACCAATCAGACATTTATTGGATGCACAAGTGACTTCTATAAATAGGTATTGCAATCCACTGTTATTGTCTGTACTCCTTATTAACTTGCTTTTGAAACATTTTTTTTATGAAAATAGCAACTCCCCCTCCCCTAGAAACAGTACGATCAGATCTGAAAACTTTAAAGTTACCGGTGCTCAATAAGCAGCTATCAACTTGTTCGGTCAACCATGTTTCAGATACGCAAATGACGTCCATTTTGGAATCATTGAAAGTACTTTTAAATTCATCCAAGTGTTTGAGCAGACTTTGAGCATTTATGTGACATACAGATAATCCATCGTATCTGTTTCGAAAAACTTTGAGCATAGTCCCTGTTTTGTTGAAATTTGTATTGCTGCTAACCTGTGGAACCCCTCTACCTCTAGCTTGACTCATAGGTCATGTTATATATAAAACACCACCTGAGAAGAACGAAACAGCGTAATGAAGAACTTTGTTTCATAAAGAAAGATGCCGGAAAAAGAAATTTCAATTTTTTGGGTAGAAAAAATGCTAAATAGATTTCCAAAAATAAAAATCGACTAGAAACAATTAAACAGTTAAAAAGAAGAAAATATTTAAAAGATATTAAAAAAGTGAAATAGAATTAGTTAAATGAAATATATAAAAAGAAAAAATACTAAAATTTGTTTGTGACTTATTCGTAGTAGCTTTCACATTCTCCGCTAAGTCTCCAATTCGTCTTGATATTGTGTTATTTGACAAAGGAACGGTGTCAAAAAATTTGTTGGCCTTTTAACCCGACAAACATTCAGCAATGAACACATGACTTTGTTAAGTTTTCAGCAATGGTATGTTCTTAACCAGTTTGTGCTATTCGGAAACTTAACAAGTAGGATGCCATCAACACATTTTCGTTCACTGCTTTTGTGTGATAAGTAATAATGGTTTGAGATTTAGTAAGTTTAGAATATTTTCTTTTGAAGAAATCAGTCAGTTTGCTTTTGCAATCTGGAGGAATCCCTGCAACGTAACGTTTGATTTTTGCTGTAAAACATTGCACTTTTCGATAACGCTTTGCCGAAAATTAGGCATTGAGGTTTGTTGCCACTTGTCCCAGAAAATTAAAAATTCAAATATGATTCGTGGTACATCCTTTTAACTGATATTTTTTCTGTAGCATTGAATTGGCACTAGTAGGTACTAGACAAACTATAAAACTCAAAACCTTCAGAAATCTCTAACGCCGCCGCCGATGTCTCTATTGCGTCATTTTTCTTCGAACTAAAATAAGTATTTGGAAAACCGAAATTGAACAAACAAAGTTAAATCATAAAAATCATTTTGTGCGGTTAAATGCTTAAAAAGCAGAAGTAGTTAACCAGGGATTACTATTTACGTAAATTATGATTTTTTTTTGGACATACACGTCAGTTGGAGATTCTTCGGCAGCTAAGGGGGTGTTTTTGCGGAGCATTCACTTGCTTTTTTGAATGATCCAGACCTAAGCCAGCGATTCATTCGAAAATTTAATGCATACAAACAAAATAAATTAAAACTCACGCACTAACTTCACCGTACTACGTTTAAAAGTTTGCGTGAATTGAAAATAACTGTTTCTATTTCAAACAGCACTCTCACCAGTCTTCGTGGCATTGTATGTAAATTTATTAATTTATCAATTATCAAAATTACAAGATCAGAAGCTTAAAATTAACTAGTTACTAGTCCGTCTTGGAATTTTTTACTTTTTCAAATATTTCCAATGAGCACTTGGATATTGTTTGCGCACACTTTTTGAAACCCGGGACTAGAGGAATCTCATTTTTGTAATGCCCTGTCGAAAGCCTTGCCTATTGATTGGAATCGAGGGTTGACGGCAAAAATATTTTCACTGAATTCCAAGCTGGCTTAAGGAAAAACTATTCAACCGTTGACCACATTTTCAACCTCACCTCAATTGTCAAAGCTTATTAGCTAGAAATAAGAAAGTTTTTGCAAAATAGAATTGGGTAAATCATTCCACATTCTCGATGTTTGGTTAAAAGAAAATCTCCATCCTTGACAGTACGTTCGAAAATGAGCTTATTGGTAAACTGATGAGCATTCCTAGAAGTCCGAGTGTTACGTTACGAATTTTGAATTGGATAATTCAATGTTCAAATGGTAGACATGTGCATTCAAGAGGACACAAGCGCCCACAGGTTTTTCTCAAAACCCACCTCTGTCTATCAACTCCTACTCTCACCTCCCCGCGGTGAACATCGGGTGCCTAGTACCTCAACTGAAGGTTGGGTTCTAACCCCAGTGGAAAGTTGTTGGGGCAGCAAGTGAGAGATGGGGGAGTGTTTCTACTAAGGCACCTCTCCTTACCCAGACGGCGGCGGACAAATTCTCGAGATGGAATGAACTACAGTTCCAGTAAGGTTGAACTACTTAGTGAACACCTTATAGGGCTTCTTCGACTTATTCAGAGCCCAGGCCTATAAGGAGCGGTTTTATCCGGCTCCCCATCCATGGAGTTATACATAGGATTCGGCCCTCTAGGTTGGGGGTTGTGCCGTCTTGGTGACTTCCTGGCCACGTAAAAACATCGTAGTTCCGAAGCACCAACAAGCCTCGGATACGGACGGATTTACTGGTGACAACCTACGCAAACGAATTAAGGACAACGAACTTCGGATATGCACGTGGAATTTTAGGTCCCTTAACAGACCACGTGCAGCCGAAGAATTAGCGGATTCCCTACGCAAACGAATTAAGGACAACGAACTTCGGATATGCACGTGGAATTTTAGGTCCCTTAACAGACCACGTGCAGCCGAAGAATTAGCGGATTAGACTGCTATAAAGCAGGCATCACCGCCACACAGGTAATACGATGGGATGGGCCGGGCAAAAAGAGGATGAAGATGTCATTGGAGCCAGACTTAGACAAGAAGTCTTGAGCTATAGGTGCATCAACGAGCGCCTTATGACCATCCGCATCAAGGCTAAATTCGGCAACATTAGCCTGATAGGCGTGCATGCCCCACAGAAGAGAAAGATGACAACACAAAAGATATGTTCTTCGAGCTCTCAGACAAAACATATGAGCGGTGTCCTAGCTACGATATTAAAATTGTCCTGGACGATTTTAATGCCAAGCTAGGAAGGGAAGACATCTTTGGTGGAATAATCGGGAAAAACAGCCTGCACGACAACACTTCCGACAACGGATTCAGGCTCATAGATTTTGCTGCGTGGCGAAACGTCGTGGTAGGCAGTACGCTTTTTCCACACCTTAACATCCACAAAGGAACTTGGACTTCTCCAGATCAATCTACCGTCAACCAGATTGACCATATTGCGATCCACGCCAGACACGCTTTCTGCATCATGGATGTCCGAACTTTCCGAGGAGCTAACATCGACTCGGACCACTACCCCTTTGTAGCCAAGGTAGCACTTCGGGTTGCCAGACCCAAGGCAAAACAGGGAGATGGTGAGAGAAGGTACAACGTCGAACGACTTACCGACTTACAAGTAACCTCTATTGACGTTCTCTGCCACCAACACAATGCATCGAGAACTAATGGAAACATTGCCAAGATGCAATCAGAGAAGCCGAATCTGATGTGCTGGGTTTCAAGAAACTACTATCAACGAACCCCTAGGTTGATGAGGAATGTCGGCAGGCAAATGCAACCAAACAACAGTCACGCAAAGCGGCGCTGTATAAAAGGACGAGAGCTGCTCATGAGCTTTATGACCAGAAGAGGCGAGAGGAACACCGACTTCTCAGAAGAAAAAGAGAGGGCATGAGAAAAATGCGGTCGAAGATGTTGAGATTTTTAAATACAGGAATGAAGTTCGAAAGTTTTATGAACAGTTGAGATAAGTTGGTTAGGAAGAAAGCATGCCCGATAAATGGAACCTTGGTATTCTTTTCCCGATTTTGAAAAAAGGAGACCCTCTAAACTGCACCAACTATGAGGAATCAGTCTACTTAACATCGCCTATAAAATCTATGCCATAATATATGAACGTGTTAAGTCTATCGTCAACAACCTGATAGGTTTTTATCAGTGTGGTTTTAGAGCAGGAAAGTCAACATTTGATCAAATATTCACATTATGGCAGATCCTGGACAAATCCAAATCCACACCCACCATCATTTCATCGATTTCAAGGCTGCATATGACAGCATCTACAGGGTCGAGCTGTATAGACCCATGTCTAGTTTTGGCATACCTGCCAAACTTGTCCGTTTGTGCTGGATGACCATGGATAATTCACGCTGCTCCATAAATGTGATGCGCTGTCATGCGATTTTTTTAACATCGTACTTGAAAGAATAGTGAAGAGCTCACACGTCCACACTAGAGGCACTATCTTTCAAAAGTCTGTCCAATTACTAGCATAGTAATTGTAATGACATAATCGGAAGAAGAATTTAGCGCGATGTCAATGGAGCTTTTGTGAGTAGTGAAGCAGCGGAGGCAAAAATGGGTTTAACGATTAATGAGGGCAAAACAAAGTACATGCTGTCGTCAAAAAAGGACCTACAACACCGACGTCTTGGTCAAAAAGTCACCATCGACAGACGTAACTATGACGTAGTCAAGGACTTCGTCTTCCTAGGCTCCGATGTTAACGCAGAAAACAACACCAGCGCTGAGGTCCAAAGCAGAATAACTCTTGCTAACCGCTGTTTCTTTGGGCTAAGAAAGTAATTGAGTAGCCAAGTCCTCTTTAGCTGTATAATACCCTCATCATCCCCGTCCTGATATACGGTGCAGAATATGGACTATGACGAAAGCGGATGAAAGCACCTTGGGTCATTTCGAGAGAAAAGTTCTTCCTTTGATCTACGGTCTCGTATGCTTCGAAGGGGAGAGGAGGAGAAGATAGAACGACGAGCTGTACAGCGACGTAGATTTAGCCAGAAGGGTAAAAGTCCAACGACTAAGTTGGCTGGGTCACGTAGAGCGCATGGAAACCAATGCTCCGCCCCGGAAAGTCTTCGAATCCACACCCACAGGACAGCGCAGTAGAAAAAGACTAAGGATCAGGTGGCGCGCACAAGTGGAAAGAGACCTCACCCTACTTGGATCGCGAAACTGGAGACATCTAGCTAGGGACCGAGCTAGATGGAGAAGTTTGTTGGGTAAGGCCCTAGTTCACACAGGACTGAAGCGGCACTTTGCGTAAGTAAGTAAGTAAAGGGTTTTGAAGACCTTTATTAAAGACACAGTGTAAGCATTAGAAAAGAGAGAAGGGTTGGAAAGGTGGTGTCGATTTACATTGATTTGGAATTCTTGGACATTGCAATCACAGGGAAAGATAGCGCCTGGCAATGCTTCCGAATTCGCGTAGAAGGGCTAAACAATTGTATATCCGTATTTCATAGTGCAGCCGAACTTGAACTCATGGGTAAATAGATGGGCATTCCTAAAAAAGCGAGTATTACGGTTAAGTTGTTTAAGGGCATGAATACAACTAGCTGTTTCACTAGAGCATATACCGTTAATACAACGTTAAAAAAAGGGTAAGACAAAAACTTTACGAAGATGTTTGATTGACGTAATCGAGTTGATGGTGTTTATGTCACTTATCATTCAAAAAGCTTTAAATACTGTCCAAGAGGCCTAAGTAAGCACTAGTCCAGAAATGGAAGTTATATTCAAGTTATGGAGCCAGATCGGTAATACACTGATTTCATGTTTATTAGGATCTGAGGTAAGAAAAAAGTCTATAGTATTGGCAGATTGGCCTGCAACGTCAGAATTTCGAGTTGGCTCATCGACAAGCTAAGTTAATAGATTTAACTAAGCAAAGACTTTAACACACCTTCCTTTGGATGATGTCTGGCCAGAAAAGCGAAGTCAAGAAGAATTGTGTTCATTAATGACGGTTTCAGTGTGAGGATAATGGGCAATATGTTTGGAAGATATGCTTGTTTAAATTCTTTATGTTAGAGCAGAAACTGAGCTGAAGGTGGTAGGCAACATAACTTCTTATATATAAGTCTAAATCCTCGTGGGGAAAGAATAATGGCACTAAGATATACCCATTTAGATAAAATTCAAAATGATCGGAATCTTAACCTATCTAACCTAAGCTTAGATTGGGACAAACGTTGGACGATAAATGAATTTAAAAAATAAAATAAAATAAAATAATAATCATCTTACCCATTTATTATCACATCTGGACAATCGGATATTGATTTAATCAACGTCTGGCACGTCTCTCGTATACTATCTAAAACACACATTAAAAACTCATGGGCATCCTGCTGTTGGTTGCCCTCGAATATTGCACTGACTTCTTGGATTGCGTGCAGAAATTTATCAGCATGGAATGGTTCAGTCGTTTCTGAGATCTCATTATGATGCAGACTCTTGTACAGATCATGTAGCTTCTCAGTGGCCACTTGTTGGCTAGATTTTTGCGTTTCACATTGCCCGTAATTCTCAAGCGAAGCTAAATCTTTGCTACTCCAACTGCGGGCATTTTCCATATGCATTCCACTTATATTTCTGCCCAATGAAGAGCTCTTTGCTCGATTTTTGCCAATATTCTGTTGTATATTGGCCAAATCAACCACCAAATGATGGAGATTGTGTAAGAAGAGAGGAGCAAATCGTAACGTATACACCACCGAATTCAAATAACAAGTATTACCAATGTTACATAACGAAGCCATCGATGGAGCATGAAGGATTGCATTGCTGCCACCATTCGCACCCGAGGATAGGGTCGCGGAAGACGAATAATAATTGTTTGCGTTGGTAAGGACATTATTGTCGTCATTGTGTCCAGCCGAGGAGTTTCTGGACGAGAGATACCCATTTGTGATGGGTCTATCGTCCGATGATGTATATTGTCTGTCATACATCGACATAGTGCGAAGTTTCTTCGGTTTGACTGCTTCACTGCTTGTCGAAGAGAGTGTTGTATCTGCAGGTCTTTTTACACCACTTACACTTCCTCCTCCTCCTCCTAATCCTCCAGCTAAAGGATTAAATGAAAGCGAAAGTTTTGATGCTGTTCTTGTGATTTTTGTTTCAATTGTATTTCTTATTGAGGATTTTTCAGATTTTTCAGAATGGTCATTTGAGCATGCACCAGGCACAAGACAATTCTCTTTGATGGTGTCGCTACTGCTATTGCCACCATATGTTTTTTTCCGTCTAAAAAACGATGGGATTTTATTCAGTGTCCGTAAGGCATATCGTTCTGCGGATGTTTTTGAAGTCGACAAGAGGGACGATGATGCAGTTTCTGTGACAATACTTATATCATCAATCAGCGTCGTCTGGGCATTATTTTCACTGGTTTCTTGGAATTTGTTCTTTTGATTTGTATTATTGCTTAGAGTTAGAATGTTTTTGCATTTAAATGTCGTTACTGTTTTTTTGGGTAGTTGTTTTTGTGATGCTTGCGTCACTGTTGAATGTTTTAGAGAAAGCAAAGCTTTCCGTTGTTTAAAGTCGCTCGAGATCAATTGAGTGTTTTGTTTTGGTTCTGTTTGTTGGGTTTTTAAATTTAACGAACTTGTGATGAGTTGCTCTGTGGGAAGGTGTTCCTCCTCATCCTTTGGTTTTGGTACAGTTATTGACATTTTTTGGGAACCTGTAATCACAAAAAAGATATTATATTAGTTCATACGATAAATGCAAAATAAATTAGGGAAATATAAGGTTTAAATAAATACAAATATAAATTCAATTCATTTTCGGCTAGATTAGGTTGAGGTTCGGGTGAAGTGTCTTTCAGGGATGGAATAAGACTCACTTGGGCCATTTTTTTCCCTACTAAGCTACCCCATGAACCTAGAGATTTTCGTCCACATTGCCCCAGGTTTCTTAAAAAGTCCGGACAAAAGCTAGACTCTGCAAATACTCATGTCCCAGGATGTGAAAGTACTACAACGCGTTAACTGAACATCACAGCGCAAAAAAAGTCTCAAACACAGTTGATTATATAATAGATTACATCATGTCAAAGCGATTGACTTCTTCTAAGCATACAAGTTTCTAGGCTTTAATGGAATCATTCCAATGATAATCCAATGCTCTGAAGACACAATTGTTCGAATTCTTGAAAATATAGTTAGGGGATGACTGAACATAACCTTTATTCCTAATAGCTGGAAATAAGTCAATGTTATCTTCATTTTGAAAGGAGGTAAGCCCTCTCACACTGAACCCAAAGATTTCAGGCCTATGAGCCTATCTTACTTAAAGACTCATTAAGACTAATAGGAACGTATATTCCACAAAAAATAAATGATACGGCTCTTTCACAGGTCCAACATGCTTACCCAAAAGGCAAATCTGTTGGTACAGCACTTCACAAAGTGATCTAAATTAAAAATTTAATTCACTTCAAAGAGTTCTCCTTAGGTACATTCTTAGACAAAGGAAGGGCTTTTAACGATCCACCTAGAAATTGGAGAGCTACGTTTACTCAACAAAGAGGAAGGGTAACGTAGGGCCCTAGGGCACTTTGACATTGACAGGGACACACAAATTGGCCGAAAGCGGAAAATATATGTGAAAATTGACCACAGTTTTCCCTAAATTGCAAACAGCAGAATGACGGTCCTTGAAGCTTGATGGATTTATAGGATTCTATGGGCGAACATTTTCAAAGAAAAACAAGAAATCTTTTTTTCAAGCTATTCTTATGAGTCACAACTAATTGCGTATCCACATGATCATAAAGGGTATTAGCTCATCTGCTCTATGTAAAGTCTGTGATGACGCAGAGAAGAAAAGGAATACCTTTCACTATCCTTGCGAATACTTAATTCCAGCCATTCGACGTCTTGCATTTCCCAGCTAACAACATTCTGGCAAAAATCAGGATGGTGATATTCCAACCTTCCAACAACTTACCCAATCCTTAAGATTTATTGCGGAGCACAATGGATCCCCATAGAGATGCAAAGTGACATTTTGTTCGGCTATTAAAGAAACCTACCTGTATAAGCCTAATGAAACCTATTGACACTCCTCTTGAAGCTTAAAAGACTTTCCCCAGATCGTTAAGGTCACTATAAAAAATCCTAGGTTCTGTACAAATCATTTAAGAACATGTCAAGTCAAGGAGATCATATTAGTCAGTGTTCAGTAAAGACACCAATTAACGAGCTTATATTGTAATCTGCATAAATATATCAAAAATTTGGATATGACACACATTGAATAGATATTAAACTGTTGTACCATTCCCATAAACGATGATCGAAAGTTATGGAGTATTTGAGAGTTTAATGAGATAGATATTAGTAGCTGATACCACGTTTTCTTTTAGCCAGGATAGGCTTCTTTTATCGCCAAAAATTTAGTCTAGAACGCCTTGCAATTAAAAAGAGGCTTTGTTCTGAGTACAAGCTTCCACTAACTGTTTTATTAGTTTTTAAGACACCCTCTACGTTTAAAGTTGTCAGTGCAGAAGTGTCCACGTTGTTAAAAGCAGCTTCTATATGAAAGAAAGAAACCATACAGGCCTATTCTGCTATTCATCGGGGGAATTTTACTTGAATTTTCACAAATGATTATTCTGATATTCATTCGAAGTGAATCTGTGTATGTCGGTAACATCGGTAATACTGCGCGGTATTCTTCTATTTCTCTTCTATTCATCCGCATATAAAATGCAGCGGATTTTTCCACACAAATTATTCTGTTAAGGTGCATTGATTAAACTTAATTTGTGTATGAATCAAAACAATGTATCCAACATTCCCAAGATTTTTACATGAATAGCTGCTTATTTGAATGTCAAACTGGTTTGGGATAATGTAGTTCACCCGATGGATAGCAGAATGCAAAGGCAGTGCGAAAGGGAATCGAATAGGTTAATCCAATATACGATCCACGTGAACAGCAGAATAGGGCTGATAGTGTACTCTTTATGATGGAAGGAGTAATTGATGTTGCGTAATAGCCGATGGCACCGATATGTCTTCACAGTGGGCATTTTTAGACGTAGACATAAGCCTAGTATAAATTTATATCAACTTATCTTTCCAGGGTTTTAAGAAATAATAAAGATAGATAGTAAGATCTGCAATCTTTGTGTTGATAGGAATATGAAGAGAATATATTACACGATTTATTTGTGAGGTTCTTGTTTTAAATCAATAGGTTTCGCTACTAACAGAAATTCTTATACATCAACTTTTTTAAAAAGTGTTTACATGTATCCCGAACGTGATTCAAAATCATCCATTGAGCATTGAGTGTCTAGGTCTATTCGAGAGATGACTTTTTAAGCCCTTTTATCTTCAATCATGCTATTTAACCCACCTCTCTATTTTTCTTGCACTGTAAAATTGTTTTTCTGGAAAAATCTTAGTCTTTGGTGTCTTAACACTAGTCAAATGCTTATAAAATGGAAGCAGCCTTCTTTTGCTTTCATTTTGCATAGGATATAGAATTGTTGGAAATTTCTCAGTTCAGGAGCTCACATCTGGATTGGAATATTAACGATATTTCTTTATAGCTGAGTGTGTTTTCAAAATAATTATTGTTTAAAAGGTTATGATTTAGTTGTGAGTAAATTATTCTGCTTTCAGACTGCTCAGCCTCTGCTTCTAATTTTTCTCGAAAAAGTCTTCGTGTTTTTTAATTATCTTGTAGAGCTGCTCATTTAGTTGAGCCAAGTTATTAAAATCAAATTGGATAACATCTCTTTACAGCTATCGCCAATATTTTGCCATTTTGCAACCCACCAATCCTTATTCTGCTTTTCATAAAGGAGCATTTTCTTCGTCAAACGAGCATCTAAATGTGAAGCAATTTGATAAATGTAGTCGGCCTGCATCTTAAGGATGTTGGTAAACAGTTTTGCAACCCCCGTTTTTAAATAAATTGCGTAGCAAATTGGCAGATTAAAAAGTTTTTTTTTGTGCCGTGTAACAAAGAGATGTTTTAACAACACATTCGAATATTTTGTATTTAACTGACAGCAATACAATTTGGATTGGTCAGCGAGGTTTTCGAAGACTTTGTCTTTTCAATTAGGTGATTTTTGAAGTTCATCGTTTTTTTCAACTTCACATTTTAGTTTGAGAAAATATTCCTTCATATTTCCATATTCAGCAAGCTTTGAGAAGACTTCGCCTTTTCAATTAGGTGATTTTTGAAATCCATCGTTTTGTTCAACTTTACTCCTACAAAATTGCGCGTAGTATTTGACGCATCTTGCCGAACATCGTCACAAATATCCTTGAATGGAATACTTATGGTCGGTCCTACGATACAGGACTAACTTGTTATAATTTTGCTTCGCTTTAGACTTTATCGATATGCTCTAACAGCCGACATTGTCAAGATGTATGTATGTATGCAGTTTATCTTATGGAGAGAAGATGCACACACTCCTATTAAAACATACCAGCTCAACACCATAACATATGCTACGTCATCAGCACCGTTTTTTGGCAATTCGTTGTCTCAAATCAAGAGCATTTAAGTCTAGGAGCTTCTGTTGTAAAGTCTGATTTTTACGAGGACGATATTTTGACTGGAGCAGACGACTTAGATACTCTAACCCAAAAACAAAACGAAGTAGTTTCCATTTTGGATTCAGCTGTATTAGAGCTTTCAAAATGGAATAGCAATCATTTTTCCTTAATCGAGGAAACAAAACAAAAAGAAATAATATTAACTGAATCCAATCTCACTAGCACGTTAGGTATAGCTTGGAATCCTGTGGCAGATGAATTCAGTTTTTCTTACAAGCCGAATCGATCGTATACAAAATACACTAAGAGATCCATTTTATCTCTTTCTTCGTCCCTTTTCGATCCAATGGGTTTGCTCAGCCCCATCATTATTTGAGCTAAGATCCTGCTACAACAGCTTTGGATTGATAAAGTTGACTGGGATGCATCAATTCCACAAAACATAGACATTGAGTGGCGTCAATTTATGATCGATCTTCACTCTATTCAAAATCTCTCAGTTCCTCGATTCGTGTTTGCAGAAAATAAAACAAGCTACCAAATACATGGCTTCGCCGACGCTTCTATGAAGGCATATGGTTGCTGTATATATCTAAGAAGTATAGATACTTTCGAGTCAGTAGAAGTGAAGCTTTTAGTCGCCAAATCTAGAGTTGCGCCAGCTAAGAAGAAACAACTTCCGCGCTTAGAGCTTTGTGCAGCACATCTTTTATCCAAACTCTGGTTACAAATTCAAAGAGTGATCGACAAAAACTTCTCGGAAGCATTCTTTTGGACTGATTCTGCAATTGGTTTGCACTGGATATCCACACACTCATCAAGACTCAACACATTTGTTGGAAATAGGGTAGCAGAAATTTAGGAGACAACCAAGCAGGTGGTTTGGAAACATGTACCAATAGCCCATAATCCTGCAGATGTCGTTTCCCGACGATTCTCCGTAGAAGAGCTACAAAACTCGATTTGGTTTAAGGGTCCAGCATTTTTGTTTGAACGGGAGGAAAATTGGCCATCCACGGTAGATATCTGTCCTTCTCCAGAGGACCTTTTGTTGCAAAAACGAAAAACAGCTTTAAATTGTCAACAACCTGACAATAATTATTATTTGGAAACAATAGAGAGAGTGAGTTCGTATACAAAGCTCATCAGAATCTTTGCGTTTGTTGCATGGTACCTTAATTTGCGTGTATGGAGAATCCCGTTTCCTAGTGAATTTCTGACAGCCAATGAACTGGAATATTCACTACAAATCATCGTTAACGTGATTCAAATGAAATACTTTGCTAAGGAAATTGAAGCTATACAATCAAACGCACCACTTAAAGGATTCATAAATTCTCTAAGTCCCTTTGTCGAGGATAAGAATGGGCTTCTTTTGTTGAAAGTGGGTGGGCGATTGAAGCATGCAAACATGCCTGAGGAAAGTAAGCATCCGTTGTTACTGCCCAAAGATTGCATCTTTAGCAAGACACTAGTCGAACATCTTCATTATTCGAACTACCATGCTGGTCCAAAAGCTCTTGTCGCATTGACCAGACAAAGATTTTGGGTAATAAATATTCGAGAGGTAGCACGAAGGGTAGTAAGAAAGTGTCCCCATTGTGCAAGGTATAGGCCAAAACTTTATGAGCAGGTTATGGGAAACTTGCCTGCCGAAAGATTGACACCATCACGTCCATTTGTTTGTTGTGGGGTGGACTTTTGTGGTCCGATATACACCTATTATAAAATTCGAGGCAAGTTCCGTATAAGACTTATTTTGCAGTTTTTGTCTGCTTCTCGTCGAAGGCAGTTCACTTGGAAGCTGTGTCAGACCTTTCAGCTGATGCTTTTATAGGAGCATTGAAAAGGATGATAGGTCGTAGAGGTCTCTAAAGAGACATTCACTGTGACAATGCGACAGTCAAAACTGAAGGAATTACGCGATATGTTGTTCAAAAACTCTAACCAGTAAAACATTGTTAATTTTTGTTCTAATTCCACCATACATTTCCATTTTATACCCCCCAGGGCACCCCACTTCGGTGGAATTTGGGTTGGGTTAAAGTTGCAAAGGGCCACCTCTATCGCAGCCTAGGAAGTGCCAAGCTATCATTCGAAGAACTGTCAACTGCGCTGGTGGAGATAGAGGCAATAATGAACTCCAGGCCAATAACTCCGATGTCCACAGATCCCAACGTCGAAGCCTTAACGCCAGCTCATCTGCTTATTGGGTCATCACTAAAAGCAGTTCCTAAGCCAATTGAAGACGTCTCTGACATCAGCTATCTACAACGATGGCGGGAATAAATGCCGTCAAAACTCACTTTAGGAAGCAATGGTCATCAGAGTACATCCAAGAACTCCATGGACGTGCAAAGTGGGCATCGTCCAGACCAAACATCACACTTGGTAGCCTCGTCATTATTCACGAGGACAACCTACCTCCTCAAAAGTGGTTCTCGGGGAGAGTCACGAAAATCATCGAAGGTCCAGATGGTCGAGTCAGAGTCGCCGATATAAAAACGTCAAGAGGAGAATTCAGCCGATCCATTCGCAAACTCGCAGCGATTCCATCTTGAAATGAAGTCCTTTCAAAGGAGGCGGAATGTTGAAGCAGAAAATAACATTACTGATCATCATAAAATTTTATTTTTAAAACTTGTAAATAATTCTTAAATATTGGATTTAAATTTCAATTCTTTTTATATTTATAAATTCGCCTTAAAAGTTTAACTGGAAATGTAACGTAATCTCTCTGTCGAAATTACATACATTTTTGTATAAATACCTTCTAACGAAATAAAATCTTTTGGACTCCTATTGTACAAACCTTAGGGGAAATCGTTGTATTTTTTTCTTAAACAAAATCTCGTCGTTTCATTTCGCTCGCTTTGATGGTCTTTATTCGAAAGCCATTCAAAGTCCTCGTTGTTTTTTCGCTACCGTTAATAATTCGATCAACGCATCAACCAGGATCTACCTATCCTTTCGATAAAGGGTTTAATAGAGATCTCCGGGTTGACGGTCAAGTCTTTTGATCGTTCAGCAATCTTTAGTAATTTCAAGTCGATGGCCATTGAAGAACCAACCTTCTCTAACCAAACTGTGAAAAGATCTTGTGAATACCATGATTTTGGATTTTTCAATTGCAAGTCCCCATGTGTTGCAGTATATTGACAACCGATTTATCATAAGCTGCAAATTTTGTGGTGACTCTAAGAGGATCACTAGATCATTTGCATACAGTAGGACGTTGATTGTAGTGCCAACTATCCGAATCCCACCAGGAAGACAGGAAAACACTCAGAGGGCATCCTTGTTTAACACCAGCATTAGTATCAAACCATTTTGAAAACGTCGATCCACCCTAAACCGCTTCTTCTGTATACATATTTCTTAATACATTTAAAAGTTTTGAGGAGATCTAGAGTTAAGAGAGTTTCTGTTCACAAGATCGAAAGCTGCCTTAAAATCGACAAAAAAAAGAGTAAATTTTTTTATTTCTGGATTGAAATGTTTTGACAATTGAGGTTAAAAAAAATCTGATCCACAGTAAACTAGTTTTTCCTGAAACTCACTTGGAAGTCAGTTAAAAAGCTGTTATATCAACACACTTTTCTATTCTGTTCAATAAAACACCGCAAAATATTTTGGCCATAACGTTCATAAATGATATTCCCCGATAATTTTCGACGATGTTTGGATTACCTTTCTTGAGAATAGAGAAAATGACAAATTTTTTAAACGAAGAGGAAATAAAGCCGGTTGAAAGAATGTTGTGGAAAAGCTGCTTTAGCTTATCAATGAAAGCTGGTGTTGCATTTTTGAATTGTTCATATGGAATTCCGTCTTCACCTGGTGCTTCTCCAGCTTTTGCTTTTTGAAGTACGATTTTTATTTCATTTACGTCTATTTAACAGTCCAAAGTTTCCTCAATATCCAGTGGTTCTGCATAAGCAAAGGAAAAATCAGATTGATTTGAGAGCACGTTTTTGAAGTGGTATGAAAGATGATCTGCAGACATTTTGTACCAATTGCATCCATTTATTTCTTTGGCTAAATTCCAAAAATGTTTCTAATTACTGGTTAGGTTAGGTTGGAGTGGCTGTCCAGATGTCATTGACATACGTGGACCTCAAGGGTCCATTGTGATACCACTAATGAGGTTACTCATGGGAGAGTAATGAATTTAAACAAACCATTTTGTACTTTAAATAAAGTTAGAGAGACGTTTTGTGTCAATCGTTGCCAGTTCACTGGTGTTATCGAAGAAGGGATTACCGAGAAAGTAATTCCTTCTAATGGTGAGTGCTGGACATGTACATAGAAGGTGTTGCACTGTTTCCTCTTCCTCCTAGTCCATGCAGCTTCTACAGAAGTCATTTGTGTAGACCCCTAGCCTAAGAGCATGTCTTCCTATGAGCCAGTGTCCTGTTACTACTCCAATTGTAAAGCTTATACTTTGTCTGCTCAGCAATATCAAGCCTTTTGACCATTTTAAGTCTATGCTTGGCCATATTTGCTTGGTTGCTAGGCAGGTGGTACACTGTGACCATCTAGCATTTGTTGTTCCTAGAGCATATTGCTTGAGAAGATATTTGCATGTAGCAAGTGGTGTTCCTATTTTATGTTTTTGTCTAACATTAGGCAGAAGTGTTCCGTTTTTGGCGAGCTCATCGGCTTTGCAATTTCCCGGAATGTCTCTGTGGCCCGGCACCCAAATGAGGTGAATGTTAAACTGTTCCGTCATCTCATTCAGAGATGATCGACAATCGTGAACTGTTTGAGAGAGATTTAAGAGCGGCTTGGCTGTCTGAGAAGATTCGTATATCCTTACGAGATATAACGTTTTCTTTGAGCCAGGATAGTGCTTCTTTAATCGCCATTGCTTCGGCCTGCAATACACTGCATTGATGGGGAAGTCTATAGGATAGACTGAGATTCAGTTGTTCTGAATAGGTACCACTTCCAACTCCGTGATCGGTCTTTGAACCGTCAGTATAGAAGTGTACCGCATCGTCTTCCAGGGGTCCCTCTTCTTCCCAGGAGGATCTTGAAGGGATGGACACATGGAATCTTTTACCAAATACCATTTTTGGGGTGGTATAGTCTAATCGATCTGGGATAGATCTGAAATTGTCTAGAATAGTTGTATGTCCAGTATTGTTACTGGTCCATTGAGAGGTGGCTCTAAGCCTGACACATGAGTTGGCAGCCACCTTTTTAGAGAAGATGTCAAGTGGTGTTAGGTTTAAAAGCACTTCCAGTGCTGCGGTTGGTGTTGTGCGAAGTTCTCCTGTGATGCACATACCTGCTGACCGCTGGACTTTAATGAGTTTATTTAGATTTACCATCTTATCCAGTGCGGTCCACCATACGACGGCTCCATAAATGAGTATCGGCCTGATTACCGAAGTGTATAGCCAGTGGGTTATTTTTGGGGAGAAGCCCCATTTTGATCCTATGGCCTTTTTACAAGTAAAAAGCGCTACAGTAGCCTTTTTGACTCTTTCATCAATATTTGCCTTCCAATTTAGTTTTTTGTCTAAAATGAGGCCCAAATATTTAGCTTGGTCGGAAAAGCTTAATGGTATTCCTTTAATCTTGGGTGGGCTAATCTGAGGAATTTTATATCTTCTCGAGAAGAGTATTAATTCTGTTTTGTGTGGGTTGACGTCCAATCCACATTGATTAGCCCATTTAGTTAGCCTGTTTAGGGCATTTTGTAGGAGTTCCGAGAGAACTTGGAGGTGCTTCCCAGATACGGATATCGCAACGTCGTCAGCATAGGCAATCACCTTAAAACCCTCTGCTTCCAATGCTGTAAGTATGTCGTTTACTACTATATTCCATAAAAGAGGCGAAAGGACTCCACCTTGGGGAGTGCCTCGATTCACCGATCTGGTGGTAATAAAACTTCTCATGTTAGAAATTATTGTCCTACTTTTGAGCATGAGACTTATAAGATCTATGAGTGACTTCTCTAATTTCAGCTTATCCATTGCTGTTGTGATCGCCTGGTAACTGACGTTGTTGAAAGCTCCTTCAATATCTAGGAACGCTACCAGGTTATATTCTTTGTATTCGAGGGAATGTTCAATAGTACGTACCAGCGAGTGAAGTGCTGATTCTACTGATTTTCCCTTAGAGTAAGCATGTTGAGCTGTGGAAATGAGACATGGTTTTAAATTATGTCCGATTTAAATTTCAATCAATCTTTCCAAGGTTTTAAGAAGGAAGGATGATAGGCTGATTGGTCGTAGATCTTTACTGGATTACTTAACAGACTTAAAGATTTTGCTTGAACATTTTCAAATTTAGCTTTTTTTGTACGACATAATTGCTTGTACTTGGAGTTTGATTCAACGTGCCATTTTCTCAGTTCCTCAGTTTTTTTTTTCAAAATAAACTACTATTTTACTTTTCTTTTATTCATTCAAATGTTAAGGCCACATTTCAATTTAATCTTTTCTGAAGTAAGTTTCCATTCAAGTTAAATTAATAAATAAATTGAAAAGAACTTCTATTGTCGACTTTTACCCACTATATGTGTATGTAGGTAGGCACACTCTCTGACCTAGAAGACTCCTAAGATGCTTGTTGCTTGCGAACTTATTACGATTGCATTTTATTGAATGAAGAGAACAAAATTAAACATCGACACATTCATGAAGACACATGAATAGAAGAATCGCAAATCAATAAAAAGAAAAAAAATAGAAACGTCGAATGGAAAACAAACAAATACTATAAAATAAGAGATGAAATAAGGACTTTAAATGTCTATTTTGTAGGATTTTAAATCTCATTTGAAAATTTAATTTGTATACATCTATGTACAGCGCTGCACTTAATTATTGGCATAGCACGCTTTTTTAACTTTGAAGCAACATTTTAAGCCTTGTAAACACGCTATTTTTTAAATTTGTATTGGTTTGGTATATGCATAAGTATATGTATATACTATTAAACGCAGTTAGTTTAATTTAAAATCAGTTGTCCTGATTTAAAGAAACAAAATAATGAATAACAAAACATCTAATTCTTCCAGCACAAAAATGTTGGCACCATATATTAAATCTTTAAACAGAGTAATTTACATAAATATAAGTTAGTATTAGAACTTGGTAGGCAGGCCCTTTTGCTTTATAACAGCTTTCAAACGCCTTAGCATAGAATGCCCCAAATTGTTGGTCGTTTCTTCTCGAATGTTTTGCCATTCCTCTATTAATGCTAGTTTGAGTTGAGCTTTATTAGATATCACAAGCTTTTTTACGCGTCTCTCCAAGTCTTTCCATAAATACTCAATTGGATTAAGATTCGGAGATTGTGGTGGGTGTGGAACCAAATGATACTATACGCACGTCGTATGAGCCGTATGTTTCTAGTCATTGCCGTGCTGAAACGTGAACGAGCCTGTAAGTTCAACTTTGCAGCACTTTTTTCAGGTGTTCTTTCAAAATGTACTTTTTTGTCCATAATTCCGTCAATAAAAACAAGCTCACGAACGCCGGCAGCAGACATGCACCCTCATACCATCACTCCTTCACAGCCGTGTTCTTTTGTAGGTGCCAAGTTATTTTTTTGGAGTGCTGTATTTGGTTTTCTACAGATTTTTGTATGACCATCACAACGGAAAACGTTTAACTTAATCTGGACAGAAAAGAGTACATCGTTTTGCTTACTTCCGTACTCAAAGAAATATTCCAAACGTCTTTTCTGGCTAACTGGCGAAATCATTGGCTTACCTGGCAGCATTTTTTGCGATGTCGAATATGTGATCATTCCATAAGAGGTGATCTGTGATATTCATACCGAGTACTGAAAGTTGATTAGTTTCCTGGATGCAAGTGCTGCTCATGGATAGCGGCATCGGAGGTGGGTTACGCTTTAACGACAGACGACAGCATTGAGTTTTCGATGCATTAAATTCTACACGGTTTTTGATTCCCAATTGGACAACGCTGTCAAGATCAGAATTTAATGAGCTTATCATACGCTGTCGTTTAAATTCCACATCCGAAGGACAAGGTTGTGAATCTAGAAACGAATATGAAAAGCTGAGGGTACTATCGTCGGCGAAACAGTTTAATGGATTAGAAGTGACAGACAAAAGATCGTTTATGAATATAAGGAAGAGATTCGGAAACAAAACGAAGCCCTGGGGTACACCAGCATTTATTTTATGAATTTCAGACTTGAAACCATCCAATACAACTTGTATTGAACGGTTAGAAAGGTAATTTCTAATCCAACGAAGAAGATAATCATCGATACCAAAAGCACGAATTTTCGATAAGAGAGCTTGGTGCCAAACTCTATCAAATGCTTTTGAAATATCAAGTGCAATAATCTTACTTTCTCCAAAACGATGTAAAGATTTGTTCCACTGTTCGGTGAGATGAACCATGAGATCACCAGTGGACCTATTGCTACGAAAACCATACTGACGGTCATTAAGAAGCTTCCGTTCTTCAAGATATTTCTTAAGCTGAAAATTAATCAGTGTTTCCATGACCTTAGAAAGAAGAGGCGTAAGTGCAATTGGACGATAGTTTGAGGGAGAGGAGGATTCGCCTTTTTTAGGGACAGGCTGGACAAACGCAGTTTTCCATCCACTCGGGAAGAGACCTGTAGAATAGGACAGATGGAAAAGCTTACGCAGTGGTTTTGCCAGCGTTGAAGAACACCTCTTCAGAACAATAGGGGGAATACTATCCGGGCCAGTGGATTTGTGTATGTCAAGGTCTTTCAGTACTCTTTCGACGGCACGAGTGCGAAAGAAGATTCGTCCCATAGAATCATTTACGCTCTCAAGAACAGGAGGACTCATGACACTATCCCCTAGCGTCGAATTAACAGCAAAATGTGCTGCAAGCAAATTGGCTTTATCAATCGAGCTTACATGTGCTATAACATCTGTACTAACATCTCTAAACGTAGAGTTCGCTTAGGGAGTAAGTTATAAAATGCTTACCAGCAGAATAATTAATTCAAACCGAGGGAACTCAGCTGACAGAAGAGTGTGGGGACACGCCCCATCTATAAAACCTGTTAGCCAATGAAATGCTGACTAGTCTGTTGCTATATTTAGATTTATATCACAGTGATCTTGGAGGAATGTCCGTTACGGTAGCTGAGGAATGCTTGCGGTGCACAGCTGAGCTCTTCAGATGTCGGGGGGTCTTGTTACCGTAAGCAGGACTCACCTCTTTACAAAAACATAAATCATGCCGGATATTTTGAAAAAAAAAAAATAGGTGTGCACTACCATCACTTCATTCACTTTTCTCGGCTGATGACGTCACGGCCTGGCCTTTGCTCCCAGCCTACCTCATTAAAAATGGCGCCAACGTGGGGCCTGGAGTTTTGTAACTTCGACATAGAGCATCGAAAAGGATCTCTAAATGTCGTTCCGGACACACTCTCTCGTGCACAGGCAGATACTCTGGAATAAGATCTAATTGCACCTCTCATCGATCTAGACTCCAAAGAATTCAAATTAAAAGAATATATAGATCTCTAAGAAACCTGTCGGAAGCACCCTGAATCACTTCCGGCCTTAAAAATAGAAGATAACTTCGTGTATAAGCGAACGATTCCTCTAACATTAGAGATACCTCCGTCCGAACACTCTAACAGAAGATCTGATCAAGAAGGCCCATGATCCACCACATTTCGGTCATGGTGGAGTAGCAAAACCTTTAGGCCGCATAAGACAACATTTTTACTGTCCAAATATTTCCGTTCAGGTTCGCCAGTATGTTGCAAAATGCTATGTTTGTAAAATGTCTAAAACGTCAAACTAAGTGTCCCGAGCACCTATCTGTCCCAGCTTTTTTATCAGAACGTCCTTTTCAAAAACTCTATGTTGATTTTTTAGGTCCGTATCCTAGATCCAAAAATAGTAACACCTGTGTTTTTGTTTTCGTTGATCATGTGTAAAAATTTTTATTTCTTAAAGCCCTACGAGTCGCGAAAACGGATAGCATTTTTAATACTTTCGGAGTTACGCAAGTCCTTCATTCAGACAATGGTCAGCAATTAATTTCCAAGGAATTCAAGAACTCTTTAAGGCAATTCGGTGTACGGCGCTTCAAGACAGCCAACTACGCGCCACAATCCAATGCTTCAGAACGAGTCAATAGGACTTAACTGGCAGCAATAAGGTCATACCTAAAAGAAGACCAACGTGACGGGGATGCCCACCTTCATGAGATAGTAGCGGCATTGCGTAGCTCAGTTCACACTTCTATAGGTGTTTCAGCTTATTTTGAGTTATTCGGAGTCAATATGTTGACCCATGCCAGCGGCTACGACTTGGCACGAAGACTTAACGTCCTTGAAGATGGTGAGATCGCAACTCCCTAGACATAACCGGTTACAACTTCTTCGTACCAAACTCAAAGAGTCGATCCAATAAGCAAATGAAAATAGTGCAAAAGTGTACAATACGCGTACTCGAAAAATTCAGTCTTGCCCGCTCAAGGGGTCTACAAACGAAACTTTATTTTAAAAGCCGCATAGAAAAGGATATCCGCGAAGTTGTGTCCTAAATACTTTAAATGCAGAATAGTACAAATTGGAAAACTTAGCAGGGAAAGCCATTGGAATCTTCCATGCCAAAGATTTAAAGCAATAATGAAATTAATCTGAAACTGTGAGACCGTAAGTATTCTGAAGCGAGGATTACAACTCTGGACAACTACCTACTACTTTTGGCTAAGAAGCTAGAAGGTAACTCATTCAACCACCCGAACCAACTTATTAAAAGGATGACAACCCAAGAGCGACTGCTAGAGCGTAGGTACCACAGCGTTATAGACATTATGGATGAAGACATAATACAAATCAGCAACGAAGATTCTCTCGCATTCTACACTGATCCTGGGTCATCCAAACGACGACGTGGTTAACTCCTTCATGTGAACAAAACATTTGTAGTTTTTATTTTTGGTTGTAAAAAAAGGAGTCAAGTGATTTTAAGGTCGCGAGCTCTACGAGCAGAAGAAGAAAGAGGAACACCGACTTCTAAGATGGAAAAAAAGAGCACGAGAAGCACGCGATTGAGGAGATAGAGGGATGTCACATCAGGAATGAGGTAAATTTTACCAAAAGTTAAAAAAAACTCCCAAGGGTACCAGCCACGAAGCCTGGCAAAAATCCTTGTTTCAAACCACCCCACAGTGGTTCCGCCCCATAGGCCAAAACCTCAAGTCGTAAAAGTATTTTTTTTTAATGCAGTTATTATCTATGATAACGGGGCAACTAAGTGGGACTAAATTTTTTTTTCTAAAATTAGTTGTTGACAGTCAGGCACGTGGCAAAGTTGAGTGTTTTTCGCAATTTAAATAAAAACGTTCATTTGAAAATCGGACATTGCATTTTAGCTATTTTGTGTGTGTTTTTAAGGTTTTTTTCTGAAAAAAAGTGGTAAACATAAAAGAACAATGTATAAATATGATTATTACATATATATATTTTTTTTTACATGCTATTATTTTATTATAACTGCTGTTGAAAGAAATTAATTTTAGTGATTTTTAAAATTTTGTGTTTTTTTGATAAGCCAGAACTTTTAGGGCACCCATTTGCACTCAATAATTTTAGTGGATTAACGTAGGCTTATCTTCCCTGTTTAAGGATATATACGGTTTGTTTTGCGGAAATTTGTGGAAATATTAAAATTTTGACTCTAAGTGAAACCATATTTTCCTTTTTTTTCTAAGTGAAACCATATTTTCCTTTTTTTGGTAGATTCAAGTAATATGATCAAACGCATTGATATTTTTCATTTGTGGCGGAAGGCGAAGAAAGGTCGCAATGCTGGAAAAATTGATGAGACATGGGTACTTTTTAAGGAAAAATATAACATTGAAAGCTTAGATGCACGAAAAAAGATTGTTTTGCTATGCAAGCTCTTCCTAAAAAAATGGAATTTATGTTCTCGAAGAGATGATGCCTTTCTATCAACATATAGTGCTTGGCTTGAAGAAGACTTCGGGCCTTACCAAGAAGAAGAAGAAGAATTAATTTTTTCACCAGATAATCTAGGAGGTAGGCCAAAGAAGTCATTTTCAGATAGCTCTTCTCGAACTAAGCGGAGACGAATTGCCACAATTGCTGCAATAGATGAAGACATTGCTTGTGCTTTGAAGCATTGGCAATCAACAGACAGCCTTAAAGCCAAGCAATTGAATTCAAACGATGCTTTGAAAATTTTGGTTGAGGCAAAGTTAACAAAACACCAGTACCAAGTCATTAGGAACTTGGTAAACGAAAAGACCGAAGTTGACATTTTTCCAAGCTATGCTAAGGTTATAAAAGCGAAAAAAGATTGTTACCCGGAGCCTGAAAAAATATCAATATCCGATACTTCGGCTGAAGTTTCCCTTCAAGGTCTTCTAAACCATACAGCCCAAAGAATCGTAGAATCCCAAAAAGAAGTTTTTGAAAATTTGGAGATTGATTTAGGTAATACCATCAAATAAAAATCTTTTGCCAACAAAGCTCTCTGTTTCATTGTAAGACTTGTCCTTTCTGTGATGTCTGTAGGTATGGTAATTGTGTATCGTATTCGTTTTAAAGTCGATAACCTTAATAATTTCAGTGTGACTTAAAATAATACATTTTTGATTTAGGTAATCTTACCCTTATTGGAAAATGGGGGTTTGATGGTAGCAGTGGACAAGGAGAATATAAACAGCAAATTTCTGAAGGAGTCAGTGATGCCGACATGTTTATTACTTCATATGTTCCAATCCAACTATTTTCACAAAAAAGTTCTGACTCTGAAAACCAAATTTTATGGCAAAATCCTCGTCCAGGATCGACTCGATACTGTCGCCCAATACAGTTTCAGTTCAAAAAAGAAACGGCAGAGTTGAGTAGAGCTGAGCAGAGCTACATTGAGAACCAGATTAATGATTTATCTGAAACATTAGTTAAAATAAATGACCATACTTTAAACATTAAACATGTCCTCAAGTTAACAATGGTTGACGGAAAGGTGTGCAACGCTTTGACACACACTGCTTCGCAACAGGTGTGCTACATTTGTGGAGCAAAGCCAACAAATATGAACGATATTCAAGGATCCTTACAAAAAAGTATTAACGAAGACTCTTTGGATTTTGGCATATCTCCACTGCATGCGTGGATAAGGTTTTTCGAATTCTTCATTCATCTAGCGTACCGACTAGATTTCAAAAAATGGCGCACTGGAAATAGTGAGAAACCTCTTCTTGCTGCACAAAAAAAAAAGAATTCAAGAAGAATTCAAAAAAACTGGACTGATAGTTGATAAACCAAAACAAGGAGGTGGAAATTCAAATGACGGGAATACTGCGCGTAGATTTTTTGCTAATCCTACTGTATCTTCCCAAATAACGGGTGTAAAAAAATCAATAATCGAAAGATGTGCAGTCATTTTAAAAACTTTGGCTAGTTGTTTTTCAATAAATCCGGACGTTTTCGAAAAGTATGCCCAAGATACTGCACGTGAAATTGTAGAAGAATATCCGTGATATCCACTGCCAGCTTCGGTACATAAAGTTCTCATTCATGGAGGACAAATTGTAAAACATGCATTTTGCCTATAGGCCAATTAACGGAAGAGGCAGCAGAGGCAAAAAACAAGGATGTCAAATTTTTCAGGTCCCACAATACACGAAAAACGTCTAGAGTCTTAACAAATACCGATTTGTTTAATAGATTGCTTTTAACGTCAGATCCGTTGCTTTCTAACGAAAGAAATTTAAAAAAAACTGAAAAATCAAAATTACCCACAGATGTTTTAAATGTATTGCAATAAACTTTGATTAAATTTGATAAAAATAAAAAATAAAGATTTTTAGTAGTGTTTTTCTTTTATTTTCAATCATTCTAAATGCAAATTTGAGTTTTTTTTTCTACACTTCAGATTCTATGTTGTAGAGAGTATGAAACAATATCAATAACTTCTTTTTCTGATAATTTTTTTCTTTACCTAATTCTTAATTAATATGTATAAAACTAATCTTAATCTGTGTGCCAAGTTTTATCAAAATTCGTTCAATAATACAGATTTCATTGAAAAAACTTCAAATATAAAAACCCAGAAAATTTTGAAAAATGTCAATAACTTTTTTTTTATCATGTTTTCTTAACCAAATTTTCAGCAAATATGTAAAAATACAATTTCAACATCTGTACCAAATTTCATTCAAATCCGTTTAGTAGTTCAGATTTTATAGGGTTTTGACCACCTCTCCCATACAAACGGAACCACTGTGCACCCCAGTGGGTGCCGGGCGGTAATGATCACCACACTTGTCTTGTACGTTTTCAAGATGGAGATCAGCTAAGGTCAGGTTGAATTGCTGAAGTTTCCTACTCCTTAATAGTAGCAAGCTTTAGCAATGCAATTTGACCATAGATACGGGGTCCCTAATTTCAGTGGTGGTGTGAGCGTCTTACATAATCCGTATCGAAGAATGAAAGGCTGGGGGGCAAACCAGTCGCTAACGAGCTCATTCAGATGCCTTGGCAGGGTCCGTCTTATCTTCTGCCTTACCCCGGTATATCGTCTCTGCCGGGGCTGACCTCTTTTTTCCGACCTACTCGTGGGACCAAAATACAATAAATTTAAACAAAATGGACGAAATAGACAAGACGAACGCAGAACCCTCCACAGACTTGGAGGATGAACTCTTGGCTTCCAGCTAGGAGACTTTGAAGGGGAGCTCATTTAGCGCTGGTAGTTCCATCACTTGTGAGCAACCCAAAACCACAGAAAGTATAGGCAGTGCTATTCATAGCACTCCTATACTTCCTAAACCGTATACAAAACCGAAACACTCGAGTAGCAGTGCAACTCGGGGAACCAAAAAACAATCAGAAGGCGCTCTTCTCAGAAACCGCTTCAAATCGGCCACTCACATTCTTGCCAAGATTGCCAAAAATGAAGAGACCGGAGTGATTCATTAGAGGGACGCCCAAGATAAAATAAAGTACCAGAAGGTTGTTGATGAATACAACAATCTTCTGGCCAGCCGAGAAAAGGCCGTTAAGCGAAACAGATCTCAGTTAGAGATCTGCACGTCTCAGAAAAAGAGCAAGCTTGACGACCGGACAAAGCCAGTGAAAGCACCATCTTCTAGAGCAGCGCAACTGCGTACTCTTAGTGAGGTTGTCAGGGATGACCTTCACGTAGCAGTTGTGGATGAGCTCTCCACAAACAGCAAAGGTCTGCTGAACGTGTGGAACTCTATCGAGGGCAAGCTTTCTGAGATGGTGTTTTCATACACTATAACAAACAGTGAGGGCCCCTACTCTAGTTTTGACTCTGTCGAGATGCTTAGGGGGCATAGGGTAATTAAGTGTGCGGACAGGTTTTCTAGGGATTTCCTTAGGGAAAGCATTGCTAAGGTTAGCAATGACTGGGAGGGCTTAAAGCTCAAGCTTATCCCAGCTAAGGACATCCCTAGACAACCGAAGGCTCGCATTTGGTTGCGTTCATGAGCATAAAGCCAAGCGGACAGGACCTGATCCACGGTCTCCGGAGGCAAAATCCGCTGGTCCCCATGCACGATTGGGCTTTAGTTAAAGCAGAAGAACCGCAGAAGACCAGCGCCTCCTTCTGAGGATTAGCGAGCAGAGTCTAGGGGCTCTCAAAAAGGCCGAATACAAACTCAGTTTTGGCAAAATTAAAATTCTGCAGAGTCAGGGAACAGACACCGACAAAGCTGATGACAACGTCGAGAATGACGATGTTATAAGCGGAGTCGAGATCCCCAGCGAGTTGGCGGGCCCAACTTTAAGGCTAAAAATAATTAAAAAACGCGCTGAAGGTCATCCAGATTAATCTGAAGCACTCTAAGTGCGCTTTAGATAATCTGAGAGTTTTCCTTAGAGAGGGAAACTTCGACGTTGGCGTTATCCAAGAACCGTGGATAAACGGCCTCAAGGTGCGAGGCCTCCAAGACAACCAATACGACATCTTTTATAAAACCGCAGATCAAGACTAAGGTAATCCCAGAACTTGTATTTTAGCTAAGAAACATTTAAAAGATTTTTATGTACAAATTTTAGCACTCCCGATCTGACAGTTGTCAGATTTGAAGACAAGAATACACAGGGTTTGCTGATGGCCTCTTTTTACTCTGCCCATAATGCACCATCACCTCCGGAAGAGGTGTGCAAAATCATAACCGAAGCGAACATCAAAAAGGCAAACCTTCTAATCGGAGGCGACGCAAATGCTCGGCATACCCTTTGGGGAAGTTCTGTGATCAATGATCGAGGTGAGTCACTTTTTGATTTTATTATTGAAAATAATATGACCATTTGTAACAGAGGCAATACTCCCACTTTCGTCTTTCCGAGCTCGGAAAATTATGATGGATGAGAGGATGTGCTTGATGTTACTTTAGTAAACAATCGCAATTTATTAGTGGAGAATTGGAGAGTTTTTGAATTTGTTTTCGGATCACAAGTGGATTCTTTTTCAAATTAATTTCGAGTCGAAAAACCCTCCGCCTTACAGAAATCCCAAAATAACTGACTGGACGAAATTCAGTCAAATTGCGAATCTCACTGAGTCGATAGGAGACCTTGAATCAACTGTGAAAACCTTTGAAACTTCTATAAATAAAGCTTTTAGAGTCTCTTGCCCATTTAAATATAGCCGTGAAACCCTTCCTTCGTGGTGGAATGAAGAACTGTCGAGTCTTAGGAAAATGACGAGGACAATTTTCAATATCTACCACAAACATAAGTTTTACCAACCGTATAAAGTCTCTCTTAAAATTTACAAGCAAGCCCTGTCATCAGCCAAAAGACAAGGCTGGAGAGAATACTGTCAATCAATCGAAGACATAAAGGACTCCGCAAGGCTCAGCAAAGTTTTATCGAAGGAACATTGTAATCCTTCATTTCTAAAAAAGCCTGATGGAACCTGGACAGCCTCTCCAGCCGAATCTCTTGAGCTACTGATGAAGACGCACTTTCCGAGTTGCGAGAGTGATAACCCCGAATCGCTTGAAACCACAGAGCTATCAATACTTTTTCTCCATATAAATCCCCAGGCATGGATGGCATAATGCCAGTTATGCTTTAAAAGTTGCATGATGTGGCAGCTCCATGGCTGGAATAAATTTTCAAAGGATGTCTCCTTCTCAAACATGTGCCCATGTCGTGGAGACAGGTCAAAGTAGGTTTTATCCCAAAAGTGGGTAGGCGAGGTCACGAATCCGCGAAGGATTGCAGACCAATAAGCTTAACATCTTTTGTGCTTAAAACCTTGATTACCATATTAGAGAAATCCTAGTTGGACGACCTCTCGAAAGCTCTCAGCATGCCCTCCATGAAGTATTGCGTACTGTAGAACAAACAATCCATTATAAAGAATTTACTCTTGCCACCTTCTTAGACATTGAAGGTGCTTTTAACAACGTCCTTACAGAATCCATAAAAGAATCGCTCGTTAAGTTCGGTGTAGAAGACTTCATTCGAGAATGGATTATTTCCATGCTCAGTGGTAGGAAGATTCGAGCCACTCTAGGCAATACAATCGCAACAAAACACGTGAGTAGGGGAACACCCCAGGGTGGTGTTCTTTCGCCTCTTCTACGGGTCTTCTATGCAGGCCAAGGCAAGACATAGCCAGGATTGTTGCGGTTTGTACCGGACATTGGCCTATAGGAGTTCATGAAGAGAAGTTGGGTATCTCCTACAACACCTTTTGCCGTAGCTGTAGGGACCAAAGAGAAAGTGAAACCATAATCCATTTCCTCTGCAAATGTCCTGCTTTGGCAAACACCATTCTTTCAAGAACTCGATGAGCTATCTGAGACAAAGATTAGGGACCTAATCTTTTTTCTCAATGCGACAAAATGGCTCTTACATAATCGCTATGAAGCTTCTCTATCAATCTATCCCTTTCAATCAAAGGTCAAACAAGTTTTAGTATCAAAACGGCGCTCTACAGAGCTAATTGGATCTCAGGCTAGGTTGCCTTGAGATCGCCATTTCTATCTACCTACCTACCTACCAGCCACGAACCGAAGCCTGTAAAGACGATCAGGGGAACATCGTAGTAGAACCGCAGTCTATGTTGAGAATATTGAAAGACCACTTTTATAAATTATATAACAACCTGATAGGTCCTTATCAGTGTGGCTTCAAACCAGGAAAGTCCACTATCGACCAAATATTTACACTACGGAGAATCATGGAAAAAAACCAGGAACTTCAAATCGATACCAACCATCTCTTTATCGATTTTAAAGCCGCGTATAAAGAGCAATGTCTAGTTTTGGCATCCCTGTCAAACTTATCCATTTGTGCAGAATGACGATTGAGAATTCATGCTGCTCTGTCAAGGTCGGAAAAGATCTCACCTATGCATTTGATGTCAAAAAAGTTTTTAGACAGGACGATGCACTGTCATGCGACTTCTTCAAAATCGTCCTGAAAAGAATTGTGCAAAACTCAACCATCAACACCACAGGCACAATCTTCCAAAAGGTCCATCCAATTACTCGAACACGCGGATGATATTGACATATTTGAAAGATCAAAGGGTGTTGCCAGTAGAGCATTGTGATGGAAGCGAAGAAGATGGGTTTAGTGGTCAATAAGGGCAAGACCAAGCATATGCCGTCATCAAAAAAGGACATTGAAGAACGTTTACCTAGGCTCCGCTGTAAACGCAGAAAACAACATCACTGAGATCAAACGAAGAATAACTAACCGCTGTTTCTTTGGGCTAAGAAAGCAATGGAGTGGCAAAGTGTCGCTATATAAGACCCTCATCATCCCGGTCCTCTATCTGAATCTCAAAACATGCGTGTTTAAATAGGAATGAGACACAAAGGATTAAAATCAATGCAAACCAAAACAAATGAATCATTTTAATGAAAAGATGTTCTTAATTTTGAAATGGCATCAACAGTGATGTAATGTAATGTACTCGACATTTAATTCTCAAATTAAAAACTTTAAATTCCTGATAAAACAATAAAACGAAGGCATATTTCATCCTTCTCAAAATTAATCAATAAAACAACTCGAACTTACTCTGTAAGAGAATTCTACATCTACGTTAGACCCCACTGACTGTTCCAAATTACACATTTACTACTCCAGTCCATTCCATTCATCATCCCTTACATACCTATTGGAATTTCAAAATCTTTAATGCAACAGAAGTTTGAGAGGGTAGGTTTAAAATATAGAAGCCTTCATACATAACATTCATAAAAGATTTCACAACTTATAGCCACTTGATCTAGAGCCGTAAAATTGCAAAATAAAATACTCAAAGAGATTATACGATGGAACGAAGGTAGATGCATCATTTTTTAAATCCATCACACTATTTACATAAATGATAACATCGAATCGATTGCAATAAAAATAATAATGAAATAATGCAACATAAGCACGAATCGAATCGACTCAAGTCGTCGAATGTGGCAAAACAAATTAAGCCCTTCATAAAACCCCACAACCAAAAATACCCAACACCAAAAATCTCAACCACAAAGCTCAGAAAAAAAAAAACAAGAAAACAAATATTCAAATAGTCGTAGGTCGTATGAAGTGGAAGTGAAGACAGTCAGGTAGGTATATGGACAAAAATAACAATAAAAACAAGAAGAAGACACCGAAGACCTTGTGCGATCAATTGAATTATCCAAATAAAAATCAAAGCAAAGCTTGGTGCTTAATTTGCCTGTTTTTTAATCATAGGTTGGTATCGTACAACAAAACAGCCAATGATAAATGTTACGGTATCTATACAAAAATGTATAATGTAGAATCCGAAGAGTTAGGTTGGTGACGGAGTGGGGTGGGGTGGTTTGGTGAGCTGGGATGGCATAGCATAAGATAGAAGGTAAAAATTAACACGAAGCAGGTTGAGGGAGGCCCAGACGTAGACGGTGACGGAGACAACAACGACTCGAGTACGACGATTGCAATCACCACCAGACAAGACAAGACGATAGTTCATTAGAAATGTCGCACAAATAGCAAAATAGCAAAATAGCAAGAACCAAGAGAAGGAGAAGGATAAAAAAAGAAGAAAAAATAAAACTATAAATACGGAGAATAAAAAATAAAACAGTTAAACTTTCTTTTATTGATGATGGTTCTTCTTGGTATTTTGGTTCATTTACAAAAACTCACATTATCTGTTCCAAATTCATTATTAATTCCAGAAGTGGTAATCCAAAATTGATGTGGAAGCAGGAAAAAATCAAAATGAAGAATTTTGTCCACTTTTCTTCTTTTTATTGTATTCCTCTTCTTCACTACGTCTCCCAATACGATGTCTTGATTTTAATTTGAAGTTTTCTTCTTTTTTTCTTTTTAAACACTAAAATTACAAACACTTTAGGGGGAACACTTTTATTATTTGCAATTGAATTATGAAGATTTTTGTGTTGAATTTTTGATAACGATTGAGAAATATTTCAATTATTTAGAATTGGATTTCTTTACAACCGGTCGGGAAAAAATTCTACGGACTTGGACTACCATTTTTTCCTTGACTTGACGAGATTTTCATTTTTATTTTTCGTTTGAAAGCGCAGATGACAAATGACAGCAGATTTATACTAGGGTGTGTGTGTGTTTTCGTTTTGTTTTTTTTTTTATATTTTGGATGTGCTCAGATTTTTTTGAATGCGCAACCGGTAGGAAGATTTGCTCAAATTTTACAAACTGTATTGCCGACGGAGTGATAACCAAACGGTTTGATGGAAGGTATGCACTTTAGTATATATGTCGCTTGAGTGCGGTACTAGCCTTAGTCAAAAAATTTGAATTATCGCTTTATTTGATGTGAAGAATTTGAGTTAAGTTGTATTCTACGCTTGCATGTGTCATGCCCATGTTCTTACGTGCACCTGCTGATTGTCAGTTAACATTTTATGTAAACATGGCATACAGCTAGGTTTGACAGTATTCGAAATGAATTGAAGTTGATTTAAACTTTGCATATATATATTTGAATAGTGAATCATAAAGAAGAACGTTCGGCATGACATCTTTTAATGGACTTCCTAAAGCAGTATTCACATAAATGCGACCAACGAATGACGAATGAATTACAAAAAGTGAGTTTATATACGTTGGAAGACGTATTTTCACACCTATTCTTAACAAAACGATAGCAATATAGTTGCTTGAAAAATACAGACTGGACAAATTCAAGATACAAGACTTCTGTCTTCGTCTCAACATGCCTACTGTAAAGGTAAATCGGTGGAAACAGCGTTACACACTTTAGTACGCACCATCGAACAATCTCTCCATCAAAAAGAGTTCACTATGGTTGCTTTCCTTGACATCGAAGGTGCCTTTAACAACGTGGACACATCTGCAATCACATTTACACTAACATCTCTAAATGTAGGGAGTTCGCTTCGGGAGTTTATTCATTAAATGTTTACTAGCAGAATAATTAACTCAAAACTGGGCAACTCTTCTAGCAGACGATTCGTTAGTACATGGACACAGCAAGGTGGTGTTCTATACCCTCTCCTCTGAAACCTAGTGGTGAATGAAATCCTAACTAGTCTGGATGCGGAGGGTTTCAGAGTGATAGCCTATGCGGACAACGTTGCTATTGCAGTTTCAGGAAAGCATCTTAACATCCTAAAAGAACTCTTACAAAATGCCTTGGACAGACCAATACTTTGGGCTGATCGGTGTGGACTGGGTGTTAACCCACACAAAACCGATCTGGTTTTATTTTCGAGGAGATACAAAATTCCATTTGTCAACCCCCCCTTATATTAAAGGAATCCAACGTACAGGAAAGAGTCAAAAAAGCTACTGTAGCTCTCTTTTCTTTCAAAAAAGCTATTGGTAATAAATGGGGTTTACAACCCAGAATCACGCATTGGCTTTACACATCGGTAATCAGACCGATTTCAACGTACGGTGTGGCAGTATGGTGGACTGCTTTAGAGAAAGGTATAAACAGGGATAAGTTAAATAAAGTCCAACGTTCAACCTGCCTATGTATAAGCGGATCGCTTGGCACGACCCCGTCTGCAGCACTGGACACCTTGCTCTACCTTACACCTCTTGACATATTTAGCAAACAAATAGCTGCAAGCTCTGCTATTCACCTCAATGCTTCGTCGCAGTGGACCAACAACAACATTGGCAACTCCGTAATTCTAAGGTACCTAGAATCAATTCCAAAGCACACAGACTACACCATCCCTCAACTACAATTCGACAGGAATTTCCAGATTTTTATACCTACCAGATCTTTTTGGGAGGATAGGACATTCTTGGAGGATGAGTCAATCCACTTTTACACATATGGCTCAAAAACCAAAGAAGGGGTTGGTGGTGGTGTGTACTCTGAACGACTGAAATTAAGTCTCTCATTCCGCCTTCCCAATCATTGTAGCGTGTTCCAGGCGGAACTTTTGGCGTTTAAGAAAGTCTTGTCTTGGCTCAAAGAAAACGATATCAACATCTGATATCCGTATTTTCTCCGACAGCCAGGCCGCTATCAAATCTCTGGGCTCTGCCTCTACAAACTCTATAACAGTCCATAACTGTCGATCATCTCTAATGGAGATGGCGCAACAGTTTAATATTCACCTTTGCTGGGTGCCGGGCCAACTGTAAGGCAGATGAACTTGCCAGGAACGGTACAGTACAGCCCATCCTACCACATTTGGCAAGTACTAGCATACCAATCGCTGCGAGGAGGGCAGGCACCATGTGGAACAACATCTCCACATGTCAAGCCACAAAAAACATCTGGCCAACACTGGATATAAAACGTTCAAGGTGCTTGCTCTCTCTAAGCAGATCGCATATAAGCTCGATAATAGGTGTCATAACCGGACACTGTCTAATAGGAAAGCACGCCACGAGACTAGGCGTATTCTTAAATGACTTTTGCAGAAGCTGTATGGACGAGGAAGAAACGGTTCTTCATCTTCTCTGCACATGCCCTGCTCTAGCTCGAAAACGCAAGAATTACCTAGGAGAATTCTTCTTAAATCATATCAGTATAATCAGCCTCTCACGTTTCGTAAGGGACTCTAGCTGGTTCCATTGAGCTTAGGAGGAAGCCTCAAGATTCATGTGGTATCACAATGGGCCATTAAACTGGCCTAAGTGTGTCCGTTTTCATCTTGGACAGCCAATATAACCTAACCCAACCTAACCTATGATGCATACTTTTACTTTTAATATCAGATATTAATAAATTTAAGAAAACAAATTTGTTTGGATGTGGCTCCTTGAAAATCTTTTTCTTGTTTTGTTTATTAACAAGGACACCAGTAACTTTTAAACAAATATAGCTTCGACCGCATTTTCTCAATCGATTGTTTTCAAAACAAAAAACAAAACAATGATAAACACAGAAAATAAAAACAAGTGTCAAAGTCAAACTTCATTCGCGACATATTAAAAACGCTCAAAATTCGTTGGTACTTGGTCGTACTCATGTGAATAGTGCTTAAATAGTTAGTTCCACATGTGGAATGTAATGTGCTTGGCGAGCATTCCAATATAAAATTATAAATTTCTAGATAATTTAAAAACAGAAGATAGAGAAAAATGTATACAAATTTAGTGAAAGTTCGAGGAAGACAATGAAAAGACATTTTTGTTATAATTTATTATTTATATTCTGTATAATGTGGTTTTTGATTGGCAGGGAATGAAGAAAATTAAAAAAATAGAAACAAGACAAAAAAGAATCAGAGTACAAACTTTTTGTGGTTCCCAATTTAAATGAATAAGGTTTACCTACCATTTCCGAATCATATACAAATCAAGCAAATATTTTTAAATAATGCGAACATTTTTGTTTAGTTTTCTTCAGAAAATTAAAAATGACAAGATTTTAAGATATATTTTGGCTCAACTTTCCATTACCGCAGCACGAATTTCGACTCGCGGTTTTTTTTATTCGATAGATATGTGCAAATAAATAATAACTATAGCAATTTTAGAGCGAGGAAACATTTATTTCTATTTTTAATTAATTTTTAAAGTTCACTTTTTTCCATACAAAACACTCAAAAATGGTTGATTTTGACATTTCTTCCCTGTTTTTTGTTCAGTGTTGCCATACTTGTTTTTTTTTCTTGGTAATTTCTTTTATTTTAGTGCTCAAATGGAAAAGTACTTTGCATATACCCAAACTCGCACCCACCCCAAATCCTATAGTGACCCCAAGCAGGGGGGTTGCAGGGGGGCAGCATGCCCCCCCTTACATACCTAGCTCTTAGTACGCCGTGCTATCAATTTAAAAAAAACTTGTTTTAGGCTCAAAAAATGCAATACAAAAAAGTAGGGTTAAGTCCGAAAAAGAAAATATTTTTTTTTATGACTTAAAGTTGTTTCCTCGCCCTAATATTTAAAACATGTTCTATTGAGAACCCTACCTAACTGTAAAAAAAAATCAGAAGGAAATTCGTGCTGCGGTAATGGAAAGTCGCCCCTATCTTTTTGTTTACTTAGAAATCAAAAAATTAATTAATTTTAATTTCAAGTTTGAAGTGTATTTATTCAATGTTATGGCTTTTGAGTTTAATTCCATTAAAAAGCTTTTGAAATTTTAATACACATAAGAATTTGATTTCATTTCATTTTGTTTGTAGGTATGTGAAAAATAAAATTTTATTTCAATTCACGTTCACATTGAAACACTAAAAAGTATTAGTATATGGTAAGAACATCATTAGTTTGAGAGAACTTAAGCTTTTTGCTAGGATGGCATTTCATTTAACTTGATAATTAAATTAATTAAAAATACCTGAAAAACATACAAATCCATTTCAAAAAAGGTGTGTTAACAATAATATTTCTTTCAATTAACATATTCTTTCATAAAAGTGCCATTTTAGCAGCTCAAACAAACATTGAAATTCATGTGAAAATAAATAGTATAAGTATAATAAAAAAATTAAAAAAAAGGCTGGGCTGCGACCCACACTGATAACTTCTCATCCCGTCTGTCTATTTGTTTTGCTTAAAAGATTTTAATAGTACGTTTCCACCAAAAAATAATCCGAGATTTAAGGCAAATGATTTAAAATAAATCATGAGGTGTTTCCACCAAAGAAAAGGAGATTAATTTGACGTTGTCATAACAACCAATCGTAATTAGTTTTATTTTATTCTTGTACCTATGTATTTATTATTTTTGTATACTTACATTTTATTTCGTTTTTGATTTCTTTCGTTTTCGTTTTTGAGTTGTTTATTGTTTATTGTCGGTTCAACAGTTATTCTCCGAAACAAAAGTTTGTTTGATTTGACAAACTAATGTTTCCAAGTAGATTTCAATGAGTTTTATTTGAAATCTTCATTTGAGGAGATTAAAATTTCTATTGTAAATCTGTGAGATTTCAAGGAGATTTGTGACAAATCTAGCTAAATCTCGGTTTAGTGCCCGGTGGAAACGTAGTATAAGATTCGTGTTTTGTTAATAAGTTGTCAGTTGAATTATTCTTAAAAAATTTTAAAATTCAAATCATGAAATAGTTTGATTTCAAAATCTATTTCTATTAACAAGATTTTTAGTCGACAATCAATTTTTACAAATATAAGTAGCATTTTTTAAAAGGTTTCATTTGTCTTAAGTACTATTTTTTGTAGATTTTAATTTTTTTATGAAAAAAATGACTGTTGGATTTGTATAACAAAATGACTGCATTTTTAAAACAATATTTTCTGTGAGATAAAATTAGTTTGGAGCTAATATCCTTAATTTTTGAAAAGATATTTGAGTCGAAAATGAATTTGTATCAAGTGTTTTGTTATGTTTTTATTTTTTGTAAAAAAAAAAACTGTCAATTCGATTTTTATCAATATATTATCAGATATCAAAAACGTTATTATTCGTTACATACAATTATTTTGGAGATAAAACCAATTTTTGTTCATAACATATTCGAGGTGACAATTACTTTTGTTTAGTTTTTTTATTTATACAAAAAAACAGTAATTGGATTTTTTCCAAAAATATAATTGTTTGGTATCACGTTACAATATGTACAATAACGCTAACGTTATTTGTTCTCGAAATATTTTAAAATAAACACAGAAACACACAAACATCTCTCTAAAAATCTTTTATTTAGACTCTAAGGACCTTGAAACGTAAAAGTCAAAATTTTCAATTTGACAAATAAGACCGATTACAATAACTTTCTATGATAAGATAATTAAATAAATCCTAAACTAATTTTGTATACTTTCTCGGTTTGGTAAATTATTTTAAGAAATTATTTCCTAGAAACTACCTTACCTTTTTACGTACGCATCAACCTGCCAACCTAAATAGATCCTATTGTACTTTTACATGTACCTATTTTAATTCTGGACTTATCTGCTTTCAAAAGAATAAGTATAGAAAAATATGTTTGCAAATAGTTATACATGCATACATTTTAAATTTTTTTCAATTTGAACACATAATTGTTACGCACTGCAAAATATTAAAGAAAAACTCTGAAGCTACCATTAGAACTTCAACGTAAACTCACTAACTCTTTGACATAAAAATGACATAATTTTTAGACCTTAAATTTAAAACTACCCAAAAACTATGTTACATGCTTATATTGTACGAATTTAAAATATTCTTTCCCGCCCTAATATGAACAAAATAAAAATAACGTTGGTTCAAATAAAAATTGTTTTGTCAAATCGTATCATAGTCAACGTTTTGAGTATACATGCTGTGAACATTGAAGGTGCGTTGACACATAAAGTTTAGATTTTGTTGTGAAGTCAGAGAGTCAACGCGTTGACTCTTTAAGTTGGCCGAGTAATTGTAGCTTGAAGCATGGCTTAACTGCAATCACAAAACGACTTAAGTTTCTACAATTCTGCTCCTACCTATCAACCTACCCTCCTTAATAAATTGTCTATACATACCTTACCTACCCAACCCCTCACTTTTGAGTTTAAAAAATACAAGTTTTAAAAAATACATATGTACATCGACTGTATTTGCTATGGAAATATTTAAAATATGGCAACAAAGCATTGTATTAAAACTTAAATTTGAAAACATTGCTTTTAAATTTTCAGATTTCACAAGAATATAAAATCCAAAAGCAAATGAATACAATTTTTGGACCAAAAATCTAAAACACGTTCAATAAAATCTATTGCAACTACTGAGTTTTGTTTATGTTCGAATAATTTATTTGTCAGTAAACAGCTAATTCAGCTAACTCCCTCACACATCTTAATATTTATGAGAACAAAAACAATACACTCATCTCATTCCCACTTTTCATTTCAATATTTTATATTTCCAGTCGCTCTTTGGTTTTACACTTAATTTGCATACAGGCAGCGCCCCCATGGCTCCGATTCCGTAATACAATTTTGTGTTTCATGATAGTACTATTCGGTGGTGCAAAATCATATCGTGGTGCCCGCTGGATGAACTAACTGCGAACGTTGGATCTTTTGGATTCAAAGCTGTGACACCTGAGTCACCTTCTCAGGAAGTTGTAGCAAAAGGTCAAAATTTGCTCTCTGAATATATGCAAAATTCAAAACACAAATTGAAGTTCTGAAATTAAATTTCAATTCGAATTTTATCAAATTCGATTTAATTTTTTCGAACATAAAACGAAATGAATTTCCGAGATCTAAATTTCGATTTTTGTGACTTTAAAGTGATTTGAACAGTAGCAGTTTCATTTAACGAAAAAAAACTTAAACTTTTTTAGGTAGGGAATGCATTTGATCGGTAAGAAGTTGCTGCTTTTACTTTGTATTTGAGGGAACGGACAAAGTATTTAAAATCATTTTGCAGCACGCCAAAAATCTTCTCCATAACATAACGCCTAAGACAATATCCTTTCAAAAACTTTCAAGACACATTCAAAAACTATTCTTCGATACAAGAGAGTCTTTCGAAACCAATATTTATTAATAAATCTGCAGTTAACTGCCATATGCATTTAGACAATGACTGTATACTGATTTGTCAGATGCTTTATTTTCATTTGAAGTGTTTGCGATAAGTATTCTAATTTATAAAACCGATCGAATGACAGAACCAAGATAACCATTGACATACTAGATACATCGACATACATCCAGTAAAAGGTTTAAAGTGGATTTAATTAGGTACAAAATGTGTTCCCCATTGACTTACCAGATATGGACTGCTAGTATAGCCAACTTCGCATAGGTGTCTTCCATTCCTTAACCCTAGTATAGGGGTAGGCCTTCTGTAGGTTCAACCTTTGTATATAAAATCTATAGTGTTATCATGGAGCAGGGATTTTTTACGTTGTCCATAGCCATAATTTATGTCGAAAATTCTTTATACAAAATGTGAAGTACAATAACTGCACGAGTTAATGTCGCCGTAGACGCGCTCTAAGTTCTACCCCCTATAATCTCGCTATAAAAATATGTACTGTAGATTTTGTATGCAAATTTTTCAACGGAAATATGAAGAAAATGTTGAACTTGAATAATAATAGAAATAAATGCTTCTTGAATCAAGGAAACAAGAGATGCCGCAAAAATAATTATTTTTTGCACCAAACATGCAAAAGTTCAAGCATAGCTTAAAAGGTGGAATTACTTTTGACATCACGCTGAGTTCTTCCGATTATGTCTATGTCATCAGCATATGCTAGTAATTAGACAGACTTTTGAAAGATAGTGCCTCTAGTGTGGACGTCTGAGCTCTGCACTATTCTTTCAAGTACGATGTTAAAAAAAATCGCATGACAGCGCATCACCTTGTCTAAAACCTTTTTTGACATCGAAAGGTTCTGTTAAGTTGTTTCCAACCTTTATGGAGCAGCGTGAATTCTTCATAATCTTCCTGCACAAGCTGACGAGTTTGGCAGGGATGCTAGAACTAGACATGGCTCGATACAGCTCGTCCCTGTAGATGCTGTCATATGCGGCCTTGAAATCAATGAAAAGATGGTGGGTGTCTATTTGGTTTTCTGGGGTTCTTTCCAGAATTTGCCGTAATATGAATATTTGATCGACTGTGGACTTTCCTGGTTAAAACCACATTGATAAGGATATTTTTCTTACAAATTCATTTCTGTATAAAGCTTGCTCGTATCAACATACAGGATTATTCATTAATTGGTCTCGAAAGTAAAATTAAATGAAATACACACACAGTGATACATTTTTAGATCAAAATTTTATATTATTACTTTGGATTTTGTCATAAAATGTCAATTAAGCTCAACTTTCCTTTCAGCAAAACGATTTTCTATTCAATAGATGTGTAAGTGAATAATATTGATTGCAATTTTCGAGTGAAAAAACACTTATTTTAAATCAAATTTCAAACTTTTACGCAAACAGGTTTGATTTGATATTTGTTAGATTATTCCTGGGAATTTATTCATGTTGTTTGGTTTGTTACCACATAATTTCGTCCAATAAATTCCAATTGCTGCGAAATCGATCAATTCGGATCAATAGCAACACTTGCATTTTCAAAATCAAAATCAAATGGGGTGGCGCAACAGTCCGTTGTGAACCAGGGCCTAGTGACTTACAACTCTCAACCATTCCTGTGTGCGAGTACTGTTGTCAGGAATGGAAGGACCTACAATTTAAGGCCGAATCCGAACGGCTAGTTTTTGAGAAAGCACTTTTTCATGACAAGGATTACTCTTGAAGGATTTGTCAATTCCTCGCAAGAGGCAGTACCCGCGAAAATTATTTTTTTTTTTAAATTAAGGTGGCACAGGCAGGGATCGAACCCAAGACTCCTTGCATGACAGTCCAACGCACTAACCATCATGCCACGGGTACTACTTGCATTTTACAGAATCAATATTTTTGACAGTAACTCATCAATATTTTGACAGTAACGCTTCCACTTTGTTTTTAATTATTCACAATTTTACCGATTGCTTGATGACCATGATCATCGTGTAATGCTCGAAAATAGTTAAGCTTAAATCACAGCTTTTGCAGTAGTCTGAAAAATTTAAAACATTTTGTTCTATATTGAACGATATGTAACATAAATGCAAAAATTCAACTAGCATTATGCCACTTCAAATTAAAACTAAGTTTGGCAGGTGTCAAAAGCCAATAGTATTAAATTTATACTATAGTCATGTAGATTATATAAGCCTAAACTAAGAATGAGATCAGATTCGAAATGATGTTTTAATATTTGTATCATTTTTTTAAAATGCCAGGATTGAAATTTCTTTTTGTGCCGGTATTCGTCGAATTCTATATTCAACGTATTTGGCTTACCCTGGGAGAGCATGAAGTATAGTTACCATCAGTGATTTACTTATCCAGATTCCAGCAGTGACCAGAGCAGATACTTCTTTGACAAGGATTAGTATAGGTAGTAGCAAACTCACTCTGGTTATATGCAACTATATTTAAAAAATTTGTTAAACAATGGACTTCCACCTGTAGCGTTGAAGTTCCTTTTAAATATTAAAGCTCTAGTTCTAACTGAAGAACAATGTTAATGGCAACAGAGTTGCCCGACAGGCAACTTCCGTAGACACTAATTAAAATTCTCTAATTTTTAATTTAAAATAATACATTCATAGCGGTATTAAGTCTTCCAAAAAAGCTTATAAAAATGGCACTTCCCTTTGTTATGGGTTATGTCATTGACCTACAAGATATGTACTACTAGTAGCCAACTTCGCCATGGTGTCATCTATTCCTTAAAGGAACTACTAGAGGCCCTTCTGTAGGTTGAGCGGAAATATGGAGAACATTTTTAACTTGATTTTTGTGTTCTGTTTATTTTATCTAACTTTTTAATAGTGATAGTGCAGCAAAGAAACAACAGATGGCGTATTAAATTAGTGTTTTGCGCTAAACAAACAAAGAGAGGAATCATTTTTAAGGAGGGTTTTGTATGAGAATTATTATCGACTAGCTGTCCATACCTAGTATGTCAATGACTTAAGAACTACTTGTGTAGATTTAGTTTAGGTTAGTTTAAGTTTATGTTTAATGACAAATATTTACATTTTCAATAAGTTATGTTTGTTTACATAATTGATTTTTTGTTTTGATTTAGTTAAATGTCAAAATTAAATTAGTGTCTTTTGTTGTATTTTACTTTGTTCTTTTATTTAATTAACAAATTCATTGATCTTACAACTTAATACCTTTTCCTGATTTTTTCCATAAAGTTAGTGACAAAGTTGCTAAATGTAAACTCTACTTCAACTACACACTTCAAACACATCCCAAATTACTGCGCTCAAATCGCAGTCACCCGGTATTTACTTTTTTTTGAACGTCATCGACACATCAGGTCCATGTGAACACACTCTCTGTCAAATTTCTTTCTCTCCGGCAAACGGCAACGATGGCGACAGGAGTGAGTAAAAAATCTAAAATTTAATTTTCAATTATCTAAGCCATCCGCATAGTTTTTTAAAAAATATTTATTTAATCCCCAAGTTAAATTATTGAACTAACTGATTTTAATATTTTCTCCACCAGACACTTTATACTTATCCAGATAACTTCCGTGCTTACAAAGCACTCATCGCCGCTCAGTATTCTGGGGCTAAAGTGAAAGTGGCCGAAGGTTTTGTTTTTGGCGAGACAAATAAAACTTCGGATTTCCTTAAGAAGTTCCCAACTGGCAAGGTAAGAATTTTGTTTGTTTAATTTTTAAGAAATAAAGTTTTTTAAAAAAAAATGTAACCGGTGCAAGATTTGCATTTTGCATACGTCATCTGAGACGGAGTGGAGTGTGGGGGGAAATTTAACTCCCTCCCTTCTCTTTACTACCGGCTTCTTCTCATCAATCCCAATTCTAAACCCAAACATTCATCACATTCCAGGTCCCTGCTTTTGAAACATCCGATGGCAAGGTCTTGAGCGAAAGCAATGCCATTGCTTACTTCCTGGCCAACCAACAATTGCGTGGCTCCAACGAATACCTCCAGGCCCTAGTCCAACAGTGGATCAACTTTGCTGACAATGAAATCGTTCCAGCCTCGTGCGCATGGGTGTTCCCTCTTTTGGGCATCATGCCAATGGCCAAAAACAGCACTGCCAAGGACGACGTTGCCGCCGCCTTGACTGTCCTCAACAACAAGCTGCTCGAGTCCACCTTCTTGGTGGGTGAGCGCATCACCTTGGCTGATATCGTTGTGTTCACCAGTTTGCTGCACTTGTACCAATACGTGTTGGAGCCATCCCTACGTGCTCCCTATGTCAACCTAAACAGATGGTTCAACACCATCCTCAATCAGCCACAGGTCCAAGCCGTTCTCAAGGGATTCGTCCTTTGCGAGAAGACCCTGGCATACGACCCCAAAAAATACGCCGAATTCTTGGGCAAATCTGGTGCTGGTGCATCCGGTGCTAAGGCCGAAAAGAAGAAGGAAGAGAAGAAACCACAGGAGAAGAAGTCCACCCCCAAGAAGGAGGAGGAGGCCGCAGAGTTAGACCTCGCTGACGAAGCCCTCGCCATGGAACCCAAGTCCAAGGATCCCTTCGATTCCATGCCCAAGGGAACCTTCAACTTCGATGACTTCAAGCGCGTCTACTCCAACGAAGAAGAAGCCAAGTCCATTCCATACTTCTTTGAGAAGTTCGATGCCGAGAACTACTCCATCTGGTTCGGCGAATACAAATACAATGATGAACTCGCCAAGGTCTTCATGAGCTGCAACCTCATCACTGGAATGTTCCAGCGTTTGGATAAGATGCGTAAGCAGGCCTTCGCCTCAGTGTGCCTCTTCGGTGAGGACAACAACAGTACCATCTCCGGTGTGTGGGTATGGCGCGGCCAGGAACTGGCTTTCCCCCTCTCTCCCGACTGGCAAATCGATTACGATTGCTACAACTGGAAGAAACTCGATGCCAAGTCTGACGAAACCAAGAAATTGGTAACACAGTACTTCTCATGGACTGGCACAGATAAGGATGGACGCAAGTTCAACCAAGGCAAGATCTTCAAATAAGCAAAATGCCATTTACAAAATAAAATACTTAGTGCTGTCCCAAACATGTTAAAGTCGTGACGTCAGCGACAGCGCCAGCGTCCTAACCAGCAACAACAACAACACACAACTCGTAATTTATAATCAATCTTTTTTTAAAAATGCTGTTTTATTGTTTTTGGTTGTAATGCCTTGTAATATGATAAATGATACAAAATAACAAAATAAGAAACATACAATCCAACACTCAAAAATCAAAGAAACAAACGTGTTTTTTTTATGTTTGCTTGTTGTGGGTGGAGGGAAGAGACACGTGTGGGAATGTGGTTGGTATTTGGGGGTTGGATCTTGGCCAACAATGTGGCCATTGCTCGTCATCGCTAGATTCAAGGGTACCTATTGGGTGTTCATCTTGTTATTGATTGTCTTTCTTTTGTTTAGATTCCCATAAACTAATTGGTGGCCATGAATCATGATGGCTTATGTTGTTCTTGTTTGTTTATTTGACTTGAAAGGAATTTTTAATTTGTTTAATCACCTGCTGCATCTGGACATCATTGATAAATGAAGGTTGCCGAAATACTCTTAAGCATTTTTCGAGCATCATTTTGTAGGAAAGTTGCTATCAGAAAACTCGCAAATATTAAAGTTTTATTTTTATAAACTCTTTCAAATATTTATGCATCTTTATATTGTGCGCGCTCTGAAATTGATATAATAAAATACATCACGTATCTTTCCCACCTGAGTACTTTTTGAACTGAATTGAAAGTATTTATTTAACGTAGATATGCCTTTTATAATTTACAATAAGAAATCTAAAGATATTTACAATGGCATAGGTATTTAAATATTTTATTCAACATAGTTAATAGTTAAAGCGCTTTGAATATGAAAGACTTAACCCTAGACCCGTGTACTATAAAATTTCTACTTATCGTGCACTTGGGGACTGTGTGCCCAAGTGTAATTTTCATACAAAATGTGAGACAGTTGTGCTGAAAAGCCGATTTTAATTTAAAAAAAAAACTAATTAATTGATAGTTTATTGAAAAATGAATTGAAATATATAATACAAATGGAATGAATAAGCATGATAATTAATATTTTACAAGTTGTTTTGATAAATTTAATTGATAAATGTGATAAACATATGTTACAAATGAACAGAATAATGAATAAGAATAATAATAATGTGTGTAATTGAAATGTGTATAATTAAGTTGGACTGTGTGTTCTAGAAGGTAGAAAAGTGCCTTCATCTTCGACACCATGGCCATTTTTAGCCACATAGCATTTTTCGCACACTCTTACATAGTGCTTTGTGCATGTAGCTGTATAGCATAAATCGCAAACTGCTGTAGTCTTGTTATCTTTTTTTATAACTTTACAAACTTCGCAGCGTTGTTTTAGAGTATTTGGTCTGGATGTGGGTAACATAGTTACTGTTTGAATCTCGTAACCTATGAGTTTCATGGCTGTCTTCACTTTTGTTTGAAGCGTTGTTTTGGCGATTCGATTTTGTAAATGCTTGTCCGCAAGCTCTAAGGCTAGTTCTTTCAAAAACCTTTTTCTCTTATCGGATCTTTTCTTGCTTACATACCATGTGGGTTGACAAATGTCAAACAACCTGTAAGCAGCAACACCGCACAGTCCAACAGATTATAGAATACCGTTACCGGCCAACGGTTAGTTTTTCGCTTACAGGTGTATACGGTCACCATTCGGTCCAAAGTATCAACCCCGCCCTTTGTTGAGTTGTAATCTATGATGACTTCTGGTTTTTGTGTTGCTTCATCTATTTTGTCCTCATGATGAGTTGTAGAAAGCATAAGTACATTTTTTTTTGTGTTGCTTGCATAACTACATAATTGAATGCACTGAGAGTAACAAAAAATTGAAGAAAATTTGTCCCTGGTCCTTTTGAAATCCTTATCGGCTGGTGTAAAGACCTTAGGTAGTTGCGGCTTATTGCTTTTTATTGTGCCGACTGTTGTTGTTTTTCTTGTCATCAAGTTCAAGGCTAATGGTACAGAGGTGAAATAATTATCCGTCGTTATGTTATAACCCTTGTCCATATACTTTTCCGCTAGTCGCATCACTAGTTGATGAGATATTCCCTCAGATCGATTTTCAACGGGTTGTTGGCCAACATATATTTCTCCTTGGAGAGGGTAGTTGGTTTTAGCATCCACAATCCAAAATATTTTTACTCCATATTTCCCAGGCTTATTGGGCATGTACATTTTGAATGGGCATCTTCCCCTTGTGCCAACGAGTTGTTCATCGATGGTAAGCTCTTTCGAAGGTTGATAACAACTAATGAGGTTACTTTGAAACAAATTCCACACATGCCTAAACGCAGCTAGCTTATCACTTTGGAGTCGAAAAGTTCGGGATCTTCCGTCATCGAATCGAATGAATCTGGGGGGTCATTCCGTAAAACGATAATCGTTCGACGATATCGTTTCGACGATAGTCTCACTTCACGTAAGACGATAATCGTCAAAGTGATATCGTCCAAACGATAGCGTTTGCACGATAGCTAAGTAGGTATCGTCTGCTATTAATTTACATTGACAAGTAAGCAAATTGAAGCAAAAAAGTTTGGGTGTAGTTTAGTTTTGTTACAAAATGAAAATAAAAACTCAAAAAAATACAATGAATTCGGTTACGCATTTTTATATATGTACAAAACATTAGTAATCTCTCTTAATTGTTGTTAAATAAATAAAACACTTGTAGTTTTGGAATTGCAAAAGAGGACTTTATAATGATATTATAAACAATAAATTTACCAGACGGTTGTCGTTCTACATACATAATGTACATTATATGCATTCAATATTCAAATTTGTTATAAATTTTGAAACTTTGGGGCGTAGGAACATTGGTATATTCGACAGGCAACAATTTTTGTATCGCTCTTGCACAAAGCAGTAATGCAAATTAGTTTTGGAAACATTAAATATTTTTGAAGCCAAGTTATGTTCCCTGTGGATAAAATGACGTCTTCACTTCCTTCCCTTTGACCAAATTGGGTTTATTATTGCAGCTGATTTACAAAAATATAAGACATTGAACAAACATTTTCACATTATTGTTTTATCTTCGGCAGCAACAAATGAAAACACAAAAAGTGACAATAACAACAAACATCACAAAATAATTGGTATGTTTATTAAAAATACGTTTTTTGCAAATTTTCAAAATTTCCCATAGAGAAAAACCAAGTTTAATAACATTTTCAAGCTATTGAACAAGCATTATCTTTCGTTGAGTTCATTTTGACATTTGGAATATACTCAACGAACTTATACTGAAAACGATTGAACGAGACGATAGTGATAAAGTTACGTGAACCAAATTATTGACGATATCGTTAATGATAATCGTTTTGACGATTATCGTTTCGGAAATTACGGAATGACACCCCTGCTTATTTGCTCAAACCTCTCTAAGGACATAACTGCACGGTAAAAGGCCATATTACTCTCATGGAAAAGATCCTTTGCCTCTACACCATAAGCTTTTTCAGCTCCAGCGTACAGCAGTATGGCAATGTAGGCAAAGATCTCATCCAAAAATACTCCATTACCAAGATCGGAATCTCAGACTGACATTTCGGTTTGCCTACAAGCTAAGTACACACTAAATGTGAGAAAGTGTGCGTGAAATGATGCAAAAACCAAACACATTCTCACATTTAGTGTTCCGGCCCATCAAAATGCTTCATTATAGTCTGCAGGCACATCTAAATGCTTTATTTAGAATATTTTATGGCCTCGTTCAAAAACTAAACAATGCTAATCAACAGAATCTGAAGTGCTGACATGGTTTTAAATTGGAAGATTTGTATAGCTTTTTAATTCCAATCCAAGTAAATGTTGTTAATGGATATGAAATAAGATTGACCAAATACATATTTAATGATTTATTAGTGCTGGTTTTTATTTACTTAAATTATTTGCGAACGCAATATGAGCTGCAACTGGTTAAGTATAATTGGAAATGGACAAAAGTGTAACACAATACTTTGTAAGACGACAAAACAGACAATTTTTTCAGGTGTAGTTGGCTTAGAACATTTTTTTGGTATGACGTTAGAAGTTCAGGTGGAAACAATAGGCGGATGCCTCAAAATTTCTTTGTACAGACAATGCTACTTGTGAAGTTCCATTGCCAACAATTAGCTAGTTTAGATTCCTCAATTAAATTATTATTTTCATCATTTAAGCAGTTCGATAATTTAACGACCAAATTTAAGTTTTGTTTGTTGCAGGAATATTTCTGAAAATTTCTTTTTGAGGGACTATGTTATAGTTAGAATTTTGTTTGTAGTTAGATATTGGATTACAAATTTGAGGGAACCATGTTTTAAAAATAAGTTGCTTTGTGTAAAGCATTTTTAAGGAAAAAATAGGCAATATGGTTAAACACAATACCAACTAAATGAGTGCAATAAATACCTTAAATATTATTATATTAAATACCTTAAATATTATTGGCTTTCTCAAAAATATTTTTCTAAGCTAACCTCTGCTTTATATTTGAAAACTATTGTTTATGTATACTTTCTTCTATGTTCTGCATTTTATAGAAAGTAATCTTCAATAATATTTATTATATTAAGAAAAACAAAAACATATACGTAAAAATCAGTAATTTGTTTTCATTATTAGCAGAGTTTTTATTAAACATACCCTTCAAACAATAATAAGTAAACTTGAACTTTGGTAACTTAACATTTTTAAGATATGAATGAAAATCGTATTTTGCGTTAAACTGTGGGAATTCACTAAAAGAAAGTTCTGTACGTCAACAATAAACATTCATGTCGATTACATGATCTATTGAATTCAGATCGATTTTTTGACGTTTTCGTTTTGTAATAAACGTCAAAATTTGCATTTTATTTGCTATGCATTTATTCAACAAGTTCGTTATAATCGTTCTGATTTTTTTTTTTAATATTGGTGTTCCTTTGAAGCATATTTTTTTTTTATAGCAAATACATGTATGCTTCCATCAATCAAGATTGTTATGGATGAGGTATTTTTCGATTATAACAATTTTTTTAAATTTAATATTTATTAATCAAAATGGAATTGAAAAATAGTTGCAAGCTTTAATCATCAAAAACAAACTATAAATATACTTGGATTAATTAAATTGATACAGATTTTAATTACTTGCAAAAAAATTTGAATTAAATAAATTGCGCTCGCACCCTTAACTTGATGGTTCTTCGAACGCATTTTTGATACAATAATCCGAAGTTAGTTATGAAATGTAAACAATTTCGTAGTTATTGCTGTAAATGAGTGAATAAATTATATTTAACTGGTGTTGAACATGCTTTTTTCAAGAACAAATTTACATTGGTTCGCTATCAACAAAATGAATGGAAAACTAAAGCTTAAAAATGAGTTTTTCATCGAAAAAAGTAAAAAGAAAAATCTGAAAACAAACTTATTAACCACCCCATTTTGTGTTTGCTTTGCAAAGTGCCGCTAGCCCACGGCATCGTTTTTTTTTGTTTGTTCTCACATCTATTCATGGACTAATTGTCAAAATTACAAATACAACAATGTAAACAAACGGGTTTGGGAGAGGGAAACGTACGAAAGATTCCGATCTTGGTAAATGGAGTATTTTTGATCTCATCTTCAGTTGTATCATACCACCGACGCATTACCTTAGGTTCGTTTGATAATCGATTTTCTTCATACACTCTTTTTGCTTTTCTATTTGTTTCCAAGACTATGTTTTCCACAATGGCTGGAGTCACCAATGACTTGAAACAATCAGCTTTAGAAGAAAATGTCTTCGAACATGTACCACTCAGTGCCCAGTACACGGGTCTAGGGTTAAGCGACATTTTGAAACATTTGAGTTAACAGCATTTAAAGTTTATAGTCTACAAATTTTCTTATAAAAATATTGTATTTTAAAGTAATAAAACTCAGGGAAGTATAGTTTAGGTATTAATTTTTATTCATCGCAAATATTTTTTGAGATTTTTACATTTTTTTGTGCATAACACCTTCATCCAGGAACTTTTTTGTATTTAATTGATTTTTTATTAAAAGAGTGTTAAGTGACATTTTGAAAGGCTGCAATGTATTTATTTTTTTGTTTTTTCTCTTTACCTTCTCGAGGACCTGCTGAAATTGCATGAGTATAAAACCATTGATGTTCTAGAGGAACAAATTTCATCTGTTCTTGTAAGTTTTGAGTTTTTTTCTGCAAAAAGTTGTTTCCATTATTCGGTGTCTTTTGGCATTAAAACTTGATTTTTATCAGACCATTTGCTACTTTTGGGTATGAAGACCATACTAAAAGAAACATTTTCTTCATAGCAAAAAGGTAGGAACCATACTCCTCTACTTGAAACCTTTGATCGAGTCAATAAATTGGACCTTGTCATAAGCGGAGTTTTTATAAACATGCTACTCCTGAGTTTTTGAAATATCTGTTAGAACTTTTCAATAGAATATTCATTAGTGTCTGAAAGTTTTCGTCTGTCTCGAATTACAGCCATTTTTTATGGACGGAGAAAAGCTATTCTAGTGCCAATTAAGAAAAAAAGTTCTTGCAATCAAGTTGAAAATTTCAGACCAATTTCCCTTCTTTCGAATCTCGTCAAAATACTTGAAGGATCAATTTTTAAACAAAAAGAAGTTCATTGTGAAGTTAATAATATCATACCTACCTTACACTCAATTCGGCTTTAAAAAATATCATTCTTCTGAACATGCCATCATGTGTCTTGAAAATATTATACATACTTGAAAATATGAGAAATAAGGAATGCACGGTAATGTGTTCCCTATACCTTAAAAGGGCATTTGATTCGGTTTGGTGCCGACGGTTTAATCTTTAAAATGATCACTCGGAACTTTTCATAAAATTGAAATAATTGACAGTTTTCTAACCAATAGATATTTTAAAGTCAAAATAGGTTCATCTTTTTTCGATCTGACACATATTTGCACGGGAATTCCACAAGGATCCTTCTTGGGCCCCTATCTATATAATAGCTTTACGCATAATATATATATCTTTATCAGGTACATCCAAGTCCATAAAATACGCAGATGACACTTTAATTTTTGCTGCTCATGAAAGGCCACATACCGCACTAAACTATTTTAACTACTGGGGTATCCACAATAAACTTCCAAAAGTCTGAGTTTATTTTCTTTAGAAATGCATCGCCACGAGGCCACCATATCATGGTCAGGGAGAGTTACCTTTATTATTAACTCAATCCCTCTCAAAAAACTGTTGAATTATCTGGGTATAAACCTTAACGAAAATTTAAGAATGAATCCTAATTCTCGTCTTTCGCTAAATGGAGCAAAAGCGGCAGCAACCCAGTTAAAATATTTATTAAGATCAGCATTTGTTGAGAAAAAATGAAAATCCTCATGTTAAAATCTCTAATTGGACTAGCGATTTCATATGGATTCTTGACATTATAATGAGGTGGAGAGGAAGAGAGAGGAAAAGGAAGAAGGAAGGAGGAAAAGGTATCGGGAGCCATTGGTATAGGAGTAGGGAACCATTTGCATTGAGGTAGGACACCCTCTACTGACGTTGGGTGTTATCTCATAACGAGGTTGGGTGCTAGTTTTCGTTAGGCAAATGGGAGAGGTATGGGTAGGATCGGGTCGTTCGAAGAAGGTAACTCTGGAATGGGGAACTAGGATGGGGATTGGGTGGAGGAAGGACTGTCCGTTACGGTAGCTGCGGCATGCTTGCGGTGCACAGCTGAGCTCGTCGGATGTTGGGGGGGTCTTGCTACCGTAACCGGGACTCACCTCTTTATAAAAACATAAATCATGCCGGATATTTTATATTAATTGTGTACTACCACCACTTCGTTCACTTTTCTCGGCGGCCGCTGATGACGTCACGGCCTGGCCTTTACCCACCCTTCCTGGAATCCACTCGGCCTGGTTTCTAACTACAAAAGTAGTTGAAATTTCCCCTCCGACTTAGTGTACAAAATTCGGCTACAAAGTTAGTGGAGAATAATTTTGACGTTTCACAATCAGATGCTCGGTAAACCGAACGAATTCAAAATTTAATAAATACTTATAAATCAATAAAATTGTGTCTTAAATTTGATTTTATTGAATTTAAAAACAAGAAAGATAAGTTAAAGTTAAATCAAAAATGTTTCTTATTTTATATATTTGCATTTGTCAATAATTTGACAGTTCCAGATTGACTAGCTTTGTAGTGTAGTTTTGCATTCACAAAGCTAGCTGAATTTTGACTACGTAGCCACTAGCTTTGTGAATGCCACCATTTTTACACTTAATCAGAGGGGAAATTTCAACTACTTTTGTAGTTAGGTTTAGCCAATCAGAATCCCTTGAATACGTAGCGACTAGCTTTCTGAATGCTACCAATGCTCTAGTGAAATAGCCGGTTGCATTTCTCCTCCTAAAAAACTCAACCGTAATACCCGTACTGCTAGGAATGCCCATCAGTTTATCGTTGAGTCCAATTTTCGGACGTACTGTTAAGGACAGGGATTCCTTCTTTAGTCGTACTACATGAATGTGGAATGCTTTACCAGGTTCAATATTTCCCACTCATTTCAATGTGCAGACATTCTAAACCAATGTGCATCGGTTTCTCTTTTCTTATCTTACCTCCTTTCCGAATTGCTCGCACTGTATCTGAACATTATAAGGGTATTCATAACCCCCCTTTAGTGAGCGCACAATATACAAAAAAAGAGGCTGGTATGCGACTCACACTGATAACTTCCCATCCCGTCTGTCGATTTGTCTTGCTTAAAAGTTTTGTGGTTTTCGTGTTGGGTTGAAAAAGTTATTTTTATAAATTATTCTTAAAAAATTTAAAATTACCAACAATATTTTTCACAAAAGGAAATAGTTTAGTTTGAAAATCTAGTTTCGTTAAATAGATTTTTAGTCGAAAACAAGTTTTTACCAATTTTAGTAGCATTTCTTCCATTTTTACAAATTGGATGAATGAAATTAATTTGAGAGCTATCAAGATCCGAATATAAATTTTTACCAAATTTTTTTTAGATTTTATTTTTTTATGAAAAAAAACTTACTGTTGGATTTTTATAAAAAAAAAACTACTGAATATCGAAAACAATATTTTCTGTGAAATAAAAAAAGTTCGAAGACAATATTTTTAATTTTTGAAAAGCTATTCGATTCAAAAGTTTATGTTTACCAAGTTTTAGTATTGTTTTTTTTTAAGCTTTTTATTTTTTGTAAAAATAACTGTCGATTCGATTTTTCTCAAAACTTTACCGAATATTGAAAACAATATTTTTTGAAAGATGAAATAAGTTTGAAGCCATTATCACAAGTTCTTGAAAAGATATTTTTAGGTTTTTATTTTTTATAAAAAAAGTGCCAATTTGATTTTTCTCAAAAATTTTACCAGATGTTGAAAACGTTATTTTTCGTTGCACAAAATTATTTTCGAGATGAAATCATTTTTTATTTGTAAAATTTTCGAGGTGACAATTTTTTTCAGTTTTTTTGATTTATAAAAAAACCGTTAATTGGATTTTTTCCAAAAATATGTTGGTTTGGTGTTACGTTACAATATATTATATAAAATTTAATTCAAGCCTCTAGCCTTATTGATTCGTGAGATATTTACGGTTAACCAACATTTTCACCTTTTTTTTAAACTGCTATCTAAAAATCTTTTTTTTTTCGACTCTAGGGACCTTGAAAGGTAGAGAAATGTCAAAATATTAAATTTGACAAATCGGACCCATTACAATACCTTCCTATGGGGAGGTCTCTTATTTGAGGACCCTTGCTTTTCAGCTGCTCAGCTATGGTACTCCATTGGGTATGTTTTTTTATTTTTGTTTGTCCATTTGCTTCAAAAAATTGTTCTTGTTTTATTTATCGTAAAACAAAGAATTAATAAATTCCATTTAATAATAATTCAAAAACAACAAACAACAAAGTGACAAAAAAAAGAACAGCAGTCTATGTTGAGATATGGAAAGACCACTTCTCCAAATTATATAACAGCCATGAAGGACCTAATTCCACTATAAGGGATATAGAACCACTCTAACCTAGGTGATGCAGATTAACAATTCCGCCTTCCTGACCTCGACGAAGTGAAGATAGCTATATCTAAACTGAAGTCAAACAAAGCTGCTGGAGCTGACGGCATCGCTGTCGAACTATTCAAAGCAGCAGGCGATGACTTGGTAGGGAGCATGTACCAACTCATCTGCAAAATATGGTCGGAAGAAAGCATGCCCGATGAGTGGAATATCAGCATAGTGTGCCCGATACATAAGAAAGGAGACCTCTAAACTGAGCCAACTACAGAGACATCAGTCTCCTTAACATTGCGTATAAGATCCTCTCTGCCGTATTATGTGAACGTCTGAAGCCATTCGTCAACAACCTGATTGGTCCTTATCAGTGTGGCTTTAGACCAGGAAAGTCCACTATCGACCAAATATTCACATTACGGCAGATCTTGGAAAAAACCAGGAACTTCAAAAGGATATCTATATAGGAAGAGCTCTACCGAGCAATGTCTAGTTTTGGCATCCCTATCAAACTTATCCGTTTGTGTAGAATGACGATGGAGAATGAACGCTGCTCTATTAAGGTTGGAAAAGATCTCACCGATGCATTTGATGTCAAAAAAGGTTTTAGACAAGGCGATGCACTGTCATGCGACTTCTTCAACATCGTTCTGGAAAGAATTGTGCAAAACTCAACCGCCAACACTAGAGGCACAATCTTCCAAAGGTCCATTCAATTACTCGGATACGCAGATGATATTGACATAATTGGAAGATCAAAGCGTGATGTCAGTGGAGCGTTTTTGAGCATTGCGACGGAAGCGAAGAAGATGGGTTTAGTAGTCAATGAGGGCAAGACCAAGTATATGCTGTCATCAAAAAAGGACACTGAACGACGACGTCTTGGACAAAACGTCACCATGGACAGCTATAATTTTCAGGCACCAATATTAACACAGACAACGACACCAGCGCTGAAATAAAACGAAGAATAACTCTTGCAAATCGCTGCTTCTTTGGACTTAGAAGGCAATTGAGAAGTAAATTCCTCTCTCGAGCTCATCATCCCGGTTCTCATTTATGGTGCTGAGGCCTGGCCCTGTCAAAGAAAGATGAGAGCTTCTTAGGTTGCTTCGAGATAAAAATTCTTCGGGTGATTTTTGGTCCAGTACGCATAGATGGAGGAGAAGATATAACGACGAACAGAATTAAAGTCCAACGGCTTAGATGGCTAGGTCATGTAGAGCGAATGGACATCAACGCTCCAGTCCGGAAAGTCTTCGAATACAATCCCGAGGGAAGGCGCAGTAGAGAAAGACCACGACTCAGATGGCGCACTCAGGTGGGTGAAGAACTCAACCAACTTGGCGTGCGAAACTGGAGACACCTAGCTAGGGAGCGAGCTGGCTGGAAGCGCATGTTGGTTGAGGCCCAGGTCCGTCCGCACTGTAGCGCCACCTTAAATAAGTAAGTAAGCACAAGAACACGTAAGTCTAAAACCAACTGACTTACAACTCTAATCCTTTTTTTTGAAATCTTGGAATTTTGTTGGTTAAATTATAAAATCTTATGCTCCAAATACAAAGACACTATAATACAAAATAAATAGAATTCTGAATATTTAGGTTTTCGAAAAACATGTTTTCTTTCAATTAAAAATTCAAACAAACTTATTTTATTTAAAGTCTTAACAACTTTTTTCATAATAAATAAATTAAAACAAAGAACTATGAACTTTTCAATTCAAAATTTAAAAAAAACTCCATATTTATATTATTCTACTTTTGTTGCTCACCGAGAAATTGTTGAAGCAGTCCTGAATCAATTGGAATTTGCAATTGTTCAGAGCCATCTAGTGTCCGTTTGCTCTTTACCAATTTGTGATCTAAAAATTCAGTTAATTGCGCCCTCAAGGCAAGATCTGAACTAACCAAAAACGCCTCTCTGCAACTCCAATAGAGATCCTTAAAAGGCATTCCTAAAGAAAGACAAACAAAATGTATGAAGACACTCGTTAAATAGATTTAAAAAAAAAAACTGTACCTTGATAATTGGGATTAGATTTATTCTTAAGTTGATACTTGACGACGATCATGTAGATTCCTCGGGCATTCTGTGTCAACGATGAGAACACACTGCGCATGGAAGACAAAGCCAGTTCGCCGGAATTCTGAACGAGCAAGGAGTTCTCGAAGGCAGTTTCGTCGGTGTAGGGCAGCATTGTGGTCACGTCCCACCACGAGAAGTTGTAGTTACTCAGCTTTGTATGATTCCATACTAAAAAAAGATCAAGAGAAGAGAGAGAAGATATTCTTTGAGAGGATTCAAAAGCGAGAAAACAAATCAATCCTACATAGAGGTGTGTTGATGTGATCAATTGAAGCCAAGAGATGAATATTCGGCACCGTAGCCAAACGGGAGAGTATCTCCTGGGCTTTGGAATTCCTCAACATGGTTCCATCGATATTGTGAACAATCAGGTACAAATGCGTCTCCGGTATGAGGCTGAATTCCTCTTCGATTATGTCGACCGCCTCGTGTGGGTTGGCAGGACTTGTACCCACATCCAGAATCTCGTTGGTGATGCTTTCAAGGATGTCTTTGATTGTGAGACTGGGAAAGAACCCATTGACAACCAGAACCGTTTGGTTGGGCAGAACTTCTCGATGGAAACGCTGCAAGAGATTCCTTTTGGACCCCAGGCCATAGAGCAGAATGTTGAAGCCCTCATTTAAAATGTACATCCATTTGGAGAAGTACGTCTTGTACTCGTCCATGATGCCAGATATTGCTTTCTCGTGCTCCTTGGAAATGGTCATGCTGGCCAGGAGGCTGAAGAGTTTATCAGCCGGGAGACGGGGATTCTTCAGGCGATCCAATGTGTGATCGGATGTGTGGATTTTGTTGCTGGAATGGGTCGTGAAGTAGCCATCGCTTTCGGGCACGTAGTCGGCGTTTGCCTTGCGAGCTGCCGTCCGGCGTACTCGAGAGACTGAAGGTGTTTTTGGGAGGACTGGGACGATGATGGGACGACGACCTTTCTTCGGTTCGTCATCCTCTTCCTCGTCGTCTTGAGGTTGACTTTCGTCGTCGTCCATTTCGGCGGAGGACGAAGACGACGAGCTGTCTGCCGATGGCTGAAAGTCACTGTCTTCCCCAGAGAAGTCCGAATTGGAGCTGTCTTCGAGAAGTTTGGCGATTTCTGGAAATTGCTTAAATCAAAGTAACTCAAAAAGGGAAAATGATTTCAATGCTTCACTTACGGGTTTTGACTTTATTTCTAACATGTCTTGGTGTTTTGGCTTCCAGGGTTGATTTGATCTTCTTATCTGGGGTTTTGGTGGCTGTTCTGGGGGTTTTTGGTGTCTTGGGCGTCTTGGGAGTAGCTGCTGCGGCCAGAGCCATGCCATCGCGCTTCTTTGGAGTATTGAAACCATAAATTCGCTTGCCCTCAACATCCAAATCATCCTCGAAGAATTGGGTCTCCTTTTCGGCTTGGTAATTGGTTTGACTTGGCATCGCATCATCTTCGTCGTCATCCGAATCACTGAAAACATACGATCGGTTCTTCTCGACGACCTCCCGATTCAGATTTTGCTTGCGCTTCTCTCCTCCCGGCGTGTCTAAGGCGAATTCTTTTTCGTTGTAGCGCTTCGATGGACTTATTTTTCTTGCAGATTTTCTTGTGGTTGGTGTGGCTGGTTGTTGATCCTGATCGGTTTCCTCTTCGGTGTTGGTGCTCAGGTTCTCGATTGATTCGAGGCGTTTGTGTCGCAATTGTTTTTTACTTGGCGTCTTGTACGTATCCGACGACATCCCTTGTTTTCGGGCAGATTTTTTGGGGGTGTCACACATGATGTGGCTTGAGTTCTTAAAATGATTTCAATATAAATTTCAAATACAAAACAATTTAAAAAAAGAAAAAACAAAACAAATTTTAAACAAAAGCCGCTCTATTTGGAGCGTTTTAAATTAAATTGACATATTGGACTGTCACTTTTTCGCGGTAAACAAAGATTTTATTTCTCAATGTTGTTTAAACTGGGGTGATTTTTGTAATAGAAATCATAAATTTAAGTCCTTAACAGAATGAGTAACGGTTGTTGGTCGAATTTAAAAGGTGCGCTAGCATCCGCTTTGCAGAATCGTATTTATAAGTTCATGATCGTGTTTTGTTTTACTAATTATATTTTTTAAATGGGTTTTAATTTATTTCTGTCTTGAAATCGGAATAAGCTATCTATTGTTGTAAAATTTCACCTTAAAATCCTAATGATTTCACTGAGTTTGTCAGATATTTTACTTGTTACATGAAATTAGTGAGATAAAGAATGCGTTTTATAATAAATAAACCATATGGGTTTTCTTTTATGCGTAATAAAAAAACAATGTGGAATTCTAGTTGACATAAAAGAGACAGAAAATGTTTGAAAATTAAACAAACATAAGAAAAAATGAGAAACCTGATAGTAGTACAAGTAGCACTACACATCTCGCGAGGAATGGACAAGTTCTTCAAGAGTAATTCTTGTCATGAAAAGTGATTTCTTATTATTAATTACCTTGATATTATATTCAAAATTTAAATTGAATTTTATTTTGTTTGGTATGATATGGAAGTGGGACCAAAAGTTGTTCACGTCAGTTTTCAAACAAAAAGACATCCCATATTGAAAAATTAAGGACTGTTCTGTGTTCCGGTTGTTTGGTGAGTTGTTTATAGTGTTCTCTATTCTCTCTCTCTGGTTTATTTACATTACTATTCACACGTTCAATTTTTCTAAGAAACGTAATTAAGTTAAATTTAAAATAGTTACAATTTAAAAAACCATCAAGTTGACCAACTTTATAGACCTAAAAAGCCTTATAGACCTTAAAATTAATTAGGATTTTCAGTAAGTAAGGTCAAGCCAACCAACCAAGGTTTGTATATTTTTAGCTTACTATGTAAGTAATAACTATCTATTTCAGTCTATCTTAGACAGTTATTTAAGGAAACAAATATTTCATTTTTATTTCCTTTTTTATTATTTCTACTGCTGCCAACTTCAAAACAGAAAAGTTGCCACAAAAAAATGGACTCCTGAAGCGCTTGTGAATTTGTGCCGGATGTAAACGGCAGTTACATTTTACGTTCAATTATTTATGGCAAGTGGCCTGTTGGAACTACATATTGTCCACATCTATATCTTCCAGTTCGGAGAGTACAAAGTCCGATACATCTCACGATAACGAATACCATTCATAAGTAACTGCGTAACCGGCCTCATTTAAAAAAAAATATGGCCCGATGATGTTGCCAGCCCATAATAAATAAATAAATTCAAATTTGTGTGGGTGCATTGGTTTTTCAACAATCACCCTTGGATAATCATTCGACCAATTTAAGCAATTACGCTAATTGACGAATCCACTATGGTGAGAGTGTGTTTCATTACTAAAGACGATTTTTTCGAAAATTTCTTGCCACCATTCTGACCATTGACGTCGTTTTGACGAGTGTGAGAGGTGCAATTGTTGGACACGACGAAGAATTGAGGTGTTTTCACATCTCTTACACACCTGGTACGCTCCAATTTTTCCTATTGGACGCACATTAAGACGATAAAATGGAAAAAATCACGATACTTATTTTTATTTGAACGCCAATTTGTATAATGAGCATACAAATTTTAAACGCGTCGATTTTTGTCTATCCGTTTATCACCGCAAGGTGTAGTTCTATCCCCTTTCCTCTGGAACCTAGTGGTGAATGAAATCCTAACTAGTCTTGCGGACGACGTTGCTATAGCAGTTTCAGGAAAGCATCTTAATATCCTAAAAGAACTCTTACAAAATGCCTCAGACAGACTAATACTTTGGGCTGATCGGTGTGGACTGGGTGTTAACCCACACAAAACCGATCTGGTCTTATTTTCGAGGAGATACAAAATTCCATTTGTCAACCATCCTTATATTAAAGGAATCCAATTAACGGGACGGGGCTAAATACCTAGGTCTTGTCTTAGACAAAAAACTAAAGAGTCAAAAAAGCTACAGTAGCTCTCTTTTCTTGCAAAAAAGCTATTGGTAATAAATGGGGTTTACAGCCCAGAATCACGCATTGGCTATACTCATCGGTAATCAGACCGATTTTAACGTACGGTGTGGTAGTATGGTGGACTGCTTTAGAGAAAGGTATAAACAGGGACAAGTTAAACAAAGTCCAACGTTCAGCCTGCCTATGTATAAGCGGATCGCTTCGCACGACCCCGTCTGCAGCACTGGACACTTTGCTCTACCTTACACCTCTCGACATATTTAGCAAACAAATAGCTGCAAGCTCTGTTATTCGCCTCAATGCTTCGTCGCAGTGGACTAACAACAACATTGGCCACTCCGTAATTCTAAGGTACTTGGAATCAATTCCAAAGCTCATAGACTACACCATCCCGCAACTACAATTCTACAGAAACTTCCAGATTTCCATACCTACCAGATCTTTTTGGGAGGATAGGACATTCTTGGAGGATGAGTCAATCCATTTTTACACAGATGGCTCAAAAACCAAAGAAGGAGTTGGTGGTGGTGTGTACTCTGAACGACTGAAATTAAGTCTCTCATTCCGCTTTCCCAATCATTGTAGCGTGTTCCAGGCGGAACTTTTGGCGATTAAGGAAGTCTTATCTTGGCTCAAAGAAAACGCGATATCAACATCTGATATCCGTATTTTCTCGGACAGCCAGGCCGCTATCAAATCTCTGGACTCTGTCTCTACAAACTCTATAACAGTCCATAACTGTCGATCATCTCTAATGGAGATGGCGCAATAGTTTAATATTCACCTTTGCTGGGTGCCGGGCCATAGAGACATTCCCGGTAACTGTAAGGCGGATGAACTCGCCAGGAACGGTAGAGTACAGCCCATCCTACCACGTTTGGCAAGTACTGGCATACCAATCGCTACTTGTAAACTATTGCTAATGCAAGACCCTGCGAGGAGGGCAGGCACCAGGTGGAACAACATCTCCACGTGTCAAGCCACAAAAACGTCTGGCCAACACTGTATATAAAACGTTCAAGGACACTGTTTAATAGGAAAGCACGCCACGAGACTAGGCGTATTCTCAAATGACTTTTGCAGAAGCTGTATGGACGAGGAAGAGGAAGAAACGGTTCTTCAGCTTCTCTGCACATGCCCTGCTCTAGCTGGAAAACGCAAGAATTACCTAGGAGAATTCTTTTTTAACGATCTAAATCATATCGGTATAATCAGCCTCTCACGTTTCGAAAGTGACTTAAGCTGGTTCCATTGAGCTTAGGAGGAAGCCTCAAGATTCATTTGGTATCACAATGGGCAATTAAACTGGCCTAAGTGTGTCCGTTTCCATTTTGGACAGCCACTATAACCTAACCTAACCTAAACTAAACTTCATAAAATGGACGGTTTGCATAATTATTTATACATATATGTTTATGAATTTTATTAAATAGAATTGAATATCTTTGATGCTTGAAAAAGATAAGAAGTTAATTAACATTTAACCCCAATCAAGTGGTCAATGAAAACGTAGTATTATCAAATGGGCATTTATCACACCAAACCAAATCAAACGCAGCTAAAAAAATTTCCCACCGAAATACTCAAACAGAACCACAACTAATGTCGACTGTCATAAAATTTCCTTCACTCGCTCCATCGCTGTCAGTTTTTCATATTTCATCTGCTGAACGAGAGAGAAATATATATCTTTGAAAAGTTTTTTTAATTCTCGATTATGTTTGTTTAGTTTTCTGAATTTTCCAATCGTATTATTGTAATTTTCCAATTGCAATTGAAAATCTCAAAGCTCAAAAACTAACTTAATCTCTGTGAATTGCAATTCGAAGACTTTTTACCACCGAAAAGTTCTTCATTCGGTAAAGAAAAATCCATTTCTATCTCAGTTTTGTCGTAATTTTGATTTTCGGTCGGTGCGCCACCATCTTTGTGACCCGTCTGTCTGTAATACGCATTGCGGTGCATTCTCATTTTATTTCACACAAAAATAAAACGTATTTGCTTTTGGGAAAAAGTGACTGGTCTGTGCAATTGACGAAGCAAATCTTCGTGTAATTTTTAATAAAAATTCTCTCACTTTTTACTCTCATTAATTTGTCCTTAAAATTGTCGTTTTCGCCGTCGTCGGAAGGTGGAAAAAATACAAAAGAAAATAATTGTGAAGCAAAACTTTAAAACTCCCATTTTGGCAAAGTTCAAATAAAACAAAAACATTATATAGTTATCTCGTTTCAACACATCTTTAACCTGCCATTACACCATTGAGGATTATATTGTGCTCTCGCTCGGCCTGCATAATCGGAGTCGGTCGTCGTCGTCGACGAAGAAGAAGACACAAGAGGCGGCATAAGGTCAGTAAAAGTTGGAAAATATGCCTTGGAAAATTTTCTCTTCTTCAAATTGATCTCGTTTTAAATAAATTTGTTTTTGTCTAAGTTTGCCTCTGCTTGCAACTTGCAAATCCAGTTCAATATGGGGAAAATCGAATTTGTGTTTTTCCCAATTTTTCAGATCTTTTAAACTTTTCCCCTTTGTTTGTGCTGCTCTCGTAGTGTTATTTTGTTGAAAAAATCAAAAATTCAATTCGATAAAACGATAATAATAAATTTGTGGTGCTGCGGTTCAATGGTTTGGTTGGTTAGTGACAAGGTCACTCGAAAGTAGTTTCTGTTTCTGATAAGCAGCACCCCCGGCGTTTAATAACAACAATCAACACGATCTCTGGCAGTGCGCTGCAGCGGTAGGTACTTTTATTTTATATTCTTGTTCGTTACCCCCCTTCCCAGTTCATTAAAATGAAATGAAAATGTTATAAATATAAATGTATATATTTTTCTCTTTGAATTTTCTTGATTTTCACACGTTAATGGAAGACAGACAAGAAGTCGAGATAATCTGCAGCAAGTTATTGATTTTTCTAGGAATTGTTGGTGTTTGGGGTGTAATAGGAAAGTCTCATGGAGTTTGAGTGTGTCTAGGGGGGGATAGAAAAGAAACTATTAATCGGACTTGTGCATTAAGAGGAAAGTATTGCAAGTAGGCTCATTTTGTAGTTTGAATGCAATACAATTCATTTCTTATCTTCATAAGTTGGGACATTTTAAGATAACAAAAGAATACATCTTCTTTCGATGAAAGGAGATATTAAGCAATTAAATCTATTCTATGCAAATATATAACTACTTAAGCTTAAGATAACGTTTTCTTAATTGTAAACAAATCAAGAAGGGTTGTACAGCACCCTATTTTATGGAGAAAATATTGGTTTGAGGGTTTAAAGAAGCATTCATTTAAACAAGAAAGCAAAGACTGTCATGAATGAACGGAAAACGTAAAATTCATAAATATGTATAAACCAATGAATATTGTTGGAAAAAACGTACTTGTCATTTAAGGGGTAACACTTTTGATTCGAAGTTATTAAAGCAAGATAAATCATATTAAGCAATACTTTGTATTATGATTGTTGAAGATGAATGGAAGTTTTCTTATCAATATACCTATTAGTACAGACAATGACCAATTAGGAGAACAAATAAGCGATTGTTAGATCATCTGCTTCCCGTATTAGTAGACACAAGCAGCTGCAACCCAGGAATACCTAAAAGGTTTGATTCCGAATGTATGAGGCTAAAAAAAAAAACCTTTTTTATGTTATTTAGAAGATTCAATTTAGACCACTTTAAGTCTGCATATCTGGAAGCTAAATTAGGTTATGTTAAAGTGGCTGCGGATTCAGAATCCACACGCTTAGGCTAAAAGAAAAGGACCATTGTGATACCACATGAATCTAGAGAATTACTTTTTACTAGTCGAACCATTTTGAGCTTTTTATAAAGCGTCGAAAATATTTAATATCATTATTAGCTAGTTCATTGGGATTATCAAAAAGGTAGTTTCTCAGTAGAAGTCTGCGCCTTAGTGAAAGAGCAGGGCAAATGCAGAGAAGGTGAGACATTGTTTCCTCTTCTTCCTCGTCCATACAGCTCATGCATAAGTCATTTGAGGCTACACCAAGTCGTATTGCGTGTCTGCCTATAACACAGTGTCCCGTAAAGACACCTATTAGGAGCTAATATGAAGTCTGCTTTAAGATAACAATTCTTTAGAGTGCTTCAGGTCCAGTGAGGCCATATGAGTTTTGTGGCTGCTCATGTTAGTAAATTGTGACACCTAAGGTTTGTTATCGCAAAAGCTGTTTCATTTAGCAGAATTTTACATGTAGCTATCGGTATCTTCTCCCTTTCAGGTGAAATAGGTTTGGCGGTTCCATGTGATGTCTCTGTGGCGCTGCACCCAACAGAGGTGAATGTTAAATTATTGAGACAGTCGAGGGCCGTTTGAGATTTGGTTGAGACACCGTCAAGAGATTTAATAGCAGCCTTTCAGAGAAGATGCGGATATCAGAAGTTGATATCACGTTTTCTCTTAGCCAGGAAATGACCTCTTTGGTCGCTAAAATGTCCGCTTGGAATGATTAGAGAGGCGGAATGAGATGCTTAGATCAAGCTTTTCTGAGTACACACCACTACAAACTCCCTCATTTGTTTTGGATCCATCTGTATAAAAATGAATGGTTTTTTCATCCAGGAGTTTTTTGTATTCCCATTTATCTCTAGATGGAATGGATACCTGGAAGTTTTTTCCAAATAGGGGATGGAGTGCCCACATTATTGTTGGACCATTGAGATAAGGCGTTGAGTCTTATAGCTGTACTCGCTGCCACTTGTTTGCTGAAGATGTCGAGGGATCCAGATGGACGAGAGCGTCTAACGCCGCTGAGGATGTGGTTCTCAATGCCCCGCTTATGCAGAGACATGCAGTGCGTTGGACCCTGCTGAGTTTGTCGTAGTATGTGACTTTCTCCAGTGCAGTCCACCATACTGCAACCCCGAACATAAGTTTTGGTCGGATGACCGATGTGTATAGCCAATAGGTTATGCGAGGTTGAAAACCCTATTTGCTTCCTATGGCTTTCTTGTACAGGAAAAGAGCTACTGTAGCTTTTTTAACTCTTTCCTGAATATTAGGTTTCCAACTTAATTTTTTGTCCAATATTAGACCAAGATATTTTGCTTCATTGGTAAAAATTAGTGGTACACCTTTTATTGAAGGAGGTACAATTACTGGTATCGTGTATTTCCGTGTAAAAAGGACGAGGTCTGTTTTTTGAAGATTAATACTAAGTCCGAAGTGATCAGCCCATCTAGTGAGAATATTAAGTGCGTTTTGGAGGAGGTCTCTCAGTGTATTAGGATGTTTTCCTATGACGGTGAGAGCAACATCATCGGTATACGCAACCACTCTGTAGCCTTCCCTCTCAAGGGATATTAGCAGTTCGTTAACCACTATCTTTCACAGGACAGGGGACAGAACACCACCTTGCGAAGTGCGTCTACCGACAGACCTTTTCGTACGAAAATCCTCCATCTTAGAGTTAATGATCGTGCTTTTTAGCATTAGATTAATCAACTCATAGAGTGAGTATTCGACGTTTAGGGTTGTCTTAGCAGAAGTGATAGCGGATGTGTCAACGTTGTTGAAAGCGCCCTCAATATCCAGGATAGTATATTCCTTTTGCTCTAGGGAGTATTCGATAGTCCTTACCAGAGTGTGCAAGACTGTTTCTAACGATTTCCCTTTGCAGTAAGCATGCTTAGACATCGATAGTCTCCTATCAATGCTATTACGTATATGAATATCGATCAATCGTTCCAGAGTTTTGAGAATGAAAGATGATAGGCTAATAGATCTTAGATCTTTAGGGTTGGCATGCGAGCATTTGCCCGCCTTGGGAATGAAAACTACCTTTACTTCTCTCCATCGCTGAGGTATATAGACCAGATCTAGACAACTTTTCAAGATCATCTCAATGATGGGCAAAGTTATATCCATGGTATCCATGGTAAGTTGTAGCTCAACTGGTATGATTTGATCTGGAAGCTAACAAAATATACAAACAGGTCTGCGAGGCTAAAAAGTTAAATTACACACTAAATTTAGCGACCAACTTCGAAAGGTGTAAGGATTCAAAATATTGTTGGTTGGGTGGACACAATCGTATCTCTTCAAGTGTATTACAAGCTGAAGTTTTGGAATCCCATTTCTGATCCTTGTTGACATGTCAAGATGACTTGCACTCGTTTCATTATGCTTGCCCAGTCACAGCTGATGATTTGTTTGATTCTGTAATAGTCCTTGATGAACTGGAATTTGCTCTTTTTAAAACCGAAGAAGAAAATTCCAAAACCCTTTGCGATAAGTGAAGCGATTAAAAAAAAAACACAACGAACGTTGGATTTTTAAATTAAATTTTTATTTTTTGGGAAACCGTGGGATTGAAGATCTCTAGCCCTGGACTAAAACGCAAAATGTTTTCAAAATAAAAGTAAACAAAATTCAAAGAATTGAAATAATAAAGAAAAGCAAACAATAAAAGAAAATGGACGCGTATATTTATATATATTCAAACAACTCCTCCTCCACCTGAGTCACCAGTATACTTCACACCCCACTTCCCTACACGTTCGGTGCATTTCTGTTGAATGACAATTTGTTCAACAGAAGTGTCAACCCAATTGGAACCCTAACTGATATATCACTGACTGAAGGATTACTGTATGTTTCAAACTGGTTTTCGTGAGGGCTTTTCAACGGTTGACCATATTTTTGCTTTACCGAGTATTGCTAACAAATGTATCCAAAAGAAAAAGAAGATGTATGTATCTACGAAAAATTTGTAAAAGTAAAGAAGCTAAAGAAGCTAAATTAGCTATCAACATAATGCGGCCAACTTTCTTCTCAAACAAAAACATAGACTTAGGATCTAAATATCGAGTTTTCCAAATAACCATTCACACTTGCCTGTCTTACGGTATTCAAGTTTTTGGACACACCTGTTTTGAAGAATTTGAGTTGATACAACGCCTCTTTTCGGTTACCTAATTCGACTCCAACCTATGAAATTAAAAATAAATAAATTGGGTGGCGCAACAGTCCGTTGAGAACTAGGGCCTAGTGACTTACAACTCTCAAACATTCCTGTGTGCTAGTAATGTTGTCAGGAATGGAGTGGACCTACAGTTTATATGCCGAATCCGAACGGCTAATTTGAGAAAGCACTTTTTCATGACAAGAGTTACTCTTGGAGAATTTGTCAATTCCTCGCAAGAGGCAGTACCCGTGAAAAGACTTTAGATGGCACAGGCAGGGATCGAACCCAAGACGTCTGGCATGACAGTCCAACGCACTAACCATCATGCCACGGGTACTACCTATGAAATTGATTTATGTTAAAAATTTGAAAGTGCATGCAGGTTTTCTAACAAGAGTGATAAGTAAACCAAGTTCAAATCTTCACACATCTATCATGAAGATTCATTTGCGAATGGAAGCATTGCCATTAAAGGAATGGACTCAACTTGCCCGCTTCCATAATGTTTCTTTTGAACTGAATGAGTTTAACATGATAACTGGCAAGATATCTTTTCGGATGGTATCGCAAAAGTTGATGAAAACATATATCTTCAACATCTAAATAGAGCATTATCATTGTCTAACTTAAAAAAGAGTATAAATAGGTCTCATTATTCTTTTTCAATGATTGCCTAGTTGTATATGTACCCAACGGTGTTGACTATTAGCTTCTAACACATCATAACTCCTTTACTAATATAATTACCATGATATTTTTGTTCGGGGCGTCCTTTAACAAGAATGGATCTATATCCATTGAAATTCGAGGCCGTTGCCATCCAGTTTCAAGCAAAAAATGGTCTTCCTTTCTGTTGCCTAAAATAGATTGTCTCCTTGTTACTAACTTACTTACTTTATTTAGGTCCTCAGACCTGTTAAGTCCGTTGGGAACCCCTTAAGGGGCATATGGCCTCTACTCCGCCTACACACCATCGTGTGCGGTTTCCGGAGATGTGTTTCAGCTCCCTCCAACTCTTGCCTAGTGACGCTGATTCCTCCTCGACTGTCCTGCGCCATGTGCTTCTTGGTCGTCCAGCTCTTCTTCCGTCTTTTGTGAGCAGATACCACTGCATTGCTTGGCCTGCAATGGAGTCGTTAACTATTCGAAGCGTATTTCCAATCTATTGCCACTTACGCCTTCATATAATAGACTCTACAGGTTCCTGACCTGTCCTTCTAAGAAGGACTTGATTGGATATTTGGTTTGGCCAGAAAATCCTTAGGATGTTGCGAAGACATCTATTCACGAAGTTTTGAAACTGCTTCCATAAAGAAGCACAAATTCGACACTTGCGTGAAACAGTTGTAGCTTTGTTCTTAAGATGATAGAGTTATTCCTCCAAATTTTTGACAGCATACCGAACGCCCCTTTTGCTTTGCCGATGCTTCAGATGACGTCTTGTTCGGTTCCGCCTTTGATGGAAACGATACTTCCAAGGTATTGGAAGCTCTCCTCTTTATCCAACGGTTGCTAGGAAATATTCATTTAAAAGGATGGTCGGATTCCGAGGCTGATCGTTTTTGTTTTGCCAGTATTAATTGTCAGCCTCACAACTTCTGCTACTCTCTCCACACTTGTTGTCATTTGATGGAGATCCATGATCCTATGAGAGAGTAAGCAAACTTCGTCCGCGAAATCCAAGTGCTTTAAATAGGATGTCAAGTCCTCCGGTACTTGACAAAGCTTCGCGCAGTACATCGCTTCTTTTATAAGCGGATGAAGCAGTTCGCTTGATAACGTTTAAGCTGCTAGTAAAAGCTCTGCGGGAATTTCATCAAGTCCTACCGCCTTGTTGTTCTTAAGTACTTTAATTGCGGCAACGATCTCATCAGGCGCTTCAGAAGGCATCGGCTGCACGTTGTTTGCAAACACTCGGTTTAAAATCGAGGAAAAGTTTTCTTTCCACCTTCTGACTTGCTAATCCACCGAGCTTATTTTAGTACCGTCTACTTCTTTTACCAGGTGTTGCTTTGAGCTGTGTGCACTGGTCAGCTCTTTGGTTATTATGTAAACGGTCCTGCTGTCGCACCTTTTTGCAGCATCTTCTGCTTCTTGCGCCAATGCGTTGATGTAACTACGCTTGTCACGGCGCACACTGCGGTGTACCTCCCCTTCCTCTTGTGCAGCAGTTATTCGCGCTGTTTGCGTTCGTTGATTCTTGCCTAAGATTCTTCTGAAAGCCAGGTGTTGTTGCTTCCTTATTTCTGATTGACTATTTTATCAGCACCTGAAATAGAAACATTTTCTACAGTATTCCAATGGTGTTCGGTGTCGTCATGTATTGTGCTGCTGATTGTTCTCATTTCGTTAGACAGGTGGTCCCTGAATTTTTTCGGGTCGTCGGATCCTTTAGTCTAGCGATGTTGAATTTGGTGTTATTCCGTTGGATCTTCAAACTGTAGCTGTACGCAATATAAGGGTAGCTATCATTAAGTGCTGGTCACGGGCAAGTCCCATATCGGCGCCTCTTTTATTAAGTACATCCAAGAGACTGCTTCTAAAGCGTCGACTAATCGCAAAGTGGTCAATTTGGTTGGCGCTTGCCTATCCGTCGACACCCAGCTAATTTTATGACAGACTTTGTGTTCAAACATAGCGCCACCTTGCTTACCCTTCCTGCAAATTTAAAAATCAAAGCAAGAAGTGGTTAAAAAAAATACAACTGTCGTATTACATTACATTATTCATCAATATTACAATTTTTATTCGAATTTAACTGTAAAATTAAGTGAAAAGTTTTATTTTCTTCATTCTTTGATTTTGAACAGATTAAAAATAGAATTCATAATACCTACTTATAGTCCTGATTTAAGTTATTTGTTAGTTTTTGCAAGTATAAAGCCAAAAAGAATCGAAACATGTTTGCAATTCCTTTGAAATAGCACACTGTCCGGTTGGATTATTCAGACGATTGTCTGTGGCAATTTTGCCCAAACTGACAGCAAATACTTGTATGAGCATTAAACCTACAAGAGTTATGCACTAGTTAACAAACCAGCAATCAACGCCCGCCCGAATTAACAAAAAAAAAACTAAAAAAAGAACTGATACAGTTTAAAAAGCCAAACAGCAGACATTAAGCCATAGCGGCACCTTGCCCCACCATGGAAACGAAAGCGCGCAAATTTCTGAATCCAAAATATATATTTTTTATTTGTTTTGTTGTTTGTTTGATTGTAGATTTCGCCTTTGGATTATGTAAGCAAAAGTCATGTAGCATGAACCATAAATTGTGCCACCACACACATAGGCGGCCTCAAATTGTACTCATATAAAACAACAATGATTGTACCAACCAACCTATCTCGATGCAACAATATTATGTACTTAAAGTATACTCTTGTAGTCTACATAAATGAAATCAGATTTATTGCAATGGAAAAGTGATCAACTGGGTGAGTCTGGCAGATAACCGATGATGAAGTGGGTGGTGTTGTAACTTTCTGAGATAAACTAGTTAAAAAGTGTTTTACCTCATTCGAAAGGGTTTTTTCTTAGGTAATATGTACTACTCAAATTGTTAAATCATCAGTTTAAATAAATGAAGGAAACAAGGGTGAGGCTTTGATTGTTTAAATACTTAAGAAAGCACAATATTGAACAATAACATTTGTAGTTAATTTCAGATTAAAAACATAATTTTCATGAACTAAAACATTAGTTTTTGTTGTCGTTTGCTATCAATGGGTACATGAAGGTCTTTTTGTTGCCACTTATGTTCTCATACTTACTTTACTTTAGTTGGCGCTACAGCGCATTGTGTGCCTGGGCCTCAAGTAATAACTTTCGCCAGCTTACTCGATCTCTAGCTCCAGTTTCGAATACCAAGATGACGAGCGTCGGCCTCAACTTGATTACTCCGCCGGAGATGAAGCGTGCCTCTCTTTCTTGTTCCCTCAGGCTTGGCGTTGAATACCTTACGAGTTGGAGCTTCGATGTTCATTCGCCCGACATGCCCTAGCCATCTTAAACATTGTACAAGCAGTTTATGACCAGTGGCAAGTCGCTGTACAGCTCGTATAACTCCTGATTAAATCTTCTTCGCCAGATGTTACTTTGCCTGTCGACACAAACCGGACCATAGATGGTACGCAGAACCTTCCTCTCGAAGATACCAAGAGATCCTTCATCCGCCTGGGAGAGGGTCCATGCTTCTGCACCATACAGCAAGACTGGGATGATTAAAGTTTTGTACAGTGCCTCTTTGGTACTTCGCGATAGAGCCTTATTCCTCAATTGCTTACTTAGGCCAAAGAAACAGCGACTAGCAAGGGTAATTCTGCGTTTGAACTCCGCGCTGATGTCATTTGCTGAATAAGTAGCAGTGCCCAGATAAACAAATTCGTTTACCACCTCGAAGTTATACCTGCCAATTGTCACGTTTTGACCAAGTCTATGGTGTGACTCTATTTGACGACAGTAAATACTTTGTTTTGTCCTCGTTAATGTCAAGACCAGTTCTCTTCGCCTCAGACTCGATATTAAAGAGGGTACCCGTCACCGCTCGTTTGGTTCTTCTATTAATGTCGATGTCATCTGCATATCCAAGATATTGTGTGGATTTTTAAAAACATGATGCCACTTGTACTGGCGTTGGTGTTCTGCACCACTCTTTCAAGAACAATATGGAAGCAGCTACATGATAGCGCATCGCCTTGTCGAAGTCCTCAGGGGGTTTTGAAGGTTTCGGTCGAGTCTCTTCCAATTTTGACGCAGCAACGAGCATTTTCCAGCGTCATCCTGATAAGTCGTATCAGTTTGGTAGGGATACCAAAACTCAACATGGTTCGTTCCTGTCTGTCATAAGCTGATTTAAAATCGATGAAAAGATGGTGGGTTTCTATGTTATGTTCTTGGGTCTTTTCCAGGATTTGGCTTACAGTGAAAATTTGGTCGATGGTAGATTGTCCAGGCCTGAAACCACACTGGTAAGGGCCAATTAGTGGTGCGTTAGTAAATGGCTTCAAGCGTTCACATAATACGCTGCACAAGATCTTGTACGCTAATGCCTTTGTAGGTGGCGCAGAGAAGACGTTCACCTTTTTTATGGATCGGGCAGATGGTGCTTAAGTTCCACTCGTCGGGCATGCTTTCTTCCGACCAAATTTCAGTAACTAGCTGGTGCATGCTCCTTACCAGATGTTATGTTCTCATAGTCAATTATTATTATCATCCGTTGAAAAGTGACACATTTGGGGACCGATTCATTCCAATATACTGCAAAATCTATCTACTTGGTGGTTCACATAGGGATCAAAACCAAAAAGACTATAACCAGTAGTTTATTCTAAGATAATTAATTACATTGGTAAATTGGACTTTGATGATAGTGTAATTAAAGCTTGCAATGTCTTTGGAATGCTTTATCTAATATGAAACTCATTGAAAATATCCCTTCGACCAAGTTGGACCAAGTTGGAGTTTCAAATTTTTGGTTTGAAATTGTATTTATATAAAACGGGAATAGGTGCTTAGTTGTTGAGCGCTTCCTCTCAATCTTTAGTAGGTGACACGTTTACATCTATAGACCTTTCCATTAAATGCTGATCGATTTTAAAAATGAATAAAATAAGTTTTATACGAGATGTCTCTAGTTTTTTATCTTAATTTGAGAGCTGTTTGCTGTCAAAAACAACTCAAATTTTTATTTTCACTCAATTTTGAATTTGCAAAAAACTTTAGTCATGTTTTAAATTATTTTAATAAATTTTGTTTGTAAGAAAAAGATCAAATAATATTAAGAAGAAACCTTGAATAAGAAATCGTCAATTTAAAAATATTCGATTTTTTGAAACTTTCTCCAAATTTTATATTCTTAGTTTGGCTTTTTTCTAAAAAACATATTTTGGTATTACTCCAAAAGTTTACACTTATAAAACACTTAGTTTTTGAAGGTTTCTCAAGAAATAATGGACCGATTTCAATAATCTTCTTTTACTGTGCAAGTTCTTGTCGATGATCAAAAATAACATATTTTTTTTGATTTTTTAGAATATATTAATTTTGTTTACAAAACTCGATAACGAAATTTAAATGTAAAATGCTTACCAAAAATATTTTTAAGACAAAATTTAAAATGATTTTCGAAAAAAAATAAGTTATTAATTATTTTTTTTTGAGAAATAAAATACCATTTACATTTTTTTAAAAAAAGGGTTGTTTATCAGGTAAGTTTTTGAATTAAATAAATTAATTTAAAATATAATATAGGAAATATTTTTAAACAGGCATTTTGGAAGACATTAGCAGGTTTTAGCGACCCAAACGTCCATTTTATTTCTTTCAAAATTTGTGTTAATACAAAAGATCTTAAGAAATTTAGTTAATCTACTTTTGAAGTGAATTTGCTTTGGATGCTCTGGAACTGAGATAAAAACACGAATTTCAATACTATAAATGTTCCAACAACAGTAAAAGTGATACTTCTGTTTAACTAATGGCTAATTGAAAAACATAATAAACGTTTCATGTTTATTGATATAAAAGCTTTGAATCTATTTCGATTTGAAGTGAAAAGAGATTCCAAAACGTGTAATTTTTGAGTGCCACACAGACGTTTCTTCCCAACTTATTTGTTTACCTTTATTTGTTTTAATTTAATTTTTTAGAGAAATAATGTACTTAAAGGCACCAATATAGTGCAAGAATCCTTCAAGAATCAAGCATTTTTCTCTCTATACAATTTTTAAGATTTGTTGACTCCTTTAAGGTAAAAATACTGGTAATAGTAACCAGACTGATAGCGATAGCAATAATGGACTCCCGAAAATTGAGTCCTAAAAAACTATGTTTTCCACTGTTTATTATCAACTGTGTAAAAGTGGTCAAGTGAGTTCCAGAGAGGCAGAGAGAGCATTGAGGACGATATTCGCTCCGGCGCCCGGCTACTGCTTGTAGGGGAGAAAGTATTAAAGAAGTCGAAAAACTTGTTCTTGAGGATGCCCGAATAAAGGTGAAAATGATGGCAGAGATCACCAAGCTTTCAACTGGTACCATTCACCCCATTCTTCATGACCATCTTAACCTTTCAAAGGTCAGTGGAAGGTGGGTGCCCCAAATGCTCACAGCGCCTCAGAAAAAAAGTGAGAATCGCAGGCTGTAGAGAGCTTTTGGAGATGTGTAGTGAGAAAGCGGACGGTGTTATGGATCGAATTGTTACTAGGGAAGAAACAGCTTCACCTCTATGACCCTGAAAGCAAACAAGAGTCCATGCAGTGGCATAAAAAGAAATTAAAAAGAAAAGACGGGGTAAACTCGCAGCAGGTGTGTTGCTTCTTCATGACAACGCTCCTGTTCACACGGTGCAAGTTTCCAAGGCTGTTGAGCGAGATTGTGTTTTCGAAGAAATCCAACATCCACCCTATAGTCCAGACCTTGTTCCTAGTGATTATTTCCTGTTTCCGGATTTGAAAAAATATCTTCGTGGAAAAAGATTTTCGGATGATGAAGAACTCAAGTCGGCAATAAATGGGTATTTTGCAGGGAAAGAGGAAACTTATTTTTTTTGAGGGTTTAAAAAAGCTTATATCAAGATGTAACAAATGCATTGATGTTAGAGGATTTTATATTGAAAAATAAAAACAATTTAAATTAAATTCGCATTTTCCTTCATATCGATACCGAAAATATATTGAACGCCCCTCCTACCTTGCTGGACAACAGTGTTCTAAAATAATTTGATTACTAAAGTTGCCACTTTAGCAATTAAAATCTGTTAATGCAAGGTTAAGATACACATTATGTTATTTAAAGAACATTTTTAAGCGGTGAGTAAAAACTCATCTAAGTGTGTGAATCGCCCCGATTTAAAGTCTGGATCCGCCCTTGCATTATGTGTACAGTTTTCGATGAATGGCGCATAAATCAAGCTGAATTTGACCGATGGTGTCGCTTATGCTGTTTTTGAGGGCCACGGCCCACGACTTAAGAAAACCCCACACGCAAAAGTCTTAAGGTGTCAAATCGCACGATCAGTGTCCCAGTCATCTAAATCAGCCCACAAGAAGTTGGTGATCATCGACCTATAGCAATCGGCATTGACGTTGAGTTAATTTATTGACCAATTTGTGTAATTATTGTGATTAGTGAAAATATAGTTTTCCTTCTACTTTTTTGGTCGCTGTAGTTTTTGCAATGAAACAATTAAGTTACATTGACGTTGATAACCTGGCCGGAACCGACCGAGGACGTTTTCAGCCCAAAATCCAACAAAACAGTAACTTTGTTTGGATGCGTTGGTACCTAGTGAATTTCGCGTGGATTGGTTTTGTCTCAAATTCGGTAATCTTGCCTATTCATGTACATACTTATCAAAAAATGGGCCTCATCGCCCAAAATTGGGATCAACTTCTAAATGCACTTATTGCTCGACACTGCAACTGGCCATGAAGATTTGTCTATAGTGATTGATTAGGAGAAGATATTTTAACAGAAAGTAAAAAAAAAGAATATGATATGAAGCCGCCCATTATTATTACTGTTATTAATAAATGATAAAGGAAATATGTATGCGTTGGATCAGTGTACAATATCGTCAAAGGTCTAATGTGTGGGCACTCCGGATAAACCAAATCCAAAAAAGTTGTTCGTTTTCGCAGCATTTAACTATTGTCGACTGCTTCTGTGTCATAACTGGACATGTGGTAACTGTACCAATGGTGGGACATAGAACTGTCAATTCGAGGTGGTATTCCTCCTCTGGAATACTGTTTTCCGTAAGACTTCTATCTTCAACGCGGGAAAAATGTTAGAGTGCCTTTAGTTGAACATCCAAGCCTTAGATCTATAAGTGAATGGTATTTGTCTTCTATCTATTTTATTATCGGCCTCTACTTTTAGCACAAGGTAGTTAAATAAAATAAGACCACTCAAAAATCTGTATAAGAATTTCGACTTTCGCCTTTAATTTATAGCATTGAAACCTATGATTGTAAAAGACAGCTGTGTTTTAGGTGACATTTCTTATTTATGTTATAATCTTTTTGCAATTCTGTTAAATTTTTCCTTATACGTATACTAGACATCGCCCAAATGCTGTCCATCTCGAACTTTGTAGAGAGTGTTTTAAATTCCGCGGAAAAATTCTTACATCGTTTAGTCGTTGTCGTCCATTCGGTTTCTTAGGTATGATGTTCTGTTAGTAGGACATTTTTTTTTCCTGAGAAGAGGCAACTATCCCTTATTCCAAACCTTAAAGGACTAACCTCACCATATTATTTAGGCTGAAGGAACCTACGGTGGTAGTTTTGATAACACTTTCGTTAGTCCGTGATACATATGTACAGGGTTTCATTCATCTATCCGCTTGAAAGTTGACTTCCTTAAATATTATGACGAACCATTAAGAGGAACCTTAGTATCCATCAACAAGAATTGAATTCATTCATTCATTCATTTTGTTGGTGGAGCGGTTTAAATGTCTCTAGTTGCCACCTAAACTAAAGTAAAATCTTACTTACTTACTAAAGGTGGCGCTGCAATCCGGGGCGGATTTGGGCCCCCACTAACATGCGTCTTCAGCCAGCTCGGTCGCTAGCTAGCTGTCTCCAGTTTCGCACGCCAAGTTGGTTGAGGTCTTCACCCACCTGCGTGCTCCACTTGAGCCGCGGTATTCCTCTACTGTGGCGTTCCTTTGGGATTTGATTCGAAGACCTTCCGGACTGGAGCGTTTATGTCCATTCGCTCTACATGTCCTAGCCATCTAAGTCGTTGGAATTTACATTACAGTACAGTTCGGTACCAAAAATCACCCGAAGAATTTTCCTCTCAGCATTATAGATAGTGATTTTAGATGCTCGAGAGAGGACTTTACTACTTAATTGTCTTCTTAGTCCAAAGAAGCAGCGATTTGCAAGAGTTATTTTTCGTTTCATTAATTAACGAACCTCATTCCTGCTGTGACATCCCTCTATCTCCTCGATCGCGCGCTTCTCATGCTCTCTTTTTTTCCATCTAAGAAGCCGGTGTTCCTCTTCTGCTCGTAGAGCTCGCGAGCAGCTCTGGTCCTTCTGTGCAGTGCCGTTTTGTATGCATCTTGTTTCGCTGAGTGCGCTTGCCTTAGTAGTCAAACCAGGGGTTTCGCTGTTGTGGCCGTATAAAACCTAGGACTTCAGAGGCGGTATCTCTGATGGCTGCAAAGCAATGTTGCCACTGGTTTTCAAGATTTAATGGAGGCAGCACTGGTCTCCTTAAGAGGTCGGAAAAGGACATGGCAGTCACTTGCGATGGTAGCCGTCTAACGTCGAACCTTCGTTAGTACCCGTGGCATGGTTAGTGCTTTGGACTGTCATGCAAGGAGTCTTGGGTTCAATTCCTGCCTGTGCCATCTTAATTTAAAAAAAAATTATTTTCGCGAGTACTGCCTCTTGCGAGGAATTGACAAATCCTTCAAGAGTAATTCTTGTCGTGAAAAAGTGCTTTCTCAAACTAGCCGTTCGGATTCGGCCTAAAATTGTAGGTCCCTTCCATTCTTGACAACAGTACTCGCAAAGGAATGGTTGAGAGTTATAAGTCACTAGGCCCTGGTTCACAACGGACTCTTGCGCCACCCAATTTTTATTTTACTAACGTCGAACTTTATCACAATACTTCCTTGTTTTGGCTTGGACCGGAATATCCCTAACCGTACCTGTATACTGGAGAAGTGTCGTGCGTCAATGGTCAATCTGGTTGACGATTGATCGGTCAGGAGATTTCCATGTCCCCTTGTGGATATTAAGATGCGTGAACTGTGTACTAGCTACCAGAACGTCTCGCCCGCAGCGAAATCAATCAGCCTGAATCCGTTGTCGGAGGTGGTGTTTCCGATTTTGCCTCTAAAGATGTCTTCTCTTCCTAGCTTGGCGTTAAAATCTCCTAAGATAATTTTAATGTCATAGCCAGGACACTGCTCATAAGTCTTGCCTAAGAGTTTGAAGAATATGTCTTCTTCATCTTCCTTCTCTGTTGGGGCATGCGCGCATATTAGGCTTATGTTGGTGAATTTAGACTTGATGCGGATTGTCGTGATGCGCGATCACACTATTGAAACTCAAGACTTTTTGCTGAGTCTTGTTCCAACAACAAATCCAAACCCAAATAGACGCTGTCTTTGTTCGCGGCAGCAGTCGCCGTAGTATAAATCTCAGTCTTTTGGTTCTTCTTGGATGGAGGTAATATCTGTCTTGCAGCAGTTATTGCTCGGATTCACGTGTCCTGTTAAGCGATCTAACATTCCACGTACAGATGCGAAGTTCGTTGTCCTTATTTCGTTTGCTTGGGTTGTCAACAGTAAATCCGTCCGTATCCGAGGCTTGTTGGTGCTTTGCAACTGATGTATTTTTTAAGTGGTCAGGAAGTCACCCCAACGGCGCAACCCGCAACGTGGAGGGCCAGATTCTTAGTATAATCCCAAGAACAGGGAGACAGATAAACCGCTCCTTATAGTCCTGGGCTCCGAATAAGTCGTAGAAGTCCTAAAAGGTGTCCACTAAGTAGTTCAACCTTACTGCAAGTGTAGACGCCACAATTGATTCCATCTCGAGAATTCGTCTGCTGCCCCCTATCTCGTTTGCTGCCCCCAACAACTTTCCACTGGGGTTGGAACCCAATCTCCAGTTGAGGTACTAGGCACCCGATGTTCAATGGGGGGAGATGAGAGTAGGAGTTGATAGACAGAGGTGGGTTCTGAGAAAAACCTGTGTCCTCTTGAATGCACATGTCTACCATTTGAACATCAAAAAAAGAAAAATCATCTTTCTCAAAAAATTGGCTTACAATTCATATGAAGGGTCTCATGCATAATTCCTCATAAACTTTAGCAATTACTTCAATTTTTAAAAAAGCATAATCTTCCATTATCAACAAATATTGTTTTAAAATTCAGTCAAACATAAAATAAGTACAGTATTTGCTTTCGAAAATCGATATCTACTCTATACCACCGATTACCGATTAACATTTCAAAACCACAGGTACTGTCTCTCTTTTAACATTCACACCAAAAAAAAAAAAAGAGCTTCGACATTTAATAAACACCATTCCGCCGCAGTAGGAGGTATTTTGAAAATAAAAAAATAAAAAACAAAAATAACAAAATTAAAGGTAAAAAGTGGTTTTTGCGAAATTCTTTGTATATTTACCGTTGACCTGGAAAAATCAACTACAACAATACTCTACTCACCGACCAAACCGACCGTCCCGTCCAACCGACCAACCTACCAACCGACCGACTGGCAGACCGCTTGCACTTTGTATTCTGCGCAATGTGTGCTCATTACCAAACGATGTATGTTAAATGCCAATACGAATCAATTGTGTGGTGGGTTTAAGTTTGCCACCAAATAACCGACTTGACTCTGTGATCTGGACCGCCATCATATTTAGCCAGTACCACCATCAGTCCAGTATAGTATAGGGTCTAGTATAAAAGCAATCAATTCACCTGGCCAGAATTCTGTGGCTGGCGTTTTTTTTTCTTATTTTTTAATATTCGCGCTACAATCTAACGAATTGTATGTTGGTCGCTGAAAAAAACAAAAACTATACGCAAACCATTTGTTTTAATGTTAATGTTTTTTTAGTTTTTTTTTTTTGATTTTTGAAATTATTTTAGTGACAAATTGAACACAATGCTTTAGCTGCGTTGCATTTTATTTATGAAGGAAAACAGAACGCGATAGGAGTCAAGAATTTTATATGGACATTGACATACTCGTGGTACAATGCAAGTTTAGTTATTTGGTTTTTTCGACTTTTAGATTTAGTATGTGTCAACGGAACACCACAGAACATAACAAGACGACCGAGCTAAATCAGTCTGTGGAAAAAGCCGTCATCGTTGGTTGGGTTGGTTTGGTTTGGTTTGGATTGGGCTGGCTTGAAGTGTGAGTGGTCGTTTGAGTTATGATTTTATGACATTTTGTCCAAATTGCCAAAGAGTTATTATTACTATTGGTTATGGGCAAACGAACAAAATGGAACTATGTACGCACGAAGCAGCCGGCGGCAAAGGCATCAGCATCGTTATAACCTTGTTCAAATTTATTTCATAATACAAAAACTAGGCTTGTTGGAGAGAATTAGCCATACTTGTATTTTGAATGAGTTCACAATTTTTTGAGTTAAGTTGAGTTTTCCAGTTCAGTTAATAAGTCGTTGATTTATTGTTCGTTTTCCATATTTGCTAACGTGTTTTTTTGGGTTTTCGTTTGTTGATTGTGGTGTTTAACGAGGGATCTAGTATTTATGAACTGATATTTGGTTTGCTTGTCACGTTCTAGGAGAAAAATGTTAAAGAAAAAGATTAATGGCCTTTTTTCGATGTATCTTCATTTGAGAGCATGACATAGAAGTAATTTTCTTTAACTGAAAATTAAAATAAACGATATTTTTGATATTTATAATACGAGGGTTGAATAACAATATAAACCAATAATATATATTATTTTAAAAGGTTTTATTGTTTTTCAAAATTTTCTGCAAGACAATCAATTAATTCTTCTATGAGTTTCCACTTATCACTCACTTTTGGGTAAATGGATACACGTCAATAAACAAAACTGCCGTACTTTAAACAATAATTGAATATTAGGTATTATGGGTTGAAAACGATGCTGGCCAGACAGTAAGGTTCTGTCTATGGTGACCGCTATAGAGCCATAATTACTGACTTTTTCGTTCATCAATTGAAGGTATGGTTTCAACAAGACGGTACGTCGCACAGTGGTTCGGTTTGTATGGGAGAGCGGAAACAAGTCTGTAAAATCTGAACGGTTCAACGGATTTAAATAAAATTTGGCATACATGTTAAGATTAGTCTTATACATATTTGGTCAAAATTTGGTTGAAAAAAAAAAATTATAAATAAAGTTATTGACATTTTTCTAAAATTTGAGGGTTTTTGATTTTTGTATGGGAGAGCGGAAAATTTTTTGTAAAATCTGAACTATTAAACGAATTTTAATGAAATTTTTAAATCATTTTAAGATTAGTCTTATACATGCTTGGTCAAAATTTGGTCAAGAAAAAATTATTAGAAAAAAAGTTATTGCCATTTTTCTAAAATTTGAGGCTTTTGATGTTATATTTAAATAAAAGTTTTTTTTTTAGTAAAATCTTAACTTTTTATTTTGAACAAAATATTATTACTAACTATGTATATTATAAAATTAAATAAATAAATAGATAAATACATACAAAAAATAAATAAAAAACAATTATGAAGTAGTAATTTTATGACGCTAAAATGAGATTTTTAGCGTCTGCGCTGATTGGAAGTATTTTCTTTTTTGCCTGTGGCCTTAAACCTGTTATTATTGGATCTGAGGATATGAGTATATGATGCATCACATCTTCATTCGTCGCAATTCGGCTGCATTTTCTCGAATGAAACCTGCGGTAGGCTTTATAATCCTTATTTCGGCATTCTTGGGCTTAATCGGAGAGCGATCCAACAGGAAATGCACAGCTTTTAATTATTTCTTCTCCATGGATCAAAATCTTATGTACGGTTGCTGGCATATTGTACCATTTATATTTCTCAACAAACAGGTCAGCAGTTTCCCACATGTAAGCTGCGCTTTTTTTTAAATCTAATTTTTCATTCGACGTTATTACTTCAAGGACAACAGCAAACCGCCGAATTAGGGATTCACTAACTCCAGTGATTTCTGAAGTCATGGTTGGATTTGCAAAAAATCTTCTGGAGGTGTTGCCGTCATTACTTGTCCCCGTACCTTGTTTTACAAGATCGACAATGATGCCCAGTTTTTCACGAAACTCCTGCTGAATTTTATTCTTCTGAGCATCTCTAATATGGCGGGTCTCATTGTTGGTTCTCCATGCTTTAAATGGCAAATTGTAGGCAACATGGAGGATACACTCCATAAATTTTATCCGAGCGTGAAGAGGAGACATTCCCATTTTCAAAGCTTCCCTGTTTACAGCTTTGGTTCTTATATTTGTCAATTTATTCATTCCAGAAGTTGTAGTTCCACATATGAAACAGAAAGAAGCTGCAGGAGTTTCTGTTATAGATTGAGCTGTCTTCCCGTCCAGCATTGTGAACATGAGTTCGTGTTTGATTGTAAACTGACGTTCGCCTATTTGAATTATCGTCTGAGTTAAATTACTGATTTCCGTATCTATTCTTTGTTTCTCGTTTCGTATGATTTCTGCAGTTTCTTTAACAAAAGAAAATTGGATGGCTCTGCAGTATCTTGTAGAGGATGGTCGATCGTTGTTCCACACAATAATATCCCTGTTATCCTCCATAGCCATTTGCATTGGTACCAAAGATGTCATAAACATATTAGCGTCCGAAGTTTCTTCATTGTCAAATGTTTGACTGTATTGTGGTTGTCCAGAGGCACCATCACATCCCCATTTAGTGTACAATGTTAAAGACTGTCCTTCAATTCTGGTTATCTCCTCTGATGTCTTTCCTTCTAATAACCTTGTTGCAGTGTGGTCTAACAATTTTTGTAGTGGCACACTTGCTGAGCTTTCCGTAATGCTTAAATCTAAAGGATAGCACTTTTTTTTTGCTTCCAGTAATTTAATATAAGGTGGAAAAACATCATGTCCTTCATCTTTTAGGGCATGTCTTAATACTTCATATTGGCGTTTCGACAATTCTGCTTGTATAAATAATGCAAGAGCCTTATCCGGATCAAATTGTGAGCAGGAAAAGCTCTCTGATGGTGCTGCATAGTTTATCTCTTCTTGAGGAAATATATTTCTAATTTCGTCCCTCTTATACCTTTTAGCTCGATCACAGCATTCGTCAAAACTCTTTCGTGGTCTTCCCATATTAGTTGACGTTTCGGGCAATACACTTTGGGTTGGTTCTACTTCGAAAACTCCTTCGAGCCAATGACTGTTTTTTCTATGAACTGCGTTCCATAAACTTAAAAAATGAGACATAAAACGTTTCTTTAATTCTGACAGCAAAGTTTCTATTTGTTCAGAAATTAAGTTGAGGGTTTTCCTTTCAAAATACAGTACGTTCTCGATTAACGCAACTCTCGATTCGCGCAACTCCTCGATTTTCGCAACAGCTCAATTTTTATCATTATTGACGCGGTAATCGCAACTCATCAAAAAAAATTGACTCGATAAGTGCAACTTTTGTTTTTATATGCATATCCCACAGGTTCTTTACTATTTTTGTTTTTGTCTGTTGCGTTACATTTTGTCTCGGTGCAATAAGAAAGATTGTTTCTAATGCTGATTGTGTACCAGGAAGGAGGATCATATTAAAAGGTGGCGAATACCCTAAATGGAAAAGGCTTTGTGCAAGTGGTTCCTAAATCAAAGAAAGCAAAATGTGCCAATTTCCACCGAGGTCCTGAAAACAAAAGCGTGCTCATTGATGCGAGCAATGGTTGGATAACAAATTTTAAGAAAAGACACGGAATTCGCCTGTTGAAAATTTGTGAAGAAAAACTTTCAAACAAACCGCAGCTTGTAGATGCATTCTTGATTGAATTTAAGGAAAAAGTCAGAGAGCTCGATTTGACTCCCAATCAAATTTATAACGCCGATGAGTCTGGGTTATTCTATTGACTTATGCCCATCAAAACCCTTGTAACTTTTAAGGAATCGACAGATCCTGGCCGAAAGACAAGCAAAGAAAGAATCAAGTTTCTCGCCTGCACGAACGCATCCAGTTTACACAAAGTGAAGCTATTCGACATCGGTAAATCTGTAAACCCAAGATCATTTAAAAAATTTGACCACATGCCCGTTGTATACAAGGCATCTCGAATTGAGCCTAACAAAATATTTACTCGGTTATTGCAACAACCTCGGTCATAGCAACCACCCTTGTTTTAATTAGTTGCAATAATCGAGAACGTACTGTATGGTAAAAGATTTTGAACATCATGACCATCACTAATAAGTTCACTACAAAAAACCGAAGAAGGAATTTCGATTGAATCAATTTTAATGTATTGAATTCACTATATGTATATGTTTGTTATTATATTTCACTTCTTGGTTGATCAAAGAGTAAACATTTTTTTAAACACCTTGCACAAATGCTTAATAACTCAATACTGATTTATTTTTTTCATTAATCCTTTATATATGTATATGTATAGATTTAAGTAAGAGATTTAATTTTAATTAGCCAGGTAATAAAAATTACGCAATCCACAATAAAAACAAAGCAATAAAACTTAAAAAAACAACACCTTTATATTTCTACCTTTCCCAATTTTAGCGAAAAATAAAAAAAAAGGACTCTCCTTAATCCTTTTTTTTATTTTGTATTAAGCTCTATCATATAATTTAAGATATCATAAAAAAATATTGTTTTCGCGTGTTTTTTTTCAAGAAAATTGAGTTCAAAGTTGAAAAATTTTCCAGGCAGAAATAAATGGTTTCGCAAAAATCGAAATTCTCAGATCTGGGTCAATGTATTAATTTTGTTTTATTTTTAAAATAAATTCTCACATTTTTTGGTAAGCATCAACAATAAGACGGGGATCTTGAAATCCAATTCAGGGAAACATTTTTGAGCATAACTTCCACATCTTCACGCATCTGCAGCTGATTTTTCCCGTGTTTTTTGGTATCTTTTGGCGCTTTTTTAAATCAAAAAGTTAAAAAAACGCATTTTTTTCCTAGTACTAAAGCTTCAGACTACTTATAGAAGGTATCTTTTATAAATATGTAATCAATATTTTTAGTTTTTTTTTAGATATTCAAAAATAGACCAATTAAATGATTTAAGAAGCTAGAAAATTTATTTAAAAGAACTTCGGAAAAAACATCTCAAAATTTGTTGAAAATACGGTTCGATGTTTGAGTAAAATTATTTTTCGACTTTGAGGGCTTGTTAATCAGAATGCCTTTAAATCATACGCTCGAGTTATCTAAGAGTACTTAAAAATAAAGGTTAAAAGGATAAATATGACTTTTTAAAAACTTTTTTTTGCTCTCGCACCACTGTGCGGCGCTGTGGCGCAGTATGTTTTACAGTTCGTGCCACAATTTATTAATTATAGAAAATATTTGGTAACGGCATAGCTTCAAGCTACGGACCTGTGAATTGATTTCCAGGATTGTGCGTTTTGAAGCCGATTAAATATGTTGGTTAAGGCCAGATTTGTCGATGAAGACAAAATGGGTGATTAATAAAACAATTTGGAATACATTTCAAAAATATTAAATTCCGTGATACTGATTTTAAAATCTTAGAAGTAAGATTTCTTCCGGTTAAGAACGAGGAACTAGTTAGATTTTTTCCATTCATTTCTTGCTTAAGTTTGGTATTCGTAAAACTAATAGGGAAGTATTGTTTTAATATTGTTTTTTTTTTTTTGTTTCCTGATGTTTGTAGGAATAATTTTAAACTGTTCATGTATCTAGGATCTGTCTACTAAAATCGTTGTTCAGTTAAAACACGCCATCAACAATGCAAAATGATATCAGCAAAATAGACGCAATTTCTACGGGACCAATCGTTTTCATGAAATTTTATATGACAAATTCTAATATTTGCGTCTGTACGTTTTGGAAATCTTCACGATTTAGATCTTGAAGGTATGAAAGAGATTTTGAACCACTTGCATAGACTTCATATTTCACATGAGCCCAAAGAAAAAGAAATTACAAGATCTCAACAAGCAATTTAATCCAATTCTTAGAGAAATAACACGGTCTGGATCTGGACACCTGAAAAACTGTGATTGTTTCGTTGCTTTTGTCGCACGTAGTTATTTGTTATGATATAGTTTGGTAGCAAAGCTGCTAAAGTTAAAAATATGCGATGTTTTGACTTAAATCACCTCACGACTTATAGCATTTTATGATTCAGAGTTTGAATCGATCCGATTTGTTGAATTGAAAATTTTGACATTTCTCGAAGTTTCAAGATGTCTCTGTGTGCGTGCATACGTACTTTCCTATGTCCGTACGTTCGGGAAGTTTTTTTTGCCGTCCATAGCTCAAGAACCATTGCAGATATCGACTTCAAATACATTTTGTTTTACAGATATTAATGCAGAAAGATTCAGAAAGGACTCTCAAAAGAATTGAGTGGGTGGTTTTTTACCATAGCAATTTAAAAAAAGGTGAACAGTTTGGTTAATTTAAAATATCTCACGAACCAATAACTTTAGCGATTAGAATTCAGTTTTGTTTGTAACGTAAATAAAACAAGTACATTTTTAAAAGAAAAAATCCAATTTACGGCTTTTTTTAAAATCAAAAAATGATTTTATATCCAAATTGCAACGAACAATAATTTTTTTGACTTCTGGTCATATTTTGAATAAAAATCGAATAGACAATTTTTTATAAAAAACTAAAAATAAAACATTACTAAAAATTGATAAAAATTGATTTTTCGACTCAAATATCTTTACCAAAATTAAAAATATCGGCTCCAAACTAATTTTATCTCACAAAAATTATTGTTTTCCACATTCTGTAATATTTTTTTATAAAAATCCAACAGTCAGTTGGATTTAAATTCTACAAAAAATAGTAAGCAAGACAAATCGACAGACGGGATCCCAGCCTCTTTTTTTAAATTTAAATGGAAGCTTTCTTCAAAATATTCCATATAATTTTTCCCATCTCCGAGAAAAAGTACGAAACTCGAGACATCTAGCTAGGGACCAAACTGGCAGAAGACGCATGTTAGTTGAGGCTCAGGTCAGGCCTGACTCTTCAAGAGTTGGAAAAGTCAATAATGTTGACTAAATATCCTCAAAGGGGTATGCTCATTTTCGGACCGGAGTGTACACCAATGAATTTGGTATCAAATCAAAGGTTGTTCTAAGCTGGATATATCTGCAAAAATATTTTGTCGATAACTCATGGGAGATCCGAGATATTTGAGATTGAAGTTCGAAATGTCCAACCATTAAAAATCAGCACTTTTTCGACATAAATGCTAATATCTTTGGATATAGAAAAGCTAGGAAAATCAAAAAGGTATTAAAATAAAGGTATCAAAAATATCTTTCAAATAAAACTAAAATTACATTTCTATGATTTATATATTTTGAGTTTTTTTTAATCAAACTTTTGAATAACAGCATTTTTTAGGCAAACTTTTGTACAATAATATCTTTTAAAATTGAATGATGATATTAATTTTTGTTGGCATCAATAAGTGGCTTTGTTCACAACCTTTATTTTCATATATAATTTTTTAGGGTTTTTTCAACAATTTATTTATTTTGCCAATAATAATTCAAAAATATGCTCCCAAATACAAAAAAAATCTTATACCTGACACTAAAATAAAAATAATTCTTATAGTAATAGTGGAAAAATTAAAACAAAAAATAAATAATTCTTATTAAAGTGGTGGAAATATTAGAATAAAAAAAGAAGTTGTTATCACAATATCGACAAAACAAAACTAAATTAATTCAAAGAAAAATAATAATTATAAACTAAATAATAATTCAAAGAAAAATAAATAATTTTAATGGCAATGGGTTTGGCAAAACATAATTCTTATCTGAATCATATGTCACTAAAAGGTTGTTTAAAAATTGAGAAGGGGTCTTAAATAACTCTCATATCTTGCCCAACTTAAAAACCATATTATGGTCATAACATGAGCGCAGCATCCAACCGTTCTTCGACCTACTAGGCAATTGCAATAATATTGTTCAATCGCTTCTCTGCCCTGTTGATTATTATTATATAAAATGTAAACACAATATACTCTCCGGCTTATATGCCTGCTCTGAATCCTACCACGTAATAATTAAGCATATCTTGTAGAGGGTAAACCTTCTGGGAGACTGCTGGTTGGTTCCATGTTTATTTCTATAAGATATGAGCCATCATTTCGGGTATGCTCCCCGTATAAGATCGCGCTTGTTTCAATTGATAGGTTCCACAATTAAACAAAATAAGTTCATTATAACTTAAGCGTGGAAAAGAAACATTATTTGTGTTTATATCTATCTTACTAAAATGAATTATATATAAAAATAAAGGTTGTGAACTAAGCTACTTATTGGTGCTTAAAAAAAATAAATATCATCATTGAATTTTAAAAGATATTATTGTACAAAATTTAATATTATTTTAATCGAATTGAATTATTTTGATAACACCCATATAATTCCCCATTCAATTCGTTTAACCCACGCCCAGCTGAGCTAGTCGGTGAGCTGCACAGGTGTTGCAGTTTTTGTTGTAGTGTGTTCTTTAGTCTATTATTCTCTTTGGTTTGTCTTCGTTCGATTGTGACAGCTGGGTCATAATCGAAAATATCTTCCGCGGTGACGCCGGTTGCACATTTTTAATTATTTTGTTTATTTATTAAATTTTAATAACAATTGGATTTGCAATATCCAGTCTTGTGAGTGAAAGGAAAGAACAACAAAAATAAAAAATAAAAAAAAAATACTACAACAAATGCTGTTATTCAAAGGTTTGATTAAAAGTAACTCAAAATATATAAATCATAGAAATGTAATTTTAGTTTCATTTGAAAGATATTTTTGACACCTTTATTTTAATATCTTTTTGATTTTCCTAGCTTTTCTATATCCAAAGATATCAGCATTTATGTCGAAAAAGTGCTGATTTTCAATGGTTGGACATTTCGAACTTCAATCTCAAATATCTCGGATCTCCCATGAGTTATCGACAAAATATTTTTGCAGATATATCCAGCTTAGAACAACCTTTGATTTGATACCAAATTCATTGGTGTTCACTCCGGGCCGGATGTCCCTTATAAAATGAGCAATCCCCTTTGTGTATATTGTAAAAGTTATAAATATATGTACAGTCAGTCTCAGTCATATTCGTACACCTCACCTTTTTAAATAAATTGTAGCCTAAAAAGTTCAATAATGACTTGAATTGAAAAATTAAATTTATTTGGTTTAATGAACATATTGTAACTTCTTAAAAAACATAAGAAACAAATTTTTGTTTATGGTAATAACAACAATAAAATTTATTTAACAGTTCATGTCGAATACAAGCAACACATTCGTATTCGTACAACTTCTCATTTTATAGTTTTTTTTTTTTAAATAATAATAACATGTATTTTTTAATAATTTATGGCATATCCTTTGCTCCTTATGACTTCATTAAGCCTTTTTTGCATTGATCCAACCAACTTCTGGGTGTATTCCGCCTCGATTGCATGCCATTCTTCAATAAGTTTTTGTTCCAGGTCTCTTTTGCAAGTAATTTGCAATTTTCTTACTTTTTTGTCTAAGTGATCCCACAGATTCTCTATGGGATTTAAGTCTGGTGATTGTGGTGGTGTTTCCATTACTTTTGGGCAGTTGTATAAACACCAGGTACGCGTTTTCAAGGCAGTGTGTTTGGGGTCACAATCAACAATTTCCACCAACTTTCGTGCACTTAACTTGGGATCTTTTCTTATTTCTCGGATTATATATTTTTCATCAGCATTGCTTAAAATTTTTCGATTTTGGTTCCTTGGCTTGTTTTCTATTCAGTTTTCTTCTTTATATCGTTTTATTATGTACTGAATAGTTGAACGGCTTTTATTAACGATTGCACCTATTTCCGCGTATGATTTTCCCTTTTTATGGTGGGTAATTACCAAATTCCGTAGCTCAACACTTGTTTCTTTAGATTTCCTTCCCATTTTTCAAAATTTATAAACAAAACCGTGCACACAAATCACTAAACGTATTGACAATGCTTCTGCGTTAAGTTTTTTTTTTCAAGTGAAAAACACAAGTGCCAAAAAACACAGTTATTCATAAAAGGATGCATGTTGTACGAATATGAGTGAGAGTGTTTTTTTTAACTTGATACTGTTATTTGGTCACAGCTTTTTCGTTAACATGAGTTGCTTAGTATAACAATAAATCTAAAAATTATATTACCCAAACCAAATAACTTTAAGTCACACTTACAGTAATTCCGCTGTTCTGTACGAATACGATTGAGACTGACTGTACGTGAATTTTCAAATTTAATTCGTTGGAAAAACTTCTCCATATAGTTCAGTGCCTAGCTAGATGTCCAGAGTTGCGCTGTCCAAGTTTGGTGAAGTCATTTTCCACTTGTGCACGCTACCTGATCCGCGCTCTGAGCCCTACATAAACCTGTCATCTTAGTCGTTTGACTTCTATCTTTCTGACTTAGGGAAGTTCATTAATGTAAAAATGCAGCAGTCATGCAAGATTTGCGTTTATAAATGTAAATACACTGCATTACTGCAGTCGGTAACTCAAATAAACAGTCTGACAGCTGAAATGCGATCAAACCTGCAGTCCAGTGATGGGACTTGGAAAAATCAAGGTCGTGGTGAATAGCCCAAAAAAATGGTGGTAAAAAAACAAAACAGAATTCTCTGGGGGATGAAAATGTTCCTGTTGCCTAAAATGTCTCTTGCAGCTAAAATGTTGAGTTCAGTTGTGTTCAATTTGTTTCTTTTTATCTTTATTGATAGTATTGAGTTGTGAAAATTAACGTTCAGCTGCTGAGCTACTATGTGGTAAAAAACAAAGTTGTAACATGTACAATGAAAGGTTTTCGAAAATTAGATCTCCCATACCGTCTTTCAAATTTTTAAGAAAAATCCGCTGTTGTACAATGTCATTATTCTTGAAACTTTCTATTATTTTAAACTCGCCTATGACTTTTCTCCACTCAACATTGAGCAGATCAATACTTGCAGCGTCTACCAGAAAATATGACTGTTGGAATTATTCCAGCAATTCCTTTTTTTCTGATCTAAATATTTAAATACATTAACTTTATCATTACAAAAAGTAGATCGTTGTTGAATTTGTACACATAACTCAACAGAATATCTGCACATAACTTTCCCTAGTTCCATGAATTAATTTTAATCAATTTCATTTTCTAGTATATATTCTTCAAAATGTAAACCAAAATACATTTGAGAGTATGGCAAATAGTTTTCAGTATTTTTAAAATCCGTATTTATGTCAATATTTTTTTTCCCCGTTTTATGGAATTTTTCATTATGTTCAACTTAATTAGATTTCATACATTCGACTAAGAGGTGGGTTTGTGTCGTCTCAGATTGAAATATTTTGTTCAAGCCGTTAATTTTTTTTAAATTTAAGGCAATAAAATTAAAAAATATATTATTTTGTATTTAAAAAAAAATTGAAAATACTGGTAGCCTAGAATTAGGCTCTTCAAATGAACTTAAAATGAAAAAAATCAAATAAGGGATTCTACCGCTATATATATCATTTCTAAAGAAAGCCACCGGTTTTGAAAAACTTTTAAAATTTGATGTTCATCCACACCAAGTGCCTTCTGAAAGTTTATGAAATCTTTTTGTTTTTTCATCTATGACAGAAGTAAAAATATAATGTTACTCGACGACTCGGATTCGGCCTAAAATTGTAGGTCCCTTCCATTCCTGACAACAGTACTCGCACACAGGAATGGTTGAGAGTTGTAAGTCATTAGGCCCTGGTTCACAACGGACTGTTGCGCCACCCCATTTGATTTAAAAAAATTACTAAAAAACCAAAACCCTTGTAACTCAAAGAACAAACTTAATTATTTCTGCCATAATTTTATATAGGCTTCTACTTTTATGACATTAATGAACTGGTTTTTATAAATGTATATTTGCCGCATTCTTGCAGTAGTTTTTCTGTTCATAAATGCATTGCATGAATTTGTCGGCATAGCTTGTGCAACTAGTTGCATTTTTGAACTCACCCTAAGTCTACGTCGCTATACAGCCCGTACAGCTCGTCGTTCCACACACCTTCGATTCATACGGAACCTTAGATTACGTGAAGAACTTTTCGAATGTGATTTATCTATTTTTTTTATAGTCCATGCTTCTGCACCGTATAGCAGGACGGGGATGATAAGGGTCTTATATAGCGGTACTTTGGTTGCTCGAGAAAGGGCTTTATTACTCAATTTCTTTCTAAGCCCAATGAAACATCAAGAATAATTCTTCAGTCGATCTCGGAGCTGCATTCATAGCGGAGCCCAGGCAGACAAAATACTTAACTAGCTCAAAGGCCTTATGTTGGTTTAGTTGTTTCCAAGCATTATGGATAAGCGTGAAGTCTCTATGGTCATTCTGCACAAACGGTCGAGTTTGGCAGGTATGCCAAAACTAGACATGGCTCGAACTATATAGAGCCCTATAGATACGTTCATATGCGGCCTTGAAATCAATGAAAAAATCATTTGTCGATTTGAGGTTCTTGTTTTTTTTTCGCGGAATTTGTCGAAATGTGAAATTGATTCACTGTGAACTTTCCTGGTCTAAAGCCACACTGATAACGATCTATCAGGTTGTTGACGATGGGCTTTAGACGTTTACGTATTACGGCAAAGAAGATTTTGTAAGCGATTCCTCTATAGTTGTTTTAATTTAGAGGTGCTTTTTTTCAGTATCGGGCAAACAATACTGAGGTTTCATTCCTCGAGCATGGTTTCCGGTTTCCTGCGACAGATAAGTTGGTGTATGCTCCTAACCAGATTACCTCAAGCTGCTTTGAAAAGCTTGCCATTCAAGCCATCTGCTCTAATCCTTATTTCGTCTAAGTCGAGAAGACGAAATTGTTGGCTTTCGTCGTCTATATTGATTGGATTCGGTTCATTGTCGTCGTTATACAGTCTGCCAAAGTAGTCCTTCCATAGCCATAAATGAATCTGAGCGAATTGAGGGTTGACTCAGCTCTGACGATAATAATTTTTTAGTATGCAGCTACAAATGGTAGCGTTGTATACTTCGAAAATTAAAACCGACCGGGCGGCGGCGTCTACAGCACTTCATTAGGTTCAGCGAGGCTTCGTGCAATAGATTTTTAGGTGAAAGAATCCAAGACTTATTTCGATTTTTAAAATATTTATTAATATTGTTATTTGACATATCCTTTTAAATTCCCTCGTTATAAAATTGATAGATGGCGTGGATACATAAATATAAACCACTCACCTTGAAAGAAATGTCTTTTTGACCTCAATTATAAATAAAAGTCCTTAATTTAAAACATAACATCATTATAGAGACTTCGTTATTCTCTCTGACATGACCCAATATTGTCAAGGGTCATCATTTTAGTAAACACTTTTTTGTGTTGTTGCTCCTTCCTTCTCTTCATTATCTGTACTATGCTAATAGCTCATGTTTATTAAATAAACCTCCCCTACAGCTGACCCTTTAAAGCTTGTTACAATTCAAGTCCGCTCAGCTCAACAAATGTACAAACATATATCTTTTCCACTTCGTATATTTGTAGAAAAAAAGCCTTCAAGAGTAAAAGATGTGTTAAAAATCTTAACCGCTTTTGTATACTCGTATATCCCTTAGAATGTTCCACATTAATTCATACTTAAAATTGCCTAATGTGGCAGTGAGTGACGCGCCAAACGACAAACGCCAAACGGCAAAAAACCGTAAAAGTAAAACTTCCTAAGCTTAAACTAACCCAGTTTCCAGGGTCCTCTAACCGAACCGAATATAGAAACCAACCGACTACGAAGGCTCGGCCTTACTTCTTTCAATTCTTTTCACAAGTTTGCTGATTTGATATTATGTTTTTTGGGGCTGCCACTCTGCCAGTGCATAAATATAAAGTTGACTCAATCCAACCGCACATGATAGAGAGAGAAGTATATAGGTCAGTAGATTGTTGTAGTTTACTATATTATGATGTTTGATGTTCCAACAACAATTCCAACAACAACACTTAGCGTGTGGGTGAAGATATAGTACCTTCATAATCTAGGATCTTCCATCCCTCACTCTTACTGTTTCAGACGCCCGTCGCGCCGCGCCGCGCTGCCACCGCTGGCATGATTCCCACAAATGCATCCATCCAAAGGAGTTTATTTTTCGGCTTCGAATCACACTTCGACCCAGTTTAGTTTTTTCTCACGCCGCGCCGATTAACGCTCTCATTTATGCTGCTTCAACAGTAGCAGCATCAGGACCAAGAGTTGCAGTAGCAGCATATAAAAGAAATACAAATTCTATCAAAAAAAAACAAGTAACATGTAAACTAAAACACTTTGGAAGTGTATTTATGTATCTAGGAGTCGCCTTTTCATGACGACGACGACTACGAACGTCGAAGAGGATGATGGCACGGTGGCGGCGCGCGGCGGCAATGACTGCCTTTGCCACTTTTTCCTTGTGTCCCAAGAGTTTGTCCCACATTACGGTGTATGAGGTGGCGATGAGGTGGTGGAACAAGTCTTACACTCCAGAGCCAGATCCAAAGCCGGAGGCAGAGGAATAGGCAGCTACCTTCAGCTTCAATGTATCAGCATCAGCGCTGCTCCGCGAATGTAATTGCACACTGAATCTAATGGTTCTCGTTCTGTTTTAAGACTAGCTAAATGTAGCGCCCTCATTTTACCCTCATCTGGTACTCGGATTGGGACATCCTCTTTTGCTTCTTCTACTTCGGTCTAGAAATTCAGTTTCTGTTTCTGTTTCTGCTGATGTTGGTTCTGATGATGTTGATGTTGATGATGATGCACATATAGTGCGGTTATGGTGCTGAAGAACATGCTCCCTCAGCGGCAGTATCTAAGAGTATGTATCCTCTATCTTGTGTGCCAAATGAACCTCATAAAATCACTTTGCATTTCATAATTTCTTTCTTTTTTTTTTGTTTTTTTGTTGTTGTTTGTTCTTGTCTGTTGTTGTTGTACCTGTTTGGAATTTCTAGAATTCGAAATCGAGGGCGTTCGCGTATTACACTATAACAACTAGTCCTCTTAAAAATTGTTTTCTTAACATATTTTTTGTTTGTATTATTATTATTTTCTTTTTATTACTCGGAAAATTGCTTTTTATTTTCGAAACAAGCGTGAATTGCATTTTCAAATAAACAAAATTCAGGTTAGTGTTACAAGAACTAGAACCCTCTCATCATCATCGTCGTCGTCGTCGTCATCGTCGGTCTTATCCCATCACTACCCTTCGGCCCCTATCCCATCCCGATCCCAACATTTTATTCAATGTTTTGAATGAGCAATAAATAAAAAGCAAAAACGATACTCGGCTAAAAAAAAAAGAAGAAAATACTCGTGGAGCATTTAAAAAGGCTGAAAGTTTAAATTTTGTTGTGTTTTGTTTTCTTTGGCTTTTAGAAGGTGGTTTGTTTTTGAAGAGAGAGGTGGTTTATTGACGTTGATTTTATTGGCTTTTACATTCTGAAAGTTTTTAATTAGTTTTTATTTTGTTTTCATTTAGTATTTTGTTATTTTTTTTTTCGTCGGCTTTTTGGATTCTGAATCAGAACACAAGGATTTTAGAAGAAATGGGTGGGCTCTTAACCTGTTGACCGATATTTAGGAATAATCTTGTATTCTCCTTTAAAGAAGTCTCCAAAGTTAATAAAACGATTTACAATAAACTTTTCCAAAAGTGCAGGATATTCTTCAAGTATTTATTGTCTGTTAACTATGAGAATATCTCTGAGAGTCACTTTGGGCTAGGTATTATGATTTCTTCAAAGCTAGTGAAAGGATACATACAGTGGCTCCCAGCCAAAATCTTTTCTTCAAAAGACACTTGGCAGTATTCGACACCAAGTAGTGTGGGACCACTAAAACCACCTTTTCATCAGGACCAATCTTGAAGGATCGACTACAGATTTTTCATTCTTAACTTTGAACAATCACTTTGGGGGAAGTTTAAACTTTTTCATGTTTTTTTAGACCATAAGGTCATGAGGCTTGGTTCTTCTTAATCTCCGAACATGGTTTCTTATATTCAAGACGGACTCTATTTCGGAATTAGAATGACTTTGCAGTCTTTGGTTGTGCGATTCAGGGTATTTTTTAACAACTTCTGTAACCATTTCTATTTGTAAGTCACTATGTAGAGCTGTATTTCTTATGTAACAAGGTGCATTAACTATTCCACAAAGGACTTTGTTTTGGAATTTTTGGATGATTTCGGTATTTGTTTTCTTTGTACAGCTCCATAATTGGATTCCATAGGTCCAAACAGGCTTTAGTTACTTGTTACCAAGTAACCATTACATTTTTCTATATTTCAAGTTTAGTTCTTCTCTTTTCTTTTTTAAGTGCTCTTTCCACTTTAGCTTTGCATCCAAAGTCATTCCAAGGCATTTGGCCTTATTGGCGTAAGGTTCAGCTTGATTATTAATAAATATTGGAATATTGATTATCTTTTTATTTGTAAAGTTTATATGTGAAGATTTTGTTTCATTGAGTTTGATACGCCATTTTTCGGTCCAAGCTTTCACTGCGTCGACGCCATTTTGTAGTTTTACTGCTGCCTTAAAGACACATTTGTATATAAATATCGATATTTTCTAGATCTAAAAAGATTTTATATGTTGTATAAGACCGTTTGCATTCCATGTAGCGATTTTAAGTGTTCTGTCTATCATTGTTTTTTAAGAGCGACTTTTTCGCTTAGCTGTTTGATATTTAAATTCTGTTTATCAATTCTTTGAAGAATAAGTGGTAGCATTTCTTTTATGGAAGTCGCTTTATTCTTCCGCACATTTTTAACAATCTGAAAATAGGCTTTATTTTCATCGCTCTTACTTTGAACAGTCTTTTTAGGCGGTTCCTTCTTAGTATTGTTTTCAGTAGTTAAATCGGTATTTACTGTGTTTCTGGGTTTGTCTCTAGCAGATGTATTTTAGCTTCTGAACTCTTGGAATTTGTTGGCAACTGGTCAGCTTGCCGGGTGATTACCCTGGCAGTTCAAACATTTTGCTCTCTGATCTTTGCTCATAGGACAATTTTTATTTGCATGTTTTCCTTCGCACTTTAAACAAGCAAACTCTCGGTTGCAGTATTTTTGAGTATGAACAAAAGCTTGGCAACGTTTTCACTGCGGATGAACTTTAGATTTTCGGAGTGGTTCGATTTTAACAGATATGCCCAAGATTGATCTTACTTTATAAATCTCCTCGAGACTTTGTTTATTGTTAAAAGTAAGCATTAATAAAGGTAGTAACCTCTTACTTGTCATCGATTCTCCAGAGGAGTTTTTAATTGTCTCATTTTTAAAAAGATTGACTGCATCAATCTAGTCTAATTATGGCAATGAACAAAACCATTGCCATAATTTTTTTTAATTAGTGTTCGTACCATAAATAGTTCAGTTACTTCTATCCATAGTTTATATTCAGCCGCCCCACAGGGTACAGACGCTGACCAGTGTGCCGCACAATATGTGTCAGACGTTCTTGGCTTTAATCGTGAGCTGGTGCATTCAGAGCGATATTTCTAGACTTTTGCTCCTAGTTCCTGAAAAGATAACTGAGGTGACTCAGCTCATGGATACAATGGATCTAACGCTCGTAGTTAGTTGGGTATCCAGCGGCCACCGCGAGAAGGTGACGATGCGATTTTGCCAGACAAAATCATGACTCAATTTCTTAACAAAAAAATTTAAATAAATAGGGAACCACTTCGAATTAAAAAGAAAACCATGCATTATGTTATTTATTAAGTTTATTCAATTGGTGGTTTTAACTAAAAATAAAGAGTTTATACAATTTTAATAGCTAATAGCCAGTTATAATTAATTATTTTTGTTTAGAAAAAATGTCTCAGCTAAAATGATGCAATGTGTTAAGTTCCTTACAAAAATCTGTTTTAACAGTGGAAAAAAATCGAAACATTTTCTTAGTATTTCTTCGGATATCCTTTTTGCTTAAGCATCGACTCTAGTCTCTTTGGCATTGATTTTACAAGCTTTGAGGTGTATTCCGACGATATGGTGCCCCATTCTTCCAAAAGTAGGTTTTTTAATTTTGGATGGCATTTAGGTCTGGCGACTGGGCAGGTGGTTGCCCAATTCCAGACTTGTGTTTAGGGTCGTTATCTTGATATAGTCGAAAACTATCCTTGATGTTGAGTTTTTCAGCACTTTGCAACAAGTTTTGCTTCAAAATATCTAGATACATGTTTTTGTCCATATTACCTTCGATAAAAACCAGGTTTCCTACGCCAGCAGAAGACATTAAGCCCCACGCCCCACGCCATAACATACATAGCTGCCTCCAAACATACCCCTTACCATCCGATCCGTGAAGATTAAATTTACATTCAACAGTAAATATTACGGTGTTCCAAAAAATTTCTTCCATATTATGATGCTCACGAGCAAATTTGATTCTTTCTATTTTGTCTTCACTTGCTGATGAAGGGCTTTTTTCGGGCACTCCGTCCATTAAAATCGGCATCCCTTAAGATCTGGCTTAATGTCGCCGCACTTTTTATGTAAATATTTGTCTGCTTCTTTTGCTAATTTTGGCAATCACTATCGGAAAATATTTTATTTGGAGCTTCTTTTGCCTTACTAACCCCTCGATTTTCACGGACATAACGTTCAACTATATGTTGCACTGTCGAAGAACTAATTTTTACCATTTCTGCAAGTTTTCGTTGGCTTTTTCCATCTTTGAAACGTTTAATTATTACTTCGCGGGTTTCAATACTCGTATGGCGTCCCATTTCGAAAACACAAATTCTTAATATTTATTTCCATTGAAACACGAATGAAATTGAAAAGGAGCTGCTATTTCAATTTCGTTATACAACAAAGTCAATACAGTATTCATTTTACCGTTAAAACTGAGTGCATCATTTTAGCTGAGACATTGTTTCTAAACAAAAGAATTATATGACTAAAGCTATTAATAATTTATAAATTCTTCATTTTTTGTTAAAACCATCATTGGAATAAACCTAATAAATAATATAACGTATGTTTTTTTTTTTCATTTTCAAGCGGTTCCGTTTTTATTTAAGTTTTTCAGGAAAGAAATTGAGTTCATAATTTTGGCTGGGAGCCACTGTATTCCTGGATGAAATCAGTCTTTTCCCTCGATTGAAAACTGTTATGGTTCTTATTTTCTTTCTTAGATATCGACATTTCAAGTTATCCAAAAAAATTACTCAAACTAAATCGAAAAAAGAGGTGTCGATTTTTACATTTGTTTTCAACATGACGGCGCTAGGTACCACACAGCCGAAGCTACACTCGATGTTTTGCGCCCTGTTTAAAAAAAAGTTATTTTTCGGACCCTATAAATATGTAAACATCCTTTAAATATGATTTATTGATGATGTTCTTCGTGAATTTTCCTTCCTTCTAAAATTTTGGAAACTGTACTTAAGACAATGTAAATTGAATTTCCCTTGGCTATTTAGTTTTTTTTTCTGGAAGTTCCCCAAAGTGAACGGATACATTTTTGTATTTATCAAGTCATGTTTCAAATCAAGGGAAAATGGCTTAGTTGTCACCATTTGGAGACGAAGCTGACCATATCAAAACTCTTGAGGTCAATTCAAAAACTCAGCTATCATTTGAAGTATAATAATAAAAGTTACATGTTTTGAAATTTACGATAATGTGAAGACAACCTAAAAAAAATTTAATAAAAGTTTAAGCCTCACTGATTTCCGAAGACTCGTAGTCAATAGAAAATTGTGCTTTTGCAATTTCAAATTTTTCTGATGATATGTATTAATGAATCTGCGGGCGCTCGCAACAATTACTTCCGCGTATTTCTCCTCTTATCTCTATTTTAGAAGAGGTTTCAATTTCGTACTCTAACATAATCCTAAGTGGTGATTTCAATTGCAATATCTTAGAGGAAAATAACGTGTATGACCAATTTCTGACGCTTAATCTATTTTCTGTAAACACATCTGAGCCTACACATTTCCCTAATAATGGTAATCCTTCTTTGTTGTATCTATTTTTAGTATGTGATCGAAATAAAGTTATTCACTACGATCAACTATCTGCTCCAGGTTTTTCAAAACACGATCTTATTTTCTTAGTTTATGATTTCCACGTTGAAAGACATAGGCAAAACCATACCATCGAATACAGGGATTTCCATAATTTGAACTACGCCGCCTTGGAACAAAATCTTAATACTATTAGTTGGAACTCTTTGTTAGATATATCTTCGCCCTTTATGCAGGTTGAATTTTGTACTGAAAAAATTAATGAACTTTATTATAGTCATGTGCCCCTAAGAACTAAAACTTTCAGTCCAAATAGCAAACCGTGGATAACGAGAAGTATTCTCTCTCTCATTAAAAAAAGAGATTTATTCTTCAAACGCTGGAAATTATTTCGCATTGACAGTTTTTATGTAAATTATTCCAAACTGCGGAACAAAATTGTTAGGGAGATACGCAAGGCCAAAGCTCAGACATATTCAACACGTTTCAATGCCGTATTGGGAAGCAAAGAGATTTGGAAGAATCTGAAAAACATAGGAATTGGTAAATTCGATAACAAATCTACAGATTTGCTTGACATAAATGCCCTAAACTTATCTTTCATCTCAAGCACGACAGGCACCTCGCATTTTCCAGACCGGGTTAATTCATCGGAGAATAATTTATCAAATGCTAGGCCTAATACACCCCTTTTCGACTTCTCTCCCATTACCCCGGAGGATGTAGTTGAGGCCCTTCTATCGATAAAATCTAACGCTGTAGGACTCGATATGATGCACCCTAAGTTTTTAAAAATTGTTCTCCCTACCTTGCTACCATTCATCACACTCATTTTTAACTCCATTTTAAGAACACGTGAGTTTCCTTCTCTATGGAAAAAAGCAAAGGTTATTCCTATAGCAAAAAATTCCAAAGGAGATGAGTTTAGACCTATATCTATATTGCCTTTCTTGTCGAAAGTTTTTGAGAGAATACTTCAAAAGCAAATAAATGAGTTTCGAACACGGTTTGACTTATTGACCTCAAGTCAATAAAGTCAAGACCTTGTTAAGTGTTTCTGAGGATATTAGAAAAGCAGTTGATACGGACAACGTTACTTTCCTAATTCTTCTCGATTTTTCTAAGGCCTTCGATATGGTAAATCACAACATTCTTTGCCTTAAGCTCTCAAATTATTTCAATTTTTCCTCCTCTGCAGTCGATCTATTGTTTTCTTATTTAACAGAACGTGAACAGACGGTTGAACATAATCAACAAAAATCGATCTTCTTACCTGTTGCGAATGGTGTTCCACAAGGATCAATACTAGGCGCCTTGTTCTTTTCAATGTATGTGAACGAGTTTCCTAGTATTGTAAAAAATTGTTCCATTCGCATGTATGCCGACGACACTCAGCTGTACCTAAGTTGTCCCTTAGGGATGATTGAACACTACGTTGCATGTATTAATGAAGATTTAAAAAGAATCGATCAATGGTCACTAGAAAATTGCTTGCTACTTAACCCGATAAAATCGAAATGCATCGTCATCGCTAAGAATAAGATGGGTGTGTCATGTTTTCTTCAAGTTGCTCTCAAAGAAAATGCCATCATGTATGTCGACAAAGCTGTAAACCTCGGTGTTTTGTTCAATATGACCCTGACTTGGGAGGACCATATCGATAGAACTGTGGGTAAGTGTTATAGTGTCCTTCGTATGCTTTGGCCATCTCAATATTTAATTCCAATAAAAATCAGAGTTCAGATAAGATTCCTAAACTCAAATCGTTCCGCTGAAGTTTTGGTCCCGCGTTTTTGTTGTGCTGCATCTGAACGCCAGTTTTTTGTAAACTCCTCACGAATGTGGAATTCGTTACCACGTGAAATAAGAAGTTTAAATTGCGCAAAGAAATTAAAAAATGAATTAAAACTGTACCTTAGCAATTAATTACAATTAAAACAATTAATAACACATTTTTTAAATTTATCTTTTTATAAAATTGTATAAGTACCTATTCTTACTCGTATTAATATTTTTGTTATTATTATTCTCTTTTTTTCTTTTTGTAATTTGATGTTTTAACATTTTAACTTATATTTATTGTGATACAAAATGCCGTAGCTGCTGTACACTTTAAAGCTATATTATAAATAAGAATTTATGTTCTTACAATATTAGCTAATCATGATTAATAAAATACTAAATACTAAATACAAATGTATTTTCCATTTGTATTTAAAACTTCATCCTTAAAAGTTAAAATTACGTAGCAATAAAACCGCGCCGAGCATTCACACTGCCATGCCACCGCCTTAGATACACTTCTTAAATGTTGGAGCAATATACTACGCAATTTTCACAAAAAAAGAGACATCAATAATGTGGACAATTATAGGGGCGTATCGTTTATGAATGTCATCTCAAAAGTGTTTTGTGGTGTACTTGCTAACAGGCTTGAGACATGGGTCGAAACCAATAATATCCTGACCCAATTCCAAGCTGGTTTCAGAGCAAAATTTTCCACCATCTACCATATATTTGTGCTGACTTCCATCGTTAGAGCTTTCCAAGCACGGAGTAAGAAAGTTTATGAATTTTTCGTTGACTTTAAGTCTGCTTTTGACCTGGTGAATAGGTATGCACTTTTCTCCAAACATTCCCAGCTAGGTATACCTAAGCTATTCATCCGAATTGTAAAGGAAATGTATTCCGAATAAAAGCAGCTGTCTGGTTCAACGTACTCGGTTTGAAACGGACTCTGGTGTAAAACAAGGATTTGCACTTCTTGTTAATGATGTAGAAGCTCATCTACCTGAAGGTCTCCACATTGCTGCCTTGAAAGTAAGTGTTCTTTTATATGCTGATGACCTGATATTACTTTCTGGGTTTCCTGAAAATCTCTAATCAATGATAAATCGCCTAGGTGATTATTGCGGTAAATGGGGACTTACCATTAATGTAGATAAATCAAAAATAATGGTATTCTCGAGATCTGCACGTAACCACACTGCATACAATTGGCACTTAAATGGAAACCCTCTACAGATTACTAATGAATTCAAGTACCTGGGAGTGGTTTTTAATAAAACAATAGATTTTAAAAATCACGTTAATATCAAAGCCAAGACTTCACAAAGTTTGTTAAATCTAGCCTTTAGGAACATATTTTCAAACCAGCGAATAGTATTATCTGCGAATTACAAGATATTTGATGCTGATAAAAAAAAGTTCCCTTCGAGATGCTGCCCAAGTATGGGGAATCAACGAATACGAGGAGATAGAAAAGTTTCACAGATGTTTTTTGAAGAAACTTTAATTTACAACTAAAAACACCTAATTATGCCTTGTATCCAGAAACAGGACTTTCAAAAATATTTACTAGCACGCTTAAATTACAAGAATACTATATTTCAAAGGTTTTATCCCATCATGATGACCGACTAACAAAATGAATTGCACTTTATGAGATAAGAAACGAGGACTGGTGGATGTCGATATGAAAAACTCTGGGATCAAATTTAAATCATGCTAAAGAGGTTTTCTACAAAATCATACAAAGCTATGAAAATTTGGAACGGGATGCTCTTATGCAGCAAGCTCGAAAATCACAAAGCAGAATTCTTTACTCACAACTGACCCCGAATCTTATGGAATCAAACTACTTTAATGATTCGCTGAATTACAGTCTTATATCCTTAATATTTAAAACAAGATGTTAAGTCATACAACGGCAGTTTTAATTAGTTTTGCACGCTATGTAATTTGAAAGCAAAAGAAGATTGCTTCCATTTCATGAGTATTTGCCTTGTTTTGTGTGCCTACAGAAATGCACCCTTTGAAAAAAAAACCTCTGACGCTACAAGAAACAGTAGAAGTGTTAAACAATTTTGAATAGAAGGAACTCTATTCCTTTTTGAATACCATTTATACATATAGAATGTTAATTGAAACCGAATTTGTTTAAATTTATTTAATTTTATCTTTTAACTTTTGTTCATCATTGTACCTAGAAAGTTATTTATTTTGATTTGCTAACTTAGCTGACGGCAATTCCATAGCTGCAAAATTCATAACAATTATAAACAATGTACCAAAAGCAAAACGAAACAAATTGAATTATTATATTAAATCATATTATATTATATTATTACTCCGATTTTACGAACACCGGTCCAAGTATTCCTTCGCCCATTCCACTCGTTTTTCAACGTGTTTTGCACTCAACATTGTGGTTTTTGCAAAGTACTGCGATATTTCAGTTTATTGGCAAGCAAGTGCCTGCGAATCGTACCGTAAGATATGTCAACACCTTTCGCTTTCAATTTCACAGCAGCTTCACGTAAAGTGAAAGTTTGATCTTTCGAGAACAATGCGAGAATCTTTTTTCGTCTTTTTTTGAGACTGCCTGCACTTCCGCGATCAGGAAAATCATCAACGTTACCGACCTTTTTATAGCGATTCATCCACTTGCTAACTAACTGCTTCGATTTTCCCTTATATTTCGCAGAAGCAGTTTGCGTTAATTTGGGTCTTTTTTCTTGCAAACAGAAAAATTGCCTCAAAGCGAGAGGCGTAAACGGCACTCATTTCGAAAAACCACTCAATTAAAGACTAAATTTGACAGACAGCTGACTTTTAATAACAGTGGCTACGCTCTTATGTAACAGACTGTAACATATTCTTTGTGGACGATTTCACGACTACCAAAAAGCGTTATAACTATCGATAGCACCCTCGACTTGTTTATGCGAGCTTTTTTCGAGCGGGGATCATGTGGAGACAACCATTGTAAGCTCAAGTATTTGCTTTACGGGTCGGATTGGAAAATCCAGCTCTCATCGCCTCTAATAACTCGATCTAAAAGCTAGATCGATGATTAATATATAAATGGAGAGGGGAAGGGCAAGGGAATTTCAAGGTCGCAGGTTTAAAATCAGTCTCATTATTTGTAACGCAAAAGACCGCGTTTATGTTAATAATTCGTCAACTCTAGATGCATTAAAAACAATATTACTCAAGTTATCGCATGCTGCGTGTATCGGAAAACACATTTTTAAACCTATGAATGAATAAATAAACCCATAGCTCCAGATACAACTTTTTAACTCGAATATTTTCTTTCCATTCGTTGAACCATTATTTCTCTACGGGGGAGGAGATTTTTGATATAGTTTGTTTAAGTTCTTAAAACCAATTTGTAAATTATAACTAAAAAAAACTCAAAGCTCACCGAAGTCATGAAAATAAATCGCGGAAAAAACTCCCCTTAAGTAGAATAAAAAGTAAGGATTTGCTGAAAGAATCAACTATTAAACGAGGTAGCAAAATAAAAACAACACAAAAGGAAAACGAATAAACCAAATACGACTCTTCCTGAAACCTTTAAAAATGAAACAGAGGTTTAAAGACGCCAGACTACTTGGACTAGTGTTTATAAAATTCGTTCTTCGTTCTTCGACAGAAAGCTGAGAACATTAGAATTGTCTTAAAAAGAATACGAGACTTAGCGAAAGTTGATTTCCACAGAGCTACGAGAAATGACGAATTTAAATTCAAGGTATTGGGCCCAGCATCGTGGCACAAATAATAATTTCTAATTATTTTAAATATTTCAAAAGTATAATCTGCAAATCTTATGATGGACTTGAAAGCGAATGTTTCTCTTTTAAATGGAGGAAATTATATTTTCTGGAAGACGAAAATTCAAGCCGTCCTTATAAGAGATAAACTTTGGGATGTTGTTAGCAAAACGAAACCAGCAGAAATCCATGACGAATGGACGAAAAAGAATAATAAAGCGAAAGCTTATTAAACGTTGAACGTAGAGGATGGTCAATTGATGCACATTGCCCATCTAGAAGATGCGTTTAGTATTTGAGAAGTTTTCTCTAAGAAATACGAGAGGTCAACTTTTGGAAGTAGCCTCTACTTAAGAAGAAAATTATATGGCATTCAATATACTAGTGGTAAGATGAGTGATGAGTGACCATATAGATGCTTTTCTTAAGGTTGTAGGTTTGTTGAGAGCTTCTGAAAAACCTTTAGAGGAAGATGAAGTTGTTGCAGTTTTGTTAGTGAGTCTACCAGAATCTTACTCTGGGCTTGTTATTGCACTCGAAGGTCGAGATGAGGCAGACTGGTAAGATGTTAGACGAATATCAAAGACGTTTTGAAAGCAATGATGACAAAAATGAAAATGAAGTTGCTATGTGGTCTAACCAAAGAAGAAATCAAAAGTCTACAAAACCGAAGAAGACGGATGTAAAAGAAGCAAGAACGTGCTTTTATTGAAACAAAATAGGACATGTTAAAGCGGACTGCTACAAATACAAGTCAACTTTGCATAAAGGGAAGCATGCCAAGTAATCTCTTGCATCAACATCACTTCTTTGATTCGATTCAAAATGATAACACAAAAATATATCTTGCTAATGGCGCTTCAGTGATGTCTTCAGGAATGGTATGTGGATGGTCAAATTGCCTCCTAATGGCAATAACCAGAAGATATTTCTCAAAGAAGTCTTATTTGTTCCTGACCTTGATGGGGGATTGCTTTCGGTGCAACGAATAGCAAATCAAGGTCATAGAGTCATTTTCTAACAAAATGTTTGTCAAATCTACAATGGATCCCGAATGATTGCTGTAGCAAAGCGAAATTACAGTCTTTACAAGCTGGAAACTGAACATTCTATTGAACTGTCCTGTAAAGCTGACAATTCATTGTGTATTCATCAGTGGCATCGTCGACTTGGACATAGAGATCCAGTAGCTATCGAGAGACTTGTGAAGGAAGATCTTGCAACTGGCATTCATTTGAGGAAGTGTACTGAGAAGATCATTTGAGAACATTGCATCAAAGGCAAGCTGGCACACTATAAGTTTCCTGTGAGACAAAATAGAGAAAAGCAATCATTACAGTTGATACGTTCTGATCTGTGTGCTCCTATGCAGACATCAACTCCAAGAAGTAACCGATATTTTTTAACACTGATTGTCGATTTTTCTGTTTACACAGTGATGCATTTGCTAAAATCGAAAGATGAAGTAGCTAGTGCTATAAAGGGTTATGTCGCAGCTATGTTCAACAAGTTTGGTAGAAAACCTTGCATTCTGCCATTTAACAATGGAAAGGAATACGTATCTAAAGACTTGGAAGAATTTCTGAAGAGGGAAGGAATAAATCATCAGTACGCGGTTCCATACACACCAAAGCAAAACGGTGTAGCAGAATGCAAGAACCGAACCCCAACTGAAGCAGCGAAGTGTATGTTACTTGATGCAAATCTGTTTGTCTGTTGTTGGATACGATCTCAACTCAAAAGGATATCTTATACTTGATCCAAAATTTAATATAGTTTGCATAACCAGATCTTTTGAAAAATATCAAAAATGAACCCAAGAATCAGAAACCCACAAAAAGCCAAGAATCCAGAACTGTGCACAATTATGAAACGGAAGATACTTCTCCGAAAGAAAATTCATAATATGTTTCAATAAGACTGGGAAGAGACGAAAGCATCTCATTTAATGACTCGCTTGTCATTGAAGAGGCGCAAGTATTTGAAGAATATGAGCCCCTCGTTATAGAAGAGTCAGTAGCCCAAGGCAGTGAAGACATTTAAGATGAAACAGAAAATCAAAAAATTAGAATTTCAAAGCGTTCAAAAAAAGGTATTCCACCAATACGTCTGTCGTACAAAGCCCTGGTTAGTACCTCGAAAGAACCAGAATCCTGGGATGAAGTATTGCGTTTACCACTTGCCAAGAAGCGCAAATGGACTGAAGCTGCACAAGAGGAAATCAAGTCTATGAACGAGCTTAAAGTTTGGACACTTACAGATCTGCCGCCTGGAAGAAGAACAGTAAGTTGTAAATGGGTATTTAAAACCAAACTAAATGTAGACGGAAGCATTAGTACTCATAAAGCCCGACTTGTTGCAAAATGATTTCCTCAAAAATTCGGTGAAGATTACGATGAGACCTTTGCGACAGTGGTTAAACACGAAACTATAAGAACTCTTCTAGTGGTTACACAATTGAGACGTTTGCATGTGCGGCATTTTGATGTGAAAAATGCTTACTTGAATGAAACACTGAGCGATGAAATTTTCATAGACCAATAGGATTCAAAATGTTGGGTCATGAGGAAAAGGTGCTTAGACTTAATAAAAGCATAAATGGTCTCAACTAATCAGCCCGGGAATGTAACAAGAGAGCAACAGAGATCTTACTTGGAATGAAATTCAAGGCATCGACAGCAGATGCGTGACTGTTTTTAAGGAAAGAAAGCAACGGCCAAACAACATTCATGTTGATTTATGTTGATGACATTCTGCTGGCTGGATTTTCTGAAGAACTTATAAACAGCGAAACATTATCTCGGTATAAAGATTCGACCGGGAAAAAGATGGATCGTTCAAACTAAGCCAAAAGTCAAAAATTAAACAACTGATAAAAACCTACAAACTTGAAGATTCAAAAGGAACTTTAACACCAATTGAAACAGGTTTTTTGAGTCCAAGTGAAGAAACAAGTCCGAAGTTACCAAATAATAACTTATACCGCAAAGCTATTGGCTCATTACTTTATATTGCAACCGTTTCAAGACCAGATGTATCATTAGCTTAGCTTTTGAGCAGAAGAATAGAATCTCCAACTGAAAGTGACTGGAAAGCTGTAAAAAGGGTTATGCGATACCTGGCGACAACTGTTGACTAATCTTTAAGACTTCAAACAAAAGAAGACAAAACTTTGGTGTGCTATGTAGATGCTGACTGGACTGGCAATTTAAAGGATGGAAAATCAACCAGTGGGTAAGTATTCCAATTCGCAGGAAGTAGCATAGCTTGGCCAAGTCGTAAACTGACATCAGTAGCTATGTCTTCAACTGAAGCGGAGTATGTAGCGGCATCACATGTAAGTCGAGAACTAATTTGGCTACGAAGACTCTTGACAGAAATGGAGGTAGATATTAATCAGCCCACAATTATCTCTGAAGATAATCAAGGATGCATTCGCCTAATTGAATCCCACAAGTGTGGAACTCGAACAAAACATATTGAAATTTTCCACCATCATATAAGAGACCTAAGAGAGAAGAACTAAGATACTGTCCATCAAATGAAATGAGAGCTGATATTTTGACGAAACCACTTTCAAAAGATGTTTTCCTTAACTTTACGAATCTTTTAGGAATTCGAAAGGATGATCAATCGAAACTAACTGGAGCGAGAAGGGGTGTTGAAACTGCGCTCTCAGACTGTTCAATACTTTGAATTAATTTATTTTTTGTTTTTATATATTATTTCAAGTAAATTTTCGTTAAATGTTTTTATGAAAATTAAATTAATATTATTAAACCATAATCATCGTTACTAGAAAGAAGTCCTTGTTTTTATTTCTAAAGGAAATATATATTGAAGAGGATACTTTCAATAAAAAGCTTCAGCGTTCGGATAGAATAATAGAAATATAAAAACTCTTTCAATTTAAATTTATTTTAAAATACATAAAATCATTGGTTTTTAAACCATCAACAAACTACCCGACAAATATTTACAATTCTTCTCATTGAAAACAAAAATAAGTTTTCTTTTGCTACTTAATATTCCAATAAACATCATCCTAGCTCAACCACATCAGACTCCAAACAATGACACAATAACATCATATTCAAAATCTCCAACAAGTCTACATATCTAAATCCCAGCGGCACTGTACGAACCCTAAACTTATTCAGAGGTCATCGTTCTATCATATTCAGTCAAATAATAAAATAAAATCTCTCAAGTCAACAATATTTAATTCCTTTAAAATAAACCAACAATTCTACATCTTCTACAATACACAGGAATGAAAAAGAAATCGATTTACCAAAGATGTCTGTCTGGGATGAAATTTTCAATTCAAGTAGGTACCTCTATAAATTTGCAAAGAAAAAAGAAAGTAAAATAAAATTTTAAATCTCAATTCCTTTCAGAAAAATAAAAAGGAGGTTATACTTTGCCAAAATACATAGAATCCTTTTCTTCTCGACTCGAGGATGCAATTATATTTTCAAATAAATCGATTTGATGATAGAAGAAGAAGAAGAAAAACGAAAAAGAGAATTATACACCAAAAGAAGAACGAACCGCTCCTCTGACATCCTGGATCGTCGTCCTCGCATTAATTTATTATATAAAGAACCAGCTGACCTGACCCCTTTTTTGGCAGAGGATATAGAACCACTTCGGAAGGATTATTAAAACTTAATTATCCCAGGACAAATTAAACTTATCGTTGGCGTTTTAATTCTCGTTGTAGTTGTCGACGTTTGCATTTGCATATAAAAGCTTTCATCCCATCATCATCATTATCCTTCGTTCAAGGATTTTATGTACGTACTGTACATGGATATTGATAGATCCAACCTCAACACGATTAATCATATCACATATCCATCAGCAATGGATTCACTATCGATTTCTATTTACTCATAAATATTTTCTACACATTTAATGCCCGTACATACATAGAAATAGGAATGGGGAGCTATTGCCGCGGCCTATATCCATCAGGAAACTGAAACTGACATTATCTTGTGTCCCAAGCGATTGCACGAAACCATTTACTTACCGCTGCCTCACTGCTTCGCATCCGTCTCTCTTACGCTTAACGCTCTAAGCCCTTCTCCGTCGGCCGCCATCACCATCGCCACCCAAAACAGAAAACAGTTTACAAAAACTTATAAATAATAGATTCCGAGTGAGTGTGTACAAAACACGAACGAATGTCGAATAGCCTCGACCTGAAGTCCCTTACCATTTAGCCTCCGCATGTTCACAAAACAACAACAAAAGGTATCCTTGAATGGTGTACAACATCTATATACATTATGCCCTACACATGTGTGCTCGTCCTGTACACTTTTAAGCTTCTATAGCTATGCTGGCTGATGCTTTGAGCCCTCATACTAGGAATGCCAAAAAAAGGTACAAAACAAAAAACCTTCTCAATCTCTGTGTCCTGCCATTGCCATCGGAGTCCTCATCTCTACGTAGTCATCGTCATCGTCATAGTCGTTCTTCGTCCTACACACAAAAAGTTTTTCGTGTGCAAACTTTTGCTTTTAGGATACCATTTTTGTAAGGTTAAAGCTGCTGATGGTGGGACGAAGCCGAAACGAGCGAGGGCGAGTGAAAATGTGGGTATCACTGGTGGTGGAGGTGGTGGTGGTGTTGGATTCTGTAAGTTGTATCCTTGTGCTAGCTTCAAGCTCTCGAAAATCGAGTTTACTCTTGGTAAAAATTACACTTTTTTACTTTATATTCTTTTTCTGATATCCCACTGACGACGACGACGACTACGACGACCGACCAACAACAAAGTATGTAGATAGAAGGTATAACAACGACCGTTCGTCTTCCTTTAGAGCCAAAAGGCAACTTATTGTGTGTATACACAAGGATTTCAAGTTGTTCTTGGGTTGGGTTGGGATTCGTTGTTGGTCGTTGGACAGTGATGCTCTCAACTCTAACAACACGATGACTGTAGCGCTCCTTTAGAAAATAACTCTACGTGCGGTAGAGAAAAAAAAAAGGTGCCGGGGTTTAACCGCCCCAGGAGGCTCGATTTATAAAATGTCATTTTCCATGAAACAAATTGCCATGTTGTAGATACATATATACATACATATATATTGATATGGTATATAAACGAATGAACGACCAAAGGAACTATACACAAGCTGATGCTGTGAAGTTCGAAGTGCTACAGGAATGGGAAGGGAATTGCGTATGGTATAGCTACGAACCTACCTACCTATCCAAAATAAAAAAAAAAGAGGAACCTTGGGAAGGATATTCGCATGATATTGGTTGTTCTGATGGAAAAACAAGACAGGAGAAGGAAGGAGGAAAGAAGGAGCATTTCGCATCAGTTTAGCACAGCTCGAAATGACTAAATGATGATTTGGGAGGGCTATAGGAGGAGAGGCGAGAGAGAGGATGATATGATGGTGATGGAACGTGTTGGAAAAAGTTTTTTTTTCTTTTTGGTTAGGGAATTCTTTAACGGAACTTAAAAAACAATGGTGATGGTGCGCACATTTCTGTGATGGCGGATCATTAATTGAAAAATATGCGCTCCCTATAATATCTACTATACGTTTGTCGTTAAGCAACAGAGTGGGGGGCATTGTTCCAAAATGAACACATGCAGATGGCGATAGCGCGAATGACATGACGAACGCAGCACGGCGCGCGTGGAGCAATGGGTTAACGTTTGATTATTATTATTATTATTGTGGATATCCTTGCTTGAAGCTTATACCTTGCCTATCTCCTTACCTAACAACTAACCAACCAACTCAAAAAAGGATTAAAAGTTGTTGGATTTTGGCTTATTAATATTTTAAGAGGAACCCTTTTGCTATAATGAGCTACCGAAGCGACGCGACGCTACGCACGGTGATAGGAAAGATGATATATTATTTATTTGAAGTCAAGAGAGGGTGAATTTTGTGCAGTTTTACATTTTGCTATTTTGACGTCGAAAACGTCATTTGTTTGCAAATAAGGGATGATTATTGTTTACTCATTACACCGCGAACAAGAGATTTATTATTTTTTTTATCTTACTTTGTTGACGTGGTCCTTTGTGTTTTGTACCACGGTCGTAGGTAGATACAAACCTAAATGATTTGAATAATTAGCTAGCTTTTGTATTGAAGTGAAGTGTAGATTTCATATCATATGAGACAATGAGAGTGGCATATTTTAGTACTTATAGCCGCGCTTATCAAGGGTTTGATTTGAAATGAAATAATTCAAAAGCGAAGCGGAAATACATACAAATACTAATCCTCCCTTAGGAAGGAGCATAGGTTTTTGTTGATGGACAGTGGAAATTGAAAATTCTTTTACTTTTTTTGGTATTTTTATGTTTTTGTGTTTTTTTATTTTAAAACCAGCCAACAACTCGAAAACGTTGAAGCTTAATGTAGGTTGGAAGGATGCTGTAATTATGAGTGTAGCAAAAAAAGTTCTTGAATTATTTTAAATTATCATTATAGGGTTTACTTTTTTCACTCTCGTTTTGTTGGTTTGGAAAAAGAATTATTAGGATATTTTTGTTTCATTAGTGTTTCAGGTTAATTAATCGTTGGCAGTAAATTAAGTGCATTGTGTGTCTAAAGGGAATTCGCAGTACGTATACTCTTGAAAAAAAAAATGGTACTTATTTCCCATGCTTTAAGTCATTTTTGTTGTTTCCATGCTTAAGGGTCTTATAAATAACTTTTTATCAATCATTAAGAAGGTTTTTTTTTTGCGAAAAGGTCTGCATTTAAAGGGAACCTTAATCTCTTTACTGGTCAATGTCAGTTCAGTGTCATTGGTTAAGAAAAAAACAGGTTCCTAAATGTTGAGTATTATTTTTTAAAATATGAACATTTAAAAGTGTAATCTTAAGTAATTGATTATGAAATTGCAGAAAGAGTAAATTCAGTCAAAAAATTTGTCCAAGGGTGGTTTTGTTCACTCAATTGTTTGCTATTTTCAACTTTTTAACTTAATTTTATTCGTTCAAAGTTAAAGTTTTCAGCTCAGGGGCCTGATTATGGGATTGGCGGTGAATCGTTTTGCTGGCTAGTTTGCCATTTTTCAGTTATTGCTTTCGCTTTTGCCTTCGCCTTTTTCGTTTTGAATCCGACCATTTAACGAATTTGAAGGCGAAATTTGAAATGTCATAATGTTTGTTGGCGAGTTGAAATCCGACAGCTTTTTTTTGGCGGATTCACAGGCGAAAGAGTCTTAATTATTATTCAAGGTTCGATTTCCTAGATTCTTTCTTGATTGTAGTTATAATAAAATGTGAGTTAGCTTTATTTTAATTTTCTTATAATTTATCGACAAACTACAATAAAATAAAAAAATTTATAATTCATTCAAGGAACGATAAGAAAAAGCAAACAAATCGCCATCGATTTTTGGCTCTCGTCGAGTTTATTGCTGTTCTTATCCTTGAATTCCTCATTGATCTTCGAAAGTCTAAATAGTTTGATAAACCTATTAATTGATTCCTTTTGTAATTGATTTAAACTAAAATAAAAATACTTACTCAGTTAAGAGGAGAAGATTTGCTTCTTAGTAGTCTAGTCTAGTCTAGTCGTAATCTTGAGGATTCGTGGGATTCCCGAAATTCCTGCCTTTCAGAATATATGTATATTGTATAAACACTATAATTGATTCTATTTTTAATGATTTTGTTTATTGAATAAATCACCGCAAATTTCAAAAATTCAATCAAAACAAAGCAAAATTTGTGGAAATATGTTAAATCAAAAGTGTCAAAGCACTGGAATGTAGGAAGAAAAAGTCAAACCAAAAGTGTCAAATCACTGGAATATAGGAATAACTATTTTCGTTTCGCCGCGAATTCGTAAGAAGTTAAGAGAGAAAACTATCAAATCTATTTTTAAGATCGAAAAAGGATTCAATAATGTGCAGCTGTCAGAAATAACTTTAAACCTTTATTTTTCATTGGTTTTACTTCAAAACAAGTTTTTTTACTGTAGCTTTAGTTTTAAAATCGTTTTGAGTTTTATGTTTTCTAGAAATATGCTTTAGACACACTGAAAACATGTAAGTCTTCCTCGAAAATCCAGTATCCTTTCTCGCGAAAGTGCGTGATAACTCGTCAATAGTAGAACGCCAAAAAACAATTTGGATCATCCACAGTTATTTGAAATTCGTGATTATTTTTTTATGCAGCATATAACTTCGTGTTCTAAACGATCATGTCAAAGACTTCCGTATCAAATATTTGTTCAAATATACTGGCCAGTGTTTGATCCTTCAGCTCATTTTTTGAAAAATCTGTTCGGGTCTGTACATTATTTGTTGTTGAGGTAGAGGCATAGCATCGTACGAACTGTCGCATTTGAGCCACCGCGGGTCCAAGGCCTCGACAATTCTATACCTCGCCAATAGTTCGTCATCACTGCTATCACATTCTTCTTCTAATTCATCATTATTTGATAGATAGATAATATAATTTTATTTTCATTAAAAAATTTAACAAAAACATTATTAATTATGACAATAACTTGTTTTTAATTCGTCTATAAAGTTTTAAAAAAATCAGTTAATTAAATTAAAGCAAAGCTTAGCAAGTTTTAACAAAATTCGTTTATTATTAATTTACGATATTTAAGCGAGTCTTTTAAAAAATTGTAGAGTTTTGAGTAGCAAGATCCATTTTAAATGTTTAGAAATGTTGGCCGATCTAAAGTTACATTTCCAAGATATTTTTGTCGGTATCCTCACACACCAATGAAGTGGTAAGTATTTTCTGTCGCATCCTGTTTACATAGAGTGCATAGGCCAAGAGAGTCGTTGCGAAAAGCTTTAGCATTTAAGTTCAAAAGACCGCACCTTGCTTTGAAGATAAAGCTGATCATGTCACAGACATCATTATCTTCAAAGTAATTCGGGACTTCCGCATAAAAAAATATTGCAATATTCGTCGTGAAACTTTGACTGAATTGTCCCAATACTTTTTTACTAACTTTGTCAGCAGCAATTTGTGCATTTGATTCCATTCTAAAACTGGAGTTTCGGGACTGAAATCAATCTCCATCTCTTGGAAAAGGCCTGACCATTCCTGGTCCCAATAAATATTTTTCTCGATGACTGCTTCAGAGAGGATACGTGGTAAGCGGTTAGGTTGCATTAACATCACTCTACGTACTTTACTACTCTCCTTGTTCTTTACAAATTTCGACCGACTTGATTGAGTTTTTCGATGATGTAAGTCTTTTTGTTAAGTGATATGACCAGGACATGTTGTAAGAGAAGTAAACGCCAAGATATTTGTACTGATTAGTTATCTTTATCTCACTATTGTTTAAATACCATTTTTCAGCTGCTGCTCTTCTACCTCCATTCCTAAAAATTACAATTTCAGACTTTTATAAGTTGACAGCAAGGTTCCAATTGTTGCAATATCTTAAGCTATCGATGATTGATTGTAGGGTACCAGGTCTGTCAGAAAGAAGAACTATGTCGTCCGCATATTAAAAAATATATATTTGCATACCATTCGCAGTGAGACCAGTTGGAAGTACTAAGTGTAGATCGTTTAGGAATAGTATAAATAGAAGGGCACTCAGTACGCATTCTTGTTTGACTCCTTTGGATGTCTGGGAGAAGCTAGACGTACTAGTTCCATCCCAGACTGTAGCAGTCGTATCTTTGTACAATAAACGTGTAATAGACGCCAGTTTTGTAGAGACGTCTATCTTTGATTATTTGTAAAATAAAGCTTCTCTGTTAATGTTGTCGAACGCTGCTGACAAATCTACTAAGAAAGCGTAAGCTTTTTCTTCTGGCTCAGCTGAAGTTGGATGATACAAGAAAGGTTGTGATTTGGTCAACTGTACTATATTGTTTTCTGTCGAGTATGTTGTTCTCTTGAATCCAGAGAGTGAGTCTCCTAAGCAGAATTGTTGTAAATATTTTGTAAAGCGTGTCCAGAGAGGAGAGCCCACGATAGTTGGAAGCGATACTGGCATCAGTATAGAGGACAATTATTATTGACTTTCTGAAGGAAGAAGGTATATTTCCTGTTTCAAAGTTATGTCTTAGTAAAGTGTGTATCTCTTCAACAAATGAAATGCGTGCGTTTTTGTAGAACTCATTCGGAATACCATCTATACCGGGTGCTTTGTTTTCTTTTGTTGTTTCTATTGCTGAGGACACTTTAGATTGTTCTATTTGACTATCAAGCATTGGAATATGACAACTTTCGAAAACTTGTATAGGTAACATAATACTTGACAAAACTGAATTCAGTGTGCCATTGAAGTGTCCCATGAACTCGTTTGCATTCCAATATTCGTTGAATTTCCACGTATTTCTTTTGCGATTCTCCACCATTCTTTTACCGAATTCACAGATGCAAGTTGTCGAGAGATTTTTTATAAATATTCATACTGTTTGGATTTACAGAGAGCCTTATTTTTTTGTTTGCTGTGGCATAATTTTTTCTACTAGCTTCCAGGTTATATTTCTTAAATACTCTCAGTGCTCTCCAGAATTCTTTTCTATCAATGTGACACTGTAAATCATACTTAGGTTTCTTCCTTTCGAATTTCATAACCTCATTGTTAGATCGTCTATTGGCTTCGTACACACACTTTTTTATTGTGATCTTCACGTTTAGCTTCTTTATGTAATCTGGATGTTTTCTTTCTACCAACTTCAGCCTTGGAAGTAACTGCATTGTCAAATTACTAGAAATGTAGTCATAGTATGTCTTACAGCCTACAAATAAAATCTTCAATTATTCCTACCGAATTGTAAGATGAACATCAATAGTCAATGACTGATGATCCTCTACTCGATACGAATGTGAATTCTCCACTTGTATCTGTTCTATTAGTCTTTTGGATATTTAAGTAAACGATGTTGTCTCTTTCAAGTTGTGTCTTCAAGTGTCTTTATTAGAGCAATTTATGTAATTTCACAAAAACTGTTATACGTTAAATATTTAGTATATAATTGTAGAATTAAGTAAAACAATAGATAATATAAAAGTTTAAGAAGGTGTAGACCTACACTTACTTTTTTAACTTAATACAACATCTCTCTTCACAAATCAATAATCAAAAATAAAAACAATAATTCAAAGTTCAAGATATTTTCGTTAATTCATATTAAAAATTAGTATGATGTTTTTATATATACTTATAGAATAGAAAATTTTATTAGAAATTTGAAAGTTTAATTTTAATTATATTTGAACACTACTTAGAGACTTAACTTTCTAAATTTGCAAAAGTTAACTTAATATATTTAGGTGCGGCTACGAGTGTTGTGAACCTTACGATCATAAGATGGAACTACAAATTCTCTTTGGGGTGTTATTGTATTATGAAATCTTTTTCTAATGTGAACTTTGTTCCGTCTATATCTTCCCCCTTCATTTAATTTTACCATATATGACCTTGGTTCCTGACATTTATAAAGAATTTTACCGGGATACCATTTTTTGTCAGGTTTTTGCATCCATACAGATTCATTTGATGAAAAGTCTCTCTTTATATATGAAGTTTTGTTAAAATGGTTTTGTATTTCATTTTTCGATTTTTGGATGGAATCTTCAACGTTAGTGGGAATTTCCGGTGCAAGTAATTTGTCGTGAATGGGAACCTTAGTACGTACTCGTCTATTAAACAAAAGTTGAGCTGGGGAATATTGCATTCCAGATAACGGGGTATTTCTATATTCAAGGAGTGCTATATTAATATCTGTTTTCGAAGCCTGACTTTTTCTCAACAAATTTTTAGCAATCCCAACAAATTTTTCGGCAAGTCCATTAGACTTTGGATAATAGGGACTGCTAAATGTAAGTTTTATCCCATTTTCTCTAGCAAATAAAAGGCATGCAGCACAGTTAAAAGGAGAATTATCTGCTATTATCTCTTGAGGTATTCCATGAGTTGAAAATATGTTTTTCAAATTTTTGATTATTTCCAAACTAGACTTATTTTTAAGTTCAATTATTTCCAACCATTTAGAATAATAATCAACTAATACCAGATATGGATGATTCGCAAAATCAAGAATATCCATTCCTAATTTTAAAAAAGGCAGTTTAGGAATTACATGCTGAATTATAGGCTCTTTCCTTTCTGAACTTCTATGTTTTTGACAAATTGAACAGTTATTTACTAAATTTTCTATGTCTTTGTTTAATGTGAGCCAAAAAACAAGTGATTGAGCTCTTTTACTAGTTTTGTTAATACCTAAATGATCTTCATGCAAAATATCTAAATACTCTTTTTGTAATGATAATGGAACAACTATTTTGTCATTTAAAAATATAATATCTTCTTCTAAAAATAAATCGTTTCGTACTTCGTAAAATTTTTTTAAACTTGTATCTATTTTATTAATACTAGTGGGCCATTTATTTTTTAAAATTGTTTTCAATTTTGCCAAGACCTTATCGTTTTCTGTTTCAAATTTTAATTGTTCTTTTCGATAATCACTTATATTTAACGAATGAATAACTTCATTGAAATCTTCTTCTTCATTATTCATTTCGGTTTTTAGATATGATCGCGACAATAAATCTGCTATATGTAAAAATTTACCTGGAACATATACCACGTTTAAATTATATTTAATTAATTTTAATTTCATGCGTTGTAATCTAGTGCAGTATATTTTATCTAATTCCTTTTTACAAATATTTACCAGCGGCTTATGATCTGTCTGAACTGTTATTGGTCTTCCGTATATATAATGGTGAAATTTATTGCATGCAAATGTTATAGCCAGTAGCTCTTTTTCTATCTGAGCATACCCGACTTCAGATGAGCTTAGTGACCGAGATGCAAAACTTAGGGGCGCTCCAGATTGCATTAGGCAACATCCTATCCCGCTTTTTGACGCGTCGCACTGGAGAACTATTGGCTTAAGGCTATCAAACATTTTAAGTATTGGAGCGTGGGAGATTATTTGTTTTATTTTGTTTAAGGTGTTAGTGTGACTATCCAACCATACAAAAACATTATTGTTTTTTAATAACTCGCGCAAGGACTCAGAAATTTGAGCTAGGTTAGGTATAAAACTACGAACGTAGTTAATCATGCCTAAAATACTCTGTAGCTCTTTTTTGTTTGATGGATTTTCCAAATTTAAAATTGCCTTGACTCTATCCGGATCTGGAGCAATTCCTAACTCTGAAAATATGTGACCAATGTATTTTACACTTTTCATTTTATATTGAAATTTGTTTTCATTAAATTTAACTCCTATCTCTCGAGCTTTTTTAAAGACTAAGTTTAAATTTATATCGTGCTCTCTCTCATCTTTTCCGAAAACAATCAAATCATCAATATAAACAAATGTTCCAGGTAGTGTACTAAAATTTTGATAGGTATATTTTTGAAAGATTTCTGGTGCTACACTAATACCAAAAGGGAGTCGGGTGAATTTAAAAAATCCGAAAGGAGAACTGAATGTGCAATATTCACTTGAGATTTCATCTAACTCAACCTGCCAAAATCCGTGTTTTAAGTCCAATACTGAGAAAAACTTCATCCCGCAGAGTTTATCTCTAATTTCTTCGAATTTTGGAATCAAAAATTTTTCAGGTTTAAGAGCCTTATTTAAATCTCTCGGGTCCAAACACACTCGGATTTGTTTATTTGATTTCTCAACGATAATCAGATTACTTACCCACCCTTTTGGGCTATGTACTTTTTTAATAATTCCAGTTGATTCCAGTTCATTGAGAGCTTTTTTAACCGGTTCAATAAGAGTGGCTGGCAGGCGTCGTGGTGGCTTAACTGATGGGGAAACTGTGTTATCAATTTGCAGGTGACATTTTATGGGAAATTTTCCTATTCCTGTGAAAATATCTCTGTTTTGTTCAAGTACTCTAGGCTTTGGATCCTGAATAGTATTGACATTAGCACGTTTAATTAAACCTAATTTCTCGCATGCAATAATACCTAATATAGGAACTGTATTTTTGTCTACTATAAAAAACTCTTGATCTAAACTTTTGTTACTTGTCGAACATGTTAAAACAATGCTGTATTTTGGACGAATAAGTTCTCCTCCGAACGCTTCTAAGGTTCTCAAGCACGGTCTAACTTGTTTATTAGTTTCTAAACGAGTAAAATACGAGGTTGGCAGAACATTTACTTCTGCACCCGTATCAAGCTTAAACGAAATCGGAGTTGACTCTACGGTGATAGATTCCATCCAACAATTTTGTTTTCTTGTACTTATATCATATATAAAAAAATTCGTTTCATTTTCATCTGGATTGTCAATGCAATCCATCTGGTCATTTTCATTACTATTTTGTATAGATAATTCATTTACCTTTTTTGTTCTGCACGCATATGCAAAATGATTTTTTAAATTACATTTTAAACATACTTTTCCAAAAGCTGGACATTTATTTGGGGGATGCTGCTTGTGGCAACGTTCACAACACTCGTACCCTTTGGTATATTGATCCTGCTTAGAAGGAAAATTATAATTAGAAATTTGATTTGGATTATGCTTCTGATTTTTTGTTTCAAATTTATTTTTATAAGAACTATTAAATTTATTAAAATTGCTACTTGGTCCTTTCTTAATAATGTTGATTGATGAGCTCCCCGACTGTTCCTTAGCCTCGTGTTCTTTTGTGTTCTGGACGACTTCTAGCCTGGATTTGTCTATATCAAACAAGCGACATTTTTTTATAGTGTCCTCTAGAGATATATTTCCCACAGCTAATAATTTTTCTTGGCATGACTTTGAACGGATTCCAAAAATGATTCTATCTCTGATTACTTTATTCAATTCATCTTCATGAAACTCGCATGTGCTGGCCAAACGCTTCACATCAGTTAGAAAGTGATCGAACGTTTCTTCTTCTTTTTGGGTTCTGTTATATAGTTTGAACCGCTCATACACCTCGTCTTTTTTAGGGTTACAGTATAATTCGAACTCTTTCAAAATAGATTCGAGTCTTTTCACTTTCTCGTCAGGAAAGGTATAGAAGACATCGACGGCATCATCTCCAATTAGGTTAAGTAAAATTGCAATTTTCACAGTTTCAGGTTTTTTGTCACTCTCAGACGCGCACATGTATATTTCAAACCTTTGTTGAAATTTTTTAAAATTCTCGGAAAGATTTCCATCCATTACCAGATGGCTCGGAACTTTAAAATCCATTTTTCTATTTTGTTGACTTGATTTAAAATTAAATTTTTCAAGAACTTGTGTCGATAGTTTCACAATTTTACTGATTTCATTTGTTTTTTCTGATTCACTTTCCAAATAACTTGACTCTTCTGAATCGGAACTATTTTCAGTTTCACTTTGTTCACTTTTTTTAACTTTTTGTTTAGTTTGACTTAATTTCTTTTTTAGTAATTGTCCTCTTGTCTTAGGCATAATTATTTTAATTTAATTCGGCTGCGCCATGTTCTATTAGTCTTTTGGATATTTAAGTAAACGATGTTGTCTCTTTCAAGTTGTGTCTTCAAGTGTCTTTATTAGAGCAATTTATGTAATTTCACAAAAACTGTTATACGTTAAATATTTAGTATATAATTGTAGAATTAAGTAAAACAATAGATAATATAAAAGTTTAAGAAGGTGTAGACCTACACTTACTTTTTTAACTTAATACAACAGTATCACCAAAGCTTCTCCCATTAAGAAAAAACGCACCAATATCTTCCAGAAAGTCAAGAAATGCATTTCAGTTTCTGCCAGTTGTAGAATATTTTGAACTTCTAGAATCAGTGACTTACTGCTGTGGTACTGCTCCAATATCTACTGAACCCCTCAATCCTGTTCTGACATTAAGATCCCCCATCAATATGAAATTACTCAGCTCAAATTCTTCAATTTTATTATTATTATTTCGGGACTGTAATACCTTAATACGTTTCCAGAGATATCTGATGGAGGAATATCTTCCAAAACATTGTCTTCGTCGCCGTCCTTATTGTCCGTAAGAACGCTTGGTTCTGGGGGGATGGCTAATACTTCGTAGGTTACTTTCTGGTTATCTTCTTCATTGAAAATGTTTGCAATTGCTGCTTCCAGTCGCCGATACTCACTTACAACTTGGAATGGTCGCTTAGCCATTGTACTTACCTCAAAAAAATCTGCAAAATATTATGCGTGTTGTATTATTAATTAGCCCATTGCACAGTGGCTCCAGTTGTATGCAGAGGCGGTCATAGATTAATAGAATCTGAACCACCGCGACGATTTCAATGAAGTTTTCAGGGTCGATAAACAAGAAATCATCAGGCAAAATATCCGCCCACTAACACAGCCACTTTTTCAAATCTTGCTAAATTCACTTTGACTACTATTTGCTATCCACATTTATTCTAATCAAACACTAAAAATTACGTGTTTTTATAAACACTAGTTTTCTAGAAAATTTAAAATTACCACTTCTTTTTTACTTTTTATTCAGAGAATTTTTTTTATTTTTATTTGTTGTTTTAAAGGTAATAATAATGAACTTATCTGTTTTGTTTGAAACATGTATACACATTTTTGCAAGAAAATAATACAAACAAGTTTTTACTAGGAACCACTTTTAGATATTTTCTTAATTTTTATTTTCATAATATTACATAGCAAAATATTTTTTATAACAAAACAAAAAGAAGACCACCCTTTTTTTTAAATAGTTACTTAAATAAAACAATTTTTTTAAGTTAACATTAAGATAATCATAAAAAGTATTTCAAAGAAACAAAAATAACTAAATTCAAAGGATTAACACTTGTAAGGCAAATTATTCTTTTAAGTTTAAAAAAGGATAAGTTCCTTATGTTTAAAGTAAAATAAATAAATTCTAAGAAACTGCAACATACCTAGCTAGCTAAAATTTTTAGTAATGACGTATGAGTGTGTATTAAAAAATTTAATAAGCAGTATGATAGATAAGTTTATTGGAAACTTAATAAATCATTCATTTCTTTTGGCAGTTCAGAATTTTTCTTTCTAGGTAACTTCCTGAGACTTGATATAAATGGATCAGAATTAAGAAGAAGTTTATTCAAAAGATCCGTGTTGGTGACCAGCAGAGAATGTTTTCTGGTGTTTTCGCGTCTGAATTGCTTCACTAGCTTATTGCAAGATTCAGCAGCCTCTTCAGATAGCTCACCAATAGATAATAAAGCATAATCAATGACTTCAGAGCCCATGTACTAATACTTTATGTATTGATGGAGGCAAGTTGTACCAAGGATAAGATTCAATAAGCATTTTCGCGGTGTCTAATGCGTATACCTTAAATTTTTACGAGTTTATTTTGTAACCAGACGTTAGGCACTGCAGCAGGTAATTACATCTATCAATTAAGTCTTTATTTATTCCCGTGACTTCAGCTGAAATGGTAGAGTTATGAAAAAATGTACGTGCAGTATTGCCGTCGTTGGATGGGCCACTTCCTTCACTTCGTGGTTTATCAACAATTAATCCTAATCGTTCCCTAAGCTGCTTTTGAATAAATGTTTTTCTTTCAGATAGTTGAGCTTAATCCTCGGCCAAACGACATTGCCATTTATTAAATGGAGTTCTGTACGAAATCATAATAAAATATTCGAAAAATTGATGCATGGAGGGGTGATAACTCAAACTCAAACTTACTCGGGTCTACCAATTTCGTTAAACATTGTTTTACTTTATTCATCTCTTTTGGTGTTGCACCACATATAAAACACCTCATCGTAGACCAGTCACTTAAGGCAGAACAAACATTACCATTAACCATTGTTAATTGTAAGGAATTAGCAATTTTTATTTCTCGGTTATCAACACTAACTAAGGACGGATTCAGCTTGCTAATTTTTTGTTTGAAATAAGCTTCTTCTTGAACATAAAGCTCTTTTGTTTCTTTTGCAAACTGAAAACGAATTGGTCTGTAAAACCTAGTGGAGGAAGGGCGGGGATTTTTCCAAATAACTATTTCTGTGTCAGGAGAGCTTGACTCACAAATAAGTTGAAGAGGAACATAGGGTGTGACAAATAAACTTTCATCGGAAGTTGTTGGATCTGAAAATGTTTATATTCACTATGCACTGTAAACCAATCGAATCCCCATTTTCCTATTAAAACTAGCTCGCTACCAGACTTTGTAATATTATCTAAAATAGATTTTTGAGATTCAACAATTCTTGTGGAAGTGTGGTCTAACAAAGATTGTAAATTAATTTCCGCCGAAGATTCCGTTACAGAAATTTCTGATAGATAACATCGTTTTTTGGCTTTCAAAACTTTCTCAGAGGAAGGCAATACATTGGGAAGTTTTGAGTGAATAAAATCTTTCAGTAATAAATATTGAGGTTTTGTTAGTTTTGCCTCGTTTATCAAAGATACTCGTGCGTGTTAAAATCCAAAGAAGAATTGAATTGATCAGCTTTCTCAAGTAAAGAACTCACAGCGGAATCATCCAATTCAGATAATATTGATAACCTGCGACGTTTTGACTTTTCCCCGCAGTCTTCGAACTTCTTTCCGAACAGCTTTCGCTTCATAGATGGTTGATCTGCACTTGCCTGCTTTCTAAGAGTCCATACCTCGGTTATGCTTAACCAGTCGCTGTATTTTTCGTATAGTCTTGTTTTCGACCGAGTTACTTGCTTTCGATATATGTTAAACCGCTTGCACAGTGAAAAAATCCGATTTTGAAAGTGATCAATTTGAATGTTTTCAGCGTCCGGTAAGGACAACGTAAAGGCTTCATACACCTTACGTTTCCTCTCAGCCTCATTTTTAACATTGTTTAAAGACAGCCACATATCCAGAACCCCCAGACGTTTAAAAGAATATTTCAGACAAGTACCTTTCAAACAAACAAACAAAATATTTGAATTATGTTGCAGTTAGAAGGAAAATACAGAGTCAATCGCAGCCCATCGCAGCTAGACCAAGGGCGGATCCAGACATTTCATCAGGGGGGGGTCACACACTTAGATGAGTTTTTACTCACCGCTTAAAAATGTTCTTTAATGTTTTTTTTTTTGATGTAGTTTTTTTCGAAATCAATTTCCGGGAGTCTCTTATTACTCTCGTTATCAGTCTGCTTACTTTTATTTTGATCTTATTGAAGCTTAAAAAAACTTAAAAATCGTAGAGACAAAAAGGTTTGATTCTTGAATTCAAGGAAAAAGCTGCATTTAAGTACATAATTTTTCTAAAAAAATAGATTAAAACAAAGTTAAGTAAGTAAACAAATAAGTTGGGAAGAAAAGTTTTGTAGTACTCACAAATAAAACGTTTCAAATCAATAGATATGAAACAATTATTTAACAAAAGTGTCACTTGATTTTTTTTTGGACATTTATATTGTTGAAATTCGTGTTTGAATCTCAGTTCTAGAGCTTGCAAAGCAAATTCACTTTAAAAGTAGATTTATTTAATTTTTAAAATCTTTTGGATTCAACAGAAAACCAATTTTGAAAGAAATGACACGCACGACTGGGTCGTTAGAACTTGATAATTTCTTCCAAAAAGTCTGTTTACAAATATTTCTTATATTTTAAGATTTAAAAATGTACCTGCAAAATAAGTTTTTTTTCAAAAATTTAAATGCCATTTTATTTGACAAAAAATCTAGATTAACCTATTTTTTTTTCGAAAATCATTTTAAATTTTGTCTCAAAAATATTTTTGGTATCAGCACTAAGTAAAGAGCTTATAAATATATGAACATTTTACATTAAAATTTTGTCAAAAATTGTTGTCCCCTTTCTGAAATATCGAGTTTTGTAAACAAAATTTGTATTTTATTAAAAATAAAAAAAAATATACTTTTGATCATAAAAAATCATCATCAATTTGATCATTGACAACGCTTAAACAAACGAAAAGAAAACTGTATAAATAAGGTCGTAAATGGGTTAAAGAATATTTGAAAATTGTAGGTCTTTCATAACCATGTCTTCAATTTAGTGTGCTTATTGTTTTAGTGGGTATCATTATTCTGGTTTGTTTCGTAATTGGTAATGTGGCCCAGACTTTCTGACAAGGTTTGGCTGCTAGTGTTGAAATACTCATATTTTCGATTGTGTCCTTTGAGTTAACTAAAAAGTATTGTAAGTGAGCTTAAATCATCAAAGATTTCAACAAAAATTTAACAATCAAAGTAAAATAATAACCATTTTTTATTAACGTTTGGATTTAGCTTAACTTTTTTAATGAAAAGTCCGTTTTGGAAGAAGGCTTAATTGCCGGTTTTTGATTATTTATGGTTTTCTAAAAATCCTTACAACCCTGATTTTTAAACTAAGTTGAAAATTAGAATGAAGCAATGTAAGTTCAGTTCCAAGTAGAAAGTTCATTTACTCCATCATTTACATTTAGGCTTACCTCAGATATGTTTTTTTTTCTTTAAACTTTAATAACGATTTCAAACTTATTTCTCAATTAATAAAACAGAGACCTTTTCTTCTTTTGCAGACAGAAAGTGTGCATCAATTCTCAAATAATTGTCTATTTCTCTTTAAGGACATCCTACCTACGAGTTATGCACGAGTCTTACATTAACATTCAGTAGAAGCACTTTATTTAAGAAAGACAATTTATAGAGATGTCCTTTTATTTTCCCACCCATTAAAGTAGGTAGGTATGTATGTACTCCAGATCCAGAGTTAACCGCACTGAAAATGTTGGTCCCTATAAAAGTTGCATATGCTCGTATGTTTGTATATCTTTAGAGCTGGAAATATTAGAGGAGAGGATACTACACCAGCAGTTCCATATAACACAATTCATAGAGGTTTTTGGAAAAAGGCTCAAGTCGAGCAGAGCCGAGTCGAGTCGAGGCGAACATAACGAGGGTTTGAATGAAATTTATAAAAATGTTGTTCTTACGACATTCTTCCAGAATACTCTTTAGATTTTCAAATATATTTCGAGAGGATATGGGAGTTGTATGTTTTGTACATATCTCAAGACTGTTCGTTCGTTCTATATTTCACCCCATCCGTTGCGGGATAAATAACACGTTTCTCCATAGTCGTTGTTCTAAGTTCGTCGCTTGATGTTCCTGATGTTCAATGCTCGTCCTCGTGCCAAACCAGTTCCTCCATAATTTTTTTTTTTGGCAAGAATCGTTTCTATGGAAGGTCTTCCCTTGAGCATAAGCAACCCCAATACCACCACCGCCAATGCTTACCGACTGTTACGTCAAACTTTTACCACATAGGACAGAAAGAAGGAAGGAAGACAAATCCTTAGCATCGACTGAGTATAGGTAAAGCAACGCAAGGCAGGGTATAGCAAAGGCAAAGCATTTACCATGGTTGATGGTTTGGATGTGGATGGTGGTGTCATCAACGAATGAACCAATTTCTAATTCCCGTTTTATTGTGCGCCCCGTATACCTCTATAATTTTGTATATCCTTTGCTTTGCTCCTTTCCACTTTTACGTAGGGTTGGTAGATACTTGTGTAGAACAGACCTAGAAAACGAGTGCTTTTTCTTATTTCTATAGGTTGGTTTTTTTCCTCCCTTCGCCTTCGCCTCTGCCTCTGTCTGTGCCATCTGTGGAGAAGCAATTTTCATGTTGGTGTCGTTGGTTTGAGTTAGTTCGGTTCAGCCCGGTTCCGTAAAACCTCCGCATCAGATTTAGTATAGAAATATAGCTGAGAGTCGTTGTTGTATAGTCTCGTACTAGAGAAGGGAGAACCTTTCTTTCATTTTATATTATTGCTTGCTTCAAGCCCAAGGAGGTAGGTTAGGTAGATAGGTATAACGTATTACGTTGTTAGGTCTGTAAATGTAAATAATCATATCACACGGATGATGGTGGGGAAAATAACTGAACTCAACTATATTCCAGAATCATGGCAGAAGATTCATTTTAATAAAAGGAGATGTGTAGAAACGAACGAGTATAGGTATAGAATCTCCGTTCTTCAGATCAGATGGGTTCCCGAAAAATGGAAGGAGTATCAAGAAGTGAAGGATGCGGGCTGTCTGCTATCCTATATATGCCTTTTGGCTTTTGTAAGTTTTTTTTTCTTAGCTAAAAGAGAGATGCTTAACATTTATAGGAGGGCGCAAAATATGGAAGATCCAAAATGACAGGACACATTTGAGAACCCTCTTTTTGGGTATTATTATAATATTGTTGTGTATGGCATTTATAATGTTCTTTTAAAGATTAATAAACATACCTACATAATAGTAGTCTGTGCTACAAGGCAAGGGAGATGATAAAATGAATTGGTCGATTATGCTAAAGTTTTTGTATCTTTATTAATTTGAGATTGTTACAAAAAGAACTAAAATTATTTAATTTAAAATAATTGCAAGGACAATTTTAGAACACTCTACTTAACCTACTTCAATTAAATGAACACCAACCTGCAGATGAAATTTAATGAGGAGTCTCCTAATTTTATTTAGAATATTTTGTAAAGGTTTTTTTTCGGGGTTTCGAACGTAGTTTAGTGAGAATAGGTAGAATGGAGGTACCTATTCTCACTAAACTAAATCAAATAAAGGATACAAAAGACCATTTAAGGTTTTTTACTTAATGCCTTGGCAGAAGCACTAATATTAGTTTCCAAGAAATTCAAAGCTTCATGACTTAAATCTAATTTTTTTTTTAAATAAGCTCACACCTTCTTATAAACGGTGATTTTTTAAGAGCTTGAGAACTTTTTTTTAAAAAAAAACGCATAAAATTTGCAAAATCTCATCGATTCTTTATTTGAAACGTTAGATTGGTCCATGACATTTACTTTTTGAAGATAATTTCATTTAAATGTTGACCGCGGCTGCGTCTTAGGTGGTCCATTCGGAAAGTCCAATTTTGGGTAACTTTTTCGAGCATTTCGGCCGGAATAGCCCGAATTTCTTCGGAAATGTTGTCTTCCAAAGCTGGAATAGTTGCTGGCTTATTTGTGTAGACTTTAGACTTGACGTAGCCCCACAAGAAATAGTCTAAAGGCGTCAAATCGCATGATCTTGGTGGCCAACTTACCGGTCCATTCCTTGAGATGAATTGTTCTCCGAAGTTTTCCCTGAAAATGGCCATAGAATCGCGAGCTGTGTGGCATGTAGCGCCATCTTGTTGAAACCACATGTCAACCAAGTTCAGTTCTTCCATTTTTGGCAACAAAAAGTTTGTTAGCATTGAACGATAGCGATCGCCATTCACCGTAACGTTGCGTCCAATAGCATCTTTGAAAAAATACGGTCCAATGATTCCACCAGCGTACAAACCACACTAAACAGTGCATTTTTCAGGATGCATGGGCAGTTCTTGAACGGCTTCTGGTTGCTCTTCACTCCAAATGCGGCAATTTTGCTTATTTACGTAGCCATTCAACTAGAAATGAGCCTCATCGCTGAACAAAATTTGTCGATAAAAAAGCGGATTTTCTGCCAACTTTTCTACACTGATTTTGGTAATAAAATTCAATGATTTGCAAGCGTTGCTCGTTAGTAAGTCTATTGATGATGAAATGTCAAAGCATACTGAGCATCTTTCTCTTTGACACCATGTCTGAAATCCCGCGTGATCTGTCAAATACTAATGCATGAAAATCCTAACCTCAAAAAAATCACCCTTTATAAGGACACAGTGTGAGCACTAGAAAAGGGAGAGAGGGGTTGAAGGGAGTTGTCGGTGCACATTGATTTTGAACTTCTGAATATTGCAATGGCCGAGAAAGACAGAGTGTGGCAAGGCATTCCACATTCGCGTTGTACGGCTAAAGAACGAATTTCTGTACTTGACAGTACGACCGAAGTTGGGCTCGAGGGTATACAGGTGAATGATGAGCATTCCTAGACGCGCAAGTATTACGGTTGAACTGTTAAAGGAGAAGAATGCAGCTGGCTATTTCTCTAGACCATAAACCATTAAAATAACGGTAAAAGAGGGTGAAACAAGAAACTTTACGACGATGTTCGAGCGACGTTAATGATCGTATAATGGTATTATCACTAATAAATCTCTACGTTCAATACTGTCCAAGAGGCTTAAGTAAGTTACAGGAGCAGCAGCCCAGATATGGGAGTTTGCTCAAGCCTTGGGCGTTTATAAGTCTTGTAGATAATAGCCAGATAAGAGGGGGAAAAAACGTCTTGCATCGCCTCAGAAAACCCAAACATTTCGATGCATTTTTGGCGACATCGCGTATGTGATCGTTCCACAAAAGGTGGTTGGTGATACACATACCGAGAATATCGAGATGTTCAGTCTTCTCGATGTAAGTGCCATCTATGGCAAGTGGGGTATATCTCGCTTTAACGATACAAGACAGTATTGGGTTTTCGAAGCATTAAATTCCACGCGGTTTTTTACTACCCATTTAACAATGCTGTTTGGGTCGGAATTTAATGAGCTTATCATATTTTGTCGTTGCAGTTCCACATCCGAAGAAGAGGAATGTGATTCTGAAAACCAATATGAAAAACTAAGAGTACTATCGTCAGTGAAACTATGTATTGGATTAGAAGTTGTAGGCATTAGATCAGTAATAAAAATGAGAAAGAGGATTGGAGATAGAACAGAGCCTTGGGGCACACCAGCATTTATTTTGTAGTTTGCAGACCTGGACACATCCAATACAACTTGTATTGAACGATTCGAAAGATAATTACTAATCCAATTAAGAAGGGATTCATGAAAGCCGAAAACACGCATTTTCGATAAGAGAGCCTGAAATATCAAAGCATTGTCGATCATTAAGAAGCTTCCGATCTTCGGGAATTTCTTGAGCTGATAATTAATCAGCGATTCCATGGCCTTGAAAAGCAGAGACGTAAGTGCAATCGGTTGGTAATTAAAGGGTGAAGAATATTCGCCTTTTTTTGGGATAGACTGGACAAATGCGGTTTTCCATCTACTAGTAACGAGACCTCAGGACTAGGACAGATGAAAAAGCTTACGCAGTGGTTTTTCCAGCGTTAAAGAACACCTCTTCAGAACAGTAAAGGGTATACCATCCGGACCAGTGGATATATGTATGTTAAGATCTTTTAGAACTCTCGCTACAACTACGAGTGCGAAAAAAGATTTGCCCCATAGAATCACTAACACGCTCGATAACAGGTGGAGTCATAATACTCACTGGCAGCGTTGAATTTATATTATTATATCCTGTTTCCCTTATGGGTTCTCTGATTTTGTTGTGAATTCAAATGTGGAAAGCAAAAAGAATCGGACAAGCGAATGTGCTAACCTTTTTATGTTTAGCAGCTATATCGAGGACTTCTCTATTTTTCAATCTCGTGTTGGATAGGGTATCTTGGATGGGTGGATTTTTAAATACCTCGTTGAACGAGTTGGATAGCTGTATTGAGATAGCTGTCAAAAAATTAAAACAACTTGCAGCTGTTCACAAAAAGCAACGAAACATTTAAGCTTTGAAGTCAAAATTGTTGTAAGATAAAACATTTAATGGATAATTCAAATTATGATGAATTGATATGTGCGTAACAATTTCATAAATAAGAGTTACTTTAATATGTGATCTACATGTGTCAAATTTCCTCTTTTGGAATTCTATACGATTAATAATTTATTTGCGAAATCTCCGGTTTTAAATGATTTCCTTTGAACAGAAAACTATTCTAACAGAAACGAGGACTGTTTCAGCACAAGTCCAGAGACAAGTACCAAAATCTTACCGCGGCGAAAAAATAGAAATAAAAATGACCGACACAAGACAACTTTTTTAAAGTGGAAAAAAGCGTTCGCTCAAAAACCACTGTGACCTTTTTATTCTTTCCCTTTTCACATTCAGTCAAAGACTAAAGACTTTATAATATTTTCTCCAGAAAGAAGGAAAGATAATGTAGAAAACATCGAACAGAAGTCCACAAGGCTCTGTTCGATTCACAAAACATCGAACGAGTGTTAATAAACTCTTCGTTCGATACAAGGACTATTATGAAGTGACAATGCCTAGATATAGTTTGGAAGAATTTCGATCTCATTTCCGAAAGAGCAGAAGTTGCTTTGCCGTAAGATTTTGGGTTGGTTTGTTCACAGTAGATAAAGTTTTAGCTTAATGTTTGGGAACGCAAGAACTTTTGTTGCATTATATATCTGTTTGGTTATCCAACGCTTCTTTAAAAACCATTCAAGGGCCACTATCAACTAGAATAGCCAATAAAATGTGAACAAACTAGTCTTGATATCTAAAATGAATTGCTTATTAACGATTTCAAATTATTTGGATGTCTTGCACAAAGTGCTGCAAAATAAAATAACTTTTAACTTGGAGAAAAAACTGTTGTTTTTTCTTTGGATCTTGAGAAACTAAGAAAGTTTCTTATCAGCTGGAGACAGGTTCAATTTAGCTAAGAGCTCTGCTCATTGTGCATTCAGCGAAATTCTCCAAGTGGTATGTTAATTGCTCGAAGAGTATATTAAATGGCCAACTGTTGAACATTACAACAATATTTCCTCAAATTCAACAATGTGTTAAGTCAGCTTGTCTGTCAGATACCTACATACCCCAGAAATTATTGGATGACATCAGCTGTTTTTGATCAGCTGTTATTTTACACTTAAAACACTAACAAAAAGGTATCCGGATACCCTATCTGTCTGAGATTGAAATCAAACAACATTTTCAAATCATTAAAAGCTACTAGAATGTGGTGAAAAAAGCCATGCGACTATGTTACTGATATTGGCCGGTGTGATTGTCAGTTTTGACTGACTTAACTTTTTCTATTCTCATTTTATTCAAAATGTCGACTATCAGTATTTAAAAAAAAAATTGACTCGACCAACAAAAGTGTCAGGGAATAAAAAGAGATAATTTTTGTATCAGTTTTGACTGACAAACAATCAGTCACATTTGTAGTCATCAAACATAACACTCAGGATTGGTAAACTTAATTTACGAATAAAAATTAGAAAATGGACAGCAACTATCTTATTAGAATAAGTGCAGAAATCTTTATTAATTATTTCGTCTTAATTGTCAATCATGATCGATAATAAAATGACAACTTCTAATGAGATACAAAAATTATGATACGCGAATTATTTTGGAAACAAGTTGCCTATGTTACATTTATAAAATATTTGATCGTATGTCTTACTCATTATAAAGTCACATCTTGCTTGAAATCCTGTGTGTGAGTGGGAGGGGGAGTACAGAAAAACGTAACGGTGCGTTACAAGGGGAGGAGGGGGGTCAAAAATCTTCAAAAATTTCGTTACGTAATACTTGAACGCTCCCTATTATCCCTGCTATTGTTCTGAAGAGGTGTTATTGAACGCTGAATTGGTCCTAAACCTTATAGGTTTAGTTCTTAGTAGATGGAAAACAGTATTTCACGATTTCACATACGTCCCTTAACGCTGATTAATTATCAGCTCAAGAAGATCGAAAGCTTCTTAATGACCGGCATTAAATCTTTCGCAGCAAATGGTCCACTGGTGATATCATGGTTCATCTCAGAAAATCTTTACATCGCTTTAGAAAAAGTAAGATTATTGCTCTTTTCAAAGCTGATATGTTTTGACATTTTACGAACAAAAACTACGTCATTATTACACGTTCTTCAATATTGCATTGACATTTTTTAATTGGCTTCTTAATTGGGGCTGCCAAAAACCTGTACAAACCCTGTTTTAACTAACCATAAACTGTCAGCTGTCAGATGAATATCTTTTTTGAAGGTAGCCAAAATTTTAATACAACACAAATGGCGGCAAATTAATTTTGTGCGTTTACTTTGGGACACCCTTTAATTCACCCTAAATGTACACACCTTTTTGTACATGGTGTAAATATGGTACATTAGGTATTTGTTGTCATAATTCCGGAATGTTGCCCTGACAGCAAATATCGTAGCTATGGGTATAACACTATTGCATGCACAGATGGTGATGGTCACAAAAACAACAAAAAAAAAAAAACCCAACATCATTTAGGAATTGCATTTTTGAATTGGGGTGCTCCATCCCATAAAAAGGAGGAAACAAAAACGAAAAAAAAGGTAAACCCGAACTACGAAGGAAGCTCACAGCACAGCACATCTACTCGTATATTGGTTTTTGTTGGATGACGTTGTCGTATGCAGCGTATACCCTACCCTACTCTACCCTATACTAGCAATTTCCAGAACGCGAAACGAATTGCTGCTCCCTGGCACAATAGAGACATGGAACAAACGTTTCGCGTAGTCATCGCTGTGCATTGCATAGCATAGTGTATGTTCAAAGAATAGCATTTGCTGATGGAAAAAGAAGCTGGAGTGGCTGTCCGCACAGTGTTATCCCCTTTTTCTATACCTCTGCCATCGTATACACATTTGAAAAATGCCCTCTTTTCGGGTTTACTCTTATCCTTGGGGAGATTTCATCTTCTTCCCTCTCATTCATTCATAATGAAAATTCTCCTCATCATCCGAAGGGTTTGCATGTTGGTTAAAAAGACTGCTATATAGATGGTTAGGTTATACCTCTTCAATTCTATAATACCGCCACAAGTTGGGAACGACGTCGACAACGACAACGCTGATGGTTAGGATTCCACGATATAGCAGCATCAGCTTACACGGAGTCGAGTCGAGTAGAGTCGGTCCCCTAAATTACTACTAACAATTCGGCTACATTTTCATCGTTTATACCTTATAGTTGCTCGTTGCAGCGGACAAGGTTTTGATTATTTTTTCGTCCTTAATACCTTCGGATTGGTATGTAATTTCCTTTCAAAGGAAAATCCATTTTTATTCTTTGTACTCGTTCTGTTTGTTTGCTTGCTTGGTTGGTTGCTGGGCTTGCTTAAATTACGAAGGGTGGTGGTGGTAATGACGATGGTGATGGTGGTCCTGCCCTGCCCTGTTTTGCCCTATTCTGATCTGAGTTCTATAGCTGTTGTTGGTTGGTGCGATGCTTAAGAGATCCTGGCCTGATGGATAAAGTAATACATACCGTACCGTACCTTCTTCCTTTTCTCTACACTTTTCTGCAGGAAGTTCTGAATTGTGAACCTTATACATAAAATACAAAGCCATCCGTAAACAGATATACAACAGAAAAGAAAAGAACTTGTTTAATGTTATTCAATTTATCCTCAAGTGATTTTCTTCTTTTATTTTGTTGGTTAGGTTTTCTATGTGTAACGTTTACGGATGTAAAGAACTTTTCAAATAGAAAGTTGCGATATTTACAAAACGCGTTACATTGGAGAGATTTTCTTACACAATATACCTGCGGTATTTTTAGATAGTTTTGCGGTTTATTTTTATTTTATTTTGGGGAGAAAATAAAAATAAAAACATCAAACGAGACAAATGAATAACCTTGAAATAAATGCATTATTGTTGATGCTTTGAATTTAATAAAATAAAAGGATACAGCGCCAGCAGCGATGAAAAAAGGAATTAAAATCTAGTTATACGAATGACGGGATTGTAAGCATGATGTATATTATTTTAATTGTTGAGTTATTATTGAAATAAATATGTAACATCCTAGAGCGAGGAGATTCACATTATTCTGATACTAGGACAAGAATAAGACCATTGATATTCGAAACAACCGAATCAGGTATCAGGATGTTTAAATTTACGAACAATTTCTTATTTTAACTTTCCTATCATGCTGCCAGAATTTTTTCAACACTATCCGGAAGGTCAGTCATGAATATTCGAAGTGTTTGGGTATTTAAATGTTTTGAAAATATATTAGCATTATTCTGCTAAAAGCCTAATTTACATATGTTCTGGCTTTATCCATGATTTCGTTGACATTCAAAACATCTCCTTTTTTTAAGTTTGGCTAAACTACGACGCATGTTGGTTAGAACGTTTGACTGTCATGGCAAAGGTCTTGGGTTCTATCCCCGTCTGTCCCATCTAATTTTTTTTTCACGGGTAATGCCTCTTACGAGGAATTGACAAATCCTCCAAGAGTAATTCTTGCCATGAAAAGTGCTTTCTCAAATTAGCCGTTCGGGTTCGGCTTAAAACTGTAGGTCCTTCCATTCCTGATACCATTACTCGCTCACAGGAGTGGTTGAGATACACAGATAAAGAAAACGTCAAAAAAAAACTGAAAGAACATGTTATCTTGGGTTTGGTACCGAGCTTTGAAGATGTTTTAATTTCATGTTTTTACATACTTTAACCGTTTGAATAAAACTATACAAAAATTAAGTTTTAAACGTATTTTATCATTAATATTATTTAAACAAATCACATAAAAACAAAATAAGCAAGAAGTAATTTTTAATTAATGACATAACCTTAGAATTTAAACTTATTGTTGTGTCCAAAATTTGGCATTTCTGCACGAGATTTCAACTTGTTTTTAATAAAGCCATCTCCAGAAGTAGGGTCAGAGACATTCTGTGATGCCTCTGATACCAGCTAAACACATCTTTCCACAGATTGGGTGTGACAGGGAAAGTCAACAATTTCCAAGCTCTTATCTTTTGCCATGATGTGAAGGTCTTGAAATGAAATATGTCGAAGAACCGGGGATGATGTTACCTGACATTCGTTCTACAAAATAGTTTCGGTATAATCTTTAGCAGAGAAGTTGATCTTTGGTGGTTTATATATCCTGCGTTTGTTGATATTTTCAGCTTCTCTAGCTTTTTTTATTCTTAGCAATGCCAGCTACCGATTGTGGTCCCTTTCATCAAACAACATACTGATAAGCAGGTTTTATAGATGTGCAAAATAAGCATTTCTTTCTATAACAGAATTCACAACACATCTCAAATTTTCGGGTAGATATCGAGAGTACATAATTAATTGGAAAATATGTTTGGCTCCATCCTTAAAAGACCCCTGTCGCTTGGTTTGATTGAGCGTATATATTTACGACGTAGTTGACAAGACGAAGATCACTAACATAAAGTCTCAGTATGCGTTTAGCTGAAGTAAGCCATCTCGAGTGCGCCATTTTTCCGGATTGACGGTTTGCCAGCTCAGGAGAACAGAAACCAGTTGATACAGCTTGACAATTTGACATATCTGATAAAGAAATTTTTTTCGGGAAAGTCAGGCATATTACCAGCCACTGCACAAAAGCTCACGGTGGTTTTACTTTCGCAATCAGCTAATTGTTTCCCAATAGGTCCAGAATATTCTCTAGGACCCGAAGTGCAATAATCTAATGTCAAGAATAAATGACGAAGAGGTAACTCATTGACGTGAAGCATGCAAATACACAATTGCAGCGGTCTCTTCAAGAACTCCTCTAAATATTGAATGACGCCTCCCTTCCAACCAGTGTTAGTTGCAGTTCCGTCACATCCAATGCAAAGCACGTCATCTAAATTCCAACCTTGACTCTCTAAAAAGGTTGTGATGGAAGTAAAAATCCCTTTTGCGGTGCCACGACCTGGCGTTGTGTGTCCCAAGTTAATTTATCCGGGTTCTGCCAAAATTAAGATGTGTTCTTCAAAAATTTCTTTACGGTAATAACGCGCCCCTATTCATCAGGGACTTGTTGTTTCTTTCATAAATGTAAATGCTTTTTATAGCAATACCTCCAATATCTTCTAAAGCTTCATTACGTCATTTCGATGCAGCTTGGTGGATCTTATTTTTGTCTAAAGGAAGAGTTGAATCTTTGGAAGAAACCCCACCGACATCAGCCAAAACAGCAGAAGGGTCAGTAGCAGCAGATCGCATCGATAAACCGTCGATAAATCGTATCGCACCAACTCTTCATTGCAGTTTCCTGAGACAATATGCGTTTCCTGCGTAGACCATTTTTTTGCTTCCGATTTTTTTTTTGGTCACCGATTGGGGGTATTTTTAGCTTAAAACCTTATAAATTTGAAACCGCTGGAAAAGTATTGTTGCATGCAAATCAAAACGTCAAATATGTTCTAAACTTAATAAGATAATATTTTATAGTAAATAGTAGTTCAGGAATCGAAATTAAGGAAGGGAAAAAAAGCATAAAAATATCAATTTGTCAAAACTTTGAGGGTCGGTACAACCCCCTAGACAAATTTTAATATTTTTTATTAAATATAATAATTAGATAAAATAATATATTTTTGTTGCGAAAAATTCGTGATGGAACATGGAATGGAATTAATGAAAACAAATTAAAAGAATTTATTCTGTTATCAATAAAATCTTTAATGTACAAAACACTTCGGACTTGTCTCCGACATTTAAGCGTTTTTAAGGCAATAAGAACGCACGATGATTTATAATCTGGTAAAGACCCAACCCAGTTAAGTTTTCCAAGTGCATAACGAGTGAATCTTTTGTGAACTCTTTCGAATCTTAAAATTTTATTTTCATAAAAAGGAGATCAGACAATACAAACAAATTCTAAAACAGGTAGAACTATAGACATAAATAAGGTCTTCAAAGTATAGGCATCCTTAAAATCTTTGGAGTTCCGCTTCAAGAAACCTAAAAGTGAATTACCTTTAGATACAATGTAATCAACATCAGATCTAAAGTCATTCTTTGAATCAAAAATCACCCCAAGATCATTACCCTCAGAAGACTAACATCATAGAATTTATATTCAAAGTCAATAAGGGATGAAAACTTAGATACACTAAAAATTTTACGTTTCGAGTAATTCAGCTGAAGATGATTGTTTAGATCCTACTGCATTAATAAGCCATCTTAAAGTGAAGGTGTTGCTATGAAAACTTTCACATCATCGGCATACATCAGCAGTTACAAAATTTAAGAACAGAAGGTAAATCATTTATAAAGATTATAAAAAGAAGTGGGCCCAAATGACTGCCTTGTGGAAGGCCCTACACCACGTCTATAAGATTTGAAACACAATAATCTATTTTAACAGCTTGTTTTCTATCAGAAACGTATCCACTGTAAAAATGAAGCATTCAATCCAAACATCTAAAGCTTTTGTAGGAGAAGACCATGAGACCAAAGTTTTTTTTTTTTTAAATAAAAAATAATAAAAGTTGGTAAAAATTGATTTTCGACTCAAAAATCTTTTTAAAAATTTGAGATTATGGCTTTTAACTAACTTAGTCTTAGAAAGATTGTTTTCAACATCCGGTAAAATTTTAAGAAAAATCGAATTGACAGTTTTTATATTACAAAAAGACTAAAAACCTAAATAAAATTTAACAAAAGTTGGTAAGAATGGATTTTCGACTCAAATATCTTTTCAAAAATTAAAAATATTGGTTTCAAACTAATTTTATCTCAAATTCAGATAAAACAGTGAGTTTTTTTATAAAAAATTTAAATCTACAAAAAATATTACGCAAAATTGGTAAAAATTGATGTTCGGTTCTCGATATCTCGTGGATAATAGAAGAGAGAGACTTCTAATTAATTTCATTCATTCAATTTTTATTTGTTTATACAAGAAATAAAAACTTTTAAGGAAACTAAAATTGGTAAAAATAGGTTAACGTCTAAAAATCTCGTTAACGTCTGGTATCGAAGAGTTTTCGACTGTGATATCTTTTATTGGGCTAACTCTGTTATCCAAAGATTTGCTTAAATACGGCAACCTACACGCCTTCATGCGCCTTCATATTCGAACTCAAGAAGTCAAAGGCTTTCGAATGCGAACAATCTCAAGTGGTTTCCTAAAAATACAAAATGCCAAAATAAACGAATTTTCGCCGACATCTGCCAGGAAAATGCGGCCACGTAGACTTCTATTATGTACATATTCACAATCAGGGAGTAGAAGGCTTCCGGATGAGGCCAATTTCAAATTGTTTTCCAAAAGTCTAAAAACGTTTTCGGTGACCTCTGCAGTCCAATTTCGTCCTTCGAAACCACATGGGTCATTTACATCAAGTTGCAATGCACTTGAAGTGGTTTCCCTCCCTATTTTAATGTTCAAACAGGGTGTACTTTTGATGCACTTTTCCTCAAAAACGAGGCAAACACGTGCCGGAGACAAACGTTTGTTTTATCACCGCTACTAAGACTACTTACAATTTTAATTTCAACTGGTTTCCTTTCAATTCAAAAATTAGCTCTCAGCTCTTAGGCTGCATGTTTTATTCTTATTTTAAAAATAGGTAAAGAACTTTTTTATTTTTATTTTCCGCAAAGTTTAAAAATATGATTTACTAGTAAGGTCTGAAAGTTGAAACTCTACTGCTATCCAAAAACATGTAAACTCTAAACACGAACCCACATATAGCTTCGAATAGGTTTCTGAAACAAAGAACAGAAATTCAAAAATTGCTGACAAGTCTTAACAGACCTGTCATAATCGTTATCTTCGTGTATCCTCTTATCTTTCGCTACCGCCAGGCGTCGCGTCGTGCGTGATCATCTGAGTAAAACTTTACACACATAAGCTTGAACTCAAATAGTAAATTTTTTTTAACCGAATGTGAATTTGAAAGTATCAAAGTTTAACAACTTTTAAACATATTTAAATGATACCTTAACCTCGTTAGCAACAAGGGTAATAATAAATAAAAGGGTAATAAATAAAAGAAGATGAGAATAGGCTTTTCCTTCGGAGATATAAGTGTAACCTTACTGAGTTCCTTAAAGGACAGTTTATATTTGTTCGTAACAGAATCGAATAAAAAAAAAATACACCTAATAAAAGTAAATTACCATTTGGTTCCAAAGAGCTATCTAATTATCTGTATGTCAAGATCATGCAATCCATAAGATATACATACATAATTATTGTGCCAGAGAGGTAAAACTGTTTTTATTTTTTTTTTCAGATCAATTAAATCAACTGCGAGTCCTGAATGGAAAGTTTTTAATACTCACACTACCTCCTGTTTGTAAATACTTTGTCCATATTTTCAACTTTTATTTATATATTGGTGAACTTCAAAACACTTGAGTGCTATAATATTTCAGAATTCAGTTAACTTAACTTTAACTTCTCCATCTCTAGTACATCCCTTGCTGACAGTGTCCAGCGTAAAAAAACCCGAGTTGGTATTTCCAATCTGCTTATATTACAAATATGGGGATACCTCAGGGGTCCGTCTTGGGTCCTTTGATATTTTTGCTGTTTTTATAATTGACCTCCCTTACGTCACATTTTCAACGGATAAGTTCATTTGTATGCTGACGATTTAGTTCTTTAATTGCTTTGTTCAATTTGTCGGAGGGAGTACTGTTTAGCTAAGCTATGTTTAATAAGGACTTCACAGTAGCACTACAGCAGTATTGCCAAAAATCCGTTCGTAAATGTAAACAAACAGCTCTGAGTGAACGTGGCAATTCTTTTGTTAATAAAAATAAAACGATTTGCGATAAAGTTGGCATTTGTTTTTATAATTGATGCTGAAATCGCACAAAAATAGCAGACGAGAAAATGTGAATATCCTATTAAGCATTCAAAACTATCTATTAAGTTTAGTTGATTATCTTTCGAATCTGATCATTTAATAAACTGTTTTCTTAGGTTAAATAACAATCTCGTTGTTTGAACAAAGTGCTTGGAAGTTTATATTTCAACAAAAGAGCAATTCTTGCAATTTCCAAAATATCAAACAGCTTCATATGTATTTTTGGTTGTTCGCAATTCGAGTTTTATCAAAATTACTTAAGTTCGTTACAATCCGAATGTTGGAAGTTTTGTGAAATTTTGTGAGAAACAGTAATGAATACAAAAAAACTTACTCGAAATGTAGACCAAGTCATCCGAAAACGTTTTTGAAAAGAGTATGCCTTAACATAGTTCAATATTCTAAAACGATTCCCTTCTTCTTCGTCTTATTATTTCTTCTCATTTTCTTATTCGTTCCGATTTTCTTATTTCGTCCAATTTTCTTATTTCTTCTAATTTTCCTCCACTGTTTATAAAAACATTGCCTAATTTGTATTTGTGATATTTGTTTCCAAAATTTTTTTGTCAGAAATTTGTTTCCAATTTTTTTTAGTAAAATCGAAAAAACCTTTTGTTTTTCATTATTCAAACAAAAGGAATGTTAAGATTTTTAAGCCTGTATAAGAGTGAAGCTAAACCGAATTTATTTTGATAAACATGAAACACTGACCCAATTTTTAGATTATTTTTAAATCAATTATTTATATTTTCAAAAATTACTAAAATGTTTCTACTGTTTTTTAAATTATTCAAAAACAATATCTAATCCAATGTTTATTTTTCTTTCTAGGTAATTCAATCATCAACTTCATGCACATTTTCTACTTAAGCCAAGGTAAGATTCGTATAACTAATCTCTGTGGAAAAGACGAAGTATTTATGAGTAGAAAAAAAATCGAAAATCTAGTTCTGCTCTGTTGATTCGAAAACCAGCAATCATATTCACTTCGTCTTTCACTAAGAAAATACGCAAATACTTTATTTTTACTAGAGAGGAGGATTGCTTGAAGTTTAGTTGCTTCAACAACATCGATAATCCGAAGATGATTGCATTTAACAATTAGTTAACTCCAAGCATCTTCTTTAGGATTTTTAAGTTTACTTTTTAACCATAAAATTAATTTTAATTTTCTAAGCCTGTAATTAAATATTCTTACTAACATTATAAACGCAAAAGTAGCTCTGCATGTTTCGAAATCACGCTAAAACTTCAAAACAGATTTAAAAGAAATTTCGTAGAAAAATGTCTGGAGCGTTCGAAATGAAAATGGATACCTTTTCATCTGAAAAAAGGTCTGTAAGAAGTTGAAATTGTGGAAACTTGAAACTTAATTTTAAGGGTTTTGATTAGATAATAATATGTATGACATTGAAAGTCGGTAAAAAAAATTACCGTAAAGAGGGTAAAAATAGGGACTTAAAGGTTTTGAATGATAAATCAAATAAAGCTTACAACTTTCGGTTTCGATTCCCCGTATTCCAATAATTTCGATTTATTTGGCATTTTAGTTTAGAAGACTGCAGATTCCCTTCAGAGTAGCGTTTGTAATCTTGCTTACTTACTTAAAGTGGCGCTACAGTAAGGGCGGACCTGACCTCAACAAACATGCGTCTCAAGCCAGCTCGGTCCCTAGCTAGCTGTCTCCAGTTTCGAATGACTCATTTGGTTGAGGTCTTCACCCACCTAAGTGCGCCACCTGAGTTGCGGTCTTCTTCCACTGCGTCGTCCCTCGCGATTGGATTCGAAGACCTTTCGGGCTGGAGCGTTGATGTCCATTCGCTTTACATGACAAAGCCATTAAATCCCTTGGACTTTAATTCTGCTAACTAGGACAGCCCGTAGAATTCGTCGTTATATCTTCTCCTCCATTCTCCATCTATCCGTACGGACCAAATTACCCGAAGAATTTTTCTCTTGAAGCATCCTAAGACGTTCTCATCTTTTTTTGACATGGCCTCAGCGCTAAATATGAGAACCGGGATGATGAGTGTCTTATAGATGGTGATTTTAGGTGCTCGAGAGAGGACCTTACTGCTCAATTGCCTTCTAACTCCAAAGAAGCAGCAATTTGCAATGGCAATTTTGTTTTGATTTCTGCGCTGGTGTCGTTGCCTGTGTTGATAGCGGTGCTATCAATAGAAGTTATAGCTGTCCATGGTGAGTTTTTGTCGAAGACGTCGTTGTTCAATGTCCTTTTATGATGACAGCAAATACTTGGTTTTGCCCTCATTGACAACTAAACCCATCTTCTTCGCTTCCGTCGCAATGATCAAAAACGCTCCACTGACATCACGCTTTGATCTTCCAATTATGTCAATATCATCTGCGTATCCGAGTAATTGAATAGACCTTTGGAAGATTGTGCCTCTAGTGTTGACGGTTGAGTTTTGCACAATTATTTCCAGAACGATATTGAAAAAGTCGCATGACAGTGCATCGCCTTGTCTAAAACCTTTTTTGACATCAAATGCATCGGTGAGATCTTTTCTGACCTGATCCTGATTATTACACAAATGGTTAAGTTCCATTCCACATTGGGAAAGAAATTCACACCAACTTGTTTCGGTTCGTATTACATTAAGCTCTGCTATCTTCGGAAGCCTATTATTGCTCATCTTTATAACTCTCAAGAGGTAATCGACTTGTATTTTTAGGGTTCATATGAACATAGGTGATAATCCTGATTCCAACATAATAACATAGTTAGGTTTATTTGATGGCAGTCTAGAAATTCGCTTAATAAAGTATCGGAGAAGTTTCTCAACTGTTTCGTAATGTTTCGTTCCCCAAGTTTGTGCCGCGTAAAACATGACAGACTCAGCTACCGCTTCAAGTATCTTGAACTTGTTCCTATGTGAAATACTTTTGTTAGAAAAACATCTATTCCAAGTTGAACTAATTGCACCTTTAGCCTTAACTAGTTTCTCTCTTAGATGAATTTCCGTGCTCAAATTTATCGTTAAGTGAACTTAAAGGTATTTGAATTCCGTGACAACTCTAATGACCTCCCCATTTTTCTTTCGCCGAATTGCGACCTCCTCCTTGTTTAAAAATCAAAATGTTAGACCTATTATCGAACTCCAAAGCTGACAATATTGTAATGATTCATGTGATGCTGCCAAAAGAAAATGTCGTCTATAAACAGCAATGCTTTTATTGTTTATCCACCTGGTAAGAGGTCTGTAAGATCTTCAATAAACAAGGCGAACAGACTCGGACTCAATGTACAGCCCTGTCTGACTTCCGATTGTATCTTAAACCCTCTCGACAATTCTTCTCCATTCCATACGTTAGCAATTGTATTTGCATATAGATTCTGAATAACTCTTCCGAACTTCCATGACATTCGGTTACTATACAGCTTGTAGTTAAGCGCATGTCTATCGATCATATCAAATGCAGATTTAAGGTCAACGAAAAACGTACATACTCGTAGCTTCTTGTCCTTATTCAGGAATGTTTCTGCGATACTTTAAGGGTAAAAATGTGGTCAACCCGTCCTAAAGCCTGCTTGAAACTCCTTTAAGAGCCTCTTGTCTTCTATCCATTTATTGAAACGTTTTTGCAAAACCACTGTGAATATTTTATATGAAAGGATATTCCTCTGTAATTAGACACCTCGGCCAAGCTACCTTTCTTATGAATCGGGAAAATGATGGACTCCTTGAATTCTAGTGGTATGTTTCCTGTTTCCATGTTATAAATAGTTGTCTGCTGTTCCTTACTTATAAAATTCTGCTGGTATGTCATTCGGTCCGCATGCTTTCCCATCTTTAAGTTCCATTACAGCTGAAATCACTTCTTGGTGTCTTATTGCAGCATCAAGAGTTTCATTTTTAAAACCCGGAGTAGCGTATTGAAAAACAAGTTTGCCTTCTGTCGGATTCAACAAACTCTGAAAGTGATCTGCCAGCTGATCAGAACCTATACCAAAAAGGATTGAAAACTTTTTTCCGTTCAGCTGCTTTGACAGGTTCCAAAAATTCTTTCCGCTTTTACAAGACGCTAATCTCTTGGATTCAGCTTCGAAGAATGCTGCCTTCTTTAGTTTACATATTGCCTTTGATGAATCCACTTGGATTATGGGAGATCTTTACGTCAGAACATTAATCAAAGGAACAGTTGATTCACGGATATCACAGCTTATCACTGAAGTGAGAATTTCAAAAGGTACTGTGAGTGACAGCAACAGAAGTATGTTTTGTGAGCTCTTAGAAGACATCGGTGCATTTATCCTTAACGGGAGAGGCTTTGGCGATAAAACTGGAGAGTTTACTGCTGCCCTTCATACAGTGCATTGGAAATGATTAAAAGTTTTCAATTGAAAGTAAAATCTTTTCGGAACACATGCCGCTAGTTTTAGGTCTTAAAGCTTTTGAAGAAATGCAAAGTTCCCCCAGTTCATTGTTGCTTCCAAGGCTTAAATGGTTTACCAATAGAATTGATAAAGTTGCTGTGCAAAAACTCTTGCCTTTAGATAGTGTTGAAACACGATGCAACTCCTTAAAAGAGTGTATCGATGAAGCATACGGGAACCCTATTAATACAGCAAAAAAATTGGTGGAAACTGGCCAAAGAGATACCCGGTAATCCTGCGAATACCGGAACCCAAATTACAGCTTTTGAATTCTTGTCATTTTTCGAAAAATCCCTTACTTAATTCAGCAGTGGAGAATATTCCTGTGAAACGAATCTAGTTGAAATACCTGAACTTTTGAAGATTGCGATTGAAGCTTAAAAAAAAAACAAAGCTCCCGATATAGTTTTTCCATGTAAGTTTTTTTTTTATTGGGGAGGTTCATACTTTGCTGAAAAGAATCTACGAAACTGAAACAATACCAACATCCTTCAAAAATCTAATTATCTTTCCGGTCTTCAAAAAGGTGACGCTAGTCTTGTATCTAACTATCGTGAGCTTTCATTTTTAGATACCCTCTACAAATTATTCACCTCAGTTCTCCTAAACCGCCTCACGACTTGGATTAAAAACAACAATGTACTCAATGAAAAGATTATAGTACCATTGATTAAATTTTCAATCTTTCATGCCTTATTCCGCTGCAACTAAGCCAGAAGAAGAAACTTAATGCTTGGTTAGTAGACTTAAAAGCTGCGATCGACACTATTAACAGAGAAGACGAAAATGGGTAAAATTATCGAACTATTATACCAAGACCTAGTTGCCGCCGTATGGGATGGAAGCAGCACCCCTAATTTCTTTGGAACGAGCAAAGACGTTAAACAAGGTTGCGTTCTGAGAGCTCTGCTACTTGTCTTGTTCTTAAATGACCTACATTCTGAACTCCTCATCGGAATACATGTGGAAAGAATCGGTATAAATGTTTTTTTGTATGCTGATGATATTGTAATTTTGGCTGAGAGTCCAGCTTTACTTCAAACAATTGTAAACAAGTTTAGCAGCTATTGCGATAAATGGAACCTTGAAGTTAATCTTGAGAAATCTGAAATTGTTATTTTGAGGAATGGATGCCGAAGACCATTTAGTAAAAAATGGAATTTCAATCGTGTAGAAGTAAAAATAACAAACCAGTAAAAATATCTTGGCGTCGTCTTTACATATAATATGTCTTGGTCTGAACATCTGACAAAGAGGCTTGCAACATCAAAAAATGCAATCAATCCAACCTGATCTAGGTTCCTGAAAAATGAGTTAGTGCTACATTCGGCAAAGTTTAAAGTCCGTGATTCAGCTTCAAAGGTTTTTCGTCAAAAGATGTTTCAACGTACCAGATAATACACCAAACTACGTTATAAACATCGAAACAGGTCTTCCAAAAGCGTTTCTTACTACCCTTGAAATACATTTGAAATATTTCCGAAAAGTTTTCAGTCTACCCAGCTCTAGATTACCAAGCATACTTTCATCCGCAGTATTTCGCAAATATTTATTGGGCACGGGAATGGTCACGCCTCTTCTGAATGCTATAGGGCATTTCAGCATGACACTCTTGGCTTATGCACAATGTGTAATCTTGATGCAGCTGAGAACACCTACCACTTCGTCAGCATCTGTCCTATTTTCAATTCATACCGGAGATTATTTCTAGAAGCTGAAACAATAAATCGCCCCGATTTTTTTCAAATACTGAATGGCAAATGTTATTTAAATCTATACAAGTTCTTAAAATATGCTCTTAACTATCGCAACTTCATTACTTAATTCTCGTGCCTTTCTACAGCCTACATCAACTACAGTTGAATACGACTCCTTGATTATTTTATTTAGCTTGGATGGATCACAATTTCTTTGTCTCAGCAGTGAGATATCAAGCCTTGTTTTCAATTATGAAAATTAATGAAAGCTATAACTGACACTTAAATAAGATATTAATGGCTGAAACACAAACACGCTTCAGCTTCGGCTTCGCTTGACGTTTACAAGTTCAGCGATATGAATTCAATGCATGCTATCACAATGGAGCTTCGACCTCACGTTTCGTTTGACAATCGTAAAGAAAAGAACGTAATGTAACGTAAAGCGACTCCAAACGGAAGCTCTAGTTCAATTATATGAACATTTGCTTTGTCTGACAGCTCATCAGTTGTAAAAAAATGTCAACAAACAAAATATTTGCTCTTTGGAGGGATGAAATAATAGAAATATCATTCAAAGCCACCTCGAAGTAGGCCCACGGCAACGCAGACGAACCCGAAGCTGAAGCGTGTTTGTGATTCAGCCATAAAGTTCTTACATTCTGACAACTTTGTTACGATCTGAGCGCTCTCGCGTATAAACCGAGCTACTTGAACCCTAAGCAATTTAAAGTAACAAACCTAAGAACCGTTTTATGCCACACAGTTGATACAAATTTCGCACACCCTAAAAGATACAAAAGTTCCCTGATTCAGTCTTATAAAATGTCATAATTTGCTTTATTTAATATCTAATCGGAAAATAACGCAAGAGTAGATAATTTCTACTTCTACTATTTACTAACCTTTTGAATATTAAAAAAAGAAAATGTTTACGGAAACGTCATAAAGACACAAAACTGTTTTACCTTTTTTTTTTACTGTTATTACGTCATAATGTTCACATTTATGCAATTGACGTTTTGTTTTTTTATTTTCCGGTAAAAAAAAGAAAGAAAACAAAAACTCAAAAAATCCTTTGCATTCACATTTGTAAGTGTTTTCAATTCTACTTTGTGACATTTTCTTTTCATAATATTCTCTCAAGTATTTCCAATGATAAAATTCCAAGAAATTATCTAACAATTTACGGTGGTGTCAACTTTTCAAATACACCAGTACCACCAACATACGCCCTTTTAACGGTATACCTACATAACACATAAAAGAAGAAGAAAATAAGACAAAAATAAAATAAACCCAAGAACTTCACTTCATTTCAGTTCAGTTAAGTTCATAGTACTCTTTCCTACCTATAGTACATTTCAAAAGAACTTTATAAAACAAATCTCTGTCCTTTTTCTTTTTTGCTTATTTTATTTTGTCTAAGTTTCCCTCTTCGTTTTCATGCAGAAATGACAGTTGGTTTGGTTTAGCTCCTCGCAGTCGTATATATCGTACGTAAGTAGCTTAGCTGTCAGAAACTAAGTTGAATCCTTCTGACACAAACGGGGGAAAATCACTGAAACACAACGAACGATGACTACGACTACGACTACGACCACGACGACCCCTTTTGTCATAAGAATGTCAAAAACTTCATAGAACGTCAAATGCATGTAATGATAATAATATAGTCTATGAAGTCGTCTGCTGCTATTGAGCTCAGCGCCACCCTTTTACAATGGTATCGTCGGCTGATGGTCACTATATACCTTCTATTACTCAACCCATTGTATGTTTTCTTTCCAAAAATTGTAAAGTTCCCATTGTTTGTGATGGGCAAATGCAACATACTTGATTTTATACAAGTCACTCAGACTCAGTGCCACGAGATTTATTAAGGGGATGAATTATTCTGAAAATGATACGTTAATTGATTTATGTATTCCAATCGTCGCTGTTGTTGCAAACTTATAGGGTGACCATATTCATAAAAAAGAATCGAAAGTGACAGCCTATTGAAGCGTGTCTTTTTATCTGTTATGGGAAGTAGGTGATTTCCATCCCTTTAAAAGTTCACTACTTCTTCGGGTAAAAGTATTTTATATCTTTGGCTATTTCTAAGAGTTTCCTGCTTATAGAAACTTTTTGCACTTGCGTGCTTTTACGAATTAGTTTTCTCTATGAGGTGTCAAAACAAACTCGCTGCTTCTATGAACTCAATCTTCCTATAAGCTAACTCTTTCAATGAGCAACCAGTTTATCAACTAGCTCCTCTGTATCACTGCTTTTATTAGCTCGCTTTTTGTAGAAACTCGTTGCTTGTAGAAACTCGCTGCTTCTGATAGCTCACTCTTTCTATTCGTTCCTTAAACGGGCAACAAGTATATCTACTATCTCGGTACTTCAACGAACTAACTGCTTCTACGAGTTCGTTGCTTCTACTAACTCGCTAATATTACTAACTTGTTGTTTCTGCTTCCAATTTTTACGAAATGCGCTACTTCTTCAAGCTCAAACTTCCCCCTTTCTTCAATTACAACCAACGTGTTTATCAATTCGCTCGCTACTTCAACGAACTCACTTCTTCTATAACCTTGCTGCTCAAGTCCTGGATACTCAATGATTCTGCAAGCACACTTTTTCTGCTTGCTCCTTTAACGACCAAAAAATGTATCAATTAGCTCGCTACATTAACGAATTCACTGCTTCTACGATTTCGTTGCTTCTACCAATTCGTAACCGAGCTTGTTGTTTCTGCTTCAATATTTTATTAACAAGATCGCTACTTCAACGAACGTACTGCTTCTAAAAGTTTGCTGCTTCTACTGATTTGTTGTTTCTGCTTCCAGTTTTTACGAAATGCGCGGTTCTGCAAGCTCACACTTTTTGCTTTCTTCAATAACAAAGCAACGTGTTTATCAATTCGCTCGCTACTTTAACGAACTCACTGCTTCTACAAGCTTGATGCTCAAGTTGATTAACGAACTCACTTGTAGTTTTGCTTCTACGAGCTCGAGGGTCTTGAAAACTCACTGATTCTGCAAACACATTTTTTTTCTGCTTGGTTTTCTAACGAGCAACGAGTTTATCAATTAAGCATCTTGTACATGAGCTACGAACTGCGAACTATGGATGTTCGCATATTTTGATTTTTCTTTCACATGAGCTTTATTTCTATTCACAGACAGCGACAAGTTTTTAATTTTGATTCCATATTTTCTCAGCCATGACTTTTACACACAAAAAACAAGAGTGTTATAATTTTGAGGTTAAGTTGCGCGCGAACAGTGTGGATGATATGTCGTATGAAAATAGAGTTTGACAGTTCGTAGCAACCACACTGCAATTTGTTACTACCAACCTGTTTTTACACAATTTTCTTGTTTAAGAGAACAAAATGCAAATTTATTTATCGTAACATAAGTGTCAGTTGGTTTCTTATAATTAAAATGTGTTTTTGTTTGAAAATGACTTTTTAAAATGTATAAAATCACGTTGTTCCGTTGTTCTCGCTCATGTGCAAGGCCCTTTAGCCTGATACTTCAACGAACTCACTGCTTCTACGACCTCGTGACATCTACTTACTCTCGGCTTATACTTGTTGTTTATGCTTCCCTCTTTTACGAGAAAATTCCTTCTGGTAACTCTCTCTGTCTGCTTGCACCTATAACGAACATCGAATATATCAACGAGGTGGCTACTGCCAGTAACTCGCTGTTTGTAAGAACATATTGCTATGAGGTTGCTGCTTCTCCGAACCTTGTACTCCGCTTATGTTACAAGGTTGATGCTTCTATACATTTCTGTTTTAATTGCTGTTTCTGTATTCTTCACTAGTTCACGTTGCTCGTTGTTTGAACGAGCTTGCTGGTTATAAGAACTAACTTTTGCTATATGAAACGATTTTATGAGTTCGCTGTTTTTAAGTGTTTGCTGGTTCGATGAAGACGCTGATCCTAGCAACTTGCTAACTTGCTAATTTTAAAAGCTAGTTTTTTCTGCTTCAATCCTTACTACTGCTCTTAACAAGCAATGAGTTTATCAATTAGCTCGCTGTTTCATTGAGCTCTCTGCTTCTACGAGCTCACTACCTCTCCCTACTCGCTGATTTTACGAGCTTGCTGTTTACGCTTCCCGCTTTTACGAATAAATTGCTTCTGCTAGCTCACTATTTCTGCTTGCACCTATAACGAGCAACTATTTTATCAACGAGCTTGTTACTGCCAGTAATTCGCTGTTTATAGAAATTTATTGCTTTTAAGAATTCCCTTTTTCTAAGAGCTTGCTGTTTCTACGAACTCGCTAATGTTATTAGATTGATGGTATGAATTCCTGTTTTATTCCTTGTTTCTTTCTTCTTCACTGCTTCAAGTTGCTCGTTGTTTCAACGAGCTTGTTGGTTATATAAACTATCTTTTTCTTTGGGAAACGTTTCTATGAGTGGTCTGTTTTTACGATTCTATGATTGGTCTTTTTTAACGAGCTTTCTGGTTCTTTGAAGTCGCTGCTCCTACAAACTCGCTAATCTTATAAGTTTGTTGTTTTTACTTCCAGCTTGTACAAGTTTCTGCAAGCATACTCCTTCTGCTTGCTTCTATAACGGGCAACGATTTTATCAACGAGCCTGCTACTGCCAGGAACTCGCTGCTTATAAGAACTTATTGCTTCTAAAAATTCTCTTTTCTATGAGCCTGCTGCTTCTACGAACTCGATACTGTTACTAGATGGATGGTATGAATTCCTGTTTTACTCGTTGTTTCTTTCTTCTTCACTGCTTCAAGTTGCTCGTTGTTTTAACGACTTGTTAGTTATACAAACTAGCTTTTTCTATGGGAGACGATTTCTATGGCAAACGATTCTATGAGTTGGCTGTTTTTACGAGCTTCCTGGTTCTTTGAAATCGCTGCTTCTACCAACTAGCTAATCTTATGAGTTCATTTTTTTTCAGCTTTTCCAGCGGCAAGTTTACTCTTTCTGCTGGCTCCTATAACGGGTAACGATTTTATCATCGAGCTTGCTACTGCCTGTAACTAGTTGCTTCTAAGAATTCCCTTCTTCTAAGAGCGCGCTGCTTCTACGAATTCGTTAATGATAGTAGATTGATGCTTCTAAAAATTCCTGTTTTATGCTCGTTATTTCTACGAGCTCGCTGGTTATACCAAAACGCTTCCTCTATACGAGACGATTCTATAAACTCGCTGCTACTACCAGTTTGCTGGTTCTCTGAATTCGCTGCTTCTATGAATTCGTTGCTTCTTCTACCTTATTGGTTCATGGAAATAAACATATGGTCACACCAGAATTCATACGTGAGAAGGGAGTGCGAAACTGAATAATGATTCAAACAAAAATCGTAATCATCGTTATTATATTTAGGGTCAATAAATAATGACGATGATTAAAATGAAAACTACTCAATTAGTTAATTACTTTAACCCACTTTATTGGAGTTTTTAGAGAGTTGGATGAACTGGTTGTAGGTAGAGGTACAAATCAAGCATGCATATAGAAATGTCAAAATTGTACATAGAAGCTCAAGTGGCACACGAGCCTCCTGCAAGCTCACAAATCCAATTCCTAAAGATAAACAAACCAAAAACAGAAACTTCACCACGAAACAAGACTTGTGCAAAAAAAAGAAGGAAAAACTAAAAAAATATTGAAAATAAAATTACAGGCAAAAAAACGTATTGCAAAATAAAAAAGAGGCAGACGAAAAATATTAAAAGCAATCTGACAGCAAACGAAAAAGGAGGCTGACATACAGACAGATAAACCCGAACGTCATTCAGTTTAGTTCAGTGCAGTTTTCAGTTGAGTCGTTCGCAAAATACGCGTGCGTTTGCCATGCTTCTGTTGGTTACACATATGTACACTCTAAAGTATACATAGGCAATAATATGTACTGTACGTTTATACCTATGACGCCAACGTGTATCTTACGGATTCATTGAACATATTACTGCGACTACGGCTGCAACTGCGACTGCGACTGGCCGACTTGAGTCAGACAATAATTCGAGGAGTGAGGTGTAAAAGGTATGAATGTAGTCATCATGCATATAGGGGATATTGGCACGGCGGCGAATGGCGGCGGCGACAGCGAATGTGGATGGTGATAGACAACCAGATAGATAGATAGATACACCTTCGGTTTCATTGTTATATATGAACTACACACAAAAAGTGCTAATAATTCTAGGCTACATTTTTCCTAGCGTTTGAATACTTCATATCGTTGTATGTAGAAGCGAACATCAGACTTGCATACGAAATTCTTGAACTATGTTCTTTGCATCGCTTGCGATTGCAATATATTTATTTCTCATCTCTTCGAGACTGTTGTTAATTGTTGTTTCGAGAGAGGATTGAGATGATATTAAAATATATAAATCTGATTTGACAGATACGAGTTTAAGCACAGCCTTAAAGTAGCTCATTAATAAAAACTAGCTCAGTTTTTGGTCTAATAATAAAATAATGCAATAAAAACATTTCGAGAGTGGATTGAGATGATATTACAATATATAAATCTGATTTGACAGATACGAGTTCAAGCACAGCCTTAAAGTAGCTCATTTATAAAAAGTAGCTCAGTTTTTGGGCTAATAATAAAAAAAAATCCAATAAGAACATTTCGAGAGTGGATTGAGACGATATTACAATATATAAATCTGATTTGACAGATGCGAGTTCAAGCACAGCCTTATAGTAGCTCAGTTTTTGGGCTAATAATAAAAAAATGCAATTAGAACATTTCGAGAGTGGATTGAGATGATATTAAAATATATAAATCTGATTTGACAGATACGAGTTTAAGCACAGCCTTAAAGTAGCTCATTAAGAAAAAGTAGCTCAGTTTTTGGGCTAATAATAAAAAAATGCAATAAGAACATTTCGAGAGTTGATTGAGATGATATTACAATATATAAATCTGATTTGACAAATACGAGTTCAAGCACAGCCTTAAAGTAGCTCATTTATAAAAAGTTGCTCAGTTTTGGGCTAATTATAAAAAAATGCAATACATATATTGTTGAAATTGGGCTTTCTTATAATATATAAACTTATCAATACAATTTGGTATTATTTGTGAAAATTAGAAAAATTATGTATGGTCATCCATTTCGTGGTTTGACGTTTGAAGTCGCGCTGACATTTGATATCTGTCATTTGAAGTGTCATAATAAAGTTGATGTTTTATATTTACGATAATTGATTGCTGAGCGACCCAGCAATCGATCAACACTTGCTTCAAAAGTGATGATTCTAATGAAGCCATCTTTTGCGCGATGATTTCGGTCAGTAAAATTGTTCAGAAATTTTTAGAGAGTGATATCTGATAACAGATATCGTAAGGCCTGAGCATGATTGTAATGCACGCTTAGACGAAAATATTACAGCTATATAGTAAAAGTGTACGTTGGCCCTAAGCCCTAAGCCGTGAGGCGCAAATCGTTAAATATCTCTTCACGCAATTTTAAAGCTGACCATAGAAAGCACACTTGTGTGCACACCAGTGTACTGACACTCCCAGGTGTGACATTTCGCCACACACGACACACCAAATCGTAAACACATTAATTGTGAAATAGATCTCAAAGAAGAAGGATCAGAATGAGTGACGTTAAAGCTTGAAGCTTTTATTTAAACAACTTGCGACGCAAGGCACTCAACAACTATTCAGATGCAATTGAATAGTGCGCGGGCATTCCCATATACATCACACACCGATCAAGACATCGACACCCAAAAATTAAAAACTTTTCATTTTACTCGCTCCGTGTCTAACACCGAAAATCAGTGTCTCCTCCAGCCCACACACAGCACATATTACTGCACACCGGCACAAGTGTGGTGTCTATGGGCCGCTTTATGTTACCGAAGAGTTCTCATTTTAACTTTTTCCAATCTTTGAATCTATCTTCTCGATTTTTCTGTTAGTCATCGGTAAATAGGACTTCTGTCATTTTGAGTAAACGGGCCTCACTCCAGTGCCTGTCTCGTGATAGAAGTTACAAGTGGATAAGAATTTTACAAGTTTTCCAATAGAGTTCTTAGTTGGAGATCTTACTCGGTGAGGATATCGTAAGGATTTTACGGAGATATGTATTTGCTTCTTACATGTGCGGTAAGTCTTCATGTACCTAACCCATAAAGTTCTGCGGACTCTACTTTAGAGCGAATCAGTTGCAGCTTGGCATTGTAACAACTTTTTTACTATCAACCTGAACATGAGACATTAAAACATAACACCCGCCGATGCTGGTGCCGAGGATATAAGTGGAAAGCTGTGACTTTTCACGCAAGATTTCATTTATGAAGGTGAAATTTCAACACGCGTAGGTCTTCAACCTTTACTGAGTTTATGTTCCAATCTTGTGTACACCTAGAAAAAAGAATTTCCGACAAAAGTTAATTCCTCAAGTATAGGACCGCCTCGTAGTACCCGTGGCATGATGGTAAGTGCGTTGGACTGTTATGCCAAATGTCTTGGGTTTGATCTCTGCCTATGCCATCTAAAGTTTTTTCACCGGTACTGCCTCTTACCAGAAATTGACAAATTCTCCAAGAGTAATTCTTGTCATGAAAAGTGCTTTCTCAAATTTTCCGTTCGGATTCGGCTTAAAGCTGTAATTCCCTTCTCATCTCAAACAACAGTACTCGCACACGGGAATGGTTAAGAGTTGTAAGTCATTAGGCCTAGTTATCAACGGACTATTTCGCCACCCAATTTATTTATTTTTTACAGTCCCGAAATACCGAAGCAAAAATTGAATTTCGCCCTGTTTATTCCGCCATCCATTTCTTCTAAGTGTATTACGGACAGGGCTTAGGCCGACCGATTTCTTTCTTGTTTGTTGCTAGGGACAGGGAACGCAATCCTATCTGATTATTCTAAGGTTATTGTCTAAGAGAACCTCTGACAAGCCTAGCATCGTGTCTAGTTGAAACTCAGCCTAAATTTGTTCTCTTCAGTTTCCAGAATGCTAATTATCCGGTCTAGAAACAAAATATTGTGAAAGAAAAAATGTTGTCAACGATTTAAAGATGTTTTAGGAAGAAATATCGGGTTTTTCAATAAGAGCACTTCAAAAGTTTTTGAAATAAAACAAAAACCGTTTTGGATATCAATGAAATTCTTTATTCCTGTGAAAGTACGTTCAATTCATTAGGTATGGAACTCGATTTCTTTTGCATGACATCTACGGGCAAGCTTGCAGAAGTCCAGACGCTAAACCCAATTTTCGACGATTTTCATCGGCTGATACTGCTGCAATTTCAAATTCGTTCATCAATCGTCGTTAGCTTGTTGGCATAGACCACAGATTTGACGTAGCCCCGAGCCTCATCGCTGAAGGTGATTGTTCGATACTTACTTACTTAAGTCCTTAGACCTGTTAAGTCCGTTGGAAATCCCCTAAGGGGCATAGTGCCTCTGCTACGCCTACGCGCCATAGTGTACGGTTTCCGGAGATGTGTTTCAGCTCCTCCCACTCTTGCCCAATGACGCCGATTCAGCCTCGATTGTCCTGCGCCAAGTGCTTCTCGGTCGTCCAGCTCTTCTTCCTTCTTGTGTGAGCGGATTCCACTGCATTGCCTGGCCTGCAATGCACTAGTTTCCTTTTCGAAGCGTATCTCCAATCCATTGCCACTTACACCTTCGTATAATAGAGTCTATAGGTTCCTGACCTGTCCTTCTATGAAGGACCTCATTTGATATACGGTTTGGCCAGAAAATTCTTAGGATGTTACGAAGACATCACGAAGGTCGGCAGTTTTCTTGTAATGGCCGAAGGTACCTTCCATGTACTGCACAGATGAAGCACAGATTCGACATTTGCGCGAAACAGTCGTAGCTTTGTTCTTAAGCTGATAAAGTTTTTCCTCCAAATTTTTGACAGTCGATGCGGCAGATGACGTCTTGTTCGGTTCCGCCTACGATGGAAACGATACTTCCAAGGTATTGAAAGCTCTCCACTCTTTCCACCGGTTGCAAAATAATATTTATTTGAGAGGATTGTCGGGTTCCGAGGCTGATCATTTTTGTTTTGACGGAAAAAATTTTCAGCCTCTCAACTTCTGCTTCTTTCTCCACACTTACAGTCATTTGATGGAGATCCAGGATCCTATGAGACAGTAAACAAACATCATTTGCGTAATCGAAGTGCTTTAAATAGGACGTCAAAGTCCATTGGATCCCTCCGCTACCTGACAGAGCTTAGCGCTGTACATCGCTTATCACCAACCAAAACAATATTGGCGACAGAATACAGCCCTGTGTGACTCCGCTTCGGATTTCAAAATCATTGACAACCTACCATCGTGCAGAACGTGACACTTGATTTTTAGTTGAAAATCTTTCAAGTTGTTGCTCAGACCAATTCACGAACATTCAATTCACTACGTTTCTGATGGTCAACTGGGTTCCGTTCTGGCGTCAATTTAATCTTGTAAGGATGTTCGCAATATTCGCAACAACCACGTCACAGAGATGCCCATGACCACCGCTTGAGAACGCTGTGTGAGAGACACATTTGGGCTCTCTGCAACTGAAGCCTCAGCGGCAGCAATATTCTTGACAATACAGCCACTTCTTTCTTTCACTGGTACGGTATCATTTTGTATTGTTCCTGTGGATTCAAATTTTTCCACTAGACGCTCAATTGTTGATCTGCTAGCACGATTATGACGACCGCATAAATTGGGCGTAGCGCTCTTAACGTTGCGGCCACTGACTCCGAATTTCGGTGGCTCGTATATCTTTCCATCATAAAAAGTCAAACCTTATTGAAGAGAAATGTCAAAAGAGCGGCAAGAAATAAGGCTCTACTTTTGTAGCGTCCCTGTTGAAAAAACCTGTTCATATTCCATCGAATTCCTCGTGCTTGTTCGGTAATTGCTGCATGAAGGACATCACCAATAACCAGAAGGAATAACAAAATACCAGTATTCCTTATGATTTGAATTATTTTGTCCATGTTTCGGCGTTGGAAGGAATTGAACAATACACGAATTCTGGCGAATAAAGATCATGAGAAAAAGTGGTCACACATTCGCATTCTTCAAGGCGACCATTTTGAATTGACCATTTCATACAAATTGTATTTAGATATTTGTTTTTTTTAGCTTTACTTTCTAAAACGAAAAATGACTGTTATATTGGAAAAACCTCTAAATCGTCTGTAAACATTTATTATAAATTTTTCATTTCTTCATTATAATTTTCGGATTTTTGCATTATCCATTTAAATAAACTACACCATTTAAAAGTCCATCTATTGATCGTTGTTTAATTGGATCGAATTGGCAAAATGTTGCAATAAATATGTCAGCATTTGCCAAACCACAAACTTCTACCAATCGACCAATTTTTGCTATGTCAGCATTACCTGAAATTAACTACACTGCTGTTAATGTGGCATACCTCCACACAGCACATAAGAGTTGTCAATATTCATGCCAACTTATTGCAAGTCAGTTAGCCAACTGTAGCATCAACCATCAACGGCCCGGCCATGCCATCAATGACCAGACTTAAAGTTGTCTTACCAAATTTGGCAAAAGGGTGCTGCATTCAAAGAAAACTACTGCCAAGATACTGAAAGCTTTTTTTTTCTTTAACTTTGTTTTGCTGCAGGAAATAGAAACTAGTACTTTTTAAGTATACTTACCTCAAACCAGCATCAGTGTCTCTAAAAATTGGTTAAGAGCTGTAGCAGCAGCAGAAGCATCAGAAGCATAAAACTTGTGTTTGTTGTTGTTTTTGTTGTAAAAGGATCAAGTTGAGTTGATGTTGATGCTTAGATATATAACTATATGTAGTTTAGTTGGATGGAGAACGCGTTTCTTATGGCCTCATTATGTGCTCTCGTTATTTTCAACATCATCATCATGTTGTTGGTAATTTAGTTATGTTTGTACTCTTATGTTGTTTATTCTTCGATGCAATCTTATTGCTGATGGGTAGGATTGTTGCCAGAGCAGTGATGTTATTGCCAGACAATTATATCTTTGTTTTTAACAAAATTACCACAATTTTTGTTTACCAATACAGGATCATAAAAGTCTTAGGGCCGTATTGACCGTTCAAGTATAACAAAATTTAAATTTGACGTTTTTCGTTGTTTTCTTTGTAAAATCAAATAAAAATAAGTTATTGCACTCCTTTCTTTTCCTTGATTTTAATTAAACGTTGATCCCTTTAGTTTTTTGAATCTTCACTTAACACTTAACATACACTACCGGTCAAAAGTTTGAGACCACCTCTGAAATTTGAGAAATATCGAGTTTTAACCCCTAAACTGAAGTTTTAGGAAAAAATTTAATACGTGAAAAAAGTGAAGAGCATGTCTTTATGTAAATTATAGAAAAAAATAAACATAAATTATTTATTTAAAAAACCAATAAAAGTTCTAAATTGAGTTTTCATCAAAAAACCCTCCTTTAAATTCAATATTTTTTTACAATTCTGGGCAATCTTCTTACAAGGTTTTGTATTTTTTCTTGTGGAACATTATTTCAGCAATTTTGTAGAGTTTCCCAAAGAGCTGATTTTGATGTTATGTGGTGATTCCGGACATTTCCGTCAAGAGCTCAATGAGGTTAATATCTGGAGACTGCGGTGGCCATACCATTACTTTTACAATTTCCTCATCTTCTTTTTGTTTCAGGTATCGCCGGCAAAGTTTTGAAGTGTGTTTCGGGTCATTGTCTTGCTGGAATATAAAACCTTCACCGATTAATCGGAGTCCAGTTACCAAAACTGGGTCTTCCAATATCGTTTTATAGACTTCCTTATCAATTCTTCCGATCACTCGTGTTAGATCTCCTACTCCATCGAAGGAAAAACATCCCCACTCCATTACTGATCCGCCTCCGTGCTTTATAGTTGGGACCAAACAGTCTGGTAGAATCTTCACGTCAGCACTGCGCCTGACGTACACTCTGCGATTTGAGCCAAATATCTCAAACTTGGACTCATCGCTCCATAAGACTCCGTTGAAGTCTTCATCTGTCCAATCCTTATGGGTTTTGACCCATTCCAACCGTTTGATCTTGTTTTGGGGACGTAGAAGTGGTTTCCGCACTGCAACGCGCCCAAAAAGTCCAGCATGCCTTAGCCTTCGTTGTATCGTTGATAGGTACAGATAATGGTTCTTCCCGGATTACATTGATCTCGGCGCGTATTTCTGGTGCTGTTTTCTTCCTAGAACGCATGCTTATGGTGATGATATGCAGATCTCCGGTTTTCGTCGTAACTCTAGGTCGTCCTGACCTCGGTTTATCCTTAAAACCGCCGGTACTAGAGTAACGCTGTATGGTCCTGTGAACTGCTCCTTTGGATATCTTCAGTTTTGTGGCGATTTCTCTTTGCGAATAGTCTTCTTCAATAAGGGTCATAATCGCAGACCGAGTTTCAATAGTTAATTCCTTAACTTTTCCCATAATGCGCACTTTGTTTACTGGAGAAGATCACAGTCTCAAATAAATTTAAATTTGATCAAACCGAGCATTATATACAAAATTCTGAACATGTAGGTATTCAAATTTTACATTTTTTACCCTGTAATATTAAAGTCATAAAAAATAAAAACTATAGGAAATCCAAATAGATGCCAAAAACCCAATACCGTTTTTTTTTACCTTTTTTAACAAAATTCCTCATAATTTACAGAAAAGGATTAATAACTGGTGTTTTAACTTGCACCTTTTATGAATGGTCTAAGTTAACAATGCAGGTAAAAAAATCCTATATTCATTCATAAACCCAAGCGCGAGGTACAAATAAAGCAATCCTTTGAAGGTGGTCTCAAACTTTTGACCGGTAGTGTAGTAAGCTTAGTTCTCATTTAAAAAATTCCAAAAAGCATACATTGAAGCTTAAACTAATTTATTAGTATTTTTTACATATTGTATTTTTCGACAAGTGAAATAACAAATTCAAAATAACAGCTAACAGTATATCAAGACCTGCCTTTTTTTTTTGTTGTATATAAAAATTATAAAAGTCGTATCATTTTTTGTTTATTAATTTTTTTTAAAGTGCTTTAAAACAACACTTGTAAGAAATGTGCTGAAAATCCTTTCCGCACATCTTAATATTGTTATTTGAAAAAAAAACCTTAACTTCAAAAAAAAAAAAAAAAAATCAATTAGACAAATCGGAGCTATTAGAATTACTTTAATTTGCAAGTGAATTAATAAAAAGTACGTATACGCCTAAGTGAACATTTTTGCAACAAAATTCAAATGTTGCAACCTTAAAAATTTTTATAACTCAAGAACTTCAGAATTAGATAGGTTAACAAATAAGAAAATTGTATATATTTTTTAGAATAATTTTAAAAAAGAGGGAGTGTAACGATATTTTGAGTAAGACAGAAAACAACTTAAGAAAGATGAAAATTCCTAAAATAATTCCAAAACATTTTGGAAACTTGAATCTTTTCGGCCCATTGAGGCTAATAAACGCCTTGATCTTGGCGAACTGCTTGTGGTGGCACGTGTTGGGCAGGTTCCTTTTTTTTTTGCTAGATATCACTTTCTATAGATCTGGGTATGGTCAAACCGGGTTTTGAGCCCATCTTGCGCAGAGTCTTAGCAACTTCTTATCGAAAATCTGCGAATGCCATGAAAGCCTTGTGAGGAAGATTTTTATCTTTGCTCACCCTTTTGTAGAGCAGCCATGAGGAGTTGGCCATCGTAAGGTCCAAGTAGTGATAAAACAGTCGCATCTGCCAAAGTTTGCTCCTTAGTCGTATCTTGTAAATACCCATAATACTGTCGATAAGGACAAAGACACCTATGTGTTTGTTATACTCGCTCACTACATTGGGTCGCGGGATGTGGATATATCTCGAGATCTTTTTATCATAACTGCGTAGCTCAGATATGGGATCTTGCCCAGAGGATGTGGAAGTCAATTTAACTAGCTTATTAAAAAACTGCGTTAAAGCGAAATTGTGTTTCAAATCATTTTAGTGCAATCAATTGATTTCAATGATTTGAGACTTCATGGATTTTGTACATTTACTAGAAGTCTTTGCACTTACTTGAAGTCCTTGTCTTTCCATTCTTTTGAAGTCCTTGCATTCACTTGAACTCAACACCAAACTGCACTTAGTTAGATTTTAAAGTTCAAATTGTCAAGACAGCATCGTTCTAAAAAATTAAAATTTAATTATTTTTTTTTAAATTTAAATAAATACATATTTACAGTTTCTAATGGAAAATATAAAGAACAACAAAAGCAAGTTTCAAAAAAATACATATATTTTTTAGTCTTACGAAAATATTGCTAGTATTTGACCCTTTTTTAAATAATTTCAGAACATCTTCTAGGCCTGGAGTCGATTAAATTGCTTATAATGCTGTTTAAGATACTTTCCCAAGCCAATTTAATTTTATCAAACAGATCGTTTCTATTTTTACAATTAATCCTTACGTCGATCCACAATTTCCCATAGATTTTCTAAGGGGCTGAGATCTGGAGAGTGTGCTGGCCATTGTAACACAACAATCCGATTTCTTGAAACCACGTCTTTAACCGTATTTGACGTGTAGTTTAGGTCGTTGTCCTACCGAAATATCCATTTTAAGAGGCAGCTGATCCTCACCGTGTGGCACCATTACATTTTGTAAAATGTCAGGGTTCATAAAGCGATCAATTGTACCTTCTATTCGGTGAATCGGTCTCAGTCCATGCCCTGAAAATCATTTCTACGTAGAACATAGATTTAGTGATTCTTTGGCTGGTCTGCAAACACAACAGAAACCATCGGAATTCTTCATATTTAATTTGGACTCTTCCGAAAAGAGTACGTTCCTTCATTTTCTAACGGTCCAGTTGATGTGGACATGAGCAAATTTCAATCCCGCCATCTTTTTTTATTGGTTGAAATAAGGATGTTACAGCTTAAATAGATTTAAGTCCATCATCAACATCTCGTCTTCGAATTGTTCTCGGGCTTACGTTCAGGTCGAGTTGGGTTCGCATTCCTCTCGATGATATAAAGGGTCTTTTTTAATTGAAGTTATTCTCTCGTTGTTGTTTTTCCTGGTCTGCCACCTCGATGAACCGTTTGGAATGACTTTTTGAATTTATATAAATATGATTTTGGAATGGAATACTTTTTCCACTTTTCCATTCTTTTATATTTTTTGCTTTTATTTCGTTAGAGTATTTGTTTCCGGACATTTTACAAAAGTTAGCTAAGAACACTGATTGACTTTCCCGTGAACTGAATAACACCAAATAAAAATATTGAACTGCACTCGTCTGCCGACACCTTTAATATGAGCAATAGATTTTGTGGTTAACGGACTAACTTTTCTCTATTAAATACAAAAAAGAGAGATAGCAATAAAAAGTTGCTTTCGTTTTGACTAACAAATAATTGGGTTAACTGTCCTACTTACCTATATATACATGTCATAATTAAATGTACCGTTATGAAAACTTTATTCTCTTGTGGTCTATTTAGAAGTAAATACATAATGTATTAAATTTTGGAAAAAATCAACATGATTTGTTTAAGTTTTTGAATGATATAAAGATGGAGGTAATTTTAGTTGCGAATTTTTTGGCCTTTATATTTTTCTTTGAAATTTTCTCCTATTTTTAAAAAAATCGCAATTTTGAAAAATTGTTAAGTTGTCTGAATGATGAAACATCGGTGCTTTTATCGATTTGGGTTTTTCGCAATTTCTTAGAAAAACTTTTTTTTTCAAAAATCAAGAACAATCTTCTTCTATAAAATTTTAATGTAAAATATTTTATCTATTTCTTTGTTTTTATTTTCAAATTCTGGCAACATCACAATTTCAAGTCGGCCACATAATTGAAAAGTTGTCTTTTCCTTAACCATCAAATTCTTGTTGTTATTTTTATTTTGTGTATTGCCTTTGCGTTAATCTTTCAGAACAAAAACAAAATATACTCGTATCATGTGCTTTTTTGTTCTCTCTTTCTTCATATCTTTATATTCTTTCTACTTCTGCTGCTGGAAGGAAGAAAAATTAAAACAAAACCAAAGAAAAAAATTCATGAACATGAAGAACACCAAGAACCAAGTCAAAGCATAAAACGAAAAAAAAGCTCTTCAGTCGTCAGCTGCTGTGCGAAGAGAGTAGTGGTTCGCTTTAAACGCTTAGTTTTCTCGTGTTACTAAGCTATCAAAGCGCGACCTTAATCAAACAACAATAAAAAATAAATAAAAACAAATAATAAAAGTACCTACGTGAATTTTTCTTAAATTCAGTTTTATTCTGTTAATCATGTAAATTAATTTCTTGTAAATCAAAATAATTTCCAAAATCGATTTCGATTTGATTGTGAACAAAAAGAAAAATCAAAAAATAATATCGGTGGGTGCAAAAGAAGACGTGAGGTGATGTTTCAGGGGGGTTTCTAGAGTATCTTTCAGTTTGTTTGAGGTCAAACACATTTTCTGTCAACTTCAACACACACATTCTAAACAACGAGTGTAAATATCTAGATGTGTGTATGTGTGTTGTGTTTCTATACAGTGATGTGATGTTATGTGAGAGAGTATAAGTGAGAAAAAGTCGACCATGCAAAACAGAAAAAAGCTTTTATAGCAGAGAGTGAGAAATAATAGTAAAATGAGGCAGCCAAGCACATGTGCCGTTTAATTCCCCCTACCTGCATACAAATACAGTGGTGGTCATAAAATTAAGCAACAAAATTGAAAAAAAAAACATTTGTTTACAAATATTTTGATCAGATTTATTTTCTTTAAAGACCATTAATAACTTTTATTTAATTAAACAATCACATATCAATCAAAGAAGAATGTTCAGTTTATATGTTATCGAATTGTTTGCAGTTATTTATGATACGGTCGTGATTCAAGTTGACAAATAACAAAGCAATTTAATTGAATTCAGCTTATTTGATTACACTGGTGGACAAGGTTTTCTTTCGACTACAAAACACTCTGATCATGTTAGGTTTTGAAATATAAAAATTAAAAGTTTTTTTGATAAAGTAGTTTTTTTGTCAATAAAATTCGTGAGGTTTTCCAATTCTATAGTCCATATCTTCAATAATTAGTTTAACCTTTTGATTCCTAGTGGTTTCTTAGTGAAACCAAAAAGTTTATATTTGTTCGATATATTCGCAACGATTTTATGGAAAAATCAAATGAATTTTAAAAACTTCAATTTACACCCCTTGGGAACAAAGGCTTAAAGTATATCGTACATTATTTCAAAAAATCAGCATACATTTTAGGATTTAACCTGCCTTACATAATTCTTCAAGGAACTCTTGACTATTTATGCTAAAATGACTCTTAACAGAAAAAGACAAAACGCTTTGAAAGTAATATTTGTTTTTGAAACATCAAGTTTTTGAAACCTGTTGAAGAGCTATAAAAACGGTATGTAAAAGGTTTTTTTCTTTTTTAAAAGTTAAGAAAATAGTTAAATAGTACCCGTGGCGTGATGGTTAATCCGTACGACTGCTAATTTCGAGATCTTGTGTTCAATCCCTGTCTGTGCCACGGACAATTTCATTGAAGAGTATTTCTTGTCATAAAAAGTGTTTTATAAAATTTGTCGTTCGGATTCGACATAAAACTGTAGGTTCTCTCCATCCTTAAAATGATTTCTAAACAGAAAATGGTTGCGAGTCATTTCAAGGAGTAAGTTACTAGGCTCTAGTTCTCAACGGACTGTTTTATATAAAAATGTACTCCCAAAAGGTTATTTTTTTTTCAAAGCCATAAAACCATTTACTACAAAGTTTCTCAAGACTTCATCTAGAAGATTCATAACTAAAGATTATTGCCAGAAACTAAGTAAGATATTAAAAAGATTTGAACGAACATCTAGAAGATAAAGATATGTAATTTATTGTTAAGAACTATGCTGTGCCTCGGAAAACACCGTTTTTGGTTGTCTTAAACATTCCTAAAGATGCATATTTTGAAAAATTGATGTGATTCAAAAATGTATAAGGCTAGATTCGAATTTAAGATATCTTAATCCTTTAAAAAAATGTTGTTGTAAGTTGGACAGCAAGACATTTATTTCGAAGGCCATCGCCATTCAAAAATTTTTTAATTGGCTGCTTGTTTATTTTTTATAATATTTTAACTGAACAAAGTAATTACTCACTTAAGACGGCGCTTCAGTCCGGGACAGACCTGCTCTTCAATTAACTTGCGACTTTAGCCAGCTGTGTCCATAGGTAGCTGTTTCCAAGTTAGTTGAGGTCCTCTGCCACCTACCTGCGTGCGCCACCTAAATCGTGATCTTGCTCTACTGAACCGTCCATCGGAACTATATTCGAAGACCTTCCGGGCTGGAGCGTTGATGTTCATTCGCTCTACATGAACCAGCTATCTAAGTCGGTGAACTTTAATTCTTTTAACCAAGTCAGTGTCGCTGTACAGCCATCATATCTTTTCATTGCATCTTCTCCTCCACTCTCTATTTATGCAGATGGGACCAAAACTCACCTGAAAAAATTTTCTTCCGAAGATCCTTAGACGGTCTTATCTTTCTTTGACAGGGTCATAAATGAGTGTAAATCAAACGCGTTATTTATGGTTTGATTTTTTTTATAAATTACTTAATAAATATTTAATACAAAAAAGAGTGCTATGCTCGTTGAGGTTAAAAGAAGAAGAGGCTGCTTCTCATTTGCCGCCTAACACGCGTTGGTGGATAGTTGACGTTTTGACATTTAAGATAGTTGCTTGGGATCTGCTCCCATTACAATAAGAACCGTGATGATGGGCGTACTTTAGGTGGTGAGTTTAGATGCTCGAGAGGAGACTTTACAACTCACTCACCTTCTAAGTCCAAAGACTAACTACCTCAAAGTTATAGCTGTCCAAGGTGACGTTTTGTCTAAGATGTCCTCGTTCATAGTTCTTTTTTAATGACAGCATATATTTGGTATTGCCCTCATTGACCACTAAACTCATCTTCTCCGCTTCCATCGCAATGCTCAAAAACGCTCCACTGACATCACGCTTTGATCTTCCAATTATGTCAAAACCATCAGCGTATCCAAGTAATTAGTTGGACCTTTAAAAGATAGTACTTCTAGTGCTGAGTTTTGCACAGTTCTTTCCTTTTTCTTCTTTCCGTCTTGTCTAAAACTTTATTTGACAACGAATCGGTGATATCTTTTCCGACCTTTATATAAAAGCATGAATTTTTTATCTCATACTGTACAAACGAACAAGTTTGACAGAAATGCCAATACTAGACACTGCTCTGTAAAGCTCTGCTCTTCCCTTCAGATATGTTCATACGCGGCTTTCAAATAGAAAAAAAAAAACAAATAATATTTCACTTAGATTATCAAAAATAAAACCCCAACTCTATCTGTTACAGAAAAATCATTTGGCAATGCTACCAAAAACTCCAAAATGTTTTCTTTAAGTAATCCTATTCCTAGTTTTTTTGCAAGGTAAAGTAAGAATCGATCATCGTATACGATAAAGAATAAGAGTCTAAATGGACTCTTTACTAGAAGTGTCAAAATTAAAAACCCTAACAAAAGACATACTTTTGAAGCGAAAACACCTTCATAAAATTACATGTTTTTGGAACTTGATCGTCTGAAGTAACGAATCTGAGTTCAACGTGGTCGGCGTCAGTTGCCCTTGACTAAAGTATGTACGAAATTTACCAATTTCTTCTAACCTGTTAAGAACCTCCAAAAGAAATCAGTGATAACAAAAATGACATTTAAACGTCAATTTTGTCGACGATTTACCGTTATCTTCAAAAAAATTATGACTTATAGTCAAATCTAAATTTGTTTTCAATTCTTTAAACGTTTTGGAATGGCCTGCTGAAAGTCATGACTAAAACCCCATAGACAAGCCTTTCACGTTAAGAAAAAAGGTCTTAAGTCAAAAAATGTATTTTAGGCTTTTGATTTCGTGTAACGGACTTTTTGTGTCTCTTAATACTAACAACTGGAGTCTAGAACAACTGTTAAATACCATACTTACTTAGTCTTTAGACAATATAAGGCACAAAAATTCATGTTTATTTTGATATTAATGCCTTTTGTACATTGAGTCTGTGTGACCAGTTTCTGACCCAAATCCTTTTTACCTAAAACGTCAAAGAATTGGAAATATGGCATATCTTGAAATTGAAATACAATGATTCACTCCAACCAGAGGAAACTTTTGCCCCGGGTAATGCCTTTTTTGAAGAATTAACAAATCATTCAACAGTGATTCTTGTCATGAAAAGTGATTTATCAAATTTGTCGCTCGGATTCGGCATAAAACTGTAGGGTCCTTACATCCTTAAAATGACTCCCACACAGAAATGCTTGCGAATCATATCAAGGAGTAAGTAACTAGGCTATAGTTCTTAAAAGACTGTTGCGCCACCTAATTTATTTTATTTACAAAATGTACTCCCAAAACGTATTTGACTTGAAAGTTTCTCAAAACTTTATATAGTCAAAAAAGGATTCTTAACTAAAGATTATTTCCAGAAACTAAGTAAGATACTAAAATGATTTGAACGAACATCTAGAAGATAAAGATATGTAATTTATTGTTAAGTACCTCGAAAACATCGGTTTTGATTGGCTTAAACATTCTTAGATTCATATTTTCAAAAATTGATGTGGTTCAAAAATATTTAAGGCGGGATTCAAATTTAAGATAGCTTAATCCTTTATAAAAGAAATTGTTTTGTAAGTTGGACAGCAACAAATCTTAATTTCAAAGACCATTGGATCTCAAAATATACAGCAGAAGTCGATTCAGTGTTAAAAATATGTACGAAAGTTTTATGACAAAAAGGATTTCCAAGGAAGCATTTGCTCCAAAAACTGTAAAACGTGATTTAAAAACGTAGTAAATAAATGTCATATCAAAGATCTTTATTATACTAGTAAATGGTTTTAATATGTGTCCTCTTAAATTCATCTAAAATCTGAACAAATTTCTTTAAAAACTACGGTTTAATATAATTAAATAAATAAATAAAAACAAAATAAATTATTATAATAAATTATATGTAAAAATATATAAACTATAAATAGCACCAAATTAAATTACCTGATAAATCTAAGTATTCAAAATATAACAATTTTCCAATCAATATTCAATTTTGAATGGCTTAATTATATGACCACGACTGTAAATGAACGTGCAAATACATTCAAAAGTTTAATCCAAGGCGCCCTCTACACTACATGAAAACTAAAAAACCCTGTAACGTATCTGTGTAACTGCGTGTGTAAATAGAGAGCGAGATAATCCCCTAAAGTAATTTACATTGCGAGGTTATGTTGTGTTGCGTTACGTTGTTTTATTTTTCTTTTAAACGCGAGCGAGGCAAATATCGAAATATCCCAAGTCTCATTGTTGTTGTAGTTTGACGTACGAAACTACTAAAGCAACAAGAACAAGAAGAACAAAGTGTAAACTGTGTGTGAAGTGAAGAGATATGAGATACAGGAAGAACCTTGTGGATGGCTATTGAATTCTCTGTATAGAGAGAAGCTTGTTTTTCTTTCTATTTCTCTGTTGTGACTTTTTGTAGTGTAGTTCCACTCTAACTTTGTATATTTGCAATTTTTTATCTCTTTCTTTCTGATATGACAACGACGACGATGAGTTAGTTAGTTCTTCATATCCCCGCACATTGTTTATTAATTTATAAATATTTTTCTATGAATGAAGGGCATTCAATTTGTATTTTATTTTAGTCTTGAATCTTGATGTTCAAATCACGTAGATGTACATACATATAAATTATATGAGTACAAGTACGAATAGAGTACATACGAGTATGTAGAAAATGATTGATGACCCAGAGTTCAAAGGCAAAGGAATGAGTAAAAGTTGTTTTTGTGATTCTGAAGTGAACCTTCGAGTGAAATTGATAGGAGATCTTAATTAAAAAAATGGAACTCTGTATCTCAATCTATAACTGGACTAGATATTGTATATTTTCCGGTGTACTTTATAGTCTGTTAGGTATTTGCAAGTTCTTTAAAATTATGACTGAAAATCAGAAATGAAGTCTTTTTTAAATTTCCGGTTTGTGTTATTCAAACTGCCATACCGACCTAAAATCCTCTTCTTTTTGATTCGATTCTGATTCAATGGCGGCAGCTATACATTTTTCTTCTAGGTTTTAGTGGCAAATAGAAAATTCGACATTGTCCATTACGGTAAGGAGGGATTGTTTTAAAAAGAAGGCCTTAACAGTAGGGTATTGTCAATTGTGCTGCTACCAAGATGCTGAGAAAATGGTCTACCTTGGAAATGATTGTTTAATATTATTAATTAGAAGTAAACTATTTCTGGGAAAAAGTATATTTTGTTTTTCATTGAAAGACCTTGCAAAAAATGGTTCATAGACGCTCGCTGGAGGGGGGGGGTTGTTTGTTGTAGTAGGTTGAAATAAATCCAATTGGAGTACAAACCATCGAATTTAAAAGAAAAATAAGTAGAAAATAATCTCATATGTCATAAGTCCCAAGTTCAAATTAAATTTTAAGACACAATTACCGGATTTTGAAAACTTTCTAACTCCTAACACAAAGCCCTCACCACATGGACACCTACGCATACGTAGTTTTGTTTTAATATTTCATACTTCGAACGAGGATATTGCCTTAACGTATATCTGGTTTAGCAAGTGCAGTAGGTCCTCACAGTGAACTATGTTGAGTTTTTAATTCTGTTTTAAGCCAGGTTACAAACGGATCAAAAACGGAGGATGGGGTTGGTGGAGGCGTATATTCAGATAGACTAAACTTAACTCCTTTCGTCTACCTGATCATTGCAGCGTGTTTCAAGCTCAAATCCTGGCTTAGAGAAAACGTTATATCAAGCCAAGCTGCGTTAAAATCCCTAGACACTGTCTCCACTAACTCACTAACAGCCCTAAATTGTCGATCATCTCTTACGGAGATGGCTACACAGTTCGACAATCACCTTTTCTGGGTGCCGGGCCATAGAGACATTCCAGAAAATTGCAAATCTGACGAACTTGCATAAAGTGGAACAACTTCACCTCTGCTGACTCACAATGCTAGCATAGGTATCCCCTTAGCTACATGTAAACTCATGCTAAAGCAAGATAACCATAGAGAAAACAAACTTTAGGTGGAATAACACCACCACCTGTTTAGCGACAAAACTAATTTGGGCTAATCTTAGCACCAGGCGCTCAAAACAATTAATCTCTCTGAGTAGATTGCACATTAGCTACGTTATAGGTGTCCTGACTGGGTACTGCTTAATAGGAAGGCATGCTATTCGACTTGGGCCCCTGCAAATGATTTTTGTAGGAGTGGCATGGACGAGGAGGAGGAGGAGACAATCTCTCATCTTCTGTGCACATGCCCTGCCTTATCACAAAGACGTAGAATCCACGTTGGAGACTACCACTTCAACGATACCAGCGATCTAAAAAGTTCTGACATTATTTGTCTCCTACGCTTTATTCGGAGCTCCAGTTGGTTCGACGAGTTAAGCTTATCAACTGATCCATGGACCATACTTTGGTCTAAGTGTGTTGAACTTCCCTACCAACATCCACTTTAACCTAACCTTTAAGCCAGGTCTAATATTACAGATATTGTAATTTAGAGCAATTTTAAGACTCTGTGAATAGCTTTTTTTAATGATGATGTGTAGATTTAAGCGTCCCATAACAGCCATTTTGTTTTTTGTGACATCTGTCAAATCTTTTGTTCATGATTTAATAACTTATGTCAAATCATTATGCCAAATTTTACGACTATTAGGTAACGTTTTTGTTTGCTAAACTTTGCTTGTATCTGAATTGCTGTTCTGATTAGCAAATATACCGGATACGGATTTTTTTTTTTTAGATTTAGATTGGTTTTATTATTTTTTCAATGATTAAATTCCTAATTTACAAAAACATAAAAGCATGGCATTTTGCCGTCTGCCTAGTTGACAAAACATGAAAATTTCACATAATATGAAAATTTGTTTTTGAGCAATAATTCGTATGTATTTTTGCAAAATATATTTATAAAAAAAAAAAAATTAGTTTATCTTAGAAGCTTTCATTTATGATTTTGTTTCTGTAGAGAAGAGCTAGCCTGCAGTATTTGTATAATTTTTGTATATCCATATTGTTAAGCAGTTGTATAATTTGGCTTTGTGTCAACATGTCACTTCCGAATACATCCCTTCTGATTTCTCTTAAGATCGGACATTTACCCATAAAGTGAAAATTATCTTCTCTTTCACCTAAGTTGCACAAAGAGCACACAATGGGTAAATCATCTCTATGAGGTATGTAGTTCAGTGGCATAAGTTCGCTCCGCAGTTTTACCATCATTGAAATCTCGGCTGTACTATTGTCATCCCTAAAATAATTTTTCTCCTCCAGGTTATGATTCAATTGGCTATATAGTTGTCTGTAGATAGATCCTGTTGCCTCATTTATATATTTATCACGATGTTTTAAGTCCACTGCAGCAATGAGTTGATAAAGCGAAGTTTCTAATTCTTCACTGCACAGGTTTAAGACTATCCCACATTCTGAAGCAAGTTCCAACCAATCAGCGCACCAACTTGTCTTTGTCCTTATGACTTCAAGAGCTACTATTTTAGGTAGTCGATTATCATCCATCTTCAAGACTTTCGTGACATAATCCACTTGCATTTTTAATGTTCGAATGAACAATGGCGAGATTCCTGTTTCTAACATGATAACGTAGTTAGGTGTGCTACGCGGAAGCTGGAAGATTCTTTTGCAGTAGTATCGTAGAAGATTTTCCACCGTATCGTACTGCCTTGTACCCCATGTCTGAGCTGCGTAGAAAAGGATTGATGCTGATATCGCTTCAAATAATTTGAATTTACTGCTGTGTGCTATACTTTTGTTATGAAAGCATCTATTCCATGTAGCACTGATTGCACATTTTGCCTTCATTAATTTTTCCTTCAGATGTTTTTCCATACTCAGGTTTTGCGTGAAAATAACTCCTAGATATTTGAATTCCGTTACAACCTCTATATTTTCTCCATTATAATGCCATTTTTCGTTTGCACATTTGCGGCCTCTTCCACTCTTGAATATTAAAATCTTGGATTTGTCAAGGTTAACTATCAGATTCCAAACCCGACAGTATTCGAATAATCGGTTAATCATCAACTGCAATGATTCAGAAGAGGCTGCCAACAGAACAATATCGTCTGCAAACATCAATAGTTTTATTATCATCCCCGCGTACTCTACTCCACATGGCAGAATGTCAACCAGATCATCAATGAACAATGCGAACATACTTGGGCTCAATGTACAACCTTGCCTGACTCCCGATTGTGTTTTGAATTCTTCCGAAAGCGCTTCACCATTCCATACTTTACTTGTTGTATCGTCGTAGAGATTCTGTATGACTCTTCCAAACTTGCATGACATACCTTTACTATATAGCTTATAAAATAGAGCCTTTCTATCGATCATATCGAAAGCAGCTCTAAAATCGACGAAGAAGGCATATAGCTTCTTTTTCTTGCGAAGGAATGTTTCAGCCATACATCTAAGGGTAAAAATATGATCGATCGTTGAATATCCACTTCTAAATCCTGCCTGGTACTCCTGCAGTAGTTTGTCGCTATCAATCCATTCGTTGAATCGTTTCTGTAGTATTAGTGTAAATATCTTGTATGAAGCATTTAGGAACGATATACCTCTGTAATTAGCTGGTTCAGCCATGTTTCCTTTCTTGTGAATCGGAAAAATAATCGATTCTTTGAATTCATTTGGTATAGTCCCGGTTTCCATGATATTGTTAAATATGAAAGTTAGCCTTGTGAGTAGTTCTGGTGTCCCATACTTATAAAATTCAGCTGATATGCCATTCGAACCTGCAGCTTTTCCATCTTTAAGCTTCGTTACAGCTGATATTACTTCTTGGTAACTAATTGTAGCATCAAGAACACCACATTCATAGGCTGGTATAGCGTATTCCACCGAAGGTGTCTCATGTACTGGATTCAACAATTTCTCAAAGTGAGCTGCCAGAAGGTTTGGACTCAAGTTCGTTTGGATTGAAAACCGTTTGCCATTCAGCTGTCTTGCCAAGTTCCAAAAATCTTTTGAGTTTTTGCATAGCGCTAATCGTCTTGATTCAGCTTCGTAGAAAACAGCCTTTTTTTTATTACATATTTCTTTGTACGCCTTATTAGCCATCAAATACTGGTGTCTGAAATAGTCCTCATTTGAGGTCCTATACGCTCTTAACCAGCCAAACGATAATTTTCTGTATTTTTTACAGTCGGCATCATACCATGGTGCCGAAGAGTTTCGCTGAGTGTTGGTGTTAACTGTGTAGTAAGATGCTTTGATTATCTCTTCTATCTGAGGTAAATCGTAAGTTCTTTGGCATATCAGTGCATTATTTAATCTCAATTGATACTCTGACTTGTGTTTCGATTTCCATTTTATTTTCGGTAAGGTATTCATAATTCTCGATTCCTTTGCTTCTCTGGTATTAAGTTTAAATTTTACGGCGATTGGAAAGTGGTCAGAGTAAGGTACATTATGGATTTCCAAATCAACAATCAGTTCATTCCATTCACTACCTACCAAACTATAATCAATCACCGAGCTACCTTGTCCTCCAACAAAAGTAAATTCTCCGTTCGTATCCGATAAGCTAGTTCCATTTTGAATTCTTAAACCGTATGTATCGCATAGTTCAATAAGCTTCAGTCCTCTTGCATTAACAATAATGTCCTTCGAATTTCGTTCAATTCCCAGGATCTCATTTTCATTTCCCGCTTGTCTTCCTTTCCTCGCATTCATATCACCCACCACCAGCAAGTTAGATGTTTTACCTCGAGTTATTACACCTTCTAGTTGTTCAAAATCTGTATTCCATTGATTGCAGTTGATATAAGTCGGCAGGATTCGGAAACATTTTTCTTTGTAAAACAGTTCAACAAAAATAACGCCTTCGTACACTTTAAATTCGCAACACATATTTTTAAGATTTTTTTTAAATCCGAAGAAGCAACCTCCACTAGCTCTTCCCCTTGATTGTGTTCTAACAGCTGGAACTAATTTAAATTCAAAATTCCTAAATTTACTTTCAAAATTCGTAAAATTATTTTCCATAATAAATGTCTCATATAAAAAAACAAAATCAAATTGATTAACAAATTCATAAAAATCTACAAACAAAGTCTTATTGGTTAATCCTGCAACATTATAAGAAAGTATTGTATAATTAAAAGATTCTAAACAATTTTCATTTTTTCTAATTTTAATTAAACTATTTTTATGGCAGACGGCATTACAATCAAACATGTCTCGTGTGAACACCACTTGAAGTTTGAGAAGCTCTGGTGTTGTCTTCTGTTGACTTCTCATTATTCCAGTCTTCCAGCGTTGTCAGATCAAATGTGTCACCAACCAGCTGTTTAAGTGTAAACAAACCATCTTCTGCGTCCGAAATTATTTTGCCACTTTTATCGAAAAAAAATTTGTTTTCATTAATCAAAAGGGTTTCTCCTTTAATTTGGCACTTAATGCCCCTATTATTTAAAGTGATGTTTCTTCTCAGATTGTTTAATCTTTTTCTTCGTTCTCTCGCCGCTGCTGGATAGTCCTTGTGAATTGTTGTGCCGGTGTTTTGTAGCTTATTCTTTGCTCGAAGAATCCGAAAAACATCTTCTCTGTTCGCCATTTCAACAATTACATTTGTCGCTGATCTTCCGATTTGTTTTGCTGTAGTTATTTTATCCGAGTTGTTTGTTTGCAATAAATCAAGACAGATTTCTTTCGCTTTCTCTACTGCGTTTTGGCTATTAGTAGGGTGCAAATGAACGACAACATTCTTTTCGTTTGATTTTTTTTCAAGCAACTCCACTTGTTTCTCCAACAAAACACATCGGGACTCCATTTTGTTCAGTTGAGTCTTTAGTTCAGCGTTGCTTTGTTTCAATATAGAAATTTCAGCACTTATTCCTTCAATGTCGGATTTAGTCGCTACGTCTTTCATCTTTATATCCAACAAATTACCCAAAGAATTTTGCAGCATTTTGTCTAATTCGCTGATCGCCATATTGCCAACTGGGTTTATGTTTACCTTTGAATTAGATGCTTTAGGCGGTGTCATTTCCATATAAGTTCTTTTTGCTGGATTTTGGTCTTTCACAGTTGGAGATCGCGATAAGGGCATTTTTTTTTGTTTTATTTTTAACAAAACTCACCAGTAGTTTTTTTGTTTTTTTATTTTGTGTTGAAATTTTATTTTAATTTATAATAAAAACTGTATTTTTAAACTAAAATATTTTTCTTTTTTATTTAAATAAAATATTCTTTTTACGGAGCTTTAATTTTCACAAACTTTCACTTATTAGCCAGAGTTGCCAACCCTACCGGATACGGAAAAATTCTAATCTACAGGAGTTTTACCAGATAAAGCATTCTCAAAAAATAGTGATTAGTGCGGATTTTGGGCCTGCAGCTTCATTGGTCGGTACATTTTTGAAATAGTGAGTGCTACATAACCAATTACTTTTAACGCAAATTGAAACACGATATTGGATTATAGTAGGACGGCAAGAGAGGTGCCAAACAGCGGTCACCATTTTTGACGTTGGGCATAGGCGATTTGAGGGTTAAGTTACGTATATCTCTCAGGAGAGAAGGTCATGTGAAGTTTTCCTTTGTAATTTCTTTAGGTCCCAGGTCTATGCTGAGGCCATCCCTCAAATTCAGCTGGGAACTGAAAAGTCATTTGAACTATTCGGAGCCGTGCAACTCACTCTGAGAATCCGAGAGGGGCAATTCAACGATGTCATAATCCAGATTTCTTAATGGCACATATGAAACAAAGAATTTGATTAATACCTCACATCCTCTACTCGACTTAATTTTAAAATCCTTTAGTTCAAACGTAGTCGTTTCACAATTCTGAAGTACTTGTTCACTAAAATACTCTCATTGGCACCAAAAGTATCGGAGATCGCACGAAAAGTCCCCAACTATGGTCATAAATTCTAATATCTCACTAAAAAAACTTTAGAGGAACGACATAAAAATGTGGTGATTCGACATTGAGCTATCCTTAGTGAAAACTTTGCTTATGTACTTTAGCTGTTTGATAATTTCACAGCATTTGAAAGTTTGTGCTTCTCCGGCTTGCGAGTTATTGTAACTCATTAGCTTAAGAGGTATTGTACCGTACTTCTTACTTAAGTAATCAGACCATTAGTGAAAATAGGGTCTAATCCATATAAAACCTTGTGCAGTTTCCGGCGATGTGTTTAAGTTCCTCTAGTTCTTCCCAAATCTTCCAGTTTTTTTTACGTTCAAAGAGGTATTTAAGCATCTTTGCTACGAGCTATTTGTTTTGTAACAATTTTAATTAAAAATATGGACAAAATACCTTATTTTTTTTGCAGATAGATTCTACGTCGATAAAAAAGGGTTAAAAAGCTTGGACGGATAGTTCAATAGGTATTTAGTATAAGAGACCCATGGCTAACAGTTCAAATTTAATCTTGAATTTTGCCACAAAGCATTTCTTTCGTTACGTTCTGGCCTCGGAGGTATTACAATTTTTCGCCTTAGGAATTCCGAGGTATTTGCGTTGACAATACCTTACATTGAAAGGAAGGACGAATATTTCTTTTTTGTAGAAAGGTTTCTTCATGCTCATTGAAAAAGGTAGGATAAAGGGTGATGTTTTAAAAGCTATAGGAAAGTTTAAAATAAAAAAAAAAAACTTGAATCGATAGCACGGTCCATATAATTTATTATTTATAGATTATTTTATGCAAATGTTGACCTTGACTGCGCCTCAAATGGTCCATCCGCTTAGTCAAATTTCGGCCTACTGTTTCCAACATTTCGCCGGGCTTCTCACGAATAAATACTTCAATGTTGTCTTCCAATGCGTCAATTGAAGTGGTCTTGTCTGTATAGACATGAGCTGTAACCCCACAAAAAAAAAAACAGTCTAAAGGCCTTAAATCGCACGAACTAGGCGGCCAATTGACCGGTTCCGAACGTGAAATAAAATGTTCACCGAACTCGTCTCTCTATAACTCCATTGTTGCGTGTGCTGTGAGGCATGTGGCACTGTCTTTTTGAAACCACATGTCATGCAAGTCAAGCTCTTGCATTTTGGGCAAAACAAGTTACGTTGCGATTCGCATCATCTTTGAAGAATGATGCCACCAGCCCATAAACTGCACCAAACTGTGACATTGGTATATCTTGAAATGCTTCGAGATGATATTCATTCCAAAATCGACAATTCTGCTTATTTACGTACCCATTAAGACAAAAATGAGCTTCCTCGCTGAACACAATTAAGCGCGCGATGAACTTTCGTAACAAAGCACGCATATAATTCAATGATTTGCAAGCGTTCGTTTGTCAGACGTTTCATGGCTAAATTATAGACCAAACTGAAGATGTTTGACAGTGAAACAAAACACGAAACGTGCGTCAGCTGTTTTAACCAGTTGTGCCAAAAAGATAATAGCTAAAAAATCACCCTTTATAAGGAGCCAAATCGGGTCTTTCAAATACAAAAAAGAGAATTTTGTAATATCTTTAAAACATCCTCCTTACTTTCATTTCAATATCTACCCAATTTTATTGTAAAACCCTTTAATTAAAACTTAATCGGGCCACAATTCTGAAATATAAATATTTTCAATGAAATACCGCCATTGGGCTTCCAGAAGCACTTTGGAGTTTAGAGGTTTTACGAACAAACCATGGTGTAAATTGTAATACCTCGCTAAGAATACATAAAACTCCTTAATAAAAACATCGTTTATGTTCTTCGGCTTTTTTTTATTAACCTCATTGCTCCTGAAAGTTTGTGCTTCTCAGACATGCGCGTTTTTGAAATTTCTTAGCTCACGAGATATTTTAAAGTATTTACTTATTTAAATCTCCAGACCTACAAAATCCATAAGTATTCCCTAGCGGGACATAGAGCCTCATTCTTATGAAATTGAGTGCAGTCTCCTTCCAGCTCTTTCAAAAGCTCGGCAATATTTTAACGTTCAAGGAGGTATTCATGCATCTGTGCTACGAGATATTTATTTTGACACAATTTTAATTGAAAATGTGAACAAACTAACCCTTTTTGTAGATAGATTCTACGTCGACAAACAAGGCTTGAAAATCTTAGACAGATAGTTCAAGAGGTATTCCATATATCCACTCAATGCGTTCAGTTTTCTATTCAAAAATTATTATTGCAAAAATAAAGGTTACTTCCCAAGAATTTTAATTGAAAATGTTGACAAACTAACTCTTTTTGTAGATAGATTTTACTTCGACAAAAAAGGCTTGAAAATCTTGGATATATAGTTCCAGAGGTATTTAATATATCCACCCATTGCGTTCAGTTTTCTATCCAAAATTATTATTGAAAAAATGAATGTAACTACCCTACAATCTTAATTGAAAATTTGGACACACTTACCCTTTTTGTAGATAAATTCTACATCGACGAAAAAGGCTTAAAAATCTGGCCATATAGTTCAAGAGGTATTTAATAAATCCACTCATTGCGTTCAGTTTTCTATTCAATATTATTATTGAAAAAAATATTCTACCTTACAATTGTCACAAAGTATTTATCTCGTTGAGTTATGGCGTCGGAGGTATTAATACATTCTGACTATTCTGAGGTATTTGCTTTGTCCATAATGTATATATTGTTGAAAAGAAGGATGCATATTTCTTTCCACAGGTTTTTATGGGCACATAGAAAAATTTAATATACATAAGTCTATTTGTGATATAAGAGGAATTTAAAATTAGAATAAGAAGATATTGCAAATATCTTTCTTAACGTAGACTAGAATATATATTTTAGCAGATAGGATCATTTAAAAAACTCATCTAAGTCATTTTACTACACAAGACGAATTTAAAATTATTAACTATGAAGGTATTGGAGATATTTTCCTTAACGTGGCTTTAGATAAGGAGATATTGCAGCAGACACATTTCCTGCTGTTGGAGAGATATTAATTTACGTTGAAAAGAATTTCATTTGAAAATAGAACATTGGGTTTTGAAATACATACTAAACGAGCTCAAATCCGAAAATGTTGTATTTAATTCATCTTCAAAATCAATTTTTTAAAGAAGAACTTCCTTAAACCTCAATTAGTCGTTGTGTTCTTTCCACAATAAAAAGGATAAGGAGAAAAACGAAAAGAAAATTTTTTATATCATCAATAATTTTGTTTCCACTTCGCTTAATTGCACCACGACGACGACGACTTAGGGAAAATTCATTTCTTTTGTGAATTTCCTTGAAATCTTTTCGCATGAAGTCGCATTCTTCCATCACCTCGAGTTCTATCATTGAATGTGAGTTCGTATGTTATGGAGGTATATGTATATATATCTTTATACCTTACCTATCCATTCAGTTAAATAAAATCAAGTTTTTCTTCCTTCTTTCGCAGAATCGCAGAAAAAGCTTTTTTTGTTCTTCTTTTTTTTTGTGAAATAAAAAAAGAAAATAAAAGATATTAAACCTTGCTCGTTTGAGAAATGAAAATTGTTGAAATAAGGTTCTCTCTCTGAGGTACACAACACAGATAGCAGCATGTAGCTTGATATTTTCCATATCCATTAGTCTTGTGTACCTGAAAGGCGGATAAAAGGTGAACACGTTTTAAAAACAGAGAAACATAAAATATATATACAAAAAAAGAACAAACATACATAACACACACTATAAGACTCTCATACTCATAGTTCGAAAAAAAGGTGGACTTGGATGCTCAAGGATTTCGCCTTTAAGAGGCGTATTTCCTACATACATACATACAGAGTAGAGGGTATATTATGACACCTTGACCTCACGACCCTGTGTTTGTTTTTTTGTTTTGTGTTGCTGGCATAGTACAACATTTTTAGTATTGAATCCTTTTTTTTTTTCAAATACCTCCTTATACAATATATCCCTGAAGGACAGTACATCATTCTAGAGGCGAGGGAATTCAACATCCATTTCGTATTTCGAATTAAAAGAAAATCTTCTTCTTGTATCTTATATCTCACATCCATAATTCTTATTTTTGTATTTTTATAGATTTCCTACTTTGCGGAGAAATATATTCATTTTTTGAAAAAAGAAAAAAGAAAACTTAGCTTTGTTTTTCATTTTTTGAAATAAATTGGAAAATAAAAAAATCAATCAAATGACGTCAGAAATAAATCAACTCATTTCACAATTGAAATGTTTTTGTACTCAAAGAAAAAATAATCAAATGCAAAAGTTCAGATGAATATCTCAATTCTTTGGTAAAACAATAAATAGTTATAAATTAGTGAAAAATAAAAATAAATAATACAAATTACAACAAACAAACAAAAAGAAGCGTGTAATTAATTAATCAATTCTTTATCATTCCATCGTGTTGGTATTAAATTTAAAACAAAATTAAAAGTTTCGTGGAATAAGGACGTGAGTCGCCGCCATCTTTCTTATCGTCGTCGCGTCTCGTCGGTACCTAGAAATATCAAATCCTTTGTAATTTAATCTTAAATTTGACTAAAAATCTCTGTAAAGGATTTTTAAGCGAGATAAATTCGTTTTCTTTTGTTTTTCTATAAAATTTTCCGTTTTTCTTTCGTTCGTTTTGCTTTTTCGTCATATAGTGGAAATAAGAAAATTTGTCAAAGTGGATACCTTATCGTTACCCGTGGGAGGACTTTCTCATGTTAGAATGGCATTAGCAAGGTAAGACTTTTTGCTATTAAATAACTAAGACTTAAGGAATTGTTGACACTAAAAAATATTTAAGTATTGATGTAAAAGTTATCCAAAATAGAGTCAAACTTACGCTCGGAATTCGGTTTTTTATTATTTGATGTCTGTGGTATAAGGTTTGATCACTGTGTCTTCTTAGAAACTTACTGTGGCCCTCAGGCTTACAAAGTCCGTCGATGTTCCTTAATTGGTCAGAGGGCCTCAATTACTCCATTGCACTTCCTTCCTTTAGCTCTTTCCAAATATCGACAAATCTTTCTCGACTGGGCTTCTTGTGTTCCCGGTACCTTCTGCCTTCTTAAATGAGTTGATTTAACTTCGTTGCCTATCCTTGTGATGCAGTCATTACTTGTTCGAAACATGTGTCCAATTTAATGCCACTTGCATTGTCTTTAATAGTGTCAATGAGCTATTTACCACCAATACAGAACTTCGTTGAAAATACAAGTGGCTGAGAAACACTTTTCGTAGACTAACTTACTCACTTAAGGTGGCGCTACAGTCCTGTGGGAACTAGGGCTTTACCCAACAAACTTGTATATCTAGCTCGGTCCCTAGCTAAATGTCTCCAGTTTCTCGCTCCAAGTGACCCAGCCATGTCAGTCTCTGGCTCCCTTCTGGCTAAGGCTACGTCGCTGTACAGGTCGTCGATCCATCTTCTCCTCCACTTCCCTTCGATGCATACAGGACCGTAGATCAAACGAAGAACTTTTCTCTCAAGGTGCTTTCAGCCGCTTTTGTCATAGTCCATGCTTCTGCACCGTATAGCAGGACGGGGATGATTAGGGTCTTATATAGCGATAGTCGACACTTTAATCCTTCAATTGCTTTCTTAGTCCAAAGAAACAGCGGTTAGCAAGAGTTATTCTTCGTTTGATCACAGCGTTGGAGTTGTTTTCTGCAGCGGAGCCTAGGTTGACGAAATCCTTAACTACCACAAAGTTTCCCTCATTATGCATATGCTAGTAATTGGACAGACTTTTGAAAGATAGTGCATCTAGTGTTGACGTGTGAGCTCTGCACTATTCTTTCAAGCACGATGTTAAAAAAATCACATGACAGCGCATCACCTTGTCTTAAACCTTTTTTGACATCGAAAGATTCTGTTAAGCTGTTTCCAACCTTAATGGAGCAGCGTGAATGGTCATCCTGCACAGACGGACGAGTTCGGCAGGGATGCCAAAATTAGACATGGCTCTATACAGGCCGTCCCTGTAGAAGCTGTCATATGCGGCATTGAAATCGATAGGTGTCTATCTGAAGTTCCTGGGTTTTTCCAAGATCTGCCGTAGTGTGAATATTTGGTGGATAGTGGACTTTCCTGGTCTGAAGCCACACTGATAGTTGCTGCAGTTTATATGGTCTACTTTTTTCAGTATCGGGCAAACAATACTGAGGTTCTATTCATCGGGCATGCTTTTTATCGATCATATCTTACAGATAAGTTGGTGCATGCTCCCAACCAAATTGTCTTCAGCTGCTTTAAAGAGCTCGGCATTGAAGCCATCTGCTCCAGCTGCTTTGTTAGACTTCAGCTTAAATATGGCAGTCTTTACTTCGTCTAAGTCGGGAAGACTTAATTGTTGGCTTTCGTCGTCTATGTTGAATGAATCATCGTCGTTGCCGTTACACAGTCTGTAGAAGTGGTCCCTCCATATCCTCAGCATTGACTGCGGTTCCACTATGATGTTTCCACTTTCGTCTTTGCGGCCTTCGGTTCTAGGTTTATGGACTTGTGAATTCCGATTTACCTGTTCATAAAACTTTCGAACTTTATTTCTGCTTTTGATCCTCTCAACATCTTCCAACGCACGCTTCTCATACTCTTTCCTTTTTCTTCTGAGAAGTAGGTGTTTCTCTAGCATCTTCTGCTCATAGAGCTCAAGAGCAGCGCCGCCTGTTGTTTTGCTGCATTTGCCTGCCGACATTCCTCATCAAACTAGGGTTTCCTTGTTGGTGGTGCTTGAAACCCAGCACGTCAGAGCCGGTCTTGTCAATGGCTATGGTTTTCGATACATTGTGGCAGAGAACTTCGAGAGAGGTTACTTGTAACTCGGTCGGAAAAGGATTTGGCGATCTCTGGCGATTGTAGCCGTTCGACGTTGTACCTTCTCCCAGCACCTCCCTGTTTTGCCTTGGGTCTGGAAACCCGAGGTGCTACCTTGGCTACAACGAGGTAGTGGTCCGAGTCGATGTAAGCTCCTCGGAAAGTTGTTCGAACATCCGTAATGCTTGAAGTGTGTCTAGCGTCGATCGCAATATGGTCAATCTGGTTGACGGTAGATTGATCTGGAGACTCCAAGTTCCTTTGGGATGTTGAGGTGTGGAAAACGCGTACTGGCTACCATGACTTTTCGCCCCGCAGAAAAATCTATGAGCCTGAATCCGTTGTCGGAAGTTTTGTTGTTGAGGCTGTTTTTCCCGATTATTCCACCAAAGATGTCTTCCCTTCCTAGCTTGGCATTTAAATCGCCCGGGACAATATTCATATCGTAGCTAGGACACTGCTCATATGTTTTGTCTAATAGCTCGAAGAACATATCTTTGGTGTTGTCATCCTTCTCTTCTGTGGGGGCGTGCGCGCATATCAGTCTAATGTTGCCAGTTTAGCTTTGATGCGGATGGTCATGAGGAGCTCGTTGATGCACCTATAGCTCAAGACTTCTTGCCTAAGTATCAAAATACTTTTGTAGCGATGAATAAAGGCTAAGTCTGGCTCCAATGACAAAGCCTTATCCAAATAAGCGCTGTGGGTTTTCTCGGTAGCAGTCACCATAGTAAATGTCGCAGTTTTTCATTATCTTTTTGCCCGACCCATCCCATCGTATTTATTGGATGGCGGCGATGTCTACTTTATAGTAGTCTTGGGCCTCCGCTTATTCTTCGGCCGCACGTAGTCTGTTAAGGGACCTAAAATTTCACGTGCATATCCGAAGTTCGTTGTCCTTCATTCGGCTGCGTGAGTTGTCAACAGTAAATCCGTCCGTATCGGAGGCTTGTTGGTGCTTCTTTGCTATGAAAGCTTTACGTGGCCAGGAAGTCACCCCAACGACATTCTTAAGTTTAGGATTGTAGCCAAATTTGCGTAGCTTATTCTTAGGAAGAACCTTTAAACAAAATTCTAAACTAAACTGAAAACTCAACGTAACTTAAGCGCATCTCCCAAAATAAAGAAAATGTCAGAAGATATTGCAATGTAAAACAATAGCACTCCGGTGAAGAAGATCAATGCCACAACGACGACAGCGAGTGCCGACGAAATGACATCGCGGGACTACTGCTTCGATTCCTATGCCCATTTCGGTATTCACGAGGAGATTCTCAAGGATGAGGTGCGGACCATAACGTATCGCAATTCCGTGTACTACAATAATCATTTGTTCCGTGGAAAGGTGGTGCTTGATGTTTGCCGCGAAAGCTGGAGCTGCTAAAGTGATTGCTGTTGATAACTCAAATATTGTGGAGCTGCTCATCAAGTTGTGATTGATAATAATCTTACAGATGTGGTCAAAGTGGTTAAGGGCAAAATCGAAGAAATCGAACTGCCCGATGGCATTGAAAAAGTTGACATCATAATCTCCGAGTGGATGGGTTATTGTCTGTTTTATGAGTCCATGTTGAAATCTGAAGGTATGATGTTTCCCGACCGCGGTACACTTTACATTACCGCCATCGAAGATCGTCAGTACAAAGATGAGAAGATCAACTGGTAGGACGATGTCTACGGTTTTGATATGAGTTGTATTCGAAAAGTTGCAGTCACCGAACCACTTGTGGATGTTGTTGATCCTAAACAAGTAGTGTCTACATCTTATATGGTTAAGGAAGTTGATCTATACACAGTAAGATCTAATTATCAAACGCAATGACTTCGTACAGACATTGGTTACGTATTTTAATATTGAGTTTACAAAATGCCACAAGCACCTGGGATTCAGTACATTCCCCGAAGCAACATAGACACACTACGATAGATGTTATCAATGCAGGAGGATCCAGTGTGGAGGCCTGCCTCTTTAGTATCAATTGTTCCAAAACAATCTTTGCTATTTTGGAAGACTGCAGGTCGGTTTTACAGTTCAATCAATCACTTTGCCAATTATTTTTCAGTTTCTCTTTCAAATTTGAAATCAGCAGTATGATATTCTCAGCAATGGGTTCACTGGTAATCGCATGATCAAATCTAAGGATCGTTTTGGAGAAAGTAAGATTGTTGCACTTCATAGAGTTTGGCATGAAGTTTTCTTTAAGGAAAATTTTAAATTATCCTTCGTACCGTTCAATTAAAGTCGTGTTTGACGGGTTCAAATCTGATATCCACAAAGTAAAAGTTGGTGTGCCCTAGGGCTCCGTTTTGTCTCCGATACTCTTTCTTATTTTTATAAACTTCTAACCAACTTAATAGTTTTGCTGTTTACATTGCCCTCTGATTATCATATTATTTGTTTTTAGATTCTTATTCATGTTCTTCGGATGTGGACTACCAACGGCAACGTATGATAAGCTCTTTTCTTGACAGCAATGGGACTTGAAAAACCGTGTAGATTTTAATGCTTCCAAAACTTAAAGCTATCTTCTGTACCAAAAGCATAACCCTTCCCCAATAACACTATCTATGGGTGTTACTTCGAGTATAAATCCCTTATTTGGGCTGTAGCACAATAAAGTCATTGAGTCTTTTAGATAGAATCGAAAAGAGAGCTCTAGAAATGATAGCCAATTGTTCTATTAGTGATACTTTTGCTAATTTTAAACAACTCCGCAAAATCTTGTTCCTGTCATGGTTGTGATTTTCAGTAATAGTCAGTTCCATTCCTCCTCTCAATGCTCATCACCAGGGTTAGGATTTTGTTGACCTAAAAATACTAGGAAAATAAACAAAACTACATTTAATCATAGTACCATTCCAAGTTTTTAAAAGTTCTCAGGTAGCAATCTTCTTCTGGGCTGTGAAGAAGCTAAAAGATCTCTCAGCAGCAGAAACGAGTGAAAACCGTCTAAAACTTTAAACATTATACAATTTAATGTTTCCTGGAAGTCGACTGAAAACCAGAAATTTACTTTAATGTACGCCAGCTGAGCTTGCAGTTCTTCATCTTCATCTTCATCTTCATCTTTGAGAGCGCTGAAGATTTTTTTGATCCGAGCAAAAAATAGTCCGTATAATGCTGCTGCCTCTAACCAAGTACCCCAGCAAGTTAAAATCGTCCATTGCAACAGTCCATTGAGAGCTATTACCTAGTGAATTACAACTCTCAACCTTTCCTGTGTGCAAGTACTGTTTGTCAGGGATACAAAAATACGACTTCATTTTAGTTTCAAACAAACCTACAGGTTGAGGAGGCAGCGCCAATTCATGTTCCATATCCTTAAAAATAGCAATCCGAGATGTAGTCTTCAGAAATACTTTTTTCAAGTTCGACAAGAAGGCCTCAATTTTTGAGCATACTGTGAATGCTTTCACAAACTCTGCTTACATCTTTAGCGACGCAAGCTACGTGAACCATTTTTGAGTATAACCCTTGCAGAGTCTTGCTAGTCTTCTTCATTTGCGGTGAAGGGTCTGTTACGAACAACAAAACCTTTTCTCTCTTAAGCTCATCGGGCCTCAACAATCGCATCCAATCGTCAAAAAGGTGGGATTTTAACTAAAGATTCTCAACGGTATGCGAAAATATTTGCATTTCTTTCAGTGCCAATTATTAGATATTTCAGAAAAAGGCAACAATGACGAAGAAGAAAAGCAACTATGGTATAAAAAGGCAAAAAAGGCTAAATAAAATACATATATTTGCAAATGTCAGGGCTCAAAACATGTTTGTTGAAAGTCGATTTCATCTTCGATTTAACCAAAAAGGGCAAAGTTAGTAAAAACCTATCCCTGGTCATCACATTTCATATGAGCACTGTTCGGATATACTGTTAAGTAAAAGATTCCTTCTTAAGCCGCACTACACGAATGTAAAACAAATATATGCCTTTTTGACGATCAAATCAGTTATAGGTTTAATTTGTGTATATTTTCAACATTAAACCCGAAACACATTGCAGATGGTTTTCAAATGTTTTTAACTTCCCATAGGAAGTTATTGTAATGGGTCCGATTTGTCAAATTGAAAATTTTGACATTTCTCGACGTTTCAAGGTCCCTAGAGTCGAAATAAAAGATTTTTAGAAAGATGTCTGTGCGTGCGTGTGTACGTACGTCCGTACGTTCGCAACGTTTTTTTCGTCGTCCATAGCTCAAGAACCAGAAGAGATATCGACTTCAAATAAATTTTGTTATATAGATAATAAGGCAGAAAGATGCAGAAAGGGCTCTCAAGAAAATTGCGTGGGTGGTTTTTTTACCATAGCAGTTTAAAAAAAAGGTGAAAATTTTGGTTAACCCTAAATATCTTACGAACCAAAAACGCTAGAGACTTGAATTAAATTGTATATAATAAACTGTAACGTGATCTCAAAGAAATATATTTTTTGAAAAAAATCTATCTAACGTTTTTTTTCTAAATCAAAAAAAACTGAAAAAAAAAATTTGTCACCTCCTAAATTTAACGACTAACATATGATTTCATCTCCAAAACAATTTTGAGCAACGGAGAATAATGTTTTTGAAATCTGATAAACTTTTGAGAAAAATCGAATTGACAGTTTTTTTTATAAAAAATAAAAATCTAATAAAAACATTACTCAAAGTTCGTAAAAATTAAATATCGATTCAAATATCTTTTCAAAAACTTAAAATTTAGGCTTCAAGCTTATTTTATCTTATAAGAAATATTGTTTTCAACATTCAGTAAAATTTTGAGGAAAATCGAATTGACAGTTTTTTTACAAAAAATAAAAACCTAAAAAAAAAATGAATAAAAGTTGGTAAAAATTGATTTTCGACCCAAATATCTTTTCAAAACTTTGAGATATTGACTTTAATTTACTTTTATCTGTTAAAAAATATTGTTGTCAACATTCAGTAAAATTTTGAACAAAATCGAATTGACAGTTTTTTTATAAAAAATTAAAAACCGAACAGAAATTAACAAAAGTTGGTACAAATTGAATATGGATTCAAATATCTTTTCAAAAACTTGAAAGTTAGACTTCAAACTTATTTTATCTTATAAAAATATTGTTTCAAGCATTCTGAAAGATGTTTAGAAAAATCGAATTGACAGTTTTTTTTACAAAAAATAAAAACCTTAAAAAAAAATTTATAAAAGTTGTTAAAAATTGATTTTCGACTCAAATATCTTTTAAAAAATTGTAGATATTGGCTTTTAACTACTTTTATCTTTCAAAAAATATTGTTGTTAACATTTAGTAAAATTTTGAAAAAAATCGAATTCATAGTTTTTGTACAAAAAATTAAATACTTAAAAAAAAATTTAACAAAAGTTGGTAAAAATTTATTTTCGACTCAAATATCGTTTCAAAACTATAAAATATTGGCTTCAAACTAATTTTATCTTATAGAAAATATTGTTTTCAACATTCGATAGAATTTTGAAGAAAATCGAATTGACGGTTTTTTTACAAAAAATAAAACTCTAAAAAAAACAATACTTATACCAATTTTTACCAAAACAAAACTTGGTAAAAATTTACTTTCGACTCAAATAGCTTTTCAAAAATTAAAAATATTGGCTTCAAACTTATTTTATTTTACAGAAAATATTGTTTTCGATATTCAGAATCCAACAGTCCGTTTTTTCATAAAAAATAAAATCTATAAAAAATAGTACGCAAATTTGGTAAAATTGATACTAGTACATATAGACAAACTTTTAAGCAATACAAATCGACAGACGGGATGGGAAGTTATCAGTGTGGGTCGCATCCCAGCCTCTTTTTTTATTTTGTCCTTGGGTGCTCTGTAGACTGTGGTTTGCATACAGAGCTTGAGTCTTCATTATCTGGGTTGAAAGGACTGTTTCTCGGTTCTGTTTCCAAGGGCTGAATTGTGGTTGAAGAAACATTTTCAGGAATTCGTTCAGTAAAACTTGTTGGTTGATTTTGTCCTTGGGTTTTTCACAGAAGATGAGCCAAAATCCACTGATCTCGATTCTTGTCCACTGTTTTACTTTATTGGGAAAAAAACTGTACAATTAAAGCTTTGACGTATGAATTTCATTGACTTTCAAAAAATTCGATTTTTGGTCATGCACGGGTGTTTCATACATCCTGTTTTTTGAGAGGATTTGAAGCACTGACCGTTGAGTCTTAGGTTACTGAAAAAAATTATTACTTCGATTTGAAGGAAAACTGATTCATAGCTTTTAATACCTAGATCAATAAAGGTTAATAAAGTATTCAATGAAAAAGGTAATGGATCCTTTATCCCCTTCAAATTTAAGGTAAAGGACATTTGAATACCCAACCAATCCATTAAATGTCCCTTCACTTAATCTCTGCCTGGTAAGCTCTCTGTTGTATAGAACTGACACTAAGTCCTTAATTTTAGTGGCCATTTTACATTGTATTATAAATTTTAAAAACAAATCTACTTGTATTCAGTCTCCAGACCCATTTAAGAACAAAAACAACAGTTCTACGATTAAAATATAATTAAAGTAACTTAGTATTCTGGTACTCGTCCAGAAAAAGAACAAAAGAAAAGCATCAATAAAAAAATGTATTTAGTATAACTTTTCTTCCACTGCACTGAGCCTCGTCTAAGTACTTAAATAAACTTTTTTCTTTCTTCCTTATTTTTTTCTTTTCTTTTTTCAAATCCGTTTTGCTCTTGCCTCCTTAAATATCATTTTAAAGAGATATTTTTATTGTATTTTGTTTGTGTTCTTTTTAAAAGTATCACCATTGGGATACATTTAAAGATGCTCCAACTCATTAAATATTCACACTCCTGCAAATAACTGTCTCTTGCCAACATTAATGCCAAAGTAAAGGAAAAGAAAAGAATCTATACAATCTCAAGGATTCATCCTTCTACAAGGACACAATGCAAACGTCTCCTCCTGCTTCTTTGCTCACTCGCTCACTCATTATGCTCATTGAAGTAGAATAAGTTTTTGAAATTCTTCTTCAAAGTATAGATGTGGTTGAGTACACAAATAATTGCTTAAAAACTTTTAATTGTTTAGAAAACGAGGCTAACCAAAAGAAAAGTATAGAAAGTATTGTAAAGAGGAGACAGTCGTTGCTCTTCAGTTAAGACAAGAATGAGTTCCTTAGAGTTCTCTAGTTTTACCTTCAGTTGAAACTTAAGGATTACTTTGTGTTTAGAGACGTTTAAAATTATATTGGTTCGTTCTTCGTATCATGTCCTTACAAAACCAACGCGCTACCACAATCATTATACCACACAATGTGGCAATATTGAACCAAGGATAAAGTTAGAGAAAGCTATCACATTTCAATCAGCGTCAAAGTTGATTTTGAAAATGAGAAATCGAAATAAAATAAGACAAATCTAGTCCTGGAAAGCAGAGCGAGCAGTGAGCTTAAAGTCTAACCCTTAAGATGCTTGAGTTTGCTTTTGAGGGTTTTTTAAATCTTTATTGTGGGATTTTCTGCACAAGATTTTCTATTTCCTAAAACCTAATGCAATAAAATCCAAGTCTTTAAAGTCGACAAAGAAAAATTACTTTTTTAACTTAAAAAAAAAATAAGTATACGCCACAGTGCGCCTTTTTTTATTAATTGATGCTTGGCGTTGCTTATTGTTCATGAAAGCCAAAGATGATTGAAACCAAATGCTTTTTGTTTTCATACTTCTCATTATTCCATATCTTGTATGGATCAAAATGAAATAAAGCGCCGGAGAATAATTCTACTTGCTAGGAATGTCTTAGCGGCAACCTCGAGCTTCGCACCTGGCCAAACTTCACCTAACCGGCTGACAGCAAGCTTGTTAAAGTCACAAGACCTCTGATCGCCTCAAACCATGAGTTTGACATGAGCCCGATGCCAACCCCCATCGCTTATAGAAGGAAGTGGTCCTAGAAGCTCTCTCAAAATGCTTAAAAAGCCACCCGAGAGCTTTTCCTTGCCCAGCTGCCAACGATCAGCCGATATTCGGCCATCATCATCGCTCCTGTCAATGACCGACACCACGACTTTGCCCTTCGTGACGTCACTGAAACTGGTTGGTTTCCTGATGGATTTGAGGGGAGTGCTGATGTTGTGCACACGAGGCAGTTTTGGTGTCGGTATGGCCCCTCAAGAGACCTTTCGCGTTTAGACGTGGAGTCTTTACTGGTCATTGTGTCCTTTTAGCCTCCAATGATGCACCAAAGACCTTTAGGTTTAGGTTTTTCGAAAGTTTTCCCTTTCCATTTCTGGATGTACTCTCAGTAGTAGTGGTAGGGCTATTCCTCACAACCCTGCCACTACTGAAATAAGGTACCGTTACCTTCATATTCCCGATGCTACGAACAGCAGAGTAGGGTCCATGGTAAGCCACTACTCACTTCTCTGTGTTGGCCGCAGGAGATACGACAACAGGCTTTGATGCCAAGCTGCCGCCTGGTCTTGAAGAGATACAGGTCTCATCATTGGTTTTTGGCTGCGAAGAAAGAAAGGTCTGTCTGTACAGAGATTCGCATTATACAGATAAGGCTAGTTAATCCGGAGGTCACCATGTATCCGGATATTCCGTTAGAGACAGAGCTATTTTTAAATTGGGCCCCAGCCAAGCTGATCATCGGCACGGGTCGTTTAACACCGTAGATCCAGAGAAAAGATATCGTAAGGAGTCAGTTGATGTTAAGAACTTCATTCTGGTGTGTAAGGAAATGATTAGGACCGGTAACCATCAATTGAGCTAGGTTATCTAGAGTGGTATGGAGCACCGGAAAGAAGAGCACTGTCTAGCTTTTTCGCCATTACAACGTGAGAGGTGGGATGGGAGTTGGTGACATAAGCGTTTGCTTGTATGACTTGTTTATAAAGGGAGGGGTGATAATTTTGGAAAGCTAGAGGTATAAGAACGTCCTTTAGTTTCAGGACTCACATGGAGAGAATTCTCGAGAATCATTGACCTTACTCAGCGTCTAAAACTCGACAAGTTCAACGTTTAAAGTAGAAGTAAGTTGTCAAGAAATAGTAAACTTTTATTTTAATAAAGGGTTTTCCAATAGAGACGGGTTTAATTTTGACAGCTCGTGGCGGCCATATTGTTTCTTTTACTGTCTGTCAAGTCTCATGGCTCAGTGAGCAATCAGTCAATACCCCTACGTCAACAGAACGCAATTACTACCGAAAATATCGCCGCAGTTCGTCAAAGTGTGCAACAAAATCCGAATCCGTCAATTCCGCACCTCTTACAAGAACGTAGCTCTTCGCAGACTACAATAATTTGGTATTTGCGGCCATGCACCCATAGGAAATCCAAGTGACCCAGGACCTGAAACCAAACCACAATACGCGGCTTGGTTTGTTCGGTACTTAAATAATTTTGGAGCAGTTGGAAGTTGATCCCAATTTCGGTCGAAAAAATATCTTTATCTTTTAGATAAAAGGGTAGGTGAATAAGTAAAATTGGAGGATTTGGGATAGTAACAATTTTCAAAATAGAGTTATTGTGGATTTTAAGTAGGATGCGTCATCGGTACATACATCTTCGAAAATGATCTTGGCCAGGCCGTCACCGTCTGCGGCGATATATGGACACCGAAGACAGTCAACAGGAAGGTGGTACGTGCCATTCAGCTCAAGACAAAATAAATATTCTGAGCGAGCGGTTTCATGATGAAACAACGTGAATTGGCTGAAGACTTTTTTTGTCGGGCTTTCTTAAGTCGCAGGTCTATGCAAACTAGCCGCACACCGCGGCCTTAAAGACAAAAACATAAGCATTGTCCAAATTCAGCTTGAATTATTCGCCAAATTTTGAAACATTTTTGTTGAAATGGATATCCTGTTAATTAGAAAACCACTTGCTCCCTTTAATGCACTCTCCTAACTTTTTCTTGTTGCCCCTGGCGTACCTCAAGGTAGCCACTTAGGTACTCTACTTTTATCCTCACCATTAACAATATGAAATTGATAACTCAATTATCCCATAAATCAATTTACATTAATGACACAACAGGCGATTGAAGACCATTACGTCAATTCCTTATTCAACAGACTTCGTTACTTTCTCAGCCTTATCTAAAAAAAAAACTGCTTGGATCTTAATTTAAACAAATTTCATCCTTATCATTTTTTACCTTTTTCTGAAAACATCACTCTGTCAGAACTTACTCCATAATCAAGCCATTTCCTATGTTGAGGTTATTCTTGACCTTGGGTTCTTATATGAGACCGAGAGCTCAATTAACCATTTATACGATATAATACTTAAGACGAATTTAGCACTTGGCTTTGTATAACGTTGGTCAATATTATTTTCCAACCATTGTGTTACCAAATCTCTCTGCATCACTTTATAAAATATTTAAATAGTGCAGAGCTTTCAAAGACTTTTCCTTTAAGTTGTTGGTCGGGACTTTCCCTTTCATGTACATGCATCCTACATATCAAGACCTGCTTCAATTAATAATTCTTAAGATTTTGGAAGAAAGAAGACAGATATCTGACATTTTGTTAGCTCTCATAACTCATACTCCTATTAAACCTCCTTCTACTAGAACTACGACCTCAAAGAAAAGTTCCAAAAATAGTATAACAAAATATCTCCCAATTGCCAAACTGTCGTATATACTAAAACTATGTGAAAACGTCTTGAACAAGTCTTTCAATTCTCCTAGGGAACATTGTTGTCAGAAATGTAGGCCTGTAACTACTAACCTAGTGACATTTGTGTTTGTTAAGCTATCGGCGCTTGTAAAAAGAAACAAAGTTGATGTTATCTCCATAAGTTTTAGCAAAGCTTTTGAAAAAATATCCCATAGACATAAATACTCTTTAATCTTTCTATTTTAGGATTTTAACCGATTTTGTTGAAATGGATATTTTCTTCCTTAGAAAAGGGCTTGTGCAATGTTCACTTTAGAGGCACACTCCTAACCTTTTCTTGCTACCTATGGCGTACCCCACGGTTGGTAGTTAGGTCCTCTCCTTTTTATCCTCAACATTACCTAAATTGAAATGATTACAAAAAATTGCCATGTGACACTACGCTTACGACACCAAATTTGTACGTAAATGCAGGAGTCTTTCTTTATTCAGTAAAAAAATGCTTAGACCTTAATATAAACAAATATTAGTCAAGAAAGGGAGTTAAAACTTTACTCCGTCAAAACTTTCTCCACAATAATCAACTTATGCTCTTGAGTGACCGAAAACTCAATTTCCTGACCCATATTAAGGATATAATACTTCAGTTGAACTCAGAACTCGGCTTATTTTGTAAACCTCACGTTAGCAGATCTCTATACATACATCACATTTGCCATCTCCTTGCTGAATACACCTCTCAAGTATGGTCCCTTTATCGGGGCATAAATATTTAAAGAATTGAGGACTTTCATAGACGTTTCCTTTGATTTAACGTTCAAGGCCTTCCCTGCGATGATCCGTGATCCTTCCTCCATATCAAGACCGCCTTCAATTAATAATTCTCAAAACTTTGGAGGAACGTTAACAAATATCTGACATCTTGTGGGGTGTTGTACCATTAAATTCAAATCAATTCAAAATTTTGCTAAGCATTCATTCAAAACGGTGCCATCTCTTCAATTCTAAAAGCCAGTTTCCTAATTTATTTAATCTACAAGCTCAACAATCGGGGCATAAATACAAATTAACGATAAAAGTTTAGGACACTATATATGGTAACATAAAATATCTCGAAAATTTAAGAGATTTCAGATCCAAAAGATTACGTCAAGCTTGAGAATCTGGACCGAAATTCCAACGCATTTTCCAAAACACATATTTTGTGAAACGATTTTGAACTTTCTTAATTCTATCCGAAAACGTTTTTTGGAAAGGATTAACTTGGAATCAAAGGAGACAAAAACAACTAAATCCTTTTCAGTAGCAGTTCTCTGAAGAGGAATACGATCAAGAGAAAACGCAAACTCATAAGTTTTGAGTTTCCTAGTGACAGAGATATCGCTTCTCGTTCTGAGTCTCCGGCGGCGAGGTTGGTGCATATTCCGCTGAAAAGCAACAACAATCCCTCGACGTCAAAGGGAGCCAAAAAAAAAGTAGAGTCTGACGTTGGTGATCTTAATGATAAAGGTGTAGATAATGATGATATTGGTAATTCTAATGGTGCCGCAGCTGTTGCGGTGTCTGTTAGTGTAAAAAATGCTGTTGGTGCTGATACTGTTAATGCTCTTGATCTGAATGATTCGAATGTCGTTGCCGTGGGCCTTAAAACAGTTTATGGCAAAAATATACCGATGAAATCCATGTAGGTAATGTGGTTCATTATAAACGGTGATTTTTTAAGAGCTTAAGAACTTTTAAAAAAAAAAAAAACGCATGAAATTTGCAAAATCTCATCGATTCTTTATTTGATACGTTAGATTGGTCCATGACATTTACTTTTTGAAGATAATTTCATTTAAATATTGACCGCGGCTGCGTCTTAGGTGGTCCATTCGGAAAGTCCAATTTTGGGTAACTTTTTCGAGCATTTCGGCCGGAATAGCCCGAATTTCTTCGGAAATGTTGTCTTCCAAAGCTGGAATAGTTTCTGGCTTATTTGTGTAGACTTTAGACTTGACGTAGCCCCACAAAAAATAGTCTAAAGGCGTCAAATCGCATGATCTTGGTGGCCAACTTACCGGTCCATTCCTTGAGATGAATTGTTCTCCGAAGTTTTCCCTCAAAATGGCCATAGAATCGCGAGCTGTGTGGCATGTAGCGTCATCTTGTTGAAACCACATGACAACCAAGTTCAGTTGTTCCATTTTGGCAACAAAAAGTTTGTTAGCATTGAACGATAGCGATCGTCATTCATCGTAACGTTGCGTCCAACAGCATCTTTGAAAAAATACGGTCCAATGATTCCACCAGCGTACAAACCACACCAAACAGTGCATTTTTCGGGATGCATGGGCAGTTCTTGAACGGCTTCTGGTTGCTCTTCACTCCAAATGCGGCAATTTTGCTTATTTACGTAGCCATTCAACCAGAAATGAGCCTCATCGCTGAACAAAATTTGTCGATAAAAAAGCGGATTTTCTGCCAACTTTCCTAGGGCCCATTCACTGAAAATTCGACGTTGTGGCAGATCGTTCGGCTTCAGTTCTTGCACGAGCTGTATTTTATACGGTTTTACACCAAGATCTTTGCGTAAAATCTTTCATGTGGTCGAATAACACAAACCCAATTGCTGCGAACGGCGACGAATCGACATTTCACGGTCTTCAGCAACACTCTCAGAAACAGACGCAATATTCTCTTCTGTACGCACTGTACGCATTCGTGTGGTTGGTTTAATGTCCAATAAATTAAACTGAGTGCGAAACTTGGTCACAATCGCATTAATTGTTTGCTCACTTGGTCGATTATGTAGACCATAAATCGGACGTAAAGCGCGAAACACATTTCGAACCGAACACTGATTTTGGTAATAAAATTCAATGATTTGCAAGCGTTGCTCGTTAGTAAGTAGTCTATTCATGATGAAATGTCAAAGCATGACACCATGTCTGAAATCCCGCGTGATCTGTCAAATACTAATGCATGAAAATCCTAACCTCAAAAAAATCACCCTTTACAAGCAACCCACAAGCTAATAAGGTAATTGTTGGTACAAAATCACAATGTAATGAACTTAAAAATAGCCAGAAATATTAAATTGTTCCACATTGAAAGTTTTAACCCCACTACAACCACCGAATTGACTCTAATGATATTCCTTGCTATAAACTAGTAAAACTACAAGACACGGATCAAAATCTGAAATTTATTTTAACAAAATCTGTGTTGATCCTTTTTGGCCAAATGGAGTCAAAATTCGCCCCTTCTTGTTATTAATAAAAATATTGCTTTCAGAAATACCGAAGCTTCAAATATTTCTTCAATACTCAAATTCTTTGTAAATTTCTTCCAATCAGTATACTCAACTCCTAGTACAAATAATCTTCCCTGTATGCTCAATATACCAAGTAAGGTTGATATTGGTGCATTACAGTTAAGTAGTTATAATAATTTCTTTCAGGACTTACATTACTTAAATCAAAATTCAGAGTCGCTGGTATACCCGCTATATTTCTCAAATATTGTGCCTCATCACTTTGCTATCCTCTGCTTTGTATTTTAAATAAGTCCCTATCATAGAGAATTTTTCTTGATACATGGAAAATATCTTACCTTATGCCAATTCACAAATCTGGTTCCAAGAACTTAGTAGAGAATTGTAGAGGTTCGAGAGTTTAGTAAAAAAATAAAATTGAATTTTTAACGAAAGAATCCATATCTGAATGGCAACACGGATTTATATCTGGGCGATCCACCACTACAAATATGGCTCTTTTTTCAACATACGTAATTAATTCTATTGAGGCATTTAGTCAGGTAGATGCTGTATACACAGATTTTAGCAAAGCCTTTGATTCTGTTAGCCATCACACACTGCTACGTAAACTTGAGATATTTGGATTCCACTCTAAGTTTCTCAGTTGGATTTCGTCATACCTCATAGGTAGGTCTCAAAAAGTTGTCATTGATAACTCCCTATCGAGGTCTATAGAATGTACTTCTGGTGTCCCGCAGGGCAGTCATTTGGGTCCTCTTCTTTTTAATATTTTTATCAATGACATAACGTTAGCCATAAATCACTCCCAGTGTCTCCTATATGCCGATGATCTAAAATTATTTCTTGAGATAAAAAGTGTTGATGACTGCTATCGTATTCAGTGCGAGTAATGCTGTAAGAGATGGATAACTTAACTGGAATTAAAAAGTGCTTTACCGCAAGACTTCAACAAACCCATAATAATTTTCAATTGCATGTCATTATTAAGTGCATTTTCTCAAATACAATTGCAAGTAATTAAAATAATGAATGAATGCAAAAAAATGTCAATTACTAATTACTTGTAATTGGAACTAAAGTTGAAACTAATTACGATAAGTAATCGTTATTTCCCAGCTCTTAAATCGTCTTCCCTCTTAACGAAATCGCATACAACTCCTTTGTACCGCACATTTTTTTAAATTTCTCCATTTTTCCTAAACCACTATTGTCCTACATAATCCAGTAAAAAAGAGCATCCATATAAATATTTCATCTTTTCAAATTACCAGGTAACCACATACTTAATTAAATCAAATCCCAAAAAGGTCAAATGGAATTCCTTAAATCCCCAAATATTTTAAGATAAGTTCTTAAATCATTAAATTTTCGCCTCACTCATTGTTAAACTCAAAGGTGAACCATGACATTCTCAAAAAAGAAAAACAGAAAACAGGAAAAACATTTTTCCCCATAAAAATGAAAAATAAAAGAAAAACTTTAGCCAAAACGATTTATTGCGAGGATATCCTTGTGTGTTCATCAAAAAAAAAATCGTTAAGGTATTTTTGACAGCAAATGTAATCAACTAATCTCTTTTTCGAATACACACGTGTATGTCCTTAAAGTCCCACCATCCACCTCTTACCATATGATGATCATAAGTTGGTGTGTGTTTTTTCTGTGTGAGTTAGTTTTAACGCATATGTGTATAAAACAGAAAATCGAAAAGCTTTTCGAAATTCTCTCAAAATTCAAAACGAAAGCTTATTCTCATCACACATTCACACTGCGCTCTCAATTTTACAACCGAAAACCGAACTTATTGTAACAGAATCTAAAAAAGTAATAAAGTCTGTGTATGACGTTTGATGAGATGACATTTCTATACTACGAGTAAAACTGACATTTACACCTGCCACTACTTCCCACACAGAAGACTAGAGTATACATCTACAGTTGCGGCCAACAAAAAAAAGCACCACAGAATTTTTTCAAATTTTTATTCAGGTGAAATACGTAATTTATTTATTTATATGTTAAATTAATTTTCTTTTAAGCCTTCAAATAAATATAACGAAATTGATTTAAACTTTAATTCATATTATTAGATGTGTCATAAATCCTAGGCGTTTTAAAAATTTGTCAGTCAAAAAATACCACCGTAGCACATCTCATAGAGTGAAAACTACACATTTGTTAATTATTCTTTTTCAGTTTGTTAAATTTGTGGATTAAATTAAATATTTGTTTGCGAATCCTTTATCATCTAAAAAACAGCTGTGGACGGTTCCTTTGCATACAGTTTATAACGTGTTGACATTTAACAACAGGAATCGATCCAAAAGTTCCTATTTTGTATCGCTTCTTCACTTGCATCGAGGCGGCATGCACTTCGGTCGGTCTAAGGATCTCACTGGTCGGCTTTTTTTGTCCATTCCATAAACAAACTAATACTTTTTTTAAAGATCGAGTTTTCCTGAATTCAAATCACGCCCTAAAATTTTTCCTTATATCCGGTTTTTAAAATATGAACCAGACACGATATTTTTAGCCAAGGTAAAACACAACATAAAACAACTTTTGTCATAGTAAAATGCAAATTTTTTGAGATATTTCAAAAACTTAAATCTTGAGCATTAAGTCCAATCAAAACATTTATGAATGGTACTCGACTTCGTTCACATGACCACAGCGAGCACGTTTGCAAAAAATTGTTAGACATTCAATTAATCGGCCAGACATTTCGGCCGAAACGGTCGCTAGTACGTGTTCAATGTTGGCTTTAAGCTCTTCTAGCGTCACTTGTCGAATTGTTACCATGACTTAAAGTAGTCGCAGAGAAAATAATCGAAAGAAAATAGCTCGAACGTGGCGGCAATCGACTGTCCTATTTCTTGACATACTCGTAACATGCTCATGGAACTTAATTTTCAATACATCATTTGTAAGGTGGGCTGTGTGGCTTGTTGTACCATACTGTTAAAACCACATGTCGCCTAATTCTATAAATTCCAATTGGGTAAAATGTATTCGGTAATATTGGCGCTATAGAGCTGGTCTTTCACGGTAACGTGACGATCGTTTTTGACGAGGCAGTAGTGATTTATGAAGAAAATTGTTGACGGTGACAGGTGTTTCATCGTCGTTTTCGAAGAAGTAAGGTACAATTACACCTCCGCTCCGGACCAAAGAGCGCACCAAACAGTGACTTTTGTGGATGTAATGGCCTCTCTTTTATTACTTGAGGATTCTCAGAACTCCAAATACGACAGTTTATAGTTTATTAACATACTCATCGAGTGAGCAATGCGCTTCGTCGCTAACGAAAATTTTGATAGAAAAATCGCTGTTCACCGCGCCTGTTGTTCAAGCACCCATTCGACGTGTCTAGGACGTTGTGAATAACCACCTGGCTTCAGTTTTTGTGTGAGCTGTACTATTTATGGATATTGTGCCGTAAGACAGTCCTAATTCCTAAGATCGACGAGGAATCGTCGTATTCGGGACTTCGGCATCACTTAAAGCAGTGATATTGGTACGAGCGGAACAATGATGCATAGGCCTTACAATATTTGTAACCAATCCAGTCTCTTCAAATTTCTTTACAATTTTGCCAATTTTGCTTGAGTAGTTAAAGTACGATATGTGGCTGTGGTAGAATCAACACTTTTGTAGAAGGTGTTAACAATTTGACAGATATCGAATTCCAGTGCCTTTGCATACAGCGCGCTTCCATACTAATTCAAACCTGCCCATATAATTTTTCTAGTACATAGGTTTTTTCCAATAAGCACTCAACTTTTTTTAAAGACTAAACGCAAATTATTTGAGATATTTAAAAAAACCTTAATATCAGCTTCAGTTATCAATTGAACTCGACTCACAGCTATCACCCCTGTGGCCGATTTGTTAGACCAAATTTTCGATGATTCGGCCAAGCATTTCGGCCTCTATTTCGCGCTCTTCCAACTTCACTTAGAATAAACGAAGCCCTAAAAAATAAATAGCCTAGAGAAGTTACATCGCACGAACTAGGCAGCCTATCGACTCGTCTATTTCTTGACATAACACGTTGATCAAACTTACTCCTCAATACATCGCATCGGTTGTTAGATGTGTCGTGTCCAGTCAATATCTTACCAAAACTAAACGGTTACATTGATGTTATAACGCTGGCCGTTGACAGTAACGTGACGGTTGTTATCGTCGACTAAGAAATATGGCCTTTTAACGCCGGTGCCATGCAAACTCCATCAAACTGTTATTATTTGTTATGATGAAGTACTGATTCATAAAGCAAATGTGAAGTTTTATTGATCCAAATAAAGAGCTTAGTAACTTAATATAACTGCGATAAAATCCATCATCTCGTCGCAATTTGTCCGCAGTCCATTTTAAGTATGTACGTACGTCTTTAAATGGTCCACCGGCTTCAGTTCTATGTAAACCAATATACCTACGCAAACAACTTCAGAATGTGTTCTAAGCGATGTCCAATTCTTGAGGACGCCGCCGTGGAATAGATCAATTTAGATCTTTTGCTACGTACGAATATACAGACTCTGAATTTCGGTAGAAAATTTTCATAATTTCCAGGTTTTGCTTTATTATCAAATGCAGCTCTCATATTATCGTTGGGTTTTTTTTGAGTCCGATTCCTCATCCGCAGATGTAATAACGTTCAAAATTGTTTCGTCTGAAGGAGTCTCCATTTGAACAACATTTGCATCCACTGCAATATAATCATCCAATGTAAGAAAATAATTATTACTTGGTAAAACTCTGCTAAAGTTGCTGTTGTTCTTGATTATTTATGATCTTATTGTTGACAATGGAACTGCGTTTTCTTCGGACCAATTATCAAAAGTACCAAAACCCAGCTTTAACATCGAAACACCAAGCCTTATAAACATCTGTAATGGCATCCAAAAGATTTGATTTGTTTTCTTTATCCATGTCTTGTCTCTGATCCATACCTTAAAGAGTTCTCTGTAAGAATCGGTGAGGATAGTAAACTTTTAAAATTTTGAATCACTCCTTGATCCATTGGTTGGAGTACTGATGTTGTATTCGGTGGGATAAATCGTATGGGATATTTCTTAAGGGGAAGGGGAACAAAATGAAATTTGTGGTTATTGTCGTAACTTAAAGACCTTATGACGTATGTCCACGAATATCTTTCACAACATAATTTTGCTTACCACAAAATATTCATCAAAAAAAAAAAAAACATTTGAATCGTTAAAAATTTTTTCGAATTACACTTGGGTGTAATTTTTTGAACTCAACTGTATTTGTAGACAGTTCTCCTAATTCCCATTGGCTCACACAAAACAAGACACACACACACAAACAAAATAATAAAACAAAACTGACAACACGAGGCATTAAAAATAATCATGTTAAATATGAATTACGTGCATTAATTTGCATTAATTAACGATAGGGGGCAGCACCATAGCATATTTAAACTCTACACTCGTGGGTGTCCTATAATAATTTTAAATGCATTATGATAAATCGTTTTTTTTTTTTTTCGTTCGTTGTTCGTTGTAAGTTTTATTCAAGGTTAACGGTGTAATTTTGTTCGCTATATTTTACTGTAGATTGCCGCTTCAGAAATCTAGGTAATTAGTTGGTTGTACTTGGAGTTTAAATACGATGATGATGATGAAGATGGAGAGAGCACCCACAAAGCTTTATGTCATATAAAGTAGTTCCAATGTCAAATCAAACAAAAGATTGTACTATACAGCTGTACTTTACCTATGTACATATTTTTATATACCTCCTTACAGTTGGGTAGGTAATCTAAAAGGTACACTTTATATAATAGACTCCTTGTGTAACCTTAGTTGAGGGACAGCGCTGGGAACTCGGCGTTGGGCGGCCGGCGGCGGGTGGCCTATAGAGTGTGCGTGCTGTGCGATGCGGTAGGAAGGCGGCGGGCTATACTGTATATCTACAATGCCGATCTAATTAATATGGGTCAGAAAATGTATATAATTTGTTGTTGTTGTGCGTGTTTTAGATTTATAAGGTCAACAATAAGCAATAGTCATAAATTATTTGCATTTCGATTTATTTAATGGTTTTATTTTCATACTTGTAACCAAATAGTTAAACAACAATAAAATTGATACAATGTGTGCTCTCAACCTTAAAATGAATATAAAGATTAAAATAGAATGTTTTATTTTGATGTTCTTTTTTTACATTTTTCAAAAAACAATAAATTAGATGAGAAGATTAATATCTATTGTAAATATGTCGGGTTTTTAAGGGCATTTGGGACGAAAATAAAAAAATGTTTGGGTGGCGCAAAAGTTCGTTGGAAAGTAGGTCCTAGTGACTTACCACTCTCAACCATTCCTACGTGCGAGTACTAAAGAGTTTTAAGCCGAATCCGAACGGCTTGACAAGAATAACTTGTAGAATTTGTCAATTCCTCGCAAGAGGCAGTACGCGTGAAAAAAACTTAGATGGCATAGGCAGGGATCAAACCCAAGACAGTCCAACTATAAAACAAGTATGTAGCCGGCCAAGGCTTAAAACCCCATCCCGACTACCTACTATGAAAGATTGAAGCCACGAAACGTGGTTCTCCTGCTTCACCTATCAGTTCGGTCCGGTTCGGATACAGCCCTACAAAACTGAAGGAGCACTGCTCCGCTTTGTGCCATGACGTCCCGATTGTACAGGAGTCGCTTATCCACGGTTCGTCGTCTGAAGTGGTAGCTTAGCGGAACTGTATCAGACCGCATCTGTCTAAAAAGAGGAATTCCTCTGGTGGAATGAAGCCGCTCACGCGTGCACTCTTAAAATACTCGTCGTTCCGATAGAACGCCCCGAAAATTAAACTGTTGGTCGAAGACATAGCTCTTGCAATGTAACCTCAAACGAGTGTTCTCACGAAACTGTCAATTCTTTTGATTCGAGCCCCGTTGTATAGGACCTCGTTGGAATAGTAATGCACGTAAGAAGATTCGGCTGTTCGATATAAGCCGGTACAGCGTCGTTAACACTGCCGCTTGAACACGCGAAACTTCTCCGTCTGGCCCACGCGGAACCACACAGGACTACCATAAACGATCATCGGCATCGATGATATTCGTGAATTCTGAATTTTGTAGGCTCTCAAGAACCTAAAGCCCGTCATTAATATTTTCAGCTCTCAAGAATATTCTCGAGCAGTCCGAACAGTTGAGAAGTAAAAGTGTTAGTATTTATACTTATATTCAGGCCACTTCAAATGGTAGACATGTGAATTCAAGAGGACACAAGCGTCCACAGGTTTTTCTCAAAACCAACCTCTGTCTATCAACTCCTACTCTCACCTCCCCGCGGTGAACACCGGGTGCCTTGTACCTCAACTGGAGATTGGGTTCCAATCCCAGTGGAAAGTTGTTGCGGGCAGCAAACGAGAGAGGTGGGGATAAGTGTTTCCACTAAGGCACCTCTCCTTATCCAGACAGCATCAGACGAATTCCCGAGATGGAATCAACGGTGGCGTCTACAGTTCCAGTAAGGTTGAACTACTTAGTGAACACCTTATAGGGCTTCTTCGACTTATTCGGAGACCAGGCCTGTAATAAGCGGTTTTATAGGGCTCCCCATCCTTGGAGTTATACTTAGGATCTGGCCCTCCAGGTTGGGGGTTGTGCGTCGGGGTGGTTTCCTGGCCACGTAAAAGCTTTCATAGTTGCGAAGCACCAACAAGCCTCGGATAGGGACGAATTTACTGTTTACAACCAACGCAAACGAATAAAGGACAACGAACTTCGGATATGCACGTGGAATGTTAGGTCTCTTAACAAACCACGTGCGGCAAAAAAGAGGATGAAAAACTGCGACATTTACTATGGTGACTGCTACCACGAAAACCAACAGCGCTTATTTGCATGCGGCTTCGTCATTCTAGCCAGACTTAGGCAAGAAGTCTTGAGCTATACATGCATCAATGAGTGCCTCTTGACCATCCGCACCAAGGCTAAATTCGGCACCATTAGCTTGATATGCGCGCACGCCCACACAGAAGAGAAAGACGACAACACCAAAGATATTTTCTTCGAGCTCCTAGACAAACCATATAGGCAGTGCCCTAGCTACGATATTAAAATAGTCCTGGGCCATTTTAATGCCAAGCTAGAAAGGGAAGACATCTTTGGTGGAATAATCGAGAAAAGCGGCCTGCACGACAACAACACTTCCGACCACGAATTCAGGCTCATAGATTTTACTGCGGGCGAAACGTCATGGTAGCCAGTACGCGTTTTCTACACCTCAACATCCACAAAGGAACTTGAACTTCTCCAGATCAATCTACCGTCAACCATATCGACCATATTGCGATAGACGCCAGACACGCTTCCAGCATCATGGAAGTACGAACTTTCCGAGGAGCTAACATTGACTCGGACCACTACCTCGTTGTACCCAAAGGAGCACTTCAGGTTTCCAGATCCAAGGCAAAACAGGGAGGTGCTTGAAGAAGGTATAATCGCAAGAGATCGCCAAATACTTTTCCAACCAACAAGATACAAGTAACCTCTTTCGAAGTTCTCTGCCCCCAACACAATGTATCGAAAACCAGTGGCAACATTGCCAAGATGTAATCAGAGAAGCCGCCTCTGATGTGCTGGGTTTCAAGCAGCCACCAACAAGGAACCCCTGGTTTGATGAGGAATTTCGGCAGGCAAATGCTGCCAAACAACAGGCACGCAAAGCGGCGCTGCATAAAAGGTCGAGAGCTGCTCATGAGCTCTATAAGCAGAAGAGCCGAGAGAAACGCTGACTTCTCAGAAGGAAAAAGAGAGGGCATGAGAAGCGTGCGGTCGAAGATGTTGAGAGGTTTAAAAGCAGGAATGAGGTTCGAAAGTTTTATGAACAGCTGAAACGAAATTCACAGGTACATAAACCTAGAACCGATGGCTGCTAAGACGAAAGTGGAAACATCATAGTGGAACCGCAGTCAATGCTGAGGATATGGAAGGAACACTTCTGCAGACTGTATAACGGCGACGAAGAACTGAATTCCGCTGTCAGGCAGGATGATCCATTCAACATAGACGACGAAAGCCAACAATCCCGTCCTTCCGACTTAGGCGAAGTAAAGATTGCCATATCTAAGTTGAAGTCTAATAAAGCCGCTGGAGCGGATGGCTTGAATGCCGAGCTCTTTAAAGCAGCTGGAGATAAGTTGGTTAGGAGAATGCACCAACTTATCTGTAAAATATGGTCGGAAGAAAGCATACCCGATGAATGGAACCTGAGTATTGTTTGCCCGATCCTGAAAAAAGGAGACCCTCTAAACTGCACCAATTATAGAGGAATCAGTCTACTTAACATCGCCTATAAAATCTGCCGTAATATGTGAACGTCTAAAGACCATCGTCAACAACCTGATTGGTCCTTATCAGTGTGGTTTTAGACCAGGAAAGTCCACAGTTAATCAAATATTCACATTACGGCAGATCCTGGAAAAAACCCAAGAACACCAAATCGACACCCACCATCTTTTCATCGATTTCAAGGCCGCATATGACAGCATCTACAGGGACGAGCTGTATAGAGCCATGTCTAGTTTTGGCATCCCTGCCAAACTCGTCCGTTTGTGCAGGATGACCAAGAAAAATTCACGCTGCTCCATAAAGGTTGGAAACAACTTAACAGAAACTTTCGATGGCAAAAAAGGTTTTAGACAAGGTGATGCGCTGTCATACGATTTTTTTAACATCGTGCTTGAAAGAATAGTGCAGAGCTCACACGTCAACACTAGAGGCACTATCTTTCAAAAGCCTGTCCAATTACTGGCATATGCTGATGACATTGACATAATCGGAAGAACTCAGCGTGATGTCAATGGGGCTTTTGTGAGTATTGAGGCAGAGGTGGCAAAAATGGGTTTAACGGTCAAGAAAGGACAGACAACACCGACAAACGTAACTTTGAGGTAGTCAAGGACTTCGTCTACCTAGGCTCCGCTGTAAACGCAGAAAATAACACCAGCGCTGAGATCAAACGCAGAATAACTCTTGCTAATCGCTGTTTCTTTGGACTAAGAAAGCAATTGAGTGGTAATGTCCTCTCTCGAGGGACCTATATAAGACCCTTATCATCCCCGTCCTGCTATACGGTGCAGAAGCATGGACTATGACAAAAGCGGATGAAAGCACCTTGGGTCGCTTCGAGAGAAAAGTTCTTCGTGTGATCTACGTTCCCGTATGCATCGAAGGGGAGTGGAGGAGAAGATGGAACGACGAGCTGTGCGGGCTGTACAGCTACGTAGACTTAGCCAGAAGGGTAAAAGTCCAACGACTAAGATGGATGGGTCACGTAGAGCGCATGGACACCAATGCTCTGGCCCGGAAAGTCTTATAATCCACACCCAGAGGACAGAACAGTAGAGTAGAAGAGTAGAAGACCGCGGATCAGGTGGCGCGCAGAAGTGGAAGGTGATTTCACCCAACTTGGAGCGCGAAACTGGAGACATCTAGCTAGGGACCGAGCTAGATGGAGATGTTTGTTGGGTGTGGCCATAGTTCACACAGCACTGTAGCGCCACCTTAAGTAAGTAAGTAATTCAGGCCACTTCATTATTCAATCTGCTCAAATAGTTTGAAGCCCCAAATTTGAGCTCAGTAAAACGTAAATTCTTATTCCTTCACGGACAACAACAATGTTCGACTTATTTAAGTTGATTTTCAAACCCCAAGGGGTACAATAATTGAAAAAAACAATCAATCATGCGTAGCAAATTGGCTTAGCAATTAGAGTTGCTCTCACAAGACAAGATTCCGCCATAAAAACACCTCCTGGGCAAAATTGTTCATTTTTTTGTCTTTGCATTTTAAAATATGGGAGATTTATTTACTGGACCTTGTATACCCAAAACAGTCAAATGACTGAATGGTTTTTTCAAACTAAAATATATCTACGATAAAACTTATATTTTTACGTTTTATTTATTTAATTTCTATTACATAAAATTTCGATGTTTGAAATCTGAATCTAATGTTTTCCTTTTTTCGTTTCAGGTATGTTTCTAGAGGATTAAAATATTCTTTGTTCTAAAAAACAGGTAATGGTCCTAAAATCAAATCTTGAATATGATTTTAGCAAAATGACTTGTCACATTATTCTACGTACTTAAGAAACTAGCGCAGAATGTTAAGCAACCTATTTTTAGAGCTTGTCATTTTAGTTGTTTGCAATTTTTAAATGTTTTTCAATTTACTGTGTTTTACAATATTCCAAAAAGTTTATTCTTTTGTTTAAATTGACAGTTCTCAAAAAAAAAAAAACAAAAAGACCTAACTGTGGGAAACAAACCTAAATATGTGAAACAAAACAAACAAACCTAAATGTAGGAAACGGACCTATCAATTTGAAATGTCAGAAACTCATACGTGCGTCGAAATGATGTTTTAAATTAAAGCAGCCATTTTGTGATTTTAACTTAAGATCTCACCATCTTTGTAAATTGTCGTTGGTCTTTCATGGAATTAAGTGAAAGAAGCTCATAATCCAATTCAATCTGACCTAAATAGAAAACTGAAAACTGTAATCCGACAAAAATCCAATCTCTGTCATTATACTATCAATGTCAGACTAATTACGAGTAAAATAAAATAAAATAAAAAGTATTCAAATAAAAAAGCAATAAAACAATGATTCCTATAATCTGCATAAATAGTTCAAGCAAACGATTTCGACTACGATGTCAAATGTACACCGATCAAACTGATGAATATACAAAAATACACTAAAATTGGTGTAATTAATTGGAAAATATTTAGGAGTGCCAACTGTCAATGATGCAGAGGCCACTGCTATTGCTGTTGCTGCTAGTTGCTACTACAGCGCTGTTGTGCTGTTGTTGCTGTTGCTGCTGCTTGAGCATAAGACAATAAACACAATGTTAAACATGGGCCTGCATCTGGGTCAAAATCAAGCCACTTCCACCACCATCACCATCACTATAACAACAAATTTGCTTACCGCACCTAAAATCAACCAAGCCAGAGGTTACAAGACAACAACAAAAAAATAAGAGCCATATTTTATTGTAGTCTTTTTTTTTAGTGAAGTGTCAAACTATCTAGCGTTTGATTGGTGAATGGTCAAATGAGTGATGTGTGAACCCTTTTATTCGACGCTTGAGTGTCATTTGCAATTTTCCAGACTTTCGCATCGTATGAAGGTGATATCAGAGTTTTGTTTAAAACAAAAAAAAATTGGTTGATGTGATGTCACAAGTCACATAAGTACTCAAGACTGCACATGTGTAGCACCTCAATCTAAAGCTACAATGACACTACGACGACGACGACCAACGCTTACTTCAAATCGAAATGAGGTAACCTCATTTCCAGAAGGTCAGGCTATAAAACCAACCAAAAAAAAAAAGAAACAAGACAAAAGGTTGGTTTCACTTTGACTCGAGTATAGGCCTCTCCGGTTTGATGGTGAAAACGCCGCCGCTGCCGCACAGCAACACAAACGATATACATAGGTACGCACCTTTCAAGAGGAAGTTACAAAAATGTTAAACAAATTATGATTTAATGGCATTGTCTTGTATTGTAATTTTTCAAAAAAAAACCTATTGCCACACAATCTAAACAAGCGCGGCATGACACACACAATTCACAATTCAATATTAATTAAAAGTGTGAAAAGCCCTTAAAACAAAAAGTGGAACGAATTACTAAACATTTCGATTCCAACATGTTAATAGATCTCTCCTTGAGATTGGCGCCCGCAATGAGCACTGTTAAAAACATCAATTTATATGTATTAAGTTCAAAGGTTGATTATATGATTATGCGGTCTGTCACTGTAACACTGTGAAAACTTCAAATGTCATCCTAATGTCAAATGAATACGCACTTTCCTCTCTGACACTAGACTGACAACTCACGCATGACGTAGACGTTACGTTACAAAGAGATTAACAATAAACGGAAAATAGAAACTACTGTTATTTTTTTTTTTTTGTAAGACCTACCGTTTTGGAGAGATCATCTTCATTATGTCTACATACATAGTTCATAACAGTGCGTGAAAGCTCATTGACAGATTTCACTATAATGGCGGCGGTCGGCGTGGCATTTGTGCGCCTTCGTTACGCACTCCTAAATTCAGCCTACTTTTTGGCTGTCAGATTTCGAAAAGAAACAAAAAAAAAAACACAAAAAATTATGTACAAACCAAATACAAAATTTATAACGAAACATTTCAACTTTTACTTAAGTTCGAGTGCGATGCGTGAGGAAAGTGCCGCACATTATTACGGTTTTGGTTGGTTGGTTCGTATTTTTGTATGTTTTGTATTTTTACACACACTGCGGTCCATTAAGTTAGGCACACTTTTTCACTTAAATACATTATTATTGCCTTAAGTCAATATTGTATTAGAGTGTTTAATTGAGCATCAAATTATTGTATTCGTAGACTTGTTAACCTTTGAAGCTTATAACGTTTAACTTAAAACTTACAAATTGATTTCACGGTAATTGATTTGACAACAATCGGAATGTAGTCTTACCTTAAGCACATGTTGTGTGTGCCTGTGCATATTCATTTTCATATGCACAATTTGGTTATGCCTGAATGCTTCCATTGGAAGTGTTTAGAGTGTGTGGTATGTTGCTGTGTGGTTTTTAATGTCAAAATTCGATTTTAAAAATGTAAATTTGTGGGTTTTTACCTACAGTTTTCAATTTAAGTCTTAGGGCAGCTTTATTGACAACAGCAAGTTTATTTTCTGTGATAAATGCACACATTTGGCAGTCGTTTCTCTTTTTTAAGTTTAACATCTTTGATCAATGCAAAATGTAAAATAGTTTTCGATTCTATTTATTAAGTGTCTGAGAGTTTATTGATTTATTCCATAAATGCAAGCAGGTTTATTACGTTGACTTTGTAGAAGAAATTCTTTAAAAAAAAGTCGATTTTAACAATTTCTAAATGTATCAATTATAGCTATCAGTAGTTTCCATCAGTGGAAACAATCATAGGATTTTTTTTGACAGGTCAGTTAAAGTTTCTGTCATCAAAACAAACACATATCCTGATTGGAATCGAGAATTTGAGGTTAGTTTTGATCATTTAAAGTACAACTGACAGATGGAATACAAGCAAAATGAAACACTTTCAGTGGAACAATTCAGCTCCGAAATGTTAATTTAATTGAAAATACATTGATTCTACGTTGAATTGGCGTTAATGTCAAATTTTAAGAAAAGTCAAAGTGCTTAAAACTTATTATGACAGGTCACTGAGAATTTCTGTCTGTCTGAAACAAAATTTCCTAATTGAATTCAAGGATTTAAGGTTAGAGTTGATCAATAAAAGTAAAACTGACAGATGACAATACAAACAATATAAAACACTTTCAGTGGAACAATTCAGTTCCGAAATGTTAATTTAACTGCAAATACATTGATCCTATGTTGACGTTAATGTCAACAAATTTTCCTGATTGAATTCAAGAATTTAAGGTTAGAGTTGTTGATTATTAAAAGTAAATCTAGCAGATGAAAAAACAAATAATATGAAACATTTTCAGTGGAACAATTCAGCTCCGAAATGTTAATTTAATTGAAAATACATTGATTCTACGTTGAATTGGCATTAATGTCAAATTTTAAGAAAAGTCAAAGTGCTTAAAACTTATTATGACAGGTCACTGAGAATTTCTGTCTGTCTGAAACAAAATTTCCTAATTGAATTCAAGGATTTAAGGTTAGAGTTGATCAATAAAAGTAAAACTGACAGATGACAATACAAACAATATAAAACACTTTCAGTGGAACAATTCAGTTCCGAAATGTTAATTTAACTGCAAATACATTGATCCTATGTTGACGTTAATGTCAACAAATTTTCCTGATTGAATTCAAGAATTTAAGGTTAGAGTTGTTGATTATTAAAAGTAAATCTAGCAGATGAAAAAACAAACAATATGAAACACTTTCAGTGGAACAATTCAATTCCGAAATGTTAATTTAACTGCAAATACATTGATTCTATGTTAAATTGGCGTCAAATGTCAAATTTTAAGAAAAGTCAAAGTACTTAAAACTTATTATGACAGGTCACTGAGAATTTCTGTCTGTCTGAAACAGATTTTCCTGATTGAATTCAAGAATTTAAGGTTAGAGTTGATCAATAAAAGTAAATCTGACAGATGACAATACAAAAAATATGAAACATTTTCAGTGGAACAATTCAGCTCCGAAATGTTAATTTAACTGCAAATACATTGATCCTATGTTGACGTTAATGTCACATTTAAAGAAAAGTTAAAGAACTTAAAAACCTATTATGACAGTTCAAAATATTTGTAATTGTAATTATGATGTCTTCAGAAATTCATTGTAAAATCTGAATTGATACAATGTTAATTCTAAAATGGGTCTATCTAATTGAATGGTAGTGTTTATGTAAAAAGTAACGTAACGCTCTGACATTTTAGTTCACGCAACCAAAAAATAAAGCAACAAAAAACATACTGGAACTTGGATTTAAAACAAAAATATGTGACCTAAATGTTGTTCTTTTTGTTTTTGTTTTTCTTGTCTTGTAGTTGTTGTTGTTTTTATTGTATTTTGGTTGCTTGAGGGCTCTTCTTCATTGAATACACATGTATCTATAGATTTTATTTTGATTTATATTGACCAGATAATATAACAATTTAAGTACCTATACAATATATTGAAGTGTCTTGATTTGTTTTTGTAACGTCTTGAGGAGGAAAGTTTACATTTGGCAATGGATACATTACACGCAATACATATATGAAGACTATGACAATGGAGGTGTTTTGTAAGTTGTAAACTTTGCCTTGTGTGTTTTCACTATACTTTGAAAAGTTGAGTCAATTCAACTTATTTGTATTCAGTTTGATTATGGTTTAGGTTTTTAGGGACTTATAACTTGCATAATCGAACCCTTTTTGAAAGGCTTGAAATCGGATTTGTTGAAACTTGAAAGAGTTGACAGAAAATTACCTGTGATCTTTATTTCAAATTAAGAGTTAGTTTATTATTAGGTAATGCTTTTCCAGATTTGTAGTTTTGATAGAATTCTGCAATTCGTTGTATTTAAAAAAAAAGTGTAGGACTTAGATTACTTCCTTGTGGAACGCCATCATCATATGTTTATTTTAAAACTGAGTTTTTTCCTTTATCTCTTAACAGTTATGGATTCTTAAATGTTGAAAAATTCACAATATTTTTAACATAAAGTAAAAATAACGTTTTGACGTAATAACGTAATGACATTTTTGCACATCAGATACTTCCTCTTGCAAAGAATTTATTTATTAATTTCTTCGGCCATAAGTACAAACTACTTTCTTAGACATATTTCCCTAATGATAAAAATAATAATAAAAAAAGAGTAACTATAATATTGATAATTTTTAAAGAATACATAGAAATGTATATGCTGGTAAGGACAGGGTCCAATGAAGTTTCATAAGAGAATACTTCGAAACCTTTTTTAAATCCTTTCTATTCTATTGGAAGCGTTTTTTTTAGTAGGGAGAACAAATTACACAACAATATTCCAGAACTGGTCGAACAAGCCTGATAAAAAGAGACTTAATTGTATAAGAACATTTAAACTCGCTAGAATTTCTAAACAGAAAGCCAACCATAGAATTACCTCTTGACACGATGTAATCAAGGCACCATTTAGATAGTTGTTTTAAATCATTTTAGAGCCATTTACAGTCAGGGGTTGAATTTATGAGTCTCTATATCTTCACGTCCTCTGGGAAAATCAAACATTGTGAATCCAAAATAAATTTCGGTAAGTCGTTTACGAAAAGTAAAAACAATAGAGGACCCAGGTGACTACCTTGGGGAACTCCGGAGTAATTTGAAATTGGCACTGATTTCATGGAACCGATTTTTATAATTTGAATTCTATTTAACAGATAACTCTTAATCCAGTCAAACATCTAAGAATGAAAACCTAGCGATTTGAGTTTATTCAATAATAATTCATGGCTTTACCTATGAAATGCCTTTGAAAAGTCAGTATAAACGAAATCCACTTAGCTTCTTTTTTCAATTGCGTTTATACAAAAATTTGTAAACAACGTAAGCTTTGTAGCAGTGGACTTTCCACTAACAAATCCATGTTGAAAGGGTGAGATATGGCTGTTAACTGCATCATTCATTTTAGTTTTTACCAAAGATTCAAAAACTTTAGGGATGAATTGACGTTTTGCTATTGGCCTGTAGTTTTCAATTGATTGTTTTGACCCCTGATTTATGAATGGGTGTAATGTTTGAACTCTTCCAAACATCAAGAAAAACACCGTTGCTAAGCGTTAAATTTAAATTTTTTTGAAGTGGTTTTGATAAGCTAAATCTGCCGTTTTTTAAAAATATTGCAGGTTTGTTATCAGTAGCATGGTTTATATACAATTGGTCACAATAATCTCCACTAATTCTTATTCTTGTTAAATTTTGACAGTGTTATCCCAACTTAAAATTCTTAGGTGGTAGGACAGAAAATAACACTTGACCGTTACCGAATGTTGACATTTATTTATTAATTTTCAATTAGATTAAGTTAAATATTTTTTATTAAGACTCTTTTTAAGGTTCATAGTTTACTTGCGGACCGCAAATAAAGCTTAAGCTTGAAATACGTTATTCAATATTGAAACTAGTTTTTAAATTGAGTGTCGCCTTTGTAGCCTAAACTTTTTTTGAAAATATGATTAGTCCATGTGGACAACACACAGGATCTCATTCTTTTTACGATGCGCACAAATGAGAATGTGGCTGCTGTAGCCGAGAGTTTGAGACTGATTTCATGAACATCTAGTCGCCATATCATCTTAACAGCTCAATATTTCATGATCTAGCTTTAACAGATTTTTGCACAAAGATCTCTGATTTTTCGGAAAAACTATTTTGTTATAGCTTCATCGTTTCGACTTTTCGGCAACTAGAAATAGACAACGATCTTGGATGGAAGGGCATATGCTCTAATTTTGGCTACCATTACGTTAACAACAACATTGTCGTACCTAGGGCTCGGAAAATCCGCAAATTATTGTTGAGAAGTCAATGGTTCTACATTATAAGACCATTTGACTTCGAAAATAAGAATGGGAACGACAATTCGTTTTGACATATCTTTTTGTTTTACATTCGAAAATAATTCGGCTAACGGTTTTGTAATATATATTAAACTGAAGAACAATACTTTTTCACCTCGGACCTCAAAGAATAATAATATTACCTTCAAAATAATTGTTAACTTAAAATATAACGTTCTTGACAATTGGTAAAATTTTAAGACCAATTTAAGTGACAGTTGAGTTCAGAAAACCAATAATACTTAAAGCTTTAAAAATGAATTGTCTACTCGAATAATTTAAGATATTTTTTTCTCTAAATTTTATTTTCTAAAAAAATATGCAGTTATTAACATTTAGTAAGATTTTTAGTACAATCCAATCGCCATTTTTTTTATAAAAAAAAATAATACCACACAAAGTTGCAAACAAGCTTATGTTAGACTCAAAGATCTCTAGAATAAATGAAGGTTTTTATTTATAAGAAATACAAATTTTCAAAAAATACTTCTGAAATCGGTAAAAATGAGTGTTCGACTAAAAATCTCGAGAAAGAAAACAGAAAAGTATCGTTGTTAACTTTACGTTATTTTTTTTAGAAAAAATCCATTTGAAAAATTTGTTTTTTTTTTACAAAACACGAAAACCCACAAAAATAAAAAAATTCAAAAAATCAAGTATTATGCGAAGAAAGCACGATATTGACATTAAACGTTTTTAATCATATACAAAAAATTTTATTATTGATATTTTGTTAATCATTTAAAAATATCAATAGACGGGAAGGATTGGCAAGTTATCAGTGTGGGTCACATCGAGTCTCCTTTTTCAATTGCAACTCCGAACACATTTTTAATGCAAAAATTTGAGTACGTATTCTTTTGATGATGTCTGTCGCCGTGTCAGTTAGACAACGTATAGGTCGAAGTGTCAAAAGTATCGCTGTTAGGTTGTATTTTGCGTAAAGATCCACAGTAAAATGGTTTTAATGTTCTTCATCTAAATCCGTCTGCAAAATTTAAGTATCATATCAGGATTTTTGAGAAATTGCTTTTTCAGTTTTTCAAAAAAATCCGTAATAATTTTCTAAATCTCTAATTCCTTTCTTCAATATTCAATAGAATAATGAATTTTAACTATTTCATTTAATATTCAAAAAACTTTCATAAGTTTTTACGGTTTTCAACAAAAAAAGGCAACACGGTTTGAAAGAATGCTTTGTTCTTGTAACAACCAATTCAATTATATTAAGGCTTTAAATACAAAAATTAAAAAAAAAACATGAACAAGTATTGTAAAGTTTACAAATATTAGCAAATATTTAAAATTGAATATTGTATTCAAAATCAGCACAATTAACACCATATATATTTTCAAAAACATGTTTTAAATACATGGTGTTCTCAAAACTGCACAAAGAGTCGAACTTGTCACTATTAAGAGTTTCCAGGAACTAGGGAAGATGCTTCGTCGACATTCGAAATAATTCTTAATCCTTCAAAAAAGTGGTATCCGAAAAAATCCGTAATTTTCTCGACCAGTGTTTTTTTAGTAATAATGGATTGAAAAAATTAAATGTTGGCTATTCTTATTACAAACTACGCGGACGGGAAATATCTCTTGCAATATAGAAATATTCGCTCGAGTTGTGTGGCATGTGGCACCGATCCATCTGGTTGAAACCACATATTTTCCAAGTCGTATTCTTCAATAGGAGGCAATAAAAGTCGGTTATCATATGACCATAACCTTTTAAATTGACGTGACAGTAGTTCGATCGTCGTTTTCGAAGGAGAAGGTCCAATCACACCTTCGAACCAAAGAGTGCATCAAACAGTGACTTTTTGTGGATGTAATGACCTTTCTTCAATTACTTGAGGATTCTCAGGACCTCAAATACAACAATTTGTTGTATGAAAAAATGTGCTTAGTCGCTGAAGAAAATTTCGTACGAGAAATCGCATTCCACCGCCTGTTGTTCTGTTCAAGCACCCAATCGACGTATCTATGACGTTGTGAATGGTCAGCTGGCCTCAGTTGTTGTGTGAACTGGGCTTTATATCGATGTTGGTGTAGATCCAATTGCAAAATACCCCATAATGTGCCTTAAGACAGTAATAGTTCCTGAGAACGAGGGTGAATTTTCACATTCCGAGCAAAACGATGATGCACATGCCTTCCAATATATATAACCAATCCAGTCTTTTCAAATCTCTTCACAATTTTTCCAATTGTTTGAGCAGTTGGACGACTATGTTAACACCACTGAAAAGGTCATCTTGCAAAAGATCATCAAGTGGAAGATTGATAATTTTTCAATTCGTCAGCAAATAGTAAATTTTCAGAAAATTAAACACAGTCGGGAAGGCCGTCTATAAAAAGAAAAAAAAACAAACGTGGCCCGATATGGTTTCCTTGTGGAACCCCGGAAAAGTTATAAATTCTTTTTGATGTTTAACATTCAATTTTCACAAACTGTGTATGATCTGTTTAATATTGATCTAACCATTTCAATATTTGAGAATTTAAACCAAGGTGTTCTAGTTTTTTTTAAAAACACTTTGAAAAGTCGGTGTATTTATATGACATCAACTTGCTTATCCCGTTCAATACCTTTCGTACAAAAGTTTGAAACAAGGGACAATTTAGTTGTAGTTGATCGTTGACTCACAAACCCGTGTTGATTGTCTAAAATCCCTTGCTTTATATTTTCATAAATCCTTTTTTTGACGATGGCTTCAAAATTTTTTGGAATAGTTTGAAGCTTTGAAATCGGTCTGTAGTTAAAACATCCTGCTTCGAGCCTGTTTTATGAATGGGTGTAATGACTGAAGTTTTCCAAGTATCTTAGAACTGGCTAAGACTAAGCGATAAATTAAGAAATTTAAATTTAAATCAATAACATAGGAGGACAAAGACGAAAGTTCTTCCAAAGCTTCTCCTCCCGTTAATTCAATTTGACCTAAACATATTATTGGCTGGTGGTTAGGACAAAGTTTGAATTTGAGTTTTCAAATACAAAATTCGACTAAAAAATATCTGTTTCATCGCATGAAATTTTATCTTCAAACCCTAATGTTGAGGGGAAAATCATAAGATTTGCTTTTACCATTCAAAAATGTCCAAAAAGCTTTCGAGTTAGATTTGTTTTTTTAATTTCTAGACCCCACATATACTGGTTAGGTTATGCACAAACTCTTTAAGAATTCTTTCCTTTGGTTTATAACCTGCTCACGGTAAACTGAAGTGGATTAATATTTTTTTTAAGTTTTTAGTAGTTGGTAAATTTTTACCAAGTTTTAGTATTGTTTTTTTTGTTAGGTTTTTATTTTTTATACAAAAAAGATTGAAATTCGATTTTTCTAAAAATTTGACGGAATGTTGAAAACAATATTTTTAAAAAGATAAAAGTAGTTTAAAGCCAATATCCAAAGTTTTAAAAAGATATTTGAGTCGGAAATCAATTTTTACCAATTTTTACCAATTTTTACCAACTTTTACTATTTTTTTTGTTTAGGTTTTTATTTTTTGTAAAAAAAAAACTGACAATTCAACTTTTCTCAAAATTTTTCGGAATGTGAAAAACAATATTTCTTATAAGTTAAAATTAGTTGGAAATCATTATCTTAAATTTTTGAAAAGATTTTTGAGTAGAAAATCAATTTTTACCAACTTTTATTAATTTTTTTGTTTAGCTTTTTATTTTTTGTAAAAAAAACTTACAATTCAATTTTTCTTAAAATTTTACTGAATGTTGAAAACAATATTTTTTGAAGATTAAAGTAGTTTAAAGCCAATATCTCAAAGTTTTGAAAACATATTTGAGTCGAAAATCAATTTTTAAAACCTTTTATTAATTTTTTTGTTTAAGTTTTCATTTTTTGTGAAAAAACTATCAATTCAATTTTTCTCAAAATTTTTCGGAATGTTGAAAGCAATATTTCTTATAAGTTAAAATTAGTTGGAAGCCAATATCTCAAAGTTTTGAAAAGATATTTGAGTCGAAAATCAATTTTTACCAACTTTTGTTACAATTTTGTTTAAGTTTTTATTTTTTGTAAAAAAAACTGTCAGTTCCATTTTTTTCAGAATGTGACTGAATGTTGAAAACAATATTTTTTGAAAAATAAAAGTAGTTTAAAGCCAATATCTCAAAGTTTTGAAAAGATATTTGAGTCGGAAATCAATTTTTACACACGTTTAATAATTTTTTTTATTTTTTTTTTTTAAACTGACAATTCAATTTTTTTTAAAATTTTGCCAGATTTTAAAAACTTTATTTTTCGTTGCAGAAAATTGTTTTGGAGATGAAATAATTTTGTCTTCGTAAAACTTTCAAGGTGACAATTTGTTTTTCAGTTTTTTTTGGTTTATAAAAAAACGATAATTTGATTTTTTTTAAATATATTGATTTAGTATCACGTTACAATATGTTATATAAAATTTAATTGAAGTCTCTAGCGTTTTTGGTTCGTAAGATATTTAGGGTTAACCAAAAGTTTCACTTTTTTTTTAAACTGCTACGGTTACAAAACCAGCCACGCAATTTTCTTGAGAGACCTTTAAGCAAAATTTATTTGAAGTCGATATCTCGTCTGGTTCTTGAGCTATGGACAGCGCGAACGTACGCACGCAGAGACATCTTTCTAAAAATCTTTTATTTTCGACATTGAAACGTCTCGAAATGTAAAATTTTTCAATTTGACAAATCGGACCCATTACAAAATTCCTATGGGAAGTTAAAAATTGGTTTAAGTTTTACAAATGTCGAACTCCAGCCTTATACTTTTGAAACCGCAATATTATGAGTGGTAGTAGTGAACTGGGATTCAAACTCAAGCCATCAAAACCCTACAACCAAGTTAAACTTGATCGCCAGTTACAGAACCTTGTCCTGGTCGGCAATTGAAAATGTATCTTCCGGATTACCAACACACAATGCCACTTGTTTATTCCAATTACTATTATCACACTACCTGATAGTCAAGCTTGGCATTCAAAGCCACATTACATTTCAAAGCTAACCCATCAATCATGAGCTCATTATTACCATTACACGCATGCAATCTGTAAATGCCTTATTACAATAAAGATCTCGCAGCACTCTTTCTCACTTGAAAGCTATTTAAAAACACAAAACAAAAACAATCTTCAAATTATACTTGAGTTCTTGAGTTTTTAACCATGTACCAAAACAGTAATGAACAAATAAATTACATTTGACCAATAAACCTACTTGTTGGCCTACTAATTAACAAAAATGGCTGACGAGTTGTATTTTAACTTCTCAATCTACCAGACTCACCTCACCTATAAACAAAAATAAAAACAAGGAAAACATTCAAATCACAACACTTATGCTATAGGTACATCCAAAAGCCCCTAACTTCTGAAACAGTTTATAAGTATCGCTACAAGTACGTACCTATACCAACCTTATATATTTTATTGCTATAAAGACTATACACAGAAGTCTAGATCTAGATATGTAGGTATAAAGAGGTAGATAGATAGATTATTATGTAGGTACCTAAGTTTGTAATTACAACCAACCAACAAATGCAGGTTTTTAGGTCAAGGTCTTCTCTCTGGCACTCATAAATTGAGCATAAATGTTTAACAAAAAAAAAATATAAAAACGATTACCTACCTACAATTTGAAACGCGCGTCGAAAAAGCAAGCACAAGCACATTTTTTGTTGTTGCTGGTCCTCTCTCTCTTTCGTGCTCTCAATTCTTTCGCTTTGCCTCCTCTTCTATTATTAATAAACATTATTTTTGTGCATACAGTTAATAAAACAATTACAATGCAAAAGCCCCGCGAAAGATCTTGATCTCAATATAAACGACCAACAATCATTTATCGTGCCCTAATTATTTTTTCTTTCTATTTTAATATTTCATTCTCTTGTGTCATTATTATTCTCATTTCATATTACGATCATTTCAAAAAGAGAACAATACAAAAGCACAGTTTTTAGGGGGTGTGTTCAAAGTTATACACACACAAACAGTTTGTTTTGTATTGTTTCTTTTTGTTATTGAGTTTTATCAGTTCGTGCGTTTTTTAAAAGCTTTGAATAAATCAAAAGAAAGACACAAATTGAAACCAAAACAAAGCAAAATTTACGAAGGAAATGATATCGAACTCAAACGATGATCGATCGGAAAGCTCACTGTAAAAGAGAGGAAAATAGAGAGAATGAGAAAAAGAGAGTATGATAAAAATAATAACAAAAGAGAAGAACATGATTTTAAGCACGTTTGACATTTGATGTTTTCTGTTTTGTGCTACTTTTTTGCGTGGTGTCGTTTTTGTGTCTTATTTATCGGAATTTCTCTTTCCCCTGATTTATCCTCCTACTCCTATATTCTTATATAGGATATCATGACATGTTGGTAACTCTGTTTTACTGTTTGTATTCGGTTAGTTGAAACATGTTTTCTTGCTCTTTACATAAGGAAACAGCTGAAAAAGCATGTGGTTTTGGGCTTAAATTGTTGTGGCATGCGGCCGTGCGTCGGGGGTGGCGGCGCGGGTAAGAGTTGCATTATATCTTTTGCGGTTTCACATCTTTCTCTATAGAAGAGAGCTTGTTGATAAAACGTGACGTTTGAAGTTTCACATCAGAGAGAGAGAGAGTGCGGTGAGTTGGTTTGGTACATATTGTTTTTGTGGTGTAAAAAGAGAATGCGGGAAAAGTGGGATTGATTTACAGTGGTGTACCACAAACATGATGTTTTATTTTTTTTTTTTAATACTTTTTCTTGTTGCAATTTTTTTATTAAATTTTGCAAACTTTTTTAAGAAATAAAAATGAGGGATTGTTACAACGACTTTTTGGTTTCTTCATGGATTTTGATTCTGAAAACTTTGTGCAAAAGGTAGGTAGACAGTTACAAGGAATACAACGTTGTTAAGTCATTGGTTTACGTTTCTTTGGAAATATGTTCATGTATGTAACTTCCTACGCGCAATTTCTCTTATTTTAGGAAGTATTGGTAATCTAGTTGATTAAGTTAAAATGATATCATCTTTTTGGGATCTTCTTGATTTTATACATTTCTTACTTTTTTACATTTATTTTGGAGAAATGTTGTGCAAGTTTAATTATTCCAATTCGAAATGGAAATCTTTTTTAAAGAGTTTAAAGTAGATTCTTAAAAAAATGCAGTAGCTTCGTTTGTATGTTCTTTTAGAGGATTTTCTAATAGGAGGTTTTTGATTAACGACGTATCCGCATGGATTTTTATTAATTTAATTTAAAAAATTACTGAATTTTGTTAAACTTACGGCGAATTACTTGACAAAGTTATAGCCTCAAGGTTAGGTTAGGTTAAAGTGGCAGTCCATGATGGCGTAGGATACACTTAGCTTGAGTCCCTTACGAAACGTGAGAGGCTGATTATACCGATATGATTTAGATCGTTAAAGAAGAACTCTCCTAGAGCAGGGCATGTGCAGAGAAGATGAAGAACCGTTTCTTCCTCTTTCTCGTCCATACAGCTTCTGCAAAAGTCATTTGAGAATACGCCTAGTCTCGTGGCGTGCTTTCCTATTAAAAAGTGTCCGGTTATGACACCTATTATTGAGCTTATATGCGATCTGCTTAGAGAGAGCAAGCACCTTAAACGTTTTAAATCGAGTTGGCCAGATGTGTTTTGTGACTTGACACGTGGTGATGTTGTTCCACCTGGTGCCTACCCTCCTCGCAGCGTCTTGCATTAGCAACAGTTTACAAGTAGCGATTGGTATGCCAGTACTTGCCAAACGTGGTAGGATGGGCTGTACTGTACCGTTCCTGGCGAGTTCATCTGCCTTACAGTTACCTGGAATGTCTGTATGGTCCGGCACCCAGCAAAGGTGAATATTAAACTGTTGCGCCATCTCCATTAGAGATGATCGACAGTTATGGACTGTTATAGAGTTTGTAGAGACAGAGTCCAGATATTTGATAGCGGCCTGGCTATCAGAGAAAATACGGATATCAGATGTTGATATCACGTTTTCTTTGAGCCAAGACAAGATTTCTTTTATCGCCAAAAGTTCCGCCTGGAACACGCTACAATGATTGGGAAGACGGAATGAGAGACTTAATTTCAGTCGTTCAGAGTACACACCACCACCAACTTCTTCTTTGGTTTTTGAGCCATCTGTGTAAAAATGGATTGACTCATTCCTGTACGTTGCGTTTCCAATTTGGTTTTTTGTCTAAGACAAGACCTAGGTATTTGGCCTCGTCTGAGAATTTTAATTGGATTCCTTTAATATAAGGAGGGTTGACAAATGGAATTTTGTATCTCCTCGAAAATAGGACCAGATCGGTTTTGTGTGGCTTAACACCCAGTCCACACCGATCAGCCCAAAGTATTAGTCTGTCCAAGGCATTTTGTAAGAGTTCTTTAAGGATATTAAGATGCTTTCTGCTATAGCAACGTCGTCCGCATAGGCTTTCACTCTGAAACCCTCCGCATCCAGACTAGTTAGGATTTCATTCACCACTAGGTTCCAGAGGAGAGGGGTGTCCCTCTACTAACGAATCGTCTACTAGAAGAGTTGCCGAGTTTTGAGTTAATTTTTCTGCTAGTAAGCATTAAATGAATTCACTCCCGGAGCGAACTCTTCATTTAGAGATGTTAGTGCAGATGTGCCCACGTTGTTAAAGGCACCTTCGATGTCGAGGAAAGCAACCATAGTGAACTCTTTATGATGGAGGGAATATTCGACGGTGCGTACTAAAGTGTGTAACGCTGTTTCCACAAATTTACCTTTTCAGTAAAGTCTTGTATCGATACGTGCCCTTAAAAGGATATCAATGAATCTTTCCAAGGTCTTAAGAAGGAATGATGATAGACTTATAGGTCGTAGATCTTAAGGATTGACTTGGGAGCATTTACCTGCTTTAGGTATAAAAACAACTTTAACTTCTCTCCATGCCGAGGGAACATGGACCAGGTAAAGACAGCTGGTAAAAATTGCCTCAAGGATTGGTGCAATTATATCAGAAGCCTTTTGTAATTCGACTGGTATTATACCATCTGGTCCTGCAGCTTTAAATGGTTTGAAGCTGTTGAGAGCCCATTGTAGCTTATCCCTTGTGATCAGACCTTGTGGATGTGTTGTATTTGAACTTGAACGTATATAATTGTTGCAAGTTTCGGTAAGAGAACTACCAGGAAAGTGGGTGTCCAATTGTAAGTTCAGCGATTTATTACTTGAATTTGTCCAGGAGCCGTCTGCATTTTTCAAGCAGCTTGGCATAGCTTAACTAGTTGAAGGATCGCCAAGAAGATCGCTTGGATTTCTCTAGTGCCTTCTTGTAGATTCTTAGGGATTCTTTGTAAGAGTCCCAATGAGATGCTAGTCTCGCGGATTTGGCCCTGTTGAAAATTTTCCTGCATTCTTTCCTGAGCGAGTCAAGCTCTGAGGCCCACCATTGTGGTTTCCTCTTTCCTCTTATGTGTATAAGTGAACAAGCAATTTCTAGCGATTTGTTCATAGCTGATTTAAGGTCATTGACTTTGTTGCCAAGTTCATTAGCGTTAGAGGAAGGACTAGATAGTCCAGGTTCTAGTAAACTCTGAAATGAGTTCCTTTTTCAACAATAATTTTTGGAATCTCTGATTTCTAAATGTGACATTTCTAGCCACGAGGTGAAACTAAATTTTTTTACTTTGATAAATTTCAAGGACTCAATCAGCGAATGACTTCTTATGTTAATTGAACCTAAAATAAATAAAGTTACAAGTACGGCATCGGTTTATTAAATGTGTAATTCTAAAGATTGTCGAAAAACCAACAAACTCTGTTTTCGTCAATACTACGGTCTTTAGCAGCAATGGAAGAAGTTGCTTCTCACCAACTTTAGTTTTTCAAACTGTGATTACCAAATATTTACCATTTTCGTAGTGAATTTAATGAATTTACTACGCTGTTGAAGAGTGTATTGTTTTTATTTTTAGTAATGGTTTAGTTGTCACTTGTCAAATGTCAAAAAACGACATCTTCAAAGTTGACAGATGCCCAAATAGTGGGCTATTCAAAATGAAATCACTTATTGGAAAACCTTTATAAATTATTTTGGGGGACCATTTAAAAGATAATCCGCTTATCCTGGAAAATGAAATATAAAGTGACCACCGGAATAGAATAATATTCTTCTCTTCTGTGGAACCCCTATCATCTGCCTAATTATAAATCTTGGCTGATGATGACAATAAGTCGTAAAACAATTTGTCTTAAGATTAAAAGGAATTCTTTCTTTCTAATAAAAGCAACCAATACAAGAATGTCTCATAGAATATGGACATTAAACTCGTCCCACAATCTCCCATCTATGATTGTTCAAAAGGTGTTCGTCTCCATCAACCATCAACCATCATCATAAATCAGATTCCTTGAACTACTTGGATTGATTTCTATTCATCCTTTTGTATAAAACAAAACAACACACAAAAAAAAAGAAGACAAATGTTTATGAATGTCCATGTCCACGTCCAGGTCCAGATCCAGGTCCACTCAAATGATTGATAGGCATTCTCCATCATTGTTCTCATTTAAATCGAAGTGTAAACCAATTTGAAGCATCAAACCATCACATTTCTTTAAAAGGTATACACATTCATGTGTCTTCTCAATAACAAACCTCGGAATTATGTACTGATTCATATCATTTAAATGGCGACGCGACCGAGACCGCGATGCTTTGATATCAAATCCATAAGGGCATCACACACAAATCACATTACCTGCTTGATTAATTACCTGCAACATAAGTAAACGGACGGACAAAAGAAAAAGTAGAAAATAGATATTAATGGAAGAAGGTTCAAAGGAATCATGTAATAAAATATGAGACGTTTACGAAAAATAAAAAGAATCAATTTTAAAGTTGAAATCTCCCGCTGCCGTAGCCGTGCTCCAAACCATCCCTAATCACAGTCTGGACGCGTAAGGAGATGAAGACACGTATACATCATCCACACACATCACGTTTGCTTTTGATGCATCGTCTTTAACTTCTTCGTCTTCTTGTTCTTGTTCTGACAATGACGATGAAGATGACGATGACGAAGACGACCACCTAACCATTTAGGATAAGATATAATGGTCACTTAGGGAGATATTATGGAATTAAAAATAATAAACCTTTAAAAGGATCATCAACCGAACAGTGAGAGCAGCAAGTATAAGACCACCATTAGATGGAAGCCACACTCCTGGATGATAGAATATTCAGACAGGGTTAATAGATATTAATTGTAAGCAATAAACAGAAGCATGTTTTTCGGGAAGCTGGAGGATTAGTTGAGAACAACTTTAAAGGAGTTACAAATAGTTAGGAGATAAGTTGAAGAAGGGAAATTATATAGTTTTAGAGAGGGTTTGAATGCCAAGGCCAAAGAAGAAGCTAAGATGGGTGACTAATTGACTTTCAAGCTGCTCGTAATACGTTGATAAGTATATTAGAGTTTGAGGGAGGTTTTACAAGTTGAATAAGTATGGTCTTTAGTTTTCAAGAATTTCCAAGAGAAATTACACTAATCGAAACATTAAACCTAAGCTCTTAGATGTCTATAAGACAAAGCTTAGAGGTTAGCGGATTTTTTGCTTTAATAAGCGAACTTGGTCAAATAGAAAGTTTGGAGACATTAGACCAATTTAAGCGTGCCTGATTAGAGCTATTCACACGCAAGTCATGCTAGGATTCTCCGAGGAACCTTAATTTTCAGAAACTGTCCTTTTAACTTCCCAATGAAAGTTATTGTAATCGGCCCGATTTGTCGAATTGAAAATGTTGACATTTCTGCACGTTTCAAGGCCTCTAGAGTGAAAATAAAAGATATTTAGAAAATTTACTAAAAGTTGGTCAAAATTGATGAAAAACACGAGAAGTTATTAGGGCCAAAGAAGTAAGTTTCCATTGCTTTAAAGCCAACCTTACTGAGGAATGCCGGAAAAAGTTTAAACAAGCCTGCCATGCCCATATTCGTCGGATCAAATTTTTTCATGAATAAAAATTACGGCAAAAAATACTGCAATGTCCGAAAGGCAGTAAACATTTTTGGTCATTTGTAAAAAGCATGAAGAATTCTTCCTGTTCATCGGCTCCTACGCTCGTTGTCAATGACACTCCTTTTGTTAGCTCTTTAAAGAAAACTAATCTCTTTGCTAGGCAGTTCGCCGTCAATTCTACGCTGCCAGTGAGTGTTATGACTCCGTCTGTACTTGAGCGAGTAAGTGAATCTAGGGGACCAATATTTTTTCCCATTCTACTGTGGCAAGCGACCTTCGAGATCTAAACACACATAAATCCGCTGATCCGGATGGTATCCCCGATATTGTTGAAGTGGTTTTCTTCAACGCTAGTAAAACAGGTCTCAGGTCTTGTTCTGAGAGGATGGAAAACCGCATTTGTCCAGCCTATTCCCATAAAAGGTGAATCTTCCTTACCCTCTAATTACCGATCTATTGCACTTACGTCCCTTCTTTCCAAGGTCATGGAAACGCTGATTAATTATCAACTCAAGAAATATTTTGAAGATCAAAGCTTCTTAATGACCGTCAGTACCGCTTCCGTAGCATAAGGTCCACTGGTTCATCTCATCTCGAACAGTGGAGCAAATCTTTACATCGTTTTGGAGAAAGTAAGATTATTACACTTCATATTTCAAAAGCATTTGATAGGGTTTGGAATCAGACTCTTGTATCAAAAATGTGTGCTTTCGGTTTTCATGAATCCCTCCTTCATTGAATTAGTAATCACCTTTAGGATCGTTCGATACAAGTAGTATTGGATGGATTCAAGTCTGAAGTCCATAAAATAAATGCTGATGTGCCCCAGGGCTCTTTTCTATCTCCAATACTCTTTCTCATTTTTATTAATGATCTCCTGTTTGCAACTTCTAATCCAATACATTGTTTCGCTGACGACTATCGTCAGCTCTTAGCTTTTTATATTCGTTTTCAAACTCACGACAAAATATGATAAGCTCATTAAATTCCGACTTAAACAGCATTGTTCAATGGGGATGCTGTCTTGTATCGTTAAAGCGAGATATACCCCCCTTGCCATTATCCCTGGAAGGCACTTACATTGAGGAGACTGAACATCTCGATATTCTCGGTATGTTCCACCTCTTGTGGAACGATCACATACGCGATGTCGCCAAAAATGCCGCAAGGTGTTTGAGTTTCCTTAGTCGATGCAAGAAATGTTTCACACCTTCTGATCTGGCTATTATCTACAAGGCTTATATACGTCCAAAGCTTGAGTATAACTCCTATATCTGGGCTAGTGCTCCTGCAACTTACTTAAGCCTCTTGGATAGTATTGAACGTAGAGCATTTAAATTGATAAATGATAATATCATCATAAGTTCATTTACTTCGCTTGAACATCTTCGTAAGGTTTCTTGTCTCACCCTCTTTTACCGTTATTTTAACGGTTTATGCTCTAGTGAAATAGCCAGTTGTATTCCTCCCCTTAAACAGTTCAACCGTGATACTCGCGCTTCTAGAAAAGCTCATCAGTAAGCCCTCGAGTCCAACTTCGATCGTTCTGTCAAATACAGAGATTCGTTCTTTAGCCATACTACGCGAATGTGGAATGCATTACTAAACTCTGTCTTTCCCATTCCCTTCCAAACTCTATCTCCTTTTCCTATTACTTTCACTGTTTTTCTGCATAATAAGGGTAGTAATATACTCTTCACGGGTCATTTTTGAATAAACGAGTTCTTTAACGAAATTGTTAGGCTTGGCACTATTCCGTCCACAAAAGTGGTTGGCTTCCCAGTAGCGCATTCTTTCACTTCAATTTTGCAAGACCTTGTTGATCCTTTCCGGATGAAGCCCACGGATTGCTTGGATGATATTGACCATTAGAGTTTTTATCTTTTCCGGTTTATTTGCATAACATCGATCCTTCTCAGTTTCCCAAAAAAAAATCCAGGAACATTAAATTGGAGTCAAACAACATTTTCTCTGTAACGCCCTCTGTTAGCCGAAACGTTTAAAGACCCAACAATTTCACTGCTCTACATTCCGCTTAAGAACTTCAGATTTAAGAACGTTTTGAATTTCTTTAAGATGAGAATGCGATTAATAATTTTGTCTAATTCAAGCTTCTCTAAGCCCCAAAGTGCAAAACGTTACCGAAGTAGATGGTTGTACGCCTTCAACCTTCAAAGCCGGAGGCAATTGGAATTCTGCTAAGGTTACAGCTAGTTGAGATAGATGACTTTTTTTTTTTGGGGAATTGAGTTTTATACTCTCGGCTTCAGCAACCACATTCTCGGATACAGTACCTTAAAAGTGACCATGAGTATTGCTCGTTGTTAGACCAGAGTGTCACGAACTTTAAACTTTTCAAAATCGTATTATTTAGGATGCTGGAAATAAGTTTTCAATACTTGAAATCGTTTTTCGGAGCTAAAGCAATGACTTTGTGTCAAGATTTCGAGCAGAAAACTGCCAAATCAAATACAAATTAGGATGCGCAATGAAGTCGTTGAGGGCCAAGGCTTAGCGAATTACAACTCTAAAACATTCCTTTGCTCTAGTTATTTCAGTTTGTATGCCGAATTCGAACGGGTATTTTTTAGAAAATTCCATTCGAAAGTCAATTATCTGAAGGTTTTCACAGTTTTTGATCTTTCGAACGTAAGTTCTGTGAAATGAGTCCTCTGATTCCATTTTTTACTGAGCCTGGTCTTGCCGATCTTCAGAATGAACCGCAGACTATCATAATTATAACGAAGACCTCTAGATGGCTCGAAATAATAAAAATGCATTACAGAAAAGATTTAACATTAGATTTTAAATGCTGAAATCAAATAGAAATATTTGGGGTAATTTGTGCAGTGATCTCACCGAAGTCCTACCATTTGACTCCTTAAGGCCAAACGAACGGTGTCGTTTAGCAGACACTTCATCACTAATTTCTTCTTATTAGAAAATTATCAAATGAAAAACCGGAAATCTTAGGTCTATCCCCACGGTTTTATCTAATGAACTCTATTGACATTTCAAGCATTCAGCTTGTCAAGTCTTCTATCTTTCCACTTAGGCAATACCAGGAAAAGACTCGTGAATTTGTTTTTGACTTCATGGAAACATAAGTTAGTCCTATTTATCGTTGGGAAATGTCCATGAGAATGGTCAGAGTACAAATTCCAGGAAAACTGTCTGAACTAGATGTCCACAGAGCTCAATTTCATTTGGTAATCATGATGTCTAGATACCTGTTCAAAATCCTTGAGTATAAATATCTGTAAGTTGGTTCCCTGAATAGTCCCTTTTGCTTTCATGAAACGAAATCAATTTCACTATGTTTTCATTATTTTGAAATGAAATCACTTTTCCTGCTCTGACGTTTTTCCATTTTACCTTCTTTCTGCCTTTTCGTCTCTCACCATCAACCATCATCATCAGCTTCAGCAGTAAAATCTAGATAAATTTCAATTGCATTTTCCATTTTCTCTATTTGCCCATCAACCAAAGATTCATGCTTATTTATGCTGAATGATGGGAATGTTGGTTGGCGCGGCGGTGGTATGAGGGGGGTGTATAAACTGCAAAATTACAAACGAAAAGATATACCTGCGTTGACAGTAGCAGCAGAGCCATGTCGTTGTCGTTGAGAGTGGGCAGTCAAATAAGGTGGCGGCGGCCGCGGTGATGGCAATGACGATGATGACGACTGAACCGAACCCAACGTGAAGCAACAAACGCGACAACGAGCAAGACCGACTGACAAAATGACAACGTTCCAAGAGATAGTTGCTTTGCCACATTCATAGATAGGTATAATGCAACTAACCTATCGATCACATCAAAACCAAGGCGCTATACACAGTGGGGCACAAGGCTTTTTACCGTGAGTAAACTTTCCGTGATTTTTAAACTCATGATTTTTTGAGTGCTGAAGGCTTTCACAGCTTTTCCGTAACAAAAGACTTTAAACCTTGATAAATACTCTTTAGACTTCCTACTCAACACTCTAGCAAGTATTAAAGAGATAGTCCCCTCATAAGGTCTCAAAAAGTCGCCATTTTTTTTTCTTACTAGATTAGACAACTATCTTGAATAGTGTGTGTAAAGTTTTAGCTCGAAATTTAAAGTATTTGGGAGAGACACCGAACGGCGCCTGTTGGCTACGCAAGATAAAAAGATGAATGATGATAGAGATTACAATAGGCCTGTTAGAACTTATCGGTATTTTTGGAACTTTTTGTATTTCAGAATCGTTTACCTTGTTTTTATAAACCTCTTTGAGGGTTTTTGTGGGTTTTTCTGTCAGAGAATGCGTGTTTTTTGAGACCAATACAACGTCTTCCAAGCGAACATTTTAGATCAAAGAGGTTATCTCTTAGCTAAGATAAAACGTGATATCAACTTCTGATATCCGCATCTTCTCTGACAGTCAGGCTGCTATTAAATCTCTTGACGGTGTCTCAACCAAATCTCAGAGGGCCTCGATAGTCGATCGTCTCTTATGGAGATGGCGCAGCAATTTAACATTCACCTCTGTTGGGTGCAGGGCCACAGAGGCATCATAGGAAATTGTAGAGCCGATGAACTCGCTAAAAATGGAACCGTCATACTTATTTCACCTGAAAGGAAAAAGATAGGGATACCGAAAGCTACATGTAAACTTCTGTTAAAAGAACCAGCTTTTGCGATAACAAACTCTAGGGGGCATATGGCCTTCACTGGACTTAAAGCGCTCTAAAGACTTGTTTATCTCAAAGCAGACTTCATATAAGCTCCTTAATAGGTGTCCTTACGGGACATTATCTTATAGGCAGACACGCAATACGACTTGGTGTAGCCTCAAGTGACATCTGTAGGAGCTGTATGGACGAGGAAGAAGAGGTAACAATCTCTCACCTTCTCTGCGCATGCCCTGTTCTTCCACTAAGACGCAAAATTCATCTGGGAGACTACAGTGAACTAGCTAAAAAGGATATTAAATATCTTCTTCGCTTTATAAAAAGCTCAAAATGGTTCAACTAGTAAGAAGTAATTCTCTAAATTCATGTGGTATCAAAATGGGCCTCTTCTTTTGGCCTAAGTGTTTGGATTCTGAATCCGCAACCACTTTAACCTAACCTAACCTAATTTTCAACTTTCGAAACTTACAAGTGAGTCAAGTTTTTACACTTTCCGGGAAAGATAACTAAAAAAGTTCTGAACCTTTTTTTCATTAATCAAAGTTTTTCGGTTGGGGTTTAAGTTCAAACCTAGGTTTACTGCCTTTTTACAAAGGCTTCATATTGTGATAAATCGACTAGACTTTCAAGAGTTACCATTAAAAATTAAAAGAATTACGTATACAACTCGACATAAAACACGTGTGCCGCCATCCTCACGCTAAGATAGGAAGCTTTTAAGATCACACTTATGGTTTAGAAGTTCAAAGCTTCTACGGCTTTTTTCCTTTACAAAAGACTTAAAATCGGCAGTTAAAAATCTTTCTGTCTCTCATCTTATCACAATAGAATTGTTTGACTTGAGGGGATTGGTTCTTGGGACTGTTAAGCTTAGGGTTTTAGTTTAAACCTAGTTATGCCGCCATTTTGTAAAAGGTTTCATTTTGTAAAAAATCGTCTAGTCTTTGAAGAGTGTCAATTGCCATTAAGAATTAGAAGAATTACGTATACAGTTCAACATAAAACACTAGTGCTCCCATCTTCACGTTAAGGTCGAAAGCTTTTAAGATCATAATCGTTAGTTCCTTGTTTCACAAAGGTTTGTACTTTTAGCCCGATTTGATCTTAGAATTGTTGTTTCTTTTCAATTTTTAACATCATTCTGCCCCACTGTGAGTGCGTTCGTATAGTCTACGTCTCGGCCATCGTCGTCGCATCGTTTGTAGAGCTTTCGGCACTGGCGGTGGAGCCTAGTGGTGGCGCTAGTGTTTCTTTGGAGCAACTGAGATGCAAGCAGGAAGAGAAAGTGAAGGCAGTTAGTTGTTATACAGCTCACAGACAGGCACTTATTGTTGTTGTGTTTCGCCATTATTGTTTCTTTTCTCGCTTTGCTGCTGTTGTTCGCCGCAAAAAAAAAACTAAGCCTTTTCAATTTTCACATAGTAAAAGTAAATTATTGTTATATGAATAGGGAAAAGTCCGATACCTATGACTCTCCTCGCTTGAAACTTAAGGCCATTTGCCCATAGCTCACTTTTGAAGGTACGAGTATATCTAGTAGCATGCAATTTCTAAATTACAGCATGCTGCATATATTTATACCTGGTTTTCTATGAAACTTCTCTGTGGAACATATGAGTGTGTTTGGACCTGTCAACTATGGAAGATTAGTTTTTGCAACCAAAGTTTATCTATTTGACAGCAGGTTTCAAATTTAAGTGAGATAGCTGTTAGTTGGCACATGAAAAAATTATTTAAAGCGTTTTACTGTAAAAGCCAAAAAATTCTTAAATTTAATTGGAGACATTATAATTTTTTTAAGCAATAATGTTTTTGACAGTAGTACGCGGGGCATGATGGTTAGTGCGTTGAACTGTCATGCCAGAGGTCTTGGGTTCGATCCCTGCCTATGCCATCTAAAAAGTCTTTTCACGGGTACTGCTCCTTGCGAGGAATTGACAAATTCTCCAAGAGTAAAGCCTCAACTATAATAGACTAAACCGAGCTTAAGCCAGCTTAAGGGAACGAACCAATACGCAGCCTTATATGTCACTAACCATAATAGACGTTCTACTCAGTTTCGTTAAATTTCGTTTGACATTTGTTTAAGTTACTTGAATCCACTATGGTTACTTTTTGTTTTGACAATAATTTTTGATAATTTTTCGTTCGGTTTTGACATAAGCTTACTTTCAGTTAAGTCTATTATAGTTGGGGCTCAACTCATTAAAAAGTGCTTTCTCAAATTAGCAGTTCGGATTCGGCATATAAAGTCGTAGGCCGTACGTTCGTACGTCCGTACGTTCGCGACGTTTTTTTCGTCGTTCATAGCTCAAGACCCAGAAGAGATATCGATTTCAAATAAATTTTGTTATACACATAATTAAGCAGAAAGATGCAGAAATGGCTCTAAAAAAAAATTGCGTGGCTGGTTTTTTTTACCATAACAGTTTGAAAAAAAGGTGCAAATTTTGGTTAACCCTAAGTATCTTACGAACCAAAAACGCTAGAGACTTGAATGAAATTTTATATAATATATTGTAATGTGATATCAAAGAAGTATATTTTTTGAAAAAAATCCAATCAACGGTTTTTTTTTATAAATCAAAAAAATTGAAAAAAAAATTTGTCACCCCCAAAACTTTTACGACTAAAATATGATTTCATCTCCAAAACAATTTTGAGCAACGAAAAATGGTGTTTTTGACATCTGATAAAATTTGGAGAAAAATCGAATTGACATTTTTGTTTTTATTAAAAATAAAAATCTAAAAAAAAATATTACTCAAAATTGGTAAAAATTGAATATCGATTCAAATATCTTTTCAAAAACTTGAAATTTAGGCTTCAAACTTATTTTATCTTATAAGAAATATTGTTTTCAACATTCTGAAAAATGTTGATAAAAATCGAATTGACAATTTTTTTTACAAAAAATCAAACTCTAAAAAAAAACAATACTAAAACTTGGTAAAAATTTACTTTCGACTAAAATAGCTTTTCAAATATTACAAATATTGTTTTCGATGTTCAGTAATTTTTATATAAAAATCCAACAGTCCGTTTTTTCATAAAAAATAAAATCTACAAAAAATAGTGCGCGCAATAGTCAAACTTTTAAGCAAGGGAAATTGACATACTTGATGGGAAGTTATCAGTGTGGGTCGCATCAAACAATTAATTTTTCGCCTCCAAGATCGTACGATTTAACACCGCTTGACTATTTTTTGTGGGCTATGTGTAGTCGCTTGTCTTCACAGATAAGTCCGTGACGAATGAAGCCTTGAAAGAAAATATGCGTTGCTTTATTTCTGACAGACGGCCCCAATTTTTGCAAGAAGTGGCCGAAAATGTGGCCTCTCGGCAAGAATTTACCCGAGTCAGCCGTGGCGGCTACTTGCTCGAATTCATTTTTAAAACATAATGGCTAACTTTTATCTTTTATTTATAAAGCGGCCATAATATTTAATTACTTACTTACTTACTTACTTAAGGTGGCGCTACAGTCCTGTGTGAACTAGGGCCTCACCCAACAAATTTCTCCATCTAGCTTGGTCCCTAGGTAGATGTCTCCAGTTTCGCGCTCCAAGTTGGGTGAGGTCACCTTCCACTTGTGCGCGCCACCTGATCCGCGGTCTTCCTCTACTGCGCTGTCCTGTGGGTGTGGATTCGAAGACTTTCCGGGCCAGAGCATTGTTTTCCATGCGCTCTACGTGACCCAGCCATCTTAGTCGTTGGACTTTTACCCTTCTGGCTAAGTCTACGTCGCTGTACAGCCCGTACAGCTCGTTGTTCCATCTTCTCCTCCACTCCCCTTCGATGCATACGGGACCGTAGATCACACGAAGAACTTTCCTCTCGAAACGACCCAAGGTGCTTTCATCCGTTTTTTTCATAGTCTATGCTTCTGCACGACGGGGATGATAAGGGTCTTATAAAGCAACATTTTGGTCCCTTGAGAGAGGACTTTACCACTCAATTGCTTTCTTAGTCCAAAGAAACAGCGGTTAGCAAGAGTTATTCTGCGTTTGATCTCAGCGCTGGTGTTGTTTTTTGCGTTTACAGCGAAGCCTAGGTAGACGAAGTCCTTGACTACCTCAAAATCACGTCTGTCGATGGTGACGTTTTGACCAAGACGTCGGTTTTGTAACTCCTTTCTTGACGACAGCATGTACTTTGTTTTGCCCTCATTAACCGTTAAACCTATTTTTGCCGCCTTTGCCTCAATACTCACAAAACACCTTATTGACATCACGCTGAGTTCTTCGGATTATGTCAATGTCATCAGCATGTGCCAGTAATTGGACAAACTTTTGAAAGATAGTGCCTCTAGTGTTGACGTGTGAGCTCTGCACTATTCTTTCAAGCACTTTCAAGAAGATTTTGTAAGCGATGTTAAGAACACTAATTCCTCTATAGTTGGTAAAGTTTAGAGGACCCCTTTTTTTCAGGATCGGGCAAAAAATATTGAGGTTCCATTCATCGGGCATGCTTTCTTCTGACCACATTTTACAGATAAGTTGGTGCATGCTCCTAACCAACTTATCACCAGCTTTAAAGAGTTCGGCATTCAAGCCATCCGCTCCAGCTGCTTTATTAGACTTCAGCTTCGATATGGCAATCTTTACTTCGTCTGAGTCGGGAGGACGGGGTTGTTGGCTTTCGTCGTCTATGTTGAATGGATCATCCTGCCTGACAGCGGAATTCAGTTCGTCGTCGCCGTTATACAGTCTGCAGAAGTGGTCCTTTCATATCCTCAGCATTGACTGCGGTTCCAATATGATGGATTCCACTTTCGTCTTTGCTGCCTTCGGTTCTAGGTTTATCCTACCTGTGAATTTCGTTTCACCTGTTTATAAAACTTTCGAACTTCATTCCTGCTTTTAAACCTCTCAACATCTTCGACCGCACGCTTCTCATGCCCTCTCTTTTTCCTTCTGAGAAGTCGGCGTTCATCTCGCCTCTTCGCTTTGCGTGCCTGTTGTTTAGCTGCATTTGCCTGCCGACATTCCTTATCAAACCAGGGGTTCCTTGTTGGTGGCCGTTTGAAACCCAGCTCATCAGAGGCGGCTTCTCTAATTGCATCTTGGCAATGTTGCCACTGGTTTTCGATATTGTGTTGGTGGCAGAGAACTTCGAGGGAGGTTACTTGTAACTCGGTCGGAAAAGGATTTAGCGATCTCTTTCGATTGTAGCAGTTCGACGATGTATCTTCTCCCAGCAACTCCCTGTTTTTACTTGGGTCTGGAAACCCGAAGTGCTACCTTGAATGTTGAGGTGTGAAAAACGCGTACCATGACGTTTCGCCCCGCAGAAAAATCTATGAGCCTGAATCCGTTGTCGGAAGTGTTGTCGTGCAGGCTGTTCTTCCCGATTATTCCACCAAAGATGTCTTCCCTTCCTAGCTTGGCATTAAAATCGCCCAGGACTATTTTAATATCGTAGCTAGGGCACTGCTCATATGTTTTGTCTAGGAACTCGAAGAACATATCTTCGGTGTTGTCATCCTTCTCATCTGTGGGGGCGTGCGCGCATATCAGGCTAATGTTGCCGAATTTAGCCTTGATGCGTATGGTCATAAGGCGCTCATTAATGCACCTATAGCTCAAGACTTCTTGCCTAAGTCTGACTCCAATGACGAAGCCGCATCCAAATAAGCGCTGTTGGTTTTCCTGGTAGCAGTCACCATAGTAAATATCGCAGTTTTTCATCCTCTTTTTTGCCGCACGTGGTTTGTTAAGAGACCTAACATGCCACGTACATATCCGAAGTTCTTTGTCCTTTATTCGTTTGTGTTGGTTGTCAACAGTAAATCCGTCCGTATCCGAGGATTGTTGGTGCTGTTTATTCCTTATCTCCTCCTTTTACAAAGAATCAGTTATGGTGGCTCGAATACTTACTGTGTAACGACGGCCGGCGTTAAGTCGCACGAACGACGGTGCCAGTTAACAGGACCACTTCTGGAAATAAAGTTTTTGATTTTGCAATAAATTGAAGATTGTTTTCGCTCTATATAATGGAGCTTTACTTATTGACCAAGCCCTTTTACCAGAAATCAGCCCTATCACTAAACATCATAAAAGGGCCAAATTGGTCTGTAAAACTGTATTTGTTTTTCAAAGTAAAATTCCTCAATTCTGAAACGTTGATAGAAAAAACCGTCAAAAATTCCTTAAAATATTGTAATAGTCAACACAATGTGACATTCTGAACTGTCAAACCATAACGAATCCACATCAATCATCGAAGCTTCTCATGCTCCTAAAAACAACCACTTTATAAAAGAGTTAGTCGAATTGTTATTCAATTATAGCCAAACCTCAAAGCAGAGATGTTTTCCCACAGCATCATTAGCCGCGTTTTATTATCACCGTGATCTGATCCGGATCAGATCATGATAATAAAACAGCATTGGTTCATCATATTTTTTATTATTTAAAGTTTGGTAGCTGTGTCAAATTCGTTCTTTCAAAAGTGACATTTCGAAGCAAAACAAATATAAACAAATACCCAAAATGGAAGCTGCTGTGGTTGATCGAAGTATTCATTTTAATTTTTATTTCTTTTCTCTATTAAAAACTTTTATAATTTGCAGTTTTTATTTGAAAGCGATGAAAGCGAAGAATCAAACAATTCAATTTTATCCCTATTGAATCTTATCGATGATGATTCAATTTGCAGTTGTAGCTCCACAACTTCTGAAAATATGCAAATCACAAAAATCAAAAAATGTTGAAAATACTTTTACATGTGGAATTTTTTGAAATCATTCTTTAAATTGAAAATGGTTGTAAGAAACACTTAGGTGACATAAATTAGAACTCAGAACCGTCTGAACCATCTCAATGAAGAGAGTAGTTTTGAAATGACGGTGGGTTGTATGTAACACTTTTAAGAATTTTGTATGATTTTCTCTCGAAATTCTTGGAAGTGTTATATACAAACCACTGTCATTTCAAAACTACTCTCTTCATTGAGATGGTTCAGACGGTTCTGAGTTCTAATTTATGTCACCTAAGTGTTTCTTACAACCATTTTCAATTAAAAGAATGATTTCAAAAAATTTCCATGTAAAAGTATTTTCAACATTTTTTTCTGCTGCAGCTTTCTCCATTTTATTTATGTTTTTTGACATTTAAAGCAGGGTTGCCCATAGAACATTTTGCTCAATGATTTTTTTTTGTTCCTTTTTTTTGGGGAAAATAATACCCATAAATTATGTCAAATATACATTTTTTGGACTTAATTATTTGAATTTCACCAATTAATTAGTTTTGTTAAAATATCTAATTATTTCATGGATTATATACCAAATAAATAAATATAAAGCTTCTCGCTTTTTATTTAAAAAAAATATTTTATTTTAGTCAAATTGAAATGTTTATATGGCAATACAGGTTTTATTTAATTTTTTGCAATGATACAAACATTTACATGTGAAATCACAATGATAGAGCGCTCCTTGTTGTGAAAAAAAGAATTAAATTTTGGATCTCAAATTGAGATCCAAACACAAAGCAGGATCTTGTGTTGTTGTTGTAATGCATGTAAATCCAAGATCCGGATCAGATCATGGTGATAATAAAACGCGGCTATTGTATAGAATAATCGAGTTAGCAATATATCCAAATTTCTAAAATTCCCTACAGATTTGATTAAGAAAATTAAAGTAGTCTCAAAAGCAACCCTTTAACAAAACATCCCCAATTTGAAGTGAAGTGCAAATATATAAAAACATTCTACAAGTTCAAAAAATCTAATTAAACTAAAACGTCTGTCTATCTTTCCACACTGAAGTTTGACAGTTCATAGTCTAAAAATTGACCCCTTCAAAAAAAAAACATTGCAATACACGAACCTAATACATTATATTTCACTTGCGATGATGTGTTTTTGCCCTTAATTTATTTACTCATTTCCTCTTGTGAACTCAATTTCCTTGATACTTTTTTTTTCAACACTGTTTCAAAGCTATGTTATCGTTCCCATCATATTTTGAAATCCACAATAAAAAATAAAAAAAAAACCAAAACGAAGTGAAATCCATTGCGGTTTCCTTAATTGAAAATTTCAATATACGAGTTACCATCAGGCGGCGCGGCGGTCGATGTGTTGTGTGCCTTTCACATCCGGTGAAATATTACTCTTGATTACCCCAAGTCCTTGTGTTTTTTTTTTTTATTGTGTTCTCCCCTGTGTGTTTCACATAGAAAATGTTGCTTGAAAAAGAAAAAAACCCTTTGAACTCACCCGGGATAAGACTGACGAAAAATTGCAAAACTTAAAAAAAATATATCACAGTGTAATCGGCACTTAAGCCATTGCACTGCCACGTCACCACCACAGTGAAGAAGACAAAGATATGTGAGAAGGAAAAGAGAGACAAAGAAGAAAATAAAAAAAATAGTAATTGTCACGGTTTCTTGCACTGTACGTATATTCTGTTGGACGACTGATTTGTGGAGTCCTCCTCATCATCGACCGTCCGTCCATCCGTCGTCGTCGTGTATGGTGATGGTTGGTTTATCGGTGCGTAACCTCCATAAAACTGGAAGAACCTTCTTCTTCTACAAGCATTGACAACAAAATCGACAACGTCAACGAGAACGACGACTACGACGACGACGACGTCGATGACTCCAAAGACCGACATGCATACAGTGGATCCTCTTTAATCCAATGCTCCATACCTACCGCTACCAATCCATCCAGAATTGCGGTGCGGCGACGACATCCTATCAATTTCGTTCCGTTGTGCATCGCATGGCAGTAAGTACTCATGTTGGCCTTTTGTTCGCGTTAATGACTCTCGAAAGGAGTGCACCAGCCCATCATCAGCCATGGCATATCCACAGCTCGACAATGACGTCGACCTGGCCTCCTCACTCAGCTCCTCCGCGTGGTAATAATAATGGCCACAAATAATTCTTTTTATTTTTATTTTGTTTGTTAAATCAAAAAAAAAATGCAAAAAGGTCTTGAGAGAAAGGAAATTTCAAAAATTGCATCTACTATACGTAGGTTGGTAGTTTTTTAAAGTGAGGATGTGGTTTCGTTCGCGCTATACGACGACGAGTGAGTTCAGTATCTTCCCTCCTCGTTTGTCATTGAATTTATAAAAGTTTCTTTGGGGAGTTATTCAACAACATTGTTGTAAAATGACAGCGCGTTCTTTGTTCTGATTCCCTAACTGACTGGCTTCTTCCTGTTAAAGGCTGTGTTGTTTTTGTTGTTGTTATTTGTACGTCTTAAATTGTCTTGTTAAGTCGAATTATCTTCTTTTGTGTTTTGGTTTTCCGTCATGGTTTTGAGCTTAAGATTACCGAAGTTGCCAAATTATCAACGATTGTTGATGGAAATAGTGTCAAGGAAATTTTGAAAAGCAAAAGGAATTCTTTTATGATATTAAATACATTTCAACGAAAGTCTTAAATAGAGTTAATGAATAAAAAAGGATTGAGAACTTCTCTTTAACTAAATTCAGCTTTCCTCATTGAAAAACCTCTGCCAAGTTAGAAAATTTCAAAGTATTGTCAACACCAAAGAAACATTTCAGAAACTTCTCGAAAACATTAAGATCTTAAGGTGTGTCCACACCAAAGAAACATTTCAGTAAACATTGTTTTAAAATCGTTTCTGAAATGTTTTCTATTTGTTTCAATAACATTTCAGAGTTTTTGCAGAAACATTTCGGAAATGTTTTTGAAATTAAGTGTTTCCCACTTTTATTTCTATTGTTAGAAATTTTGGAAACATTTCAGAATTATTTCTCTGTTTTGGAAACGGCTTTTCAAAAAATGTTTCTTTGATTGAGTTGATTTATTGACCAATTTGTGTAATTATTGTGACAAGTGTAATTTTAGTTTTCCGTCGGCTTCTTTGGTCTAGACGCACCTTTAAATATTTATCAAAATGTTTATTTTGGTCTAAATGCACTCGAAACATTTCTGACAATTTTTCTGTTTTCCTCTTTAAATGTTTAACTTTCTTGATCAACATTTTAAAAATACTGTCAAAAATCCGAAGGTTTTCATAAAATTTCCGAAACTATAAGTTGTGAAAAAGATGAGTTAGAAATAAACTGAATACATAAATAAAAAAGAATAACAATCTTATTTCTTTTGGCCATTTTACATTTTAAAGCGTTGACCATTCTATGAGATCCTTTCGAAGTCGTTCAGTTGCTGGAGTATCTACTTAAAGAAATTGACATTTACAAATCTGCTTACCCAGATAGTACCCCCGATATTGTTCTAAAGTGTTCTTCTGGAAAACCCACTGCGTAAGCCTTTCCATCTGTCCTAGTCTACGGGTCTTTTTCCGAATGGATGGAAAACAGCATTTGTCCACCATGTACCTTCAAAATGGTTAATCCACCTTCCCCTCGTATGACACTCTGATAAATGACACCCTGATTAATTTTCAGTTTAAGGAATGTCTTGAAGAAAGAAAGCTTCTAAATGACCGGCAGTATTGCTTTCGTAGCAATGGTCCACTGGTGATCTTGTGGTTTTTCTCACCGAATAGTGAAACAAGTCCTTGCATCGTTTTGGAGAAAGTAAGAAGATTATTCCTATTAGATCTTCCTGGGAGGATAGGGCATTCCTTCAATCCATTTTTATACAGATGGTTCAAAAACAAATTAAGAGGTTGGTGGAGGTGGGTACTCTGAACGACTGAAATTAAGTCTCTCATTACGCCTTTCCAATTATTGTAGCGTCTTCCAGGCGGAACTTTTGGCGATAAAAGAAGTCATGTCCTGGCTTAAATAACACGTGATATAAACATCTGATATCCGTATTTTTTTAGATAGTCAGGCTGCTATAAAATCTCTGGACTGTGCAAGCTCTTTAACAGTCCATAACTGTCGATCATCTCCAATGGAGATGGCACAACAGTTTAATATACAGCTTTGCTGGGTGCCGGGCCATAGAGATATTCCATTTAACTGTAACGCAGATGAACTCGCCAGGAACGGTACAGTGCAGTCCATCCTACCCATTTGGCTCATACTGGCATACCAATCGCTACTTGTAAACTGTTGCTAATGCAAGACGCTGTGAGGAGGGCAAGCACCAGGTGAAACAACATCACCACGTGTCAGGTCACAAAAAACATCTGGCCAACACTAGATTTTAAACGTTCAAGGTGCCTGCTTTCTCTAAGCAGATCGCATATGAGCTCGATAATAGGTGTCATAACCGGGCACTGCCTAATAGGACAGCATGTCAAGTCCCTAGGCGTATTCTCAAATGGCTTTTGCAGAAGCCGTTTGGACGAGGAAAAGGAGGAAACAGTTCTTCACCTTCTCTGTACATTCCCTGCGCTAGCCTAAAAACTTTAGAATTACCTAGAAGATTTCTTCTAAAACTATCTAAACGATCTCAATCATATCTACATAATCAGTCTTTCATGTTTCGTAAGGGACCCAAACTGGTTTCATTGATCTTAGCAGGAAGCCTCAAGATTCATGTGGTATCAGAATGGGCCATTAAATTGGCCTAAGTGTGTCCTATTCCATCACGGACAGCCACTTTAACTACTTGATATTTCAAAGGCATTTGATAGAGTTTGGCATCAAGCTCTCTAATCGAAAATACGTGCATTTGATATTGACGAATTTTTTCCATATTGGGTTAGAAATTACCTTTGTGACCGTTCAAAATAAGAAGTATTGGGTGGGTTCAAATTTGATATTCCCAAAATAAACTCTGGTGAGCCTCAGGGTGCCGTTTTGTCACCGACACTCTTCGTTATTTTTATAAATGATTGTACTGTCTGAAAATTCTAACCCAATAAATTGTTTCGTTGATAAAATTACCATCAGCTTTTCGTGTTCATTTTTGGATTCTGATCTTTGTCTTTCAGATGTGGACTACTAACGGTAACGTGTGATAATCTCATTAAATTATTATTTTGACTGCATTTTTCAATGGAGAACCGTGTAGAATTTAATATGTGTCTTCTGAGTTAAAAGCGTAGCCTTTCTCCAATACCACTTTCCATGGATCGAGGATACTCAACAACTTTCAAGACAGTAGGAAATTTAAAGCTGTTTTTAAGCTGTACACTACCGATCGAAATCACCTTATTCAATTAGGATCGACACGATCCCTTGGGCATATCTTATTTTTGGATTGTTAAAACTGCAATTCGAAAATAATGAATTCAAGCCACTTGAGCGCTCATTTGTGTTATACGTTGGTTCCAAAGGTGTTTTTCATCTTTAGAATATTAAATTCTTGAACGGCTTCTAACTATCTGACTAACCATCTAATCAACTACGATTTTTAGTGTTATAAACGGTTTGTCTTATAGTTCCTAACTGCTAAGGGCTATTTAACCGAATCTTTTCGGCCGATCAACGACTCTTAACCTGATTATCAAGGGTGATAAATCGGCTTTTTACAAACCTTAAAAGTCTTTTACAGGCTTTGTTAAGAACCCTTACCCAGCTTATCAATGATTTTTAACTGGCCGATTAGAGTTTCTCAAATGGATTAGTGTTCGCTTTTCAACTGCTCTTGGCAAAGGATTTTTACCGGTTTATCTGTGCTTAACCAGCTTTTTGAGGTTTCTTAACCGACTTAACAGCGGCTTTAATTTAAGCAGTTATGTACATCATTTTACTAGAACCGAAATCCTTTACCATTGATATTTTGAGCATAAGTGACATTCCATTTTACATCCTTGTTTAAGTTTGAATATTTCGCTTCTTCTGTATCTTCTCCATTTGAATTATCAATTGAACTGGTTTGAGTAAAGATTTTAAACGTTTATATTCCTCCAAAAAGTTTAGAGTCTGTTTATAGCGAACTCTCCTGAGCATTAGAATTTGTTATCAGTTTGTCCTGCGCTGACACCAATATTTTACTTCTAGGTGATTTTAATTTACCACACATTGACTGGATTCCATGGGAAGCCTTGAAGTCTCTCTCTCTTCACAATAAATTCCCTCTTACTGACTTACAGCAAAAAGCTGTATTAAAAACTCAAAAAATCGAATTCTCGATTTAGTATTTTCTTCTGACGCTATTAGCACTCCTGTTCTAGAATCTTGATTAGGAATTACTTGGACATTTTTCATCATGACTTAAGTAATAACCTTACTGAACACAGTAATTCCTTTGATTGCTTATATAATTTTGACTTCAGAAGAGCTAATTTCCAGTTGTTGTCTGAAGATGTGACCATTTCTGGAATTGCTGATACTTTAGCATATTGTAATATTGACGAAGAAGTTTAAATTTTTATAAAATCCTTAATATTATTGTTATAAACTTTAGCCACCCTAGGTACACGAAAGAATTGCATTTACTGCGTAACAAAAGGAATAAGGCATGGAAAACTTTTCTCAAAACTCTGTCTCCAATCAACTTCTCTGTTTATGTTGAATTCTTTAATGAATTTAAGTCTCTTTCCAATTTTTTCTACGCTTGTTATATTACTGATGTGGGCATCTCTTTGAAAGAAAATACTAAACAGTTTTAGAAACTTGTAAACTTAAAGAAAAAATCAGAAGGCTTTCCAGTTAACGTCACTTACAAGAACCTTTCGTTAGATAAAACTGTTGATATCTGTAACGTTTTCGCAGCAAATTTCCACTAGTCATTTGTTAATAGCCCTGAAGAAGTTGACGAAGTATATTTTCAAAATCTTACTCCTTTTCGCAAACTAGCTGTAGTCACATCTTTTATCCGCGTTAAATGATGACTGCTCTGCCGGTCCCAAAGGTATTCCCCCGATAGTATTAAAAAAGTGTAGTAATGCTTTAGTTGAACCCCTTATTCGAATTTTCTCTAAAAACACACAAATTTCCCAGTATATGGAAGAAGTCATTTCTAACACCAATTTTCAAGAAAGGTAACAAGTCGGATATAGCAACTACAGGCCCATTTATTATGCTCTACTCTTTTATTCAAATGACATACGCGATTCACCTTTTTCTTATGACGAAGCAAACCAAGTTTTGAAAAATCTTAAAGAGCAGAAGTCACTAGGTCCAAATGGGATTCCCATTGAACTTTTTAAATACGGTACAAATGAACTAAAGGAACAAATTACAACTGCTTTTAATAATATACTGGATACGGGAATTATACCACCACAGTTTAAAGAAGCAATAATATTCCCCATACAAAAAAAGGAAATATAGCCGTGTCAGCTAATTAAAGAGGAATATCGCTTCTTAGTGCATCCTATAAGATATTTACAAAAGTCTTGAATAATAGAATGGCAGATTGGATTGAGAGTCAAAAACTTATTCATGAAAATCAAGCTGGTTTCTGTAATGGTTACTCAACTGTAGACAACATTTTTGTGCTTCAGAACATTGCTGGCACATTCCTAGAACAAAAAAAGAAATTGTTTGCCTTCTTCATTGATTTCAAGGCAGTCTTTGATAACATCGATCGAAGAGCTCTACAATACTGGAATCAGTAATAAGTTTGGAAGGGTACTCGAAAACATGTATGAAGAAAACCAAACAGTGGTATGGTGTGGAACTGAGACTTCGGACTAGTTCGCAACAAATATAGGAGTATGACAAGGCTGTTCCTTAAGTCCTTACCTGTTTTCGTTGTTTATCAATGACATCACAGACTTTCTACCAGGAGGAATAGAGTTTGCCAGGGTGTTATTTAAAGCACTTCTTTTTGCAGACGAGGACGTGGTATTATGTACCTTGGAAAACCAAAAGTGATGATTTTCAAAAAAGAAGGCGGTAGATTATGTAGCAATGGCATTTCATGGAGAACCAATTGAAGTTGTAAAAAACTACAAATACCTTGGTATGACGATTACCAGTAATCTCAACATGAAGTTACATCTAAAGGATAAACTTGTAAAAAGCAAAAAGTGTATTATGTGCTGCATGGAAAAGATGTTTTTCAAATAAATTCCTTGACCATACCGTTAAATACAAAGTTTTCGTTAGAGTAGTGGAATCGGTGATGCTGTATGCTGCACAATCTTGGGGACACAGGCAACATGAAACCGTAGAGAAACTCCTGAGATATTAAACAAATTTTTGGACTACCAAATACAACATCCAATTATATGCTGATAATCGAACCAGGCCTTTCACCATTATTTGTTAAAACTTTGAAGCTCCACGTAGATTACATACTGAAAGTTCTTGAGATGCCAGACGAAAGACTTCCCAAAATTGTTGCCATGAAAGCTATTCAAAGAAGAAATATATGGTTTAGTAAACTTGAGGAGCTTGAGAGTTACTGTGGGATGGATTTCAATTATTTAAGGATATCCAACGGAAGTCAACCAAAAGATATGCTCTATGAACTCATTTCCAAAATGGACGAACAATATAGGCTAAATTGTATAAATATGGCTACATCTACCGTTCGTTGTACAGCATCCTGAACCACAATTTGTGTGAAAAAAATTAATTCAGCAACCAAAATAGCCAAGAACTAATATCTGCCATCTTTAAAATGAGCGAGAAGATGTAGTCCATTTTATTGGTAGATCTCCTGTTCTCAAGGAAACTCGTAGATTGTATCTAGGCACCATTCCATGAACTGCTCCCATAGTATTAAGATTATTGTACATTGTTTTGCATTATGAAGCTTACAAATATTTGTTATTTCGGTGCAACTAAAAGCTTGTAATTTGGTCTTAACTATTAGGTTTTTTAGCGTCCAGTTTTTTGAAGAGATTTGCTCGGGGCTTGTTTTCGGAAATCTGAGTCTTTATATGCTTCAAAATCTTCGTCTACCTAAAATTTCTGATAGAAGTGAAATTAGCAATTCATTTTTCTAGAGAAATGACAGATGTCATATAGTAGCCATTTTGTAATTTATAACCTATGTAAAACCTTAGATGTTCAAATTAGAAATCAGAATTAGCCTTTTTAAAGGCTTAGTTAAATGCTTAAAGTAGTTTATTACAGCGCTGTTAAAAGTATGCATATGTTGACAATCTTAAAAAAATGTCTTTTTTATATTTTTACCAAAAACAGCTCATACAAAAATAAACCCGGAGTAAACCCAACTATCTTGTTACTTCTATCTTCAATTATATTACACATTTTTTTTTCTTAGAATTAGACATCACAAAAATTTTTTAAACTATTCAAAAATCGACATAAATTCCAATTTGATTGATTGTCGGGTTTTTTTCCCATATCCCAAAATAATGTATATATAAATTTTTTCTATCATTCACCCAGAATGTGGTACTCATTGTATCTTTTTTTTTTAAATGTCACTTTCTGTGCATGAAATATAAAAAAAAAGAGGATGTGTTAAATTAAGTGTTATATATTCTAAAGATCTCTTCACACCACATCCGTTGGCGGCTCAGTTAAGTAGGTATATCTATAAATTCCGTCAAGCTTAATGAATCTTTTAGGGTCAATCTACTAAATTTAAAGAAACTCCAAACAAAAGACTTAAACAAGAATTATGTACCCAAACAACATTGACATTACATTACTTACAGTGGTGGTAAAAAAATAGCAAAGAAAAATTTTTAAATCTTTTTTAAGACTTCAAATAAAATTACATAAAATATAAATTTGAAATTTATATAATTTCGTAAGGTATATCAAATTTTCAAGGAATTTTGAAAATTTTGGCAGATTAAAAAACAAACCACCGTACCTACTCAAATAACATCTTACAAAAGGGAATTTTAATTAATTTAAAATAATGTTGGATATTTATTTTTCAATTTTTTAATTTTCGATTCATATCAATATTTGGAAGCTTGTCCTCAACATCTAAAAGTATTCAAGCCGTTGATATCTAATATGAGGAATCGATTGTCAGCAGCTTTATGGTAGCCCAGAGTTCTTTATCCTTACTTGACACTTCCGTTATTACCTGAGCTCAAAAATTTCACTGGTTTTCCGTTGAGAATTAGGGCGTAATGACTTACAGCTCTCAACCATTCCTGCGTGATAGTACTGTTGTCAGAGAGGAAGGAGATCTACACTTTAAGGCCGAATACGAACGGCTAATTTGAGAAAGCACTATTCTTGACAAGAATTACTCTTGGAGGAATTGTAGATTCCTCGCAAGAGGCAGTAGCCGTTAAAAAAAACTTTAGATGCCACGAGCAGAGATCGAACCCAAGACTCTTTGGCATCACGGTAATAATCACTAATGGCTGAATCACAAACATGCTTGAGTTTAGCTGCGTTACGGTGGGCCTGCTTCGAGGTTGCTTTGAATGACATTTCTTTTATTACATCCCTCCAAAGAGCAAATATTTTGTTTGTTAACAGCTGTTGAGCTGTCAGACAAAGCAAATGTTCAAAAAATTGAACTAGAGCTTCCGTTTGGAGTCACATTACGTTACATTACGTTACGATTGTCAAACAAAACGTGAGGTCGAAGCTCCATTGTGATAGCATGCATTGAATTCCTATGGGTGAACTCGTAAACGTCAGGCGAAGCCGAAGCTGAGCGTGTTTGTGATTCAGCCATAACCATCACGCCACGGGCACTATTGGTCTGTATCGTCAAGTCTATTTGTCTGTCTCACAATCATAATAAGTCTTCTATTACATTATATTTATGTCTTTTTTGAAAATTTTAAAGGTAACCAAAACGGAGTTTTTTATCGGCTCAAACACAAGATAGTCCGTAACAATAAATTGGAGGATAATTGTGCAAAGTACAAATCTTTGTTTTCCAGAGACAGTTCAAATTGTTTCAGTATCTTTCTTGAGTTTCTGGAAATTCTCATTACAGAGTCCGTTAATTTGTAACCTTCAGACCGTTGTCACATCTGTCAAAGTAGCATCAGCTGTTTTGAAATTTGCTAACTGACAGATCTTAGTATTGGTTACAAATCTTTTTACATTTTCAAAACTGATCATTTTGAAAATTAAAAAACACAGGAATTTACTTTAAGAACCGTTCGTACGACAATTTAAGCCATCGGTTGGCTACCAGAAAGCAGCACCCGTCACAAATAAAGGTTTGGAACGCTGTGACTGCGGAGAGGAGCACTCCAATTGTTTTAATAGAAGCTGGCTACAAAATAGATGCGAAATATGTTTATAGGCAAAATATTTTTGGGGCTGCTTTGAGGCCGCATGTAGACAAACTTTTCAGCAAGACTCTGCATAAAGCACGAGTGAAAATCAACGTTCCAAACTTCATTTCGACCACCAATTCACCTGGCGGGAATCGTTTAGATTATTTTCCCTGGGCTGTTCTGTAAAGCAAGGTCTGAACTAAAAGCATATTATCCTTAAAACGCTGAAAGAGCCTTTGTCCGTCATTGAGCTTCAACACCGGCAATTACGTTCGAGCAAATTGAGGCCGTCTCAAAGAAATATTTTAGATAAAATTTAAGCATTTTGGGCAGAAGTGAATGGACTCTAAATGTTTCTATATACTTTTTTGAAATAAATAAAAATCGTTTTCCAAACCGAATTTATGGAATTTTAAATATGTTAAACTTCGAGTGCCGTACCCTGTAGTTTTTCGTTTTCAAAAACTTTGATTTAAATGTATTCATGGTCTTACGTTTTGGGCTTAATTTTAAGTGCTGATTTCAAATCCGAACTTTGATTTTAACTATATGCTTAAATTTTAAAACTGCCCGTTTTTAACATATTTTTATATTTTTTTAATTTATTTAAAAAAATTGATTCACTACAAACACCAAAAGTTTCTTTCAACCCGTTAAGTCTTATTTTGTCAAGGACCGTTTAAGCAGGTCCTTCGTATGAGTTTTATGATATTAAGATAGGAGTTATAGATTTAGAAAACTATCACAAATTTGTTTTGAAAAGAATTAAGATAAACTCAAAAACCTTTATATATGTTTTTTTACGTGTTATAAAAAGTAATATCTTCAAGAACCTGACGTAATAGGGTAGTTTTAGAGTTGCATTTGAAATAAGTCTAAAACCAAAGCCATTTTCAAAGAACAATTTGGTTTTCAGAAACAAAATATTGTCGACTATTTTAATTTTTGAAGTGTGGTTTGGGTTTGAGTTCGGAATTGGTGGGCATCCACCATACAACAGAGTTCTACTTATGTCTCTCCACAAAATATTAATCCAAAAAAATATATTTTGATCGTTAAAAATATTTGAAGTTACACGTTAGTGATCCATGTTTTTTGACCGCAACTGTATGTATTTAAAGAACGAGGACAAAATTTCTGTCGCCCATAAAAAGAATATGAAGAAGAAGAAAAGAATCACAGATGGATTCTTCTTACTATTTACTTTTTTTCCCTCTTTTTGTATATTTACACGCCTGTAACAAGATATTAAGATACAAAGATATTTCTCTACTTAAGAAAACAAGATCTTCGCACACAAAACTCCGCATCATCAAGCAAAACCGTCCTCATCCTCATCTTGATCCAAGATCCAACGACATTGTAGTTGTATCTCTGATGTTCTGCTGTTGTATCCATGACTGAAGAGGGTCATCGCGATTGATTTATTCAGAGTAAGAGGCCAACGCAAAGACACCATAAAAGAAGACGCTTCAAGCCGGCTCCAATGACGAAGACGACGCGACGAGGAAGATCATGATGATGTGGTGATGATGATCATCATCATCTCGTGTAAACATGACCATGTTATATTTTTATTTTTGGATTATTAAAGTTGAGTTGGAGCGATCAGAAAAATAAAGGCGAGATTTGAGATGAGGAAACGCCACAAATACCACACCACACCACAGCCAACGATCTGATTCCAACGATCACACCAGCTAGCTCAGAGCTCATCTCAGACCTCAGACAGACCACAAGAATTGATACAACGTCCGATGTGATCTTGATAAGGGAAAAAATGGAAAAGAGGAAATATGTGATGCTGCGACTTTGAGTTGAAAACTGAAGTGAAGATGGAGAAGGCTTGTTCTTCATCTTCATCTTGATCGGTCGGTCACCACCAACCATAAGCACTATAAACACTCTGCCGGAATACTAATGGCTGTGCGTGTGGATTGTGGGCCTGTGCAGTTTGCAGTGTGCATGATGCATGGGGGCTGGGAACTCAGGGCTTACGACTTACGATGATGGCTGCGACTGAAAGTGTATATTTAATAAACGTAATCATCAAGGATTTGCTCCATAAACTGCTGGTACTTACTCTTTTATTCTTCTTCTGCATTTTGCTGTTCTTCTTTGGGAAATCAAGCGGGTCGCCCTCCAAAGTAACTCCTCATCGTTTCAAGATAAATGCAACCAAGTATGATTGAAAGTCGTAAAAAAAAGAAACCACAGAAGGAGTTTTCAAGTGACTTATGGAAACGTTTAAGTGGATTTTATTATTACTCGCTTTACAATTTAGTATCTTTTTTTCATTTTGTTTCATTATTTAAATTGTTTTCTGTGGTTAAATTGAGACCAAACTATAAAAACATACTTTGGAGACTTATATGGAGTCATTTAAATTGTTCTTTGTTTAGAGAGGTTTAAAAAAAAAACCTTTAAAAAATGCGTTTCTTAATATGGACTGATCTTAAATACACAGCTGCTTATACATTGTTTAACATTTTTGCTACGGAATTTCTAGGGTAGGAAAATAATTCTGTTTTTCCATGATCTTAGGATAGGCTTAATTCTAGAATATAGAACGGAATTGGTTAATTCTAGAAACCAATGGTTGCGATTTATTTAGGAATAAACTTTGGAAAGAACTAAAAAGCAAAACCAGGGTGTTTTTTAAGGTTCTAGTCTACGTCACGTGAATTCCTATTTTAAAACAAAATTTCGCGATAAATCTTTGTAAGTCCTAAGCAACTTTTGAAGGTATTCAGACTAAAATGAATCTGTTTAAAGTAACCTTACCCTTCTTATTTGTTTTTTGACGCAATAGTACACTATTTTATTCAAATTTTGTAAACCCTTATTGACGGTTTCTTGCTGTAGTCAGCCTATTGATATCGCCAAGACGTGATGATAGTACGATTTGGAAATACGGTGCGCAAGATAGGCTTTGAAGTATGACGCGTCAGTCTGCATGAACTTTAGATTCTCGAAATCCCTGTCTTCAAATATAAAATAAAATACGTTAAGATGGCTCTGTGACGTTAACTGTGGACTGATACCTTTTCCGAAGTAAAATGGAGATACATATTTAGTAACTACTTAACAATCCTCTACTGAGTGTCAACCAATCAATGTAAGTCCATTGAGATTTTTCAAGCTTCGATTGTGGGTTTTCCAAGCCCTGGTTGTGGTTTGCCAAGCCCCGACGGATGTTTTTTCCAGGAGTACTGCCTCTTGGGAGGAATCAGCAAATTCGCTAAGAGCGATTTTTGTTTCGAAAAGTGCTTTCTCAAATAAACCGTTGGGATTTGGCAATAAATTGTAGGTCCTCTCCATCCCTGACATTGCTCGCAAACAAAAGTGGTTGAGAGTTACTAGGTCCTAGTTCTTCACGAGTCGTAGAGCCACTACTTTTGTAGTAATGGCAGTCACTGAAATAAAAAAGCACACAAACTTCAAGACATAAAGCTGCTGTTAAACAAAAACGAACTAGATCTTGTAAGCAAATACTCTGAAAACTTTGTCCAGAATTCTTCTAAGTCTGTTGCGTAAAATGTTGTTGTAATGAGATCGATTGTAAGTTATAACTTACGTATGTTTTCAGGGCTGTTACATCTTTGAAGGCCCTCTTACGTGGCAAAGGACCTCCACTATTAAGTGCCATCGTGTACGATTTTTGGAAATATATCTCAGCTCTCTCAAACTCTTCCAAACCGCTCATCGCCAATACATTCTAGTCACTTGGCTCGCAATGCACCCGTCGCCTTTAGGAAGCTTTTGGCGAATTCTCTACCACTTTTTTCTTCGTATCATACAGTTTATAGGATACTGACCTAATCTGGTATGGAGCTCCAATGATGGTCTTGAGGCAAAAATATCCTTAAAGTGTCTTGAAGACATTATAAACTCACAATTTCCGCTTTCATGTGAAAGTGTTGCATCCAAAGCACTTATTTGACATTTGAGAGAAACAGTCAAAGCTTTTTCTTTATGCTAAAAGATTTATTTCTTCATATTTCGGAGAGTTTTTCGAAACCAGCCTTTGATTTTCACTGATACACTGCTATTCATGTCTAGTGCAGTTCCGCAATCCGTTGAGAAAATACTCCCATGGTATTGGAAACCTTCTATCAACTCTGCCGGTTTTTCAAAAATACTGGCATTTTTTTATGAGGAAGTTAGAAGAACTGATCCTTTTATTTCTTGCTGAATTGATCGTAAGCCCCACGATTTATGCTTCTCCTTTCAACCGTCTTGTAATTTGATAGAGACCCATTTCTAGGACGCAAATTCCGAGAACATACGTTTTAAACTGAGACAATAAAAATGAACAATGTACGTTAGAGTTAAGCACATCGTAAGCAAAGAGTACTGAATACAATTTTCTTCTAGATACTAAAGGTTTTAAGCCAATTAAGGCACATCTGGTCTCATAAGGTGGCATATTTGAAAAATTATAAAACTTTCGTAAAGCAAATTTTGTAAATCTCTTCTAAACCTTTTCAATCCTTAAAATACTTGATTGTGTAAAGAGATTCCATATCATGCTACAATATTCAAGTAAAGGTCTTACAAGGGGTACAAAAAGAGTTTACCAAGTAAAAGGATGTTCGAATGATTTAGAAGTTCTTGAAATAAATCCCAACATTGCGTTAGCTTTTGAAATAACATAATCAATTTGGAGAGAAAAATTCATATTCGAATCAAAAATCACACCAAGATCCTTTTGATTTGTTAACCTCATTTAGAGCTGATTCTCAATTTTGTAACCAAAACATATGGGATCCTTTATTTTAGGAAACGTAACAATATAAAACACCACTTGGTGATATTATTAATATCCAATTGAATTTTACTAGCACCAGATAAAGAACTTACAGAACTAAAAATCTTGAGATCATCAGCATATAAAAGACATCTAGAACTTTTAATACAATTCGGTAAATCATTTATAAATAAAATGAAAAGGTGTGGACCAAGATGACTAACTTGTGGTACACCAGAAAAAATTTGTATTTCTGTGGAAAGAACATCACCAACTTTAACATATTGTCTTTGTCCAACCAAATAGCTTCTGATCCATTTTAGGAGATTCGAGTGAAAGCCAAGCAGTTCAAGTTTTTTCAAGAGAACGTTATGTTGTACCCGATCAAACGCCTTGAAAAAATTGGTGAAGATTACATCCACTTGAGTACGATTTTCTAAACAACCAAGACAGAAATTTGTAAGAATTGCTAAATTTGTTGCTTTAAAGTTTAATTTTAACAATTGCTTCAAATAATTTGGGGATTACATGAAGCTTAATTTTCCACAGATGCCTTAGATCCAGATTTATGCAAAGTATCAGAGAATGTTTCCATGTATGTTAAAATACTCCTTGTTTCAAGGACAAATTAAAAATAAGGCAAAGTAGGGTTTTGAGGTTATATTTACAAAATCTCAAAACTAAAGGTGGAATATTGTCCGGTGCAGCGGAAAAACTGTTATTAAACGACGATAAAGCATTTAATACATCAACTGTCGATAAAAAATGTCACTAACATTAATGTTAGAATTGAAAGTAAGTGTTTCAATATAACCTTAACCCAAATCAAAAAAGTTCGATTGGAAAAATAAAGCAAAGTTATTACAAATATCTTCTAAAATTTCAGAAACAATACCATTGTAAAAAATACTGGAAGAAATGCCAATTGATTTTCTTTTAGTATTTAGAAATGACCAAAAACACTTCGAACTAGTTTTTATTTTTGACTCAAGAGACCAAATATATTTTGTATATAGAAATCTTCTTAAGAATTCGTACTTGTTCCTAGATCTAATAAATTGTTCACTAAAAGAATCCGAAATCTTAATCTTTTTACGAAGTTAAGCTACGACATTTTTTAACCTAGACAAACTTTACATAGCATCATCTAAAATGATCCGAAACAAAGCAAAAACCATCTCTAAATTAGTGCAATTATAAATAATTTGCCAATTTACGCTTTCAAAATATCGGTTCATGGAAATAAAATCAATATTTTTAAAATCATATTCATGAGCTATATTATTGGAACAAAACTGTGATTCAATTGAAACAGAAAAAGTAATTAGTGGTAATATTGCAGACTCCATGGAATTCCTCCATTGCTATTTCACAAATTTACGTGCAGAACGTCACTTTTCACCAATATTAACAGTATTAGTGAAAGTATACAACCTTGCTTAAACCCACTCTGTTTACCTTCCTTTCTTCAAAACATTATATTGATTCCATCATATGTTGCAATGACGACGGCTATACCAGCCACATTCTTGTCTTTACGCACCTTAGAAAGACTTGGACCATGAGTATCTTTTCAAAGCAAACATTGCTTAGGCTACACAATACTCGCTTTTGAAATAAGTTTTCAATACTTCTTAACGTTTTTCATTCACTCCATGCAATCAGCTGACGTTTAACATTCTGACAAATACCGAGCGGAAAACAACTGTCAGTGTCAAATTAACTTCAGATTTAAAAAGAGACAACTAGACGCTTCTTCCTGTACATATGTACAGTGAAAACGTTTATTGTCCTCCTTTTTTATTGTACAAAATAAACGTTGTTCATTGTCACTAATTTCGATCAGCTGGACAGTATTCTAACAAACACAACTGTCAGTGTCAAATCAATTTAAAATTTAAAAAGAGGCAACTAGATGCTTCTTTCTGTACATATGTACGTTTTAAAAAAACCTTTATTGTCCTTCTTTTTTATTTTACAAAATGAACGTTATTCATTGTCACTTATTTCGATTAGCTGAGCAGTATTCTGACAAATACAACTGTCAGTGTCAAATTAACTTAAGATTTAAAAAAGAAACAACTAGATGATACATCCTGTACACACGTTTTGAAAACATCTATTGTACTTCTTTTTTATTGTACAAAATAAACGTTGTTCATTGTCACTAATTTCGATCAGCTGGACAGTATTCCGACAAATACAACTGTCAGTGTCAAATTAAATTAAGATTTAAAAAGAGACAACTAGATACTTCTTCCTGTACATATGAACGTTTTGAAAACATCTATTGTCCTCCTTTTTTATTTTACAAAATAAAAGATGTTCATTGTCACTAATTTCGATCAGCTGGACAATATTCTGACAAATACAACTGTCAGTGTCAAATTGACTTAAGATTTAATAAGAAACAACTAGATGTACATACGTTTTGAAAACATCTACTGTCCTTCTTTTTTATTGCAAAAAATAAACGTTGTTCATTGTCACTAATTTCTATCAGCTGGACAGTATTCCGACAAATACAACTGTCAGTGTCAAATTAAATTAAGATTTAAAAAGAGACAACTAGATACTTCTTCCTGTACATATGAACGTTTTGAAAACATCTATTGTCCTCCTTTTTTATTTTACAAAATAAAAGATGTTCATTGTCACTAATTTCGATCAGCTGGACAATATTCTGACAAATACAACTGTCAGTGTCAAATTGACTTAAGATTTAATAAGAAACAACTAGATGTACATACGTTTTGAAAACATCTACTGTCCTTCTTTTTTATTGCAAAAAATAAACGTTGTTCATTGTCACTAATTTCTATCAGCTGGACAGGGTTCTGACAAATACAACTGTCAGTGTCAAATTAACTTAAAATTTAAAAAGAGACAACTAGATGCTTCTTCCTGTACATATGTACGTTTTGAAAACATCTATTGTCCTGCTCTTTTATTTTATAAAATATGTTTCAAACGATTAAAGCTAAAATACTGATACAAATTTAAAGTTCCTCAAATTTTCACTCTTCTTTTTGGGCTTTCTTCAAAAGGTTTTTTTAAGCATTACAATAAATATATTTTGACTTTCTTTCTTTAAAGAAATTAATTAAACATCATTTATTTGAGTTAAATACTTGAAAGTCAATTTTTATTGTCTTACGCCCAAAACTCAATTTTGTATTTATTGACTTATTTTTTGGTCCAGTTTTCGAAGCTAATAAGGCTTTGAATATTCACTTACAGATATGTTAAACTTTAGGTCTGTTAACTGATTTAATAATAATTACCAAAAACTCTTTGTTACGCATTTTTTTAGAAAGGAATGTTCAACTTCTTCATTGTGTGATTGATAAATGATCCAAAAAATAAGTAACCTTTCTTTTATAATCGTATTTATGTTTTCTTCTGATTAATAAATTAAATTACATTTACTTTAACAATTTCAAGTGTTTTCTTTTTTTCTTTTATTATTTTCAAAAAAAAAATCCATAAATTCGTCAATGTTAAAATGTATTTTTCTTTTCTTTCTGTTTTCAGGTAATTAATCAAGTTTCACTTTTATTCATTTCAAATTGAATAAATCCACTGAACGTCATCATCATAGAATCTTCAATTTTTAATCTTTTAACCAAAATACAGCAACAACAGAAAGAGGTTTGTGAAAGATTTCTATTATTTTAATATAAAAATTGTCGATAAATCAATCATTCAGTTGAGATAAACGGGTAGACAAATTTTTTGACTGAAACTGTACCAATCATTTCTACCGAAATTGGAAAAAGAAAGAAATTAAATGACTAACAAAACGTTACTGTAATTTAATTTATTTTTATAATTCATGGAATGAGTGTAGATTGGGTGTTATAGGCCTTATTCCTTTCTCTCTTAACATTTGTACCTTCTCAAATAAGTTCTGTTTTGTGAAGCTTCACAGCAACAATACTTAAAAAGAGTTCCAATTAATTCGGTTCAGCTATTGATAACTTTTTCTTTGTTAATTTTATTTTTATAAAAACCCTTGAGTTCTTGAAATCAATTCTTAATAAAGAATAAGACTTTGCAGCTCTAACCACAACTTGTACATTGAAACTATAAAAATCAAGAAAAAATGACAGGGAAATCATCGCTCGCTGAACGCAGACATTTCCCTGGTTATAGCCTTCAACAATAACAACAGAGAATTATGACTTGAAACCTTGATATTAACTTTAATTGGACCAAGTATTTAAAATTAAATACATTCATAACGTAGATTTGAATGCTTTAAACATTAAACATTAACCTTGGACGAATAAGTAACAATCTTTCAAACCGCTAAATGAAAGGCTGTGTTCAGTGCGGTTATGACAATAACCTAGAGACAAAAAAGTCCATAGGTATATCACTTTTTTTTTATCAAATGAAATACAAAATATTGAATACTAGAGATGGAAATAGACTTTCTCAGGACCTTAAATGAAATTTTATTATTTGGGAGTTATTGTAAGTTCTCAAAATATTAAGAAGTCTGCGAACTATGGCGGGATCTCGTTTCTTAATGCATCATACGAAATGTTTACAACAACTTTGAATGATCTTCTAAAGGAATGGATACTTTGTGAATTGGAGGATTTTAGGCTAGCTTCAGAAGTGGTTTTTCAACAATCGATATCATTTTTGTCCTGCAAAGTATTGCTAACAACTTTATAGAAGAAAATAAAGGAACTATACGTCCGTTTTGTCGATTTCTGCTGCCTTCAATACAGTTGACCAAGATGCTCTGTTCTTCAAGCTGTGCAATGTTGGAATGACTATCAAGTTCGGAAAAGTACTTTGAAAAAATACTTTTAATTGTAAAAAATTAGAGTAAAAGTCGAAACCTCTTTGACTTATTTTTCTAATGACCTAATAGAGCTTCTATTTGATGGAATCGAAGTTGTTCGAACCCTCATAAAAGCACTTTTATTTTCCGCTGAATATGTCGTTCTATTTGTATACTCACCCAAACCCTATGCAGATGTTAACAAACCGTCAGGAAATGTACTGCAAGGAATGTAATTTGAGGGTTAAGCTTGATAAATCAAATAAAAGTTATGATTTTTTGTAAAGATTGCAGACGAAATGAGAAATCGTTCGATAACGTGGAACTTATTGAAATAGTTAAATCTTGGAAGTATTTAAGAGTTATAATCTGTTTCTATCTGTTGTTCTTCTTCTTAAGTTTTGTTCGTCCAAAAGGCGAATTTGCAATGTAATACTCCGATTACACAAAAACATGAGAAACAGTAGAAAAACTCCTGAAGTATTTTATAGAAGGATGCTTCCATTAACTTAAAACCACACCTAACTATATGAATCCAATGGAGACAGAAATGCATTTTGTTTTTACAAGAAACTTCTGGCTTCTTACTTTAGTTGGCGCTACAGTCCGGGCGGACCTGGGCCTCAACCAACATGCGTCTCCAGCTGGCTCGGTCCCTAGCTAGCTGTCTCCAGTTTCGTACGCCAAGTTGGTTGAGGTCCTCTCCCACCTGGGTGCGCCACCTGATTCGCGGTCTTCCTCTACTGCGCCGTCCCTTGGGATTGGATTCGAAGATCTTCCGGGCTGGAGCGTTGATGTCCATCCGCTCTACATGACCTAGCCATCTAAGTTGTTGGACTTTAATTCTGCTAACTAGGTCAGTGTCGCTGTACAGCCCGTACAGTTCGTCGTTATATCTTCTCCTCCATTCTCCATCTATGCGTACGGGACCAAACATCACCCGAAGAATTTTTCTCTCGAAGCATCCTAAGACACTCTCATCATTCTTTGACAGGGTCCAGGCCTCAGCGCCATACATGAGAACCGGGATGATGGGTGTTTTATAGATGGTGATTTTAGATGCTCTAAAAAGGACTTCACTACTCAATCGCCTTCTAAGTCCAAAGAAACATCGATTTGCAAGAGTTATTCTTCGTTTGATTTTAGCGCTGGTGTCGTTGTCTGTGTTAATAGCGGTGCCTGGGTAGACAAAGTCCTTAACTACCTCAAATATATAGCTGTCCATGGTGAGGTTTTGTCCAGGACGTCATTGTTCAGTGTCCTTTTTTGATGACAGAATATACTTGGTCTTGTCCTCATTGACCACTACACCCATGTTCTTCGCTTCCATCGCAACGCTCAAAAACGCTCCACTAACATCACGCTTTGATCTACCAATTATGGCAATATCATCTGCGTATCCGTGTAATTAGATGGACCTTTGGAAGATTGTGCCTCTAGTGTTGGGGGTTGAGTTTTGCACAATTCGTTCCAGAACGATGTTGAAGAAGTCGCATGACAGTGCATCGCCTTGTCTAAAACTTTTTTGACATCAAATGCACCGGTGAGATCTTTTCCAACCTTGATAGAGCAGCTTGGATTCTCCATTGTCATTCTGCACAAACGAAGAAGTTTGACAGGGATGCCAAAACTAGACATTGTTCTGTAGAGCTCTTCCCTATGGCTGCTGAGATAGCCGGTTTTAAAATCGATAAACGGGTGGTGGGTAACGATTTGAAGCTCCTGGGTTTTTTCCAAAATCTGCCGTAGTGTGAATATTTGGTCGATAGTGGACTTCCCTGGTCTGAAGCCACACTGATAAGGACCTATCAGGTTGTTGACGAACGGCTTCAGAAGTTCACGTAATGCGGTAGGGAGGATCTTATATGCAATCTTAAGGAGACTGATGCCCCTGTAGTTATTACAATTTTGAGGGTCTCCTTTCTTATGTATCGGGCAAACTGTGCTGAGATTCCACTCATGGAGCATGCTTTCTTCCGACCATATTTTGCTGATGAGTTGGTGCATGCTCCCTACCAAGTCATCGCCTGCTGCTTTTGAATAGTTCGGCAGCGATTCCGTCAGCTCCAGCAGCTTTGTTTAACTTCAGTTTAGATAGAGCTATCTTCACTTCGTCGAGGTTGGGTAGGCGGAATGGTTGTTCTGCGTCGCCTAGGTTGAGTGGCTCTATCTCCCTTACAGCGGAATTCGGATCGTCAGCGCCGCTATATAATTTGGAGAAGTGGTCTTTCCATATTCTCAACATAGACTGCGGTTCACCTACGATGTTCCCCTGATCGTCCTTATAGGCTTCGGTTCGTGGCTGGTACCCATGGGAGGTTTTTTTACCTTTTGGTTAAATTTACGAAGAACCTCATTCCTGTTGTGACATCCCTCTATCTCCTCGATCGCGCGCTTCCATCTAAGAAGTCGGTATTTCTCTCTCCTCTTCTGCTCGTAGAGCTCGCTAGCAGCACTGGTCCTTCTGTGCAGCGCCATTTTGTATGCCTCTTGTTTCGTTGCGTGCGCTTACCGGCAGTCGTCTTCAAACCAGGGGTTTCGCTGTTGTGGCCGTGTGAAACCTAGAACTTTAAAGGCGTCATCTCTGTTGGCTGCAAGGAAATGTTGCCACTGGTTTTCAATGTTAAATGCAGGCAGTATAGGACTTCTTATTATTAGAGACTCGATCGGAAAAGGACATGGCAGTCTCTTGCGATTGTAGCCGTCTAACGTAGAATCTTCTCACAGTACTTCCTTGTTTTGGCTTGGATCGGGATATCCGTAGCCGTACCTTGGCTACAACGAGGTAGTGGTCCGAGTCAATGTTGGTCCCTGTGAAATTTTGGACAACCTGTATACTGGAGAAGTATCGTGCGTTAATCGCAATGTGGTCAATCTCGTTGACAGTTGATTGATCAGGAGATTTCCATGTCCCCTTGTGGATACTAAAATGTGTGAACTGCGTAGTAGCTACCAGAACGTCTCGCCCCGCAGCGAAATCGATCAGCCTGAATCCGTTGTATTCCCTTCCTAGCTTGGCACAAGTCTACATTTTTCAAAATAGCTTTAATTGTGGCTATTTTCATAAAATGAATGATACTATCCCACAGGGTTCCGTTTTGTCTCCACTTCTCTTTCTCATATTTATCAAACAATCTGTTGTGTTGGCTAAACTGTTTTGCTGCTGATAGTCTTCCTATTAGCTTCTAAAATCACTGTCCCATGATTTTCAAAACTATAACAGCAGCGTATAATAAGCTTACTTAGTTCAAATTTTCGAGGAGTTGAAAATGATGTTGGTATGTTCAAAAAACTATGCAAAAATATGCAAAAACATACTCTCAATTGTTTAAGTCTGGAATCTACTTCCAAAGGCCATATTTTAATATTTTATCATAGTGCACACAAATTTGACTTTTGTTAAAGCTAGAGTTTGACTGTTATCTGTTGTCATTGAGGGCCGCGGTTTATTTGCATTGACCCAAAACCTAACAATGTTCCACAATAAAAAGTCTAAAGTGCTCAAATCAACTTCTAACTGCTCGAAAATCCAAGTAGCGTAAACACGACAACGCTGCGTTTGGTATCAGCTTTTGGGTTAGTTGGAGTTTGTTCGAATTCTGCTGCTGCAACTTTGACGAAAAGCGGTTCGGCAGATCTAGCGCTTCGTTTACATACGGGTATTGGCTGAATGTGCACTGAAGTAGTGGCGTCGAATTTGATCAGCAAACGTTGAACTCGACCAATTTGATAACAAAGTCTTATAATTTGCAGGTGTTGCTCGACGATGTAACTTGCCTTAAGTGACTAATAAGAGAAAATATTTTGTTTGACAGAAAGTAAACAAAACAATATGACCACGACGATCCCTCAAATTCATTCCGTTCCTTAAATAGTAGATAAACTCTTAAAATTGGAATTTTTTTGACAGGTCGTTTATAGCTATCATTAAAATTTTCCTGATGGAAATCCACCGAACAATTTTTACTGCTAGAAATCTGTCATTGGAATTGTGTGAAATTGGAACACAATTCAGTGAAACGATTCGTTTCATTTTTAAACATAAAAGTATCAGCTGTTCAGGAAAATGAATTTCCGTCCGGAAAATGGAAAAATACATTTTTTGAGAATAATACTTTTATCTCAACAAAAATTCTTTGTGTGATTCCCGATCGACCGGGATATAATTTTTATTCCTAATCAAAGCGAAAAACCGTCAAATATCGATTTGAATTTTGTCCGGATCGATTTCAATGATTGGTATAACTGGCGCCTTAGAACCTTCCCTAATTTTTGTTTTGGTCGTATACTTTGAATTATTTATCAGAGAGGATAAATAACCTCTTCAGAAGTCAAGCCAACTCTAGAACGTCTATTTCATTTCGTTATTCCAAATATCAATCAATTTAGAAGGAATTCGGAACTATGTATATTTAAAATCAAAAACCAAGCTTTCAAACGTTGTTTGATGTTTCTGTTTCTGAGAAGTGGGGCATCTTCCTAGACAAATTGTCTCGATGGATTTCATTTCCACTATTATTGAATTTTCTCTCTCGAAAGATTCATTGCTGCTGGTAGAAAGAAATCTAAGGAAATAATTGGCAAAAAGCTTCTGAATATTACTTTCGTGTGTTCCACAAAAAAAAAAAAACAAATAAGACTCTCATCAGTAATTCATGCTTCGTACAGGTTACTTGATATCTGATACTTCCAGAAATAATATTTTCTGTGGAATTAAAGTGAAAGAATTTTTGCCATTAAAAATTTACGCATGTTAAAAATTTTCATCTTTACATTGCCACTTAATTTTTTTTCCAGAATCGTAGAAAAATAGGACATTTCAAGCTTAATTCGTTAGGAAAGATGTACCAAAATAATTCTTCTATCCTGATAAAAATATTAAATATGAATCTTTTGTACATTCTTAAACGAGGGTTAAACTTTTGAAGTAATTTTATTTTTCATTTCAATAGTAAATTACTCTGAAGGATTAAGCAGCTTTATATTCTTAATTTTTCTTTCAATATAAAATCAAACCTTCATAGCCTTTAAAAAATAATAATAACAAAAGAAATATCAATCTTCTTTGACAAAAAAAAGCAATATTATGCCTCTATTGTTGGTCCGTTTCGTTAAGCTTCATTTTTAAGGCATTTTTAATTAACTTTTCCATTTTAGCATAATTCCTCAAAAGTATAAGCCTTCCTGATGTGGCACCAAGCATATCCACCCACCTCCTCCATAAATAACTTCTTCGACAGGAGGAGGATTATACATCCACCAAAACCAAACTACCAAAACTGAAGACTGAATTGATGTGTATCATTTATAGTATGTTCCCTAGACAATGCAGTATGGTAAAATATCCTTAACATCCCCATCACCTCCGGGATTGTTACACTATCTTTATAAGTTAAGCTTGGGGGAATAACACAAGAACTTCACCCTTCCTATCCATACGCAAAACTGTATTAAATATATTTGGATGAATATTCTAAAGGCTTTTATTTAAGGCCTTCAAACGCTGCTGCTGGAAGGTTGCTAGATAAATAAATGTTTGCATCACACAAAACCCCCACCGATAAAGGACACACTTTATTACAAAAAAAACAACAACATTTTTACGTATATAATATAAATAAATAAAAATAAATAAACCAAAAACTTAACCCCCCGCTTAGCCCTTGTAACTCTTAAGCTTATGTATGTAAGGTAGGTAGATATAGGCATAGCCTTCTTTTATGGTTGTTCATGACGTTCCCAAACATCCCTTCAACAATTTTGTGTTTCTATATGCAGAGAGTGAATCAACAATTTGTCAACCTTGAGTCGTTTCAAGGATCCCAAGTTTGACAAAAGTACATATATATATGTATGTATATAAAGTGCGGTAGCCTTGCATATCAACCAACAACAAAAACAACAACAACAAACAACTACAACAAACACTCCCTTTCTCTAAAAACCAAGGGGAAATGAGGTGACTTAAGGACTATGAGTTTTCCATTAATTTTGAATAATACCATAAACATTATTCACACGAAGGATTTCACCATGAAAATTGAGTTCCTTTTGTACAATGTACAACCTATACATTTACACAAAGGAGCGAGCAGTGCGGCGTGAATTAGGATTTTCTTATTTGTTTTTGTTTTGTGTTTATTTGTGTTTGCATAAGTTTTGACAGGGTTGGTAAAACATTTAAAAAGTAGTACTCAATTGTTTTTACTGATGAAAAGTCATTTGTCTGTTTTTTACTAAGACTGTATTTTATTAAATTCAGCGTTAATTTGTTGTACAAAATTTCAAAATTGTCGTCAGCCTTAAAGAAAGGCGTTATCTAAAAAAGATTAAAAGCAATAATTTATTTATACACAATTTAGCAAAGGCACATTTAACATTCACAAAAGCTTCATTGATAATTTGGTTACGATATTTTAGTGTGGTTTTTACGAAACTACATGAAAAGTGTTTTTCTTTTGACGTTTTGGTGACATCTGTCAAATCTTTTGTTTATCATTCAATTGTTTATGCCAAATCCTCATGGCCAGTTACACGATTGAACAGCAGTTGAAATGATAAAACTTTATTATCAAAATAAGTGCTCGAGACTTAATCCTATACACCCGTACAAGATCCAGCTGACCCAGAATCTCAAAGTTCAATACTATATACAACGCCGTTTGTTCGCTGATTGGGTTTCGAATCGTTTGGGAGAGGACTCCAATTTTGGCTGAAAAATCATCTTTAGTAAAAAAAAAAACAAAAATTAGGTGTCGCAACAGTCCATGAACACCAAGGTCTAGTAACTTACAATTCTCAACCATTCTTGTGTGCGAGCATTGTTGTCAGAGATGAGAGGGACCTACAGTTTATGTGCCGAATCCGAAGGGCCAATTTGAGCAAGAACTTTTCATGACAAGAATTACTCTTAAAGGATTTGTCAACTCCTCGCAAGAGGCAGTACCCGTGAGAAGTTAGGTGGCACAGGCAGGGATTGAACTCAAGACCCCTTGCATGGCAGTCCAATGAACTAACCCATCACGCTTCGGGTACTACAATCATCTTTAGTGACGAGGCGAATTTTTGGATGAATGGTTGTATATGGGACCACACAAACCCACGAGAGGTTTACCAGGTGATAATGTATCCTCAAGAAGTTGACGTTTGGTGTGGATTTTGGGCCGGCTGCGGCGGCGTAATTGGTCCGTACATTTTTTAAAACGACGTTAGTGAGGCGGTCAACGTCAACAGCGAGCGACAAATAACGATGATAACTAATTTCTCATGGTCCAAATTGAACCATATGAGGTTCCAGCAGGACGGAGCTACGTGCCACATAGCAAACACAACGATTGACATTTTGCATGAACGATTTGAGGTTAAGGTTATCTCTTGCAAGGGTGATGTGAATTGGCCACCAAGGTCATGCGTCTTGAAGTCGCAGGTCTATGCAAATAAACCACAATCGACCGATGCCCTAAATGTGAACATACACCGCCATCGATCAAATTCAGCCTGATCTATGCGGAAGAAGTCATTGAAAATTGGACCACTCGGATTCGTGCCACCGTAAGAAGCTGAGATGGGCATTTGAATGATGTCATATTCCACACTTAATAACATACAAAAAATAATTTTATTAATACCTTACACACAGCTTGAATAACCCTTTATAATACTTCCAATTGCTACCGTTTCGAATATCAAGTCCTTCGTTTAAGGTGAGCATACTTCTTTCCCAGTGCGCTCGTCGAACTGTTCTGGGGCAGGTTCCTATAATAAATAAATTGGGTGGCGCGACAGTCCGTTGAGAACCAAGGCCTAGTGACTTACAACTCTCAACCATTCCTGTGTGCGAGTAATGTTGTCAGGAATGGAGGGGACCTACAGTTTATATGCCGACTCCGAACGGCTAATTTTGAGAAAGCACTTTTTCATGACAATAGTTACTCTTGGAGAATTTGTCAATTCCTCGCAAAAGGCAGTACCCGTGAAAAGACTTTAGATGGCATAGGCAGGGATCGAACCCAAGACTTCTAGCATGACAGTCCAACGCACTAACCATCATGCCACGGGTACCACGAGGGCAGGTTCCTAGCGAGTAAAATATATTTTCCGGTTCTCTAAGGTTGCAAAGAGTACACATTGAGTTGTCATTAGAACCATACAGTCAACAGTTTAAACGAAGTAGTTCAACTCGGGGTTTGAAAGTCGTCGTAGAGATTGTGTCTACCAGTATCATCGTTAAAGTACATAGGTGCTGAAGCCAAGGTTGTGTTAAAAAAGTTTGTAAGTGATTCGTGCCTGACTACGTTTGGCCAACTCTTTCTTAGTTATTAATGAAAACCTTTTTCCCAAAGCTCTAAACTTCTCTCTACCAGTTAAACGTTCTGGAGCATCCGCAAAACAAGATCATCATAATCGTCAGGTCCTCTAACCCCGTACTGGGCATAGGGCGTCAACAAAACGTCTCCATCCTTCTCGATCTGCAGCTTGATACCTTAACTGTGGCCACGTCTTTCTCTGGGAGTTAGCTTCCGATAGCACTGTAGATTTCCATGTTTTTCTTGGTCTTCCTACCCGCCGTGACCCCTGATGATTCCATTCAAAGGACTGCTTCGAAATATCATCGTTTGGTTTCCTCAGTGTGTGACCAATCCATTGCCATTTGCGTTTTCTGATGTCGATGTCCAAGCGCAAGTAAGATCATTCCGCTAAAAATGTGGGAGTAGTTGCTTCGCAATGATGTTGAGTAACCAGTGGTTTTAATATGACATTACTTTTTAAATGTAGGTTTGGCGTAGTTTCAGCGAATAGAATCCAAACCTAGGGTTATTTTCTAGGAGTCTTGAAATTTTCCTGATAAAGTACCGTAATGTCGCCGCTTCAAAGATTTTCTATTAGGCACTTGGGGACAAATGTTTTTTATGTTACCCAAGAACTTCTTTCCAATTGCAATTAATGGCTTTTTTCGACTTATTTTCCTTACAGATGCTTTTTAAAGAAAAGCTTGGGTGTAAGTAGTACTCCAAGGTACTTCTACTCCTTAACCAGTTTTAATTCCGTATTTTCCCAGTTTAATATTTCCTCCCTGGCATATGTGCCTATTTCATTTCGGTATATTGTGGTTTTAGATGAAGTAGTATTAACCGTTAGGCTCCAAAGTAGACAGTAATCCTGCAGTCTATTGATACTCAACAGCATCATTTTCTGTGTTCTGTGCATACATCAAAGTTGTGATGCAAAAGCCAGCAAAGCTGAATCATCTTGGAAGAACAGAGAAACTATCTTCAAAAACCAGTGAAAATAGTAGCGGAATTAACAGACAGCCTTGTTTGGCTCCATATGTCGATTGAAACCAAGCAGAACCATAATTTCTCTTAGTTTGCAGTCATACTATTTTCGTATAGACATCTTACTATTTTCAGCATTTTGTTGACTTTCCAAGACAGCTCAATTTATATAAATGTGCTTTTTCGTCGATCGAGTAAAACGCTGCCTTGATCTCCACAACAAAACTTTCTTACTTTCTCTAGGTATGGTTTACATGTTTTTGAACAAATGTTATCAACCGTTGAGCAATCTTTCCTGAAAATAGTAACGTGTTTTAAAAAGTTCAAGTTACCAAATGGGCATACAAAAATCTTTAACTAACAATATTGATAGAAACACAATTTTTCGAGCAAAATTTTGACAGGTTACCCAACAAACACGTTCAATTGTTAAATGTCATTATATTTATGGCCACTGCGTATTAGGCTTGAAGTGCTACAATTTCTAAAAATACATAGTTTAATTCTCCTTGTACTTTGATTCATTTTCAAGAAAGCCTTGTCTTGACAAATCTACGTTTGGCAGTAAGTGTCAAAAGCCATTAAAAAATTGATTTTTTTTAAAGAATATTGAAAGTACTTTTGAAATGGGGAAGTAATAAAAAGTTGGAATTTAAGCAGTTATAAAAGTTCCAAGAACCCGGTGTAAACAAATAAATCAGGTGGCGCAACAGGCCGATGAGAACTAGTGACTTACAACTCTCAACCATTCCTGTGTACGAGTAATGTTGCCACGGATGAAGGGGACCTACAGTTTAGAGCCGAATCCGAACGGCTAATTGGAGAAAGCACTTTTCATGACAAGAATTGCTCCTGAAGAATTTTTCAATTCCTCGCAAGAGGCAGTACCCGTGAAAAAAAAAACTTTGGATGTAACAGACAGGGAATGAACCCAAGACCTCTGGGATGACAGTCCAACGCACTTACCATTACGCCACGGGTACATTGGACCCAGTATTGGTACTTAAAATGTTCATGTTCAAGAACGCTAGAAATTTTCTAGACCTAGCCTCTTAAATGCTGAGATTGCGCGTTTTAATTTTATTCATTAGGTTTATATGGCACCTCTTTGTCAGCAGCTGTGGTCTGTAACTCCAGGTTTTATAGGTTTTACGGAGTTATGCCCATAACAAATTGAGGTCTTACTTTCGCAATAGAAAAATGGTTGAAAAGTGATATTCGGCCCACACTCAAAGCGGAAAATATTCGAATTTTTAACAATTAGGAATTTTTCTTCGATATTTTTTAACATTTGTGATTAAGTAAAATTTTTGACAACAAAGTGGAATTTTTTCCGATTTCTTCTAACAAAAACTATTCTTCGAGGAACAAGTAAACACATTTTATTAAAGTAAATAGTTCAGCTTCATTTCGTTCGGAGTGAAAAGTTGTTCCCAACGCTTACTTGCTCCGAAGTTAATCTTCTATTTGAAGTATTTGACATTGCAAATAATAGTACTACCCAAATGCTTTACCTTCTGGAGTCCTTTTTGAAAAATGTCAGATTTCTCTGAAATCAAGGGAGCCAGACATTCGAACCTTTACGTGTTCAAATTTAAGAATAAGTAAGTACTCAAATAAATAATGTTGTTTTCTAACATTTTTTCCGAAACTTTATTAGAATATGTTAATTTGATCAGCGAAAAATTTGTATCGGAGGAAATCGGAACAACAATTCAATTAGCTGTCAAAAATTTCACAAAAATTCAATTGATCGAACTTCAATGCAATTCGTAAGGATGCGTTAAAAATATGAAAGACAAATTTCGAACATTAGTTTGCAAGAATTCTTCAGAGCAAAACTCCTCCGAATCGAGATAAACACAATGGAAACAGACTTCGAATGAAATTCAGTCTTATTACGATTTTTTACTATCAATTGATGCAAGAAATTGATATTTTTCGGCTTTTTAAAATGCCGTTTATCTACATTTCAATAAACTTTTAAATATTCGCGTATACATTTTTATTTTTTCATAAAAATCTTAAGTATGAGTTAACTTTTAACATTTTTAGCTATGATTTTTACCAACTATCAATTGATATTGATGAAATCGCTAATAGTGTTTTTCCTTTGATAATTCTGTGGTTTTCTCAGCCTGCATTAAAATAGACCTTTTATAAGTTGTAATTCTATAAAATGGAAGGACATAATTTGTGGATTACCTAAATCTGTCACAAACAATAATGAACCATGTTCGTAATTTTTCCACAATTCTACATATCAGTCACATTTAACGAAACCGTTCGTTGCCACAACGCATTCAACTCTCTTTTTCTCCATGAACTTTCGGTACTATTAACGGCATCGTAGAATCCCTCCATCAAACTCCATTTAATGGGCGTTTCAATGCCTTTCAGCAATTCTCCCTTAAGCTGTTCATTTTCAATAAAATACTAATCTAATCCTAGTTCACATCCCTGCTCAAAAATCTAGATTCTTCGACCCTGAGGACACCATTATCCTAGCTTTAGGCCCCGAATAACATTTAGATATTTTGTTATATGCGAACATTGATTCTGATATTATATTTAGGCTCACAAAAACCATAATGGATAAAGAAGAGAGTAATATGCGAGTTCCCTGCTAAAATGTTGATGTCCTTAGGGGGTGGCTATAGTTGGAAGCACCATTATATAGTTCCATATTACAACATGCTATATTTTTTGGGAAGGTCCTTTCGTTTATCTTTCTAATATAAAACAAATGGATTTTTCATATATAGGTAAAGATAGATATGTTATGAAGGTAGATATAGTAGATCTATATAATTTTTTGAAGCCAAAGGACACCCACGTTCAGTGTACAGGCCCAGGCAGCAGCTTAGGAACCTTTTTCGATTCCAGCATGCTATCAGGTATAATGTAGTATGTAGTCGACGACTAAGGGTATGTTGTAGATAGATACGTTGTTTTTGAGTTCCTAAAAAGGGAATGAAGTCAAGGGAAAAGCCCAACATCATACCATACTATAATAAATGAAATGAGAACACCGTCATCGCTCGACGTAGTCGTAGTCGACTAGGACGAAACGACGACGACGATGACGAAGGACAACAAGAGAACGGAAAAGGTAAAATTGGGGGCGTACCAAAACATACAAGAAAAAATATAAATACTCACACAAGCACACAAACTTATACCTTCAAAATTTTTTAGAGTTCCCTTGAACCAACTGTTGTGGCATGTATTGGATACGCGCGTAGTAACAAGCCAAGTTGTTGACCCAAAATCACAAATTAAAAAGGAATACCCTCTCTTATGCTCCAAGGTTGCCATATATCTTGAACTAGCTCAATAGCCCAATTTAAAAATATTTATAGGACCAAATTTGAATTGAGAAAGTAACCCAAAACCGGAAAAAAATAAGCAGCCCAAAGTCAGAAAATCAGAAGCATTAACTTGCAGCCAAAAAAAGTAGAAAAAGTTGGCCGAATAATATCCCAATAAAAAAGTAGCCCAAAATCAGAGCTGAAAAAGAAGCATAAACTCGTGCGGAAAAAGTAGCGCAAAATCAGTAGCCTAAAAGAAGAGCCAAAAAATTGACTCAAATTTGAGCGAAAAAAGTTGCCCAAATTTGGAGTCGAAGAAGTAGCCCAAGTCCCAGTTTCAAATGAAGAATAATTTGAAAAATGTTAATATCAAAGCCAAACGATTGTACAAATTCAGATCTAATATGGTAGTATAATTCGGAGTCGAAAAAGTAGCCCGAAGTCGAAAAAGTACGTCAAATTATAGCCTAATTTTAAAACAAAAAATAAGAAAAATAGACCAAAATTGAAGTGGAAATAGTAGTTTAAGTATTGGCCCAATTTCAAAATAGAAAATAATTTGATAACTGTTGAAATCGGAGCCAAAAAAGTAGCCCAAAATAAATGAGGAACAAGCAGCATAAGTTCAGAGCCGAAAAAGTAGCCCAAAATCACTATCCTTAACTTAGAGCCAAAAAAGTAGCCTTAAATCGAAGTCAAAAAAGTAGCGCAAATCGGATTCCAGTTTCAAAATGAAAATTAAGTTCATAAACGTATCGAAGCCAAAATAGTAGCCCTAAATCAGAGTTGAAAAAGTACCCCAAAATCGGAGTCGAAAAAGTAGCCCAAGTAATAGACCAATTTCAAAACAAAATATAATTTGATAGTTATTGGTATCGAAGCCAAAAAGTAGCCAAAAATCAAACCTGAAAAGTAGCTAATCTCGGAGCCGAAAAGTTGCCCAAAATCAGTAGCCTAAACTTAGAAGCGTAAAAGTAGCCCAATATTCAAGTGGAAAAATGCTGGCCAAATTTGGAGTCGAAAAAGTAGCCTAAGTCATAGCTCACTTTCAAAATAAAGAATAATTTAATAAATGTTTATATAGCAAAGCCAAAAACTTGTACAATTTCAGAGCCGAAAAAGTAGCCCAAAATCGAAGTCAAAAAGTAGTCAAAATTATAGCTCAATTTTAAAACAAAAAATAAGAAAACTAGATCAAAATTGAAGCGAAAAAAGTAGCCCAATAGCCCAATTTTAAAATAGAAAATAATTTGATAATTGTTGATATCGAAGCCAAAAAAGTAGCCCAAAATCAGAGCTAAAAAAGTAGCTCAAAAGCTAGGTTGAAAAAGAGGTCCAAATTATTGCCCAATTTCCAAAAAAAAGTAAGAAGATATTCGGCTACTTTTAGCCCAATTATTATTGAACTGTCTTACCAAATTTGTTGCTGTCAATTTAGAAAAAAAATTAGCCCAGTTTCTGATAAATAGCTCAATCTGGCAAGCCTGTCATGTATACGACATGGGAATTTGAAAATAAAATGAAAAGGACAAAGCCCATCACATAAATAGAGAGAAGCAAACTAGGTAAGAGGCAACTACTTCGACGACGACGAACGAGGACTATGACGACTACGACGATACAAATGAGGATGAGGACGAGCGTGAGGACGACAAACGTGGAGAACTCCAAGCGAGGACGTGTGTCGTCGAGTTGGTATACGATGCGATGGAGAACTTGGGACTGAAAATGGATACGCTTCCGTTAATTACGTACTTTTATAAGTTTCACACAGAAGTGCAGATTTACTGAGAGTTTCCTGGCTTGTTTTTTTTTTTTATTTTTTAGGCAGGATGTGTATCCTGCGAGAGAACATTCCTTCGATATGTTTTGAAATTTGGGTCCTGTTTTTTAATTAAGGCCATCGTCGTCGAGAGATACCATCAGCCATAGTAATTTCTGGTTCAGAGGTGTGTCATCTTTTTCCCACACACACAGCATGAGCTGGAGGACGAAGGGATGTTCTAAAACAAAATGCGTGTAATGGATATCCTTGCTGTTGTCGTACGCATAAATCAGCAAACAATTTAGCAGAAAAAGGATTTTCATTAAGCTGAAGCTGATGTTGTTGGTGTTTTGGGTTTTTCGTTACCGCTAAACGATAGGCCTAAATATCTATTCTTTTTTTTTACTTTTTAATTAAAAAATGTGTTATCAGGCTAAGGAGATGATTTTGTCGTCGAGTGCGGATGACGACCGAAAAAGAAATGAGGCTATAAGGATGACGACAATCCTTGGTTGCTGTGAGGAATGGTATAGAATATGATGATAATTCAGGTGATAGTGATGGGTCTGGCCATAAAAGAAATGACTGATGACGATATAATTATTCGGGAGCAAAAGGGTTTTTATAATAAGAGGCAGCTTTGATAAAGGTAGAATTATTATTATGAGGAAGACGCGACGAAGGCGAACGGGGAGATAAATTTAAATAACAAAAGATTTAGTTCTTTGAAAGAGTAAGTGGGAAAAGTTTTAGGATAAAGCGGAAAAACCGATTTAATGGTATTTTTATGAGCTTTCTGCTTACCTGTGTTTACTCTGTAAAAAGTTTTGTATAGAGGAAAGGAAAGGAAGGTCCACACGCAAGCAGTTTTGAAAAGCAGGAAGAAAAATCTGGACAATCCGCTAATGAAGGAAACATTCTAGAAGCATGCAAACTGTTGTCTACAAAATTCTTTAACATTCCATTCTCAAAAAAGGATTAAAGGGTTAGCTTAATCTCCAGGAAGTAGTACCCGTGGAATGATGGTTATTGCTGTGAACTGTCATGTCAGAAGTCTTGGGTTCGATCCCTGCCTATGTCATCTAAAGTTTTTTTTCACGGGTACTTTCACTTGCGAGGCATTGACAAATCCTTTAAGAGTAATTCTTGTCATGAAAAAGTGCTTTTCCAAATTAGCCGTTCGGATTCAGCCTAAAAATTGTAGGTCCCTTTCATCCCTGACAGCAGTACTCGCACACAGGAATGGATGAGAGTTGTAAGTCCCTGGTTCACAACGGACTGTTGCGTCACCCAATTTAATTTAACTTATTTTTTAAAAATTATTTGGACTTTTTAATAATATTTGCAATTCTTCAAGGGCAACCCAATGCAAATTGTTTTTAACTTATGTATAAGGGACTATATTGACATTAATGTTTGTTGTGCTTGATCTCAAAGCTTTTTACAAAGTTTAATTTCCGTTTTTTAGATATTTTCCCCTTTTCTTTATATTTTACTAAAAACCCCGCTCTTAAGAATTTTATCATTGCTTTCAATTAAATGCTAACAATTCTAATAAAAGTGGGTGGACCACACGCCTCCTGAGCCAGAAATGTCATATTTTTAACTTCCCATAGGAAGTTATTGTAATGGGTCCGATTTGTCAAATTGAAAATTTTGACATTTCTCGACTTTTCAAGGTCCCTAGAGTGGAAATAAAAGATTTTTAGAAAGATGTCTGTGCGTGCGTCTGTACGTACGCTCGTGCGTCCGTACGTTCGCGACGTTTTTTTCGTCCTCCATAGCTCAAGAACCAGAAGAGATATCGACTTCAAATAAATTTTGTTATACAGATAATAAGGCAGAAGGATGCAGAAAGGGCTGTCAAGAAAATTGCGTGGGTGGTTTTTTTACCATAGCAGTTTGAAAAAAAAGGTAAAAATTTTGGTTAACCCTAAATATCTTTCGAAACAAAAACGCTAGAGACTTGAATTAAATTTTATATAATATATTGTAACGTGATACCAAACAGGTATATTTTTTGAAAAAAATCAATATAACGGTTTTTTTTTATAAATCAATAAAACTGAAAAAATTTGTCATCTCTAAAATTAAAGACTGAAATATGATTTCATCTCTAAAACAATTTTGTGCAACGGAGAATAATGTTTTTGACATGTGATAAAATTTTGAGAAAAATCTAATGGACAATTTTTTTATAATAAATAAAAATCTAAAAAAAACATTACTTAAAGTTGGTAAAAATTGAATATGGATTCAAATATCTTTTCAAAAGCTTGAAATTTAGGCTTCAAGATTATTTGATCTTATAAGAAATATTGTTTTCAACATTTTGAAAAATTTTGAGAAAAATCGAATTGACAGTTTTTTTTACAAAAAATAAAAACCTAAACAAAAAAAAATAACAAAAGTTGGTAAAAATTGATTTTCGCCTCAAATATCTTTTCAAAACTTTGAGATATTGGCTTTAATTTACTTTTAGCTTTCAAAAAATCTTGTTGTCAACTTCCAGTTAAAGTATGAAAAAAAATCGAATTGATAGTTTTTTTTTACAAAAATTAAAAACCGAAAAAAAATTAACAAAATTTGGTAAAAAATGATTTTCGACTCAAATATCATTTCAAAATTTTGAGATAATAGCTTCTAACTAATTTTTTCTTATAAGAAATAATGTTTTCAGCATTTAAACAAATTTTGAGAAAAATCGAATTGACAGTTTTTTTACAAAAAATAAAAACCTAAACAGAAAAATGTATAAAAGTTGATAAAAATTGATTTTCGACTCAAATATCTTTTCAAAAATTTTAAATATTGGCTTGAAACTTATTTTATTTTATAAGAAATATTGTTGTTAACATTCTATAAAATTTTGAAAAAAATCGAATTGACAGTTCTTTTACAAAATATAAAACTCTAAAAAAAAACAATACTAAAACTTAGTAAAAATTTACTTATGACTCAAATAGCTTTTCAAAAATTAAAAATATTGTCTTCAAACTTTTTTTATTTCACAGAATATATTGTTTTCAATATTCCGTAATTTGTATATAAAAATCCAACAGTCCGTTTTTCCATATCGCACCATTTTAAGATTCTACGATATCGAGAAGTGTTTCATCATTTCGATGACAGTAAACTTGTCACCCAGTTCCTTGTCATTTAAGGAACCGAATTTCGGTAAAGACGTTGCTTGTTTGTGAGCTTTACAAAAAAGTAAAGTTTACTGAATATAACGACAATTAAAAGGCGATGACAAGTGGAAGGGCGCGTTCAATATTGTCAAGTCAGTATATTTCCTAAAGAGGACTTGATCTGTCAAAAGACTTTTCAGCTACTGTTTATTATGCTAAACCACATTCAACACACAAACAAAATACAGAACTTTTCTTTTGGTTCATTTTTTAATTTCTCAATTATCATTTTTTTTCAATTGACAGCTGGTTTGACGTGCAAATGTGACGTTTGTGACAGAAAACGCATTTGAGAAATGTGTCTCTTTTAAAAAACTTCAGAAGGATCTGTCTTAAAATTGATACTTGATGATTAAAGGCGAAAGTTAAATGCTCAAATGCCAAAAACCTTAAGCTTTCATAAAAATGGAATGCTTATCTGTCAATATCAGCACAGCACCACAGTGCAACCTATTATAAATGAATAATAATAATATACTTTCCACCGTTTCATTGCAACATTGTCATTTCAATTGAAAAAAACCTTGGAAACCTTTTCCATTTTGTTTTTGTAAGTTACAAAATGTGTGCGATATTCAATTTTCAAGGTTTAATAATTTTCCTCATTATATAAACGACGGACGACTACCGACGATGAACGGGTGCAACACGCAAAATCAATTTATTGAGTTTCCCTTCAAAACCCAAGTGACGGTCGGTGGTAGGAAGGTAGGTAGGTAAAGTGGTGATGGCGATATGGTGATGGTAACTGTAGCTGTAGAGGCCTTGAGAAATTGATTGTCATTCATTTATATGGAATTGCTGTGTTACAAAATATAGGCGTTAATCCTCGCTGTAGGTACGTTCAATCATATAAGGAACTATCAGCTTTCAAAAAATATTTGAAGGGCGTGTTTTATTTTTGGTTTCACATGCGTGTAAATCGGTTCTCATTTTGATGTCCATCGCACTTTTACAGTGTTTCATTTAAATGATGACCTACCGCTTACATGAGTCTGTAATTGAAACAGGAAACCAAACATTTCAAATATGTATGGAAGGTGCACCATGTTCTTCTTTTCCAGCTACAACTTAACAGGTGTTAGAATTGACATTTATTTAGGATTTTATTTGATTTTAATTTTTTTTCTCCACAAAAAGAAACGAGGAAAAGGAGACCTACCGCAGCCCATTTTTCTGTATATTTCAAATTCATCTGTCGGATTCGGTTTAATCTACTACCTACCGCAAGTTATCACATATCCAACCATCCATATGAACCTAACCACAAAGAATAATATGTTTTACCCCACACTACAAGTCGCTTGCTTAGGTGCAATCGAATATTGTTTTTGTTAGTTGCAGCCAAATCCGATTTCCCAAAAAAAAACCTATCCGCAGCTGTTTTATTTATTTTTAAGGTGGTAGACTTGTCTAGCTGTCAGATAATAAAACAAAAACAAAGAAAAACTGAATTTTATTTAGAGTTGTTTTTACGTATAAGTAATTTACAAACCAAAGTAAATTGCTAAAAATGGAAGATTCACTAGAAAATATGGTAAGAAAAAAATAAAGAAAATAGAATGGTTTTGCTTTCGGATAAGTTTTTAACATATTGGGGTATGTTCGTAGATTTAGTCTGTCGTCGTTCATAAAATTGAAGTTCTTTTAGGTGCTTCATTTATATGCAGGGTCGAAAGATCGAAATCAAAATTCGTTTGTGAAGCGTGGAAGACTTTTGAAGTTTAATTTTGACAATAGAGGTACTTATGGAGCCGCGTTAACTGTCAAAATTTGTATAAATAACCTTTACTTAACTTTATTTGATTACAACAGCAATTTTTGTCAAAAAGTGGTGAATTTACAAAACTTTCTAGCGCCATTTGTTTTTTAAAAAATCACAAAAATTGTTTTTTTTTTTTTTAAATCAAAAATTAAGCTTTCTGCATCATTGTTTTTAATTTTGTGGTCAGAAAAACTTAAAAATATTTAACTTATTTCTAATTTCTAATTTGAGATTTTTGGGTATTTCTAGTTCTAGAATCTAGTTTTGTAATTGTTTACGAAATCTCTTCATATAAACTTAACTTTCTTAAAACAAAACAATAACAAATGTTTAGACAAATGTCAAACAGAGAAGTGGGTTTCAAAGTGCGTGTGCTTGTACCTACATGTGTGTGAATTTTGATTTTTATAGAGATTAAGATTTTTGAATCTCGAATCCATTTTTTTTAAATCTCAAGAGAAATTTATCTACTTTTTCCTCACTTCACCAGCTCTTTAAGCTGTCAAATTCTCAAATTAAACTCAACTCTAAAGGCATGACTACAACAAGCACTTTTTGCATAATGTCAAAAAGTGAACATTTTCAAACTTATTTTGTGACAGTTTTTCCTCCCCAAAATCAAAAGTAATGATGCAGCTTATTTTTTTAATGTCAAAAACAATTTGTACAGTTTTTTTTCCAATTCAAATGGCGCTACAAAAAAAAAATGTACTTTTTGCAAAAAGAGGCTGTTGTAGTTGTGCCTTAAATCTCGCAAATAGAAAACGACATTACAGAAGAAAAATATTTAACAACATTTCAATATTAATTCAAAAAAAGAGGCTGGAATGCGACTCACACTGATAACTTCCCATCCCGTCTGTCGATTTGTCTTGCTTAAAAGATTGTACTCATATCAATTTCTATTTTTTGTGAAAAAACGAACTGTTGGATTTTTATATAAAAATTACTGAATATCGAAAACAATATTTTCTGTGAAATAAAATAAATTTGAAGGCAATATTTTTAATTTTTGAAATTTTTAATTTAATTTTTAATTTTTGAAATGCTATTTGAGTAGAAAGTTAATTTTTACTAAGTTTTAGTATTGTTTTTTTTTTAGTTTTATTTTTTGTAAAAAAACTGTCTACTCGATTTTTTTCAAAATTTTATCGAATGTTGAAATAAATATTTCTTATAAGATAAAATTAGTTTGAAGCCAATATTTAAAATTTTTGAAGAGATATTTGAGTTGAAAATCAATTTTTACCAACTTTTATACATTTTTTTTAGGTTTTTATTTTTTGTAAAAAAATGTTAATTCGATTTTTCTCAAAATTTGTCCTAATGTTGAAAACAATATTTCTTATAAGAAACAAATAGTTAGAAGCTATTACCTCAAAGTTTTTAAGAGATATTTGAGCCGAAAATCATTTTTTACCAACTTTTGTTAATTTTTTTTTCGTTTTTTTAATTTTTTGAACAAAAACAGTCAATTCGATTTTTTTTCAAACTTTAACTTAATGTTGACAACAAGATTTTTTGAAAGATAAAAGTAAATTAAAGCCAATATCTCAAATTTTTGAAAAGATATTTGAGTCGAAAATCAATTTTTACCAACTTTTATTCATTTTTTTTAGGTTTTTATTTTTTGTAAAAAAACTGTCAATTCTATTTTTCTCAAAATTTTTCAGAATGTTGAAAACAATATTTCTTATAAGATAAAATAAGTTTGAAGCCTAAATTTCATGTTTTTGAAAAGATATTTGAATCGATATTCAATTTTTACCAACTTTGAGTAATGTTTTTTTTTTTAGATTTTTATTTTGTCAATTTGAAATTTTACAAAATTGTATCAGATTTCAAAAACATTATTTTTCGTTGCACAAAATTGTTCTGGAGATGAAACCATATTTTTGTCGTAAAATTTTGGAGGTGACAAATTTTCTTGAGAGCCCTTTCTGCATCTTTCTGCCTTATTATCTGTATAACAAAATTTATTTGAAATCGATATCTCTACTGGTCCTTGAGCTATGGACGACGAAAAAAACGTTACGAACGTACGTACACACGTGCGCACAGACATCTTTTGAAAAATCTTTTATTTTGACTCTAAGGACCTTGAAACGTCGAGAAATGTCAAAATTTTCAATTTGACAAATCGGACCCATTACAATAACTTCCTATGGGATGTTAATAAACTTAAATAAAAGAACGCACTTAAAATGCGTTTCACTCTTCGAACAAAGTCTTCGAGACTCTTTGAGTTATCCGATTATCCGAGTTAACAACTTAAGAAATTCTATTGGCTGAATCACAACCCCGCTTCAGCTTCGGCTTCGTCAGCGTTAAGGTGGGCCTGCTACGAGGTTGCTTTGAATGACATTTCTATTATTTCATCCCTCCAAAGAGCGAATATTTTGTTTGTTAACATTTTTTTACAGCTGTTGAGCTGTCAGATAAAGCAAATGTTTAGATAATTCAACTAGAGCTTCCGTTTGGAGTCACGTTACTTTACATTACGTCCTTTTCCTTACGATTGTCAAACGAAAAGTGAGGTCGATTCTCTATTGTGATAGCATGCATTGAATTCCTATGGCTGAACTCGTAAACGTCAGGTGAAGCCCAAGCTGAAGCGTGTTTGCAATTCAGCCACATTTTTCTCCCATCGAGTATCGATTTTGTATCCGCAGCCAGATTCAAGTTTAAGGCTTATCCACAGCTGGGTGTTGTATTTGTAATACATGGAAACGCCTATTGTTTCTCGAATTTAAAAAAATTGTTGTTTTTGATGTGACTCTAATCCAGTGAACTTTAGTGTACCTTTATACCTACCGCACTCGATTGGTTTTCAACTTCAAACATCAATCCATTATCTTTCAATTCATCTGGAGTTGGTTGTTTCTCTTTTGTTTGGAATTAACGAACGAAGGAAGGACATTCGACAAATTATTCATACAAATATTTGACAAGAATTCTTCAAAAAAGGTGTTTCGGTTCTTTTTTTTTCGCTCGTTCCCATTGTTTGAATGTGACTTAAGAATTTTTGACAGCGAATTGTAAGAGACACCGAGGGAGAAAGAGAGAGAAAGAAAAAATAAAGGTTTTTATTTGATTTGACGTTTGATATTACTTGTGCACATTGAGTTAAAGTTGAGATTTTAGGTAGAAATTTAGTTGGGTTATTTGCAGTTTTTAGACCTACCTACCTCAGAAAAGACCTCACACAAACTTATAGGCTTGGAAGGTACACCTTTTAGCAGAACAACTTGGGTGATTCTGTTTTTGTTTTTTGTTTTTGTTTCTATGAAAGAAAAAGACGTATTCAAACAAAAGGTTAATTAATGTGAGAGATGACAGGAACCGTCAAAATATTTTGGTTGTAGGTCATCAAAACTGAGCAATCGTATTTAAAGGTGTTTTTTTCTTTTTGAAAACTTTGAATTAGGTATGTTGACCTAGTTTTGACCTGGATAAGGTTTTTTTTTCTTAATTCTTTCCTTTGTTCCATCATCATGGAGTCTTGCTGAGTGTGTGGTTAAGGTTTTGAAAGATAAACTATAATGATAGTAAAATATGTGATGAAGGTAAATTTGAGTGTGTGGGAAAGGTTAAAATCGGTTGTTGTAGCAGAAGCAATAAGAAATTAAATAAATTTGGTGGCGTGACAGTTCGAGGAGAACTTTATGACCTAGTGACATCGTCATATTGGGCGTGTTCCATTTAACATTGAAATTTTCACTATTCTATGTGTCAAGTGTTAATTTTTATTATTTTGATCTGTCAAAGAGACAATTTGATGTTTTTTGTGTTCGATTGGTGAAAATAAATTGATTTGTTTTTTGATTTTAAATCAAAATTTGGAAAATTTTAACTTTAAAAAGATTTACTCTTCCTCGTAAGAGAACACAGTGGTGTAATGTTTGTTTTCTTCTTCCATTAAAAATTAATTTAATTTTAATAGAAAATTAAAAGAATTTTGTTGTAGGTTTGACAGCTCAGGGGCGCTATGCCACTATAGGCCAAAAACAAATATTTCCATATTGTTCCATTTGTCATGAACAAAAATAATTAATTTTGATTGAAATTAAAATTTTTTTTTTAAATGAGAAACTTAAGGTGGATTTTAAGTTGGGACTACTGTCACTCAAGTTTGTAATAACACTTTAATCAATTATTTTACTGATAGCCTCTTAAGACCGTGATAAACTCCATGAACAAATCCAGAGGTTAAGAAAATATCTGGAGAAAGCACTCAGTCAAAAGTTCACGGAGATTGTAAATCTGAGAGGATATTTTTCCGTTAGCACTTTTTACCTTCAAAAGAGTTTTCAAATAAAGACTTGACAACATTTTTTTAAAGTAAAACGCTAACCATTTGATATATTTCAAAAACTTTATTAAAGTTTTTACGGCCACTGTTAAACGTTCGCTATTTCGCTTTAAATGATGGCTCCGAGTTCTTCCAACATCGCGTTGTTAACATAAACCAATAATCGTTTGCAAGGTGTGCTGAGTTGCTTGGCATCATTTTGTTAAAACCAAATTTCTTCCAAGTCTTTATCTTTACAATAACGTTGCGAATGTTATTGCTGAGGAACGAATTTGCATCATCAACGCCGCTGGCATGAAATCGGCACCAAACAGTTTTTTCTTGGATGTTGTTCTGACACTGAATTTTTCATCTTGGAGCATATTCTCCAAAAACCTAGTCGGAGAACGTTAGGCGCTTCAAATGGTCCAATAGTTGATTCAGCTTGATCTCGTATGAATGTAGACCAAGATCTTTATGCAAAATACGTCATAATGATATCTGAGAAACGTCCAATTCTTGAGAATGCCTCAAAGATAGAATTGACTAATATGTATCGCTTGATACGGACGCCTGAACGGCAGCTATTTCTACCAACCCGTTCTACCAACCCGTTGCCTTTTTACTTACTTACTTACTTGGGTCCTCAGGAGTGCTCAGTCCGTTGTGAATCCCTTAAGGGACATAGGGCCTCCACTACGCCTACGTGCCATCGTGTACGGTTTCCGAAGAATTGTTTCAGCTCCCTCCAACTTTTGCTTAGTGACGCTGATTCTGCCTGGACTGTCCTGCGCCATGTGTTTCTCCGTCGTCCAGCTCTTCTTCCTTCTTGTGTAAGCGGATTCCACTGCATTGCTTGGCCTGCAACTCAGTCGTCACCTTCTCGAATTACCATTTACGCCTTCGTATTATAAGGTCTATAGGTTCCTGGCCTGTCCTTCTATGAAAGACCTCATTTGATATACGTTTTGGCCAGAAAATTCTTAGAATGTTATGAAGACATTTAATCACGAAGGTTTGCAGGTTTTTTGTTATGGCTGAAGTAACCTTCCAAGTGCTGCACCCATAAAGAAGCACAGATTCGACATTCGTAGCTTTGTTCTTAAGCTGATAGAGTTATTCCTCCATATTTTCGACAACATACTGACTTCTTGTTCGGTTCCGCCTTCGATGGAGACGATACTTCCAAGTTATTGAAAGCTCTTCACTTTTTCCTAAGGTTGCAAGGAAATATTTATTTGAGAGGATGGTCGGGTTCTGAAGCTGATCATTTTTGTATTTTTGTTTTGTCGGAATTAATTGTCAGCCCCACAACTTTTTCTTCTCTCTCCACACTCATTGTCATTTGATAGAGACCCATGATCATATGAGAAAGTAAGCAAACATCGTCCAAGTGCTTTAAATAGGATGTCTAAGTCCATTGGATCCCTTCGCTACCTGACAGAGCTGCACGAAGAACATCGCGTATCACCAACAAAAACCCTGTGTGACTCCGCTACGGATTTCAAAATCATCAGACAACCTACTATCGTGCAGAACGTGACACTTGGATCCAGCATTGTCTTAATGATCTTATGGTCTATCTCACCTTACAGTGGATAATCATTACATCGTTTTGGAGAAGGTAAGATTATGCCACTCGATTTTTTAAAGACAGAGTTTGTCACCGAGGTTTCTTATCGAAAATGCGTGCATTCGTTATTAACGAATCTCTTCCTTGTTGTGTAAGAAATTTCTTTTCAAGTGGTATTGAACAGGTTCACATCTGATATTCACAACATAAACGCTGGTGTGCCCCAGGGCTCCGTTTTATCTCCGACACTTTTCCATATTTTTATAAATGATCTTTTATCTAAAATTTCTAAACTGCTTAATTCTTTCGCTGTACTGTAAGTACCTTCAGCTTGTCATAATCGTTTTAAGTTCTTATCCTTCGAGTGCGTAACCCTATCGTAATGTCACTTTCCATGGGTGGTACTTGCATGGAGAAAAATCAACAACCTTCAGTTCTAGGTATGTGTTTAACAAACAATCTATTGTGGAGTGATGACTGATTGCACAAATGACATTGCCAAAAATGCTTCTAAGTGTTTTTTCTCATGTATGAGCTATTGACTATGAGACTTGAGTCTTTTAGATAGAACAAAAAAAGCTCTAGAAATGGTAGGCCATTTCCTTCTCTTGAACATCACAGCAAGGTCGCATGCCTATCATTGTTTTATCGATACTTTCATAAGCAATGCTCTAGAGAAATAGGCAGTTGCATTCCTCCCCTCCATCAAATTGATACCAATACTTCTAGGAATGCTAAACAGTTTGCTCTTGAGCCCAGCTTCGAACCTACTGTTAAGTACAGGGATTCCTTCTTTAGCCGCACTACACGAATGCAAAATCCTTTACCAGGCTCAAAAGTTTCCAATCATTACAATGTGCAGACATTCAAAACCAATGTGCATCGGTATCTCCTTTCTAAACCTATTATCCTCTCCTGATTAATCGAACTGTTTTCATTATTATAAGGGTATTCAGAACCCCTTAAATGTGCAAAATATAAAAAAAACGAAATTGTAGAGTAGCGTCTTCGAATTTCGGTAGAAAACTATTACATTTGCAGAAGTTGCCTGTTTGTGTAAATTGACAATGACAGTTCGATGAAATAGTAAACGGGTGCGTTCACAAAATAAATTCAAAGTTGTCAAGTTCCTATTGGAAACACTGATATTTCGATCTTGACTTTTTAAAAAATAGTTAGGAATTTAGTAATTTATTTATTATCATTTAGTTCTTAACAATTGAAGACAATATTTGGAATATATACGCTAACTGACTTTTTGAAAGACTGAAAGAATCCATATCCCGAGTTACAACTGTAACATATTTCCTATATGTAAAACTTTAATTTACAGCCCATTACATCTAATTGCTTATTTGACCTTAAACATTGCTCCCCCCATTAACAAACTCCCAAATCAATTATAAACGTTCAAACAGTGGAGACGTACCTAAGTTGCTATAATTATAATATCTCCACAAATGCATCAACACCAACCGATACGAAATATCTATTATTTCCCCGTTCAAAAGTGTTTCTGTAGGTATTTGATGTTGTGTTACTTTTGGTTTGTTTTTCAAATTCTCATATTTCATCGTGATGAAGTTCAAACAAAATAATATTCTAAAATAAACTTCTAGAACTTCCTCATTGCTGTTTGTTATTGTTATCATTGGTTTTGCGTTATGAATAATTAAACAAAAGTAAACTGCTTTACACTGGCTGGCTGGGCTGTGTTGGTCGGATCAAAACGCTTATTAGCATAACAAACTTATGAAGCTTAACACTGGCAATAAGCTATTTGTAGATATAACCATATCATATATCAAACACCTTATACTCTTAGTATTCTATAACTCGCTTATGTGAGATGCCCTTCTGTATCTAATTAAACTTGTTAGAAGTGCGAGTATAGATACTATGTTATTAAGTAGACAAAACGATTAGTTATGCAAAACTTGTTGGGGCTATCTAAACATAGAGAGAGAGTGAGTTTCAAGTCGGTACTTAAATGATAATTTTCCTTTATTCATAATGTCTATAGTTCTATAGGTCTACGCTTGAATGGGTTTATTATTTTCTAATGAAAGAAATTAAATAATTTTCTTTGATAGTTTGACATTAATGCCAGCTTTTGGATTTATAGTCACGGTCAAAGCGTCAAAATTGATTTCACCCTCTTCAACAGCTTCTAGATTGTAGTTTCGAAGAATATTTATCACGGCTACTTTAACAATAAGTTTTCCCATTTGTTGAGCTGTAGAAAAGGTATCAAAAGTTAAGACTGTCTATCGATTGAAGATGAACTGTGGAACTTACCAATACAATGCCTTGGACCCTCACCAAAAGGCATGTAAGCCTTAGTGTCGTTGTTCTGGTTCGATTCGAGAAATCTTTCTGGATCGAACTTTAGTGGATCGGGAAAGTATTTGGCATCTCGGTGAAGTCCCAGAACTGAAATTACAATGGGGGTTCCTTTTTCGATAATCTTATTAGTTCCTGGAATTGGGTAGTCTTGGGTACATTGTCGATTTAAGAGCGGAAGAGCGGGATACTTTCGAAGAGTTTCTGTAAAGAAATTATTTTCAAACTTATTTCCCTCAAATTAAGTTTCTAAAAAGTGGATAAAATTTCCCTCGAAATTTTCCCAAATAGTATCCGAAATTTCCCAAGAAGTCAATTTAAAATTAAGTTTCCAGAAAGTGAATAAAATTTACCTCGATATCTTTCCCAAATCATATTTAAAGTTCCCTAGAAATCCATAAAACAAAAACTATTTTTCTAGAAGGTTTTGACATTTCTTAATTTTTGAAAATGGAAAAAATCCCAAGGGAAATTTACCTCTTTCTTGTTTTTTAACTCCCTCCGTCCTTACCCATAAAACACATATCCAAATATTTCATATTCTGCATTCCTTCGTATGTCAATTTGCCTCTTTCCAAATTATTCTCAATATCCATTTCGAGTTTTTCCCTAATTTCAGGATTTTTGGCCAATTCAAAAATTGCATATGCCGCTGCTGTTGCTGATGTTTCATACCCAGCGAGATAAAATAAAAATGCTGAACTGGCAATACTTTCAATTGACATTGATTTTGAGTTGTCATCTTCTAAATTTTTTAAATTTTTGTTAAAATTTCTTTTTATTTAAAAAAAAAAACAACACTTACTTTTAGAAGTATCGATTTTCCAATAATTTTCATCTTCATTCACTTCGCCAGTATTTCGGAGTTGTATTAACATTTGCATAATATCTCGACGAATGACATTGTTATTCTCACGATGTTCAACAGTTTGACGTACGATATCTGTCATAAATTCAGCATGATCATGTTTGAATCCGAAGTAGATAAATAATTTTTCGAATCTAGAAATTTGAAGAGAAATAGAGGGATTTTAAATGACATCTGTCATCTGTCAACATTCAATCAAAAATTTAACACTTACTGAGGACACAACATCTGAGCAGCATTCCTGATTGAAAAAATCATCGATGGAAATCGATAGCTCTCGGTTATTTTGTGGAATGCATTGTTTGGATCCTTGAAGCTGTCAATATCCAATCCAAAGACTACTGATCCTATAACTTCTGTTACGAACCTAGAAAACAAACCCTTCATCTCCACCACCACAATTTCTTCATTATTCTGACGACCAAAACTTTCATCCAAATGTTCAACCATTCTTAGAGCTATGCTCTTTATTGTTGGAAACATAGCTCTTAGTTTGACAGGTGTAAAAAACGGTGCCAATTTTCCACGCAACGCCTTCCACTTATGACCTGGCAACGAAAAGAGATTTGCCGAAAACGGATCTTTCACCTCGTCAACATAAACACCACGATCATGAAAGCTATTAAAATTATTCACTAATATATCACGAGCTAGTTCAGCATCTCGAATCACTAAAGCTGGACGAAACATCAAGTAAATACCAATGAATTTATCTGCCGTTGCATTTTTATAAACGTCATAAATTGACATTCCGAAAGAACGTTTCCCTTTTCGAAAGGAATTTAGACAACCAAAGGGTATGTTGGGATTGTAGTAGGGAAATCCTTTACGTTGCCAATAAGTGTAGATGTGTCTTGTTAAATAAGCGATCAAAGTTGTTAAACCGACCGAAAAAAGTATTAGGAACATTTTGACAGAACAGTCTTCAATTTACTGATGAGACTGTTTTTCCATTTTTTCGTCAGAGGGTTTTTATGCAAATATATTAAGTGAAGAGAAAATTAGACGGAGGGTAATTTAATCAGTTAAATCAATTATCTGATTTCTCGATATCTCTCAGCAACAGTAAAAACACAATAGCTGCTATTTTAATGACACAAGGAGAGTCTTATTATAGATTGGAGCGTCACTTGAAGTTAGTGGTGTAATATGACAATTCTATGAAGGTATTACTCTCACTGCAGGTGATAATGCAAAATTCTTATCCGATATTATTTAGAAAAGTCAATTATTGATTCTAACAGTTCCCATAAAAATGGAAAAATATTAGTTTCCTGTTATTAAGTTTTTCCAACGTTAATGCCACTTGAAAGATAACAACCTTGATAACCAAAATATTGCGTGGGGTGAAAGTGTTTTCAATAAACAATATTGAACCATTTCCTCCAAATGATAGAAGGCCACAAAAAAGGTGTCCTAAATGACAAATCAAAAGTTTACTCCTACCTAATCACTTATGCCTAGAGTCAGTACTGAAAGTATATTAATAACAGATCTTAACTAAATCATATCAATAGATTTAATGGCTTCAAATTCTATGAACATTTATCGGTTATTTGATTGAAAATGAAGCTTATTTTAATTTCTATCGTTTATTCGTGTAATAAAGATTATGAACAGTGACAGTGTAACAAGTGATAGTGGTTTAGTAATTGCTACGAAGAGACATAAATCCACATCACATTGTCATAGTTCCATTTCTAATTTAGGGTCCATACATTTTCTATTTTACTAAGAAGAAAATTGGTTCTAATTTTTTAGAAGAAAAGTTCATTTAAAAATTGTATGGAATTATTTCCCAACTGTGATTGATCAAATTATTTAGAAGTGTTTCTTTCAAAGAGTTATTAAACTAACTCACCAAGAGTAACAAAATCAAATTTGTCTTAAATTCGAAATGATAAATAGTTAATGGATTGAAAATAGGGGGGTTTTCAATACTTAATTACTTAAGGTGCCGCTACAGTCCTGTGTGAACTAGGGTCTCACTCAACAAACTTCTCCATCTAGCTCGCTCATTAGCTAGATGTCTCCAAGTTGGGTGAGGTCATTTTCCACTTGTGCTCGCCACCTGATCCGCGGTCTTCCTCTACTGCGCTATCCTGTGGGTATGGATTCCAAGACTTTCCGGGCTGGAGCATTGGTTTCCTTGCGCTCCTTGCTAGTCGTTGGACTTTTACCTTCTGGCTAAGTCTACGTCGCTGTACAGTCCGTTCCATCTTCTCCTCCACTCCCCTTCGATGCATACGAGACGGTAGATCACACGAAGAACTTTTCTCTCGAAGCGACCCAAGGTGCTTTCATCCGCTTTTGCCATAGTCCATACTTCTGCATCGTATAGCAGGACGGGGATGATAAGGGTCTTATATAGCAACACTTTGGTCCCTTAGAGAGAGGACCTTACCACTCAATTGCTTTCTTAGTCCAAAGAAACAGGGTTAGCAAGAGTTATTCTGCGTTCGATCTCAGCGCTGGTGTTGTTTTCTGCGTTTACAGCGGAACCTAGGTGATGTTTTGACCAAGACATCGGTGTTGTAAGTCCTTTCTTGACGACATCATGTACTTTGTTATGCCCTCATTAACTGTTAAACCCATTTTTGCCGACTCTGCCTCAATACTCACATAAGCCCCATTGACATCACGCTGAGTTCTTCCGATAATGTCAATGTCATCAGCATATGCTAGTAATTGGACAGACTTTTGAAAGATAGTGCCTCTAGTTTTGACGTGTGAGCTCTGCACTATTCTTTCAAGCACGATGTAAAAAAAATCGCATGACAAAGAATCACCTTGTCTAAAACCGTTTTTTGACATGCAAAGGTTCTGTTAAGTTGTTTCCAACCTTTATGGAGCAGCTTGAATTCTCCATGGTAATCCTGCACAAACGGACGAGTTTGGCAGGGACGCCAAAACTAGACACGGCTCTATACAGCTCGTCCCTGTAGATGCTGTCATATGAGGCCTTGAAATCGACGAAAAGATGGTGGGTGTCGATTTGATGTTCTTGGGTTTTTCCAGGATCTGTCGTAATGTGCTTATTTGATCGACTGTGGACTTACATGGCACTATAGACCTTCACTTATTATGGCAGAGAAGATTTTAAAAGAGGTGTTAAGTAGACTGATGGCTCTATAGTTTTGCAGTTTAGATGGTCTCCTTTTTTGAGAATCAAGCAAACTATACTATAGGTTCCATTCATCGGGCATGCCTTCTTCCGACCATATTTTACAGATAAGTAGGTGCATGCTCCTAACCAACTTGTCTCAAGCTGCTTTAAAGAGCTCGGCATTGAAGCCATCCGTTACAGCGGCTTTATTAGAATTCAGCTTAGATATGGAAATCTTTACTTCGTCTAAGTCGGGAGGACGGGATTGTTGGCTTTCGTCGTCTATGTTGAATGGTCTGCCTGACAGCGGAATTCGGTTCGTCGTCGCCGTTATACAGTCTGCAGAAGTGGTCCTTCCATATCCTCAGCATTGACTGCGTTTCCACTACGATTTTTCCACTTTCGTATTTGCAGCCTTTGGTTCTAGGTTTATGTACCTGTGAATTTCGTTTCTTTTGTTCATAAATCTTTCCAACTTTATTCGTGCTTTAAAACCTCTCAACATTGTCACCAGACCGCTTCTTATACCCTCTCTTTTTCCTTCTGAGAAGTCGGCGTTCCTCTCGCCTCTTCCGCTCATAGAGCTCATGAGGAGCTCTTGTCCTTTTATGCAGCGCCGCTTTGCGTCCCTGTTGTTGGGCTGCATTTGCCGACATTCCTCATCAAACCAGGTGTTCCTTGATGGTGGCTTCTTGAAACCCAGGCCGACAGATGCGGCTTTTCTGATTGCAATTTGGCAATGTTGCCACTGGTTTTTGATACATTGTGTTGGCGGCAGAGAACTTCGAGAGAGGTTACTTGTAACTCGGTCGGAAAAGGATTTGGCGATCTCTGGCGATTGTAGCCGTTCGACGTTGTACCTTCTCCCAGCACCTTTTGTTTTGCCTTGGGTCTGGAAACCCGAAGTGCTACCTTGGCTAGAACGAGGTAGTGGTCTGAGTCGATGTTAGCTCCTCGGAAAGTTCGGACATCCATGATGCTGGAAGCGTGTCTGAGGCTTGTTGTTGCTTCGCAACTATGATGTTTTTACATGGTCAGGAAGTCCTTAGTATAAGTTTAGCTTAGTTTAAGCTACGTTTACAGCCTTTGTCCTTTTTCCGAAATTATCCATATTCTATCTCTCCACTTTATGACTGTAAGTCCAATTCGTCACTTTTCGAGTAATGGTTCTCAAAAACTTCAAAAATTCCGTACGAATAATACGGTCATGAAATCCAATCCTTTCACCGTAACAGTTGCACTAGCTTTATATTCGAAAAAGTAAGGTCTAATCACACCGCCAATTCAAAATCCCCACCAATAAAAGACACGTTAAGGATGGAGGGCTTTTCAAATACGACATTCCTGCTTATTAACGTAGTCTCCGAGTTAAATATGGGCCTCATCCATATAACATTGTTTCATAGAAAAACCCAATCGTTGAAGATACGACATTGCTGCTGATCAATTATGTGAACTGAACTGTGAAAGCCTTAAGCCCCGGTGCATTCCCGTGTTTCAATATTCAAAAATATCTTGAGTAGTGCGTTGACGCTGTGGCATTACGCGTCATTCTTGCGGACAAAAAATCTAGCAGGTTTCTACTATATCACTTAGTCACTTCGAATCTGATTGACATTGACAATGACATTTTTTCTTCTGAAGACAAAGCTTTCAGGTACAAGATAATTTGTTCTAAGAACCTCCATTGCTGCGTGAACATTGAACTACTGCGACATCGCAGCGTCACCATGCCATAAAAATGACAGAAGTGTTCACAAAGGCTTAAAGCTAATAAGTGTCAATGTAAAATATGGTGTCATTTTTGAAATACCTTAACAATACTTCGGTCTCGGTTCAGCAGCAATATTGCAAGTTGTTTTCAAGCGACGCACATGGTTTCTTAACTTCACATCACTGACTTGTCCCAACAGCTTAAATTTGTCCATCCGTTTCCTATTGCTGTTTGGAAACTGTCAAAAAACTGTCACCGTAAAATCTTTACCATTTTTTAAAGTCTAAAGTTCCATTTTTAGAAAGATCATAGGTTTTACTTGTCAAATTTCAAAAATGACAGTTTTCAAAGTGTCAAATGTCAAAAGATGACAGCTTTAAAACTGTCAACTAGGGCATTGGAAAACCTTTTACTTCTTGATTTTTATTTCAATAGCTTGCATTCGTGGAAATAGTTTCGTTCATTTATACTTCTCGAGTTATGTCAATGGATTCCCTTCTCTGCTAAATGTACTCAATATTTCATTTGACAGTTCCTGTTTACACGAGTATACATATCTCAAACAACTTTCGAAGTTATTGATACCCATACATACTTTGAATTTATGAAATATGTACTCGTTACAATCGCATGGGAAAATATTGTCTTACATGAACATACAACAAAATTTAAGATAACATCGTGCGTATCATGTAAATCGTTATTTAGGTTACGAAATTTAAATATTCCTTCATACAGTTTTGAAAAAAAAAATAAAAGAAAAGAACAGATAAGTTCAAAATAAGGAAAACAACAACCCACAATCGATTTACACAAGTTACACAAACAGCTCGATTTCTCTGGTCGTCCCTTGGGTGTACTTTGGGTTTTGGAAAAAGGCGACGACGACGACCCCGAATGAAACAATGATGACGATGACGACGCACGTTACGAAATTATGCGACCGATGACAACGACGTCGATGTCGTCGTCGTCGTCGTCGTCGACTTCAACAACGACGTAATTTAAATTTGCTTTCAGAATTTCATAATTTTGTTGACTTATCTACGTAAATTATGGTTTCTTATCAAATATTTATGAAAATTGTTATTTTACTACGCATTTAAATGTTAAATCAGGACAATGTAAGATTGTAATTTTGAAAATGTTTATTTTTTAAATGAAAGTAATAATGGACTTAACACAACTTATAAGAATAAAGGGGTGGATAATGTAAGTAAGTTTGCTTTGAACAGCGAAATGTCAAGGCAAAACTTGAGTTCAATAAATTACTTTCAAAATTTTTAGCATTCCCATGAGTAAATCCTATTAAATAAATCACCTATTAACTTATCCTTTCAAAAGTGTCACAATATCAATTTAAGGTAAGCTTGATAGAATATTTGACATTTGTTTATTTTGATTACCATATTTTCCATAATTTTTGTTCTTAACAAAATCAGCTGAACCGTAATTGCTTTATTTATACAAAACCCTGTCCCCCCTCAAGCTTTGAAACAAATTTATGAAGCCTCAATATTGTCAGTTACTGTCAATTTAAGATCGAATGATCTTATGTTTCTGCAAGAGTAAATTGTGCTCAGCTCTGAAATAGATAAAAATATGCTGAACGAAAAATTTATTAGTTCTTCTGTTGAAACCTCAAGTTCTTCAAATTCTCATTACCATGAAGTTGCTGGGCCTGCGTCTATAGAACCAATTACCATCTCTGGTTTCGGTTTTTCCAACGTCGACTCTGCCGGTGTTGTTGAATCAATTCTCTCAATTAAATTAAAAGCCTTTGACATTGACGATATACATCCATCATTTCTCAAAACTGTACTGCCTATTCTTCTATCATACTTAACCCACTGTCACTGTCCTATGCAATGGAAGCTGGCAAAAATCTTACCTATACCAAAAAATACCAAAGGGATAGAGTTCACGCCAATTGCTACTTTATCCTTTTTGTCTAAAGTCTTTCAAAGACTCATTCTTAATGCCAACAATCTAATTACTCCTATGCAATCTCGTTTCCGGAAGAAACATAGTTATTGAAGACTTAACGATGTCAATGGATAAAAATCATGTGTCATGTATAGTCCTCTTAGATTTTTCGAAAGCTTTCGATTCAGTTGACCACAAATTATTACGCAGTATATAAACTTATTTACGAATTTTATTTTTCTTCTGCGGCAGCAAACCTTATTTTTTTCATACCGTACAGGTAGATCACAAGCTGTGGAAATAAATGGGTCGCTATCAAATTTCCTACCGAATTTAAATGGTGTTCCGCAAGGCTCCATTCTTGGTCCATTGTTGTTTTTAATGTACATTAATTCAATTCCAAACTGAATGAAATTTTGTTCCTTAGCTTTGTTCGCCGATGATGTGCAGCTTTACTCAAATTGTCCCCTCGGTTTAATTGAACACTACATTGAATGCTTAAATGAGGATCTTGAAAGGATTCAGAATTGGTCCACAGCAAATAGGCTTCAACTAAATCCTTTAAAGAATAATGTATAGTTATTTCCCTCCATTCCTGACAACATTACTCGCACACAGGAATCGTTGAGAGTTATAAGTCACTAGGACCTAGTTCTCAACGGACTGTTGCGCCACCCAATTTATTTTTTTATAGTTATGTCCCGAACACCTCTTGATCTGTCTTACTTTCCTCGTATTGTCATGAACCATACCCCGATAAAATTTGTTAAGACGGCTAAAAATTTAGGACGGTTAAAAATTTAGGTCCATAAGCCCTACCATAGGTGATAAGACTTATGGAGCCCTGCTTCCATTGTTTGCGGCCTACCATTATACTCCCATAAAAACGCGTCTTTTACTGGCCAAAACCTTAATAATACTAATTCTTATCTATGGATGCCACATTTTTTCTTCTTGTAGTTACCAAAGTAAACGAAAACTTACAGTCGCATTCAACAATACTGCCCGCTATATTTTTGGATTTCGAAGATATGTTCACATCTCAGAAATTTCAAAACATATTCTAAACATGTCATTTGAAAACATACTCAATTTTCGAACATTGTCCTTGCTTTCTGATATCCTACTTTCATCTGTCAGATCATTACAACTTATCAGCCCATGTTACTCTTCTCTTAATCTGAACGTCAATTTTATGTTAATACCATTCGGCTTTGGAATGCCTTGCCAATATCAATAAGGGAGATTCGTGATGCTGTCAAGGCAAAACTCGAAATCAAAAAATACTTGTCATGATTGTAATTTTATACATATATGTAATTAGTTAAAATGAAATGAACAACAAATGAATCATTTGACTTAAATTTGTAAATAAAATGAACTTACATACAAAATTATCAAGGGGTCAAACAAATTTTAAATAATTGATCCATACGTTAATTTGAATGGAGTTCCACAAGGAAACATCTTAGCACCAGTTCTGTTTAACAAGTAGTTTTTCTTCATATTCAACCTTAAAACCATTGGCGCAAGAAACAGAAGATGCTGCAAACAGGTGCGACAGCAGGACCGTTTACAGAATAACCAAACAGCTGACCGGTTCACACAGCTCAAAGCAACACCTGGCGAAAGAAGTAGAAAGTACTTTGATAAGTTCGGTGGATGAGCAAGTCAGAAGGTAAAAAAAAACACTTTTCCTCGGTTTTAAGCCGAGTGTTTGCAAATATTGGTTTCCGTTGGTGATAAGCGATGTACTGCGCGCAGCTTTGTCAGGTAGCGGAGGGATCCAATGGACTTTGACATCGTATTTAAAGCACATGGATTACGAGGATGATGTTTGCTTACTCTCTTATGACATCAAGTGTAAAGAGAGATGCAGAAGTTGCGAGCCTCGGAATTCGACCATCTTTTCAAATAAATATTTCCTCGCAACCGATGGAAAAGATGAAGAGCTTTCAGTAGCTTGGAAGTATCGTCTCCATCGAAGGCGGAACCGAACAAGACGTCATCTGCCGCAGCGGCGTTGGATAACTCTTATCAGCTTAAGGACAAAGCTGTGACTGTTTCGCACAAATGTCGAATCTGGGCTTCTTTATGGGTGCAGCACTTGGAAGGTTACTTCAGCCATTACAAGAAAGCTACAAACCTTCGTGAATAGATGTCTGTATATCAAATGAGGTCCTTTAAAGAAGGACAAGCCAGGAACCTATCCACTCTATAATACGAAGGCGTAAGTGGCAATGGATTGAACATACGCTTCGAAAAGGTAAGGACTTCATTGCAGGCCAAGCAATCCAGTGGAATCCGTTTACACAAGATGGAAGAAGAGCTAGACAACCGAGAAACACATGGCGCAAGAAATTCGGGCGGAATCAGCGTCACTAGGCAAAAGTTGGAGGAAGCTGAAACTCATTTCCGGAAACCGCACACGATGGCGCGTAGGCTTAGTAGAGGCCCTATGCCCCTTAAGGGTTTGGCAACGGACTTAACAGGTGTGAGTACATAAGTAAGTAAGTATTGTTCAACCGGCAAGCAAGTTTCGAAATGACCGCACTTCCAAAAAATGAAGAACTTAAAAAAAAAAATTACTTGGAAATGTTGTGCACATTGTTTCTAAACGCAGTTTTTTCTTAGTCTCTATTTTGACAGGTCTAATCTGTTATGTGTCAACTGTGAGCTGTCATATAAACAATTCAGTTATGCGACAGCGTTCTTCGACAAATTGTCCCATCATATCATCTCGCTTACACTTGATGGTTAAAAGAGATACGCAAGTTATTATAGATATACAAAACGTCAAAATAAGGCATCTCAAAAGTGTCCAATGGCTGTCATTTTGACATATACGCAATAGCTACAAATAAAATCCAGTCAAATTGATGGCTTTTCTTAAAACTGTTGCTAAACAAATAAATTACAGCAATATTAATATTTATTACATTTGCAAATTTCTCAAGCCCATTTCACACAAAATTTTGACTTTTCCAAAATTTGTTACTAATTTGTCCATGTTTCTTTTCTTTTCAGGTATGTTTCAAATATGAGAACCAATATTGTTTTAGACAAGGTAATTTTCAAAAGACCACAAAAGTTGTTAAGAACTTTCACAGTAGAAGACATGAAACTGAAATTTTGAAAAACGTTAAAATTTTTAACAAATACAAAGTTTTCAATAAATTTTTTAAAGCTTCCTAAAAATTCTATAAGACTTATTTTAAAGTCCTTATTTCTTTGATGAATTTCTGACAGTTACTCTAAGTAAGTTACAAACGCAAAATAAAGATAACGAGTTTATTTACAACGAAATAGATTACTATTAAATTCTTATAATACTATTAATTTTTATTAAAAAACACTTTCCACATCAATATTACAAAATAAAACAATAAAAAATTAAAGATAACTAACAATAAATTCATAAAATTATTTTTATAGTGGCTGTTTCCTCTTCCGTAATTTAATATTAGCTCCTCCTTTTGGTGCAATAGTAACTGCGAAATTATCAACCTCAATTTCTCCCTCCTGAGCTGCTGCTATTTCATAGCTCATAAGTACTTTAGCCAAAGCAACTTTTACATTAACCGTTCCCATTCTTTGAGCTAAAATTAGATATTTTTATTTATTTTTGTGTTTACTTATAAAAAAATATTGTTTAATAAAAAATTCTTACCAATACAATGTCGAGGTCCTTCACCAAATGGCATATAAGCTATTGGATTGTAATTTTTGGTTTCTTCTAAAAATCTTTCCGGATCGTATTTCATAGGATCCGGGAAGTATTTGGGATCTCTGTGAATGCCAAATAGGGAAATTACAATAGGTGTTCCTTTCTTTATAACTTTGTCCGAATCAGGAACTTTGAAATCAATTGTACATTCACGATTGAGAATCGGCAGAGCTGGATACTTTCGAATTGTTTCTATGTATAGAAAGTTCAATTATTCGAAACAATTCGTATGACAAATATAATAGAATTAACTCACCCTTAACACACAAGTCGAGATAAGTCATATCCTTGATACTCTCATAAGTAATCTTTCCCTCGTGCTTATCCAGAGCTTGTTTAATATCTTTTTGAACTTTAGCCAAAATCTCAGGGTATTTAGCCAATTCGAATATGGTAAAGGCAGCTGTTCCAGCCGTTGTATCAAAACCAGCAACATAAAATAAGAAAGCCTGTCCAGCGATGCAATCAATTGACATTGATTTCAAATTTTCTTTAAAAAAAAAAAAGAAAAAAAACAATTTTTTGAACTATATCCATTCAAAATGTGTGAGTTATTAGTTTCTTACCTGCAATAGATTGACCTTTCCAAACGTCATCATCTAAATTAATTTTTCCAGTATTTCGAAGTTCGATTAACATTTGCATCATATCCTTGCGATGGACGTTATTTTTTTCACGATATTCAACCGTTTGACGAACCATGTCTTTCATAAAATCTGCAACCGGATCTGGCAATCCTAGACGAACGAATAGTTTTTGAAGGCTGTAAGAAAAATTAAATTTAAAAAATTAGGACAATTAAAATAAAACACTTCAATACAAGTTCGAAAACTACTTAATTCTTTAAAAATCTTCAAGATAACAAATAATTTAAAAACATAAGGAACAACTTAATAAACTTTTTTGTTACAGTTCGAAAGATTGCAATCTTTTGAGAATGCAATCACATAGAATCATTCATTGAATTCAACGTAAAGATTGCATTCATTGATTTCAACTAAAAAATTGGTACCTCAAATTTTGCAATTACCAATAATTTACTATAATCATTTTTAGTCGAATCAATTGAATGCAATCAATTTAGACTTCAAGCATTCTTTGCATTCATATGAAGTCTGAACATTCAAACATTTAAATACAAATTTTAAAATTGTGTATTGTAATTTAACTTAATGGAAAGAATTTAAAAGAATGCAAAGACTTTAAAAAAACGCAAAGACTTCAAATCAGTACAGAACTTCAAAAGAATTTAAAGACTTGAAAACAATGCAAAGACTTCAAAACAATGGAAAGACTTCCAGAGAATGGAGGGACTATAAAAGAATGCAAAAACTTTAAAAGATTGCTAAGTTTTCAAAAGAATGCAAAGACTTCAAAAGAATACAAACATTTTAAAAGAATGCAGAGACTTCCAAAGAATAGAAAGACTTCAAAGAATGCAAAGACTTCGAGTGAATGCAAAGTCTGTGAAAGAATGCATTCTCAAAAGAAGGAAAGACTTTAAAACAATGCAAATACTTCAAAAAATGGAAAGACTTTAAAAGAATGCAAATACTTCCAAAGAGTAGAAAGACTTCAAAGAATGCAAAGACTTCAAGTAAATGCAAAGACTTTCAAACGCTACAAAAACTTCAAAATAATTTAAAGACTTCCAAAGAATGCAAAGACTTAAAGTGAATGCAAAGACTTTAAAACGCTAAAAAAACTTCAAAAGAATTTTAAGAATTGAAAACAATTCAAAGACTTCTAAAGAATGCATAGACTTCAAAAGAATACAAAGATTTCAAAAGAATGCAAAGACTTCCAAAGAATGCAAAGACTTCAAAAGAATGCAAAGACTTCAAAAGAATGCAATGACTTCAAAAGAATGCAAAGACTTTCAAAGAATGGAAAGACTTCCAAAGAATGGAGAGACTTCAAAAGAATGCAAAGACTTCAAAAGAATAGAAAGACTTCCAAAGAATGGAGAAACTATAAAATAATGCAAAAACTTTAAACTTTAGGCTTTAAAAGAATGCAAAGACTTCAAAAAAATGCAAGTTCTTAGAAGGATTGAAAGACTGCTAAGTCTTCAAAAGAATGGAAAGACTTCAAAAGAATACAAACATTTTAAAAGAATGCAGAGACTTCCAAAGAATAGAAAGACTGCAAGATCAAGTGAATGCAAAGTCTGTAAAAGAATGCATTCTCAAAAGAATAGAAGGACTTCAAAAGAATGCAAAGACTTTAAAAGGACGCAAAGACTTTAAGTGTATGCAAAGACTTCAAAAGAATGGAAAGACTTCCTAAGAATGTAAGGACTATAAAAGAATGTAAAAACTTAAAAAGAAAAGAATGCAAAGGCTTCAAAAAATTACAAAGATTTCAAAAGAATGCAAAGACTTCCAAAGAATAGAAAGACTTCAAAGAATGCGAAGACTTCAAGTGAATTGAAAGTCTGTAAAAAAATACAATGACTTCAAAAGAATGCAAATACATTCAAAGAATTTAAAGAATGCAATGACTTCAAGTGTATGCAAAGACTTCAAAACACTACAAAAACTTCAAAAGAATGGAAAAACTTGAAAACAATGCAAAGACTTCAAAAGAATGGGATGACTTCCAATGAATAGAGTGACTATAAAAGAATGCAAAAACTTTAAAAGAATTCTAAGGCTTCAAAAGAATGCACAGACTTCAAAATAGTACAAATATTTCAAAAGTATGCAAAGACTTTCAAAGAACGGAAATGCCTCAAAAGAATGCAAGTACTTTAAAAAAATGCAAAGACTTCCAAAGAATAGAAAGACTTCAAAGAATGCAAAGACTTTAAGTGAATGCAAAATCTGTAAAAGAATGCAAAGACTTTAAAAGGAAGACTTCAAGTCAATGCAATGACTTCAAAACCAAACAAAGACTTTAAGAGAATTTAAAGACTTGTAAACAACGCAAAGACTTCAAAAAAATGGAAAGACTTCCAAGGAATGGAGAGACTATAAAAGAATGCAAAAACTTTACAAGAATGCTAAGGCTTCAAAAGAATGCAAAGACTTTCAAAGAATGGAAAGACTTCAAAAGAACACAAAGATTTCAAAAGAATGCAAAGACTTTCAAAGAATAGAAAGACTTCAAAAGAATGCAAAGACTTCAAAAGAATGCAAATTCTTTCAAAGAATAGAAAGACTTCAAAGAATGCAAAGACTTCAAGTGAATGCAAGGACTTCCAAAGAATAGAAAGACTTCAAAGAATACAAAGACTTCAAAAAATGCAAAGACTTCAAGTGAATGCAAAGTCTGTAAAAGAATACATTCTTGAAAGAATGGAGAGACTTGAAACAATGCAAAGACTTCAAAAGAATGGAAAGACTTTAAAAGAAACCAAAACTTCAAATCAATGCAGTGTTTAAAAGAATGAAAAGACTTCAAGTGAATGCAAAGACTTCAAAAAAATGCAAAGACTTCAAAAAAATGCAAAGACTTCAAAAGCATGCAAAGACTTTAAAAGAATGCTTAAACTGTCAGATGATTGCAATCGTCAAGTGATCGGAAAAGAAGTGTCAAATGATTAAAGATGTCAAAATTTTAAATCCCAATCTTTTCGGCAAATCATTTCTGATTTCAATGCATTCCCAAAAGATTGCATTCTTGTACAAGCCTGCCAACCGTATTTCGTTTAAAAAAATTGTTTTATAGTTCAGAATTCAATCATGTAAATGTGAATTGCTCTTCGTGTCAAAGTGACATCATGAAATTGTACTGATGTTTGGGGAAACGATCACTTTAAAAAATAACTGAACAAAGTAATTTATTTTGAAATCATGATCAACTCCCATTTCGTCAAAAACTAATAACAACAATTTTTAAGGTGGCGATCACTGTTGTTAAATTTACACGATCACATCTTCCACAAGCCGAAACTATTAAAAAAAGCGACTGTGATACAAACTGTCAAAGGCAAAGCAATCTTCAATGACAATCAAAAAGTATTTGTCAAAATAAAGCAATATCCGGTGGCGATAAAATATATGGCGCCATTAAGTCTTGATCGACACCGACGATCACTTTGATTATCAGTATCAATCAATTTCTAATCAAAATCAATCAAATTACGGTTTTTATGATTTTCTTGATAACAAAATGTTTAAAAATAGGAAAATTTTAAAAAACATTGTTATCGAAAGATTTCTTTAAGTCGATCAACGATGTCGATAACGAAGATAAATTTAAAAAAAAGTGTTATCGACCGCCGCGACCGGATGTTCTGCTTTATTTTATTATTTGTTTATGTTTTACCGGCTAACCTTTATCTGGTATGTTTCAAAGTCTTCAATTGAGTGCCATATACAATTTTAATTGATAAAATTGAAGATTCTGTTATCTCTTTTTTCTAAATCACTTGAGTACTTTTGTTGACACTCAAGTCACAGAAAATCTAGATTGTAAAATTTGCAAGTCACTTCTTAATTATTCAAAACAAAATATTCATAACTTAGTAAACAAATTAAGTATCTATAAATACCGCCATCTGTCAAACATGCCAAAGATACGTACCCTCAAGGCATATTAAATAGCTCTTCATGACGTTGAGGCTATTTTGATATGCGTCTTGTGTATCGAAATGATCTCACTTCCCAATAAATTAAAACAAAAATATTAAAATACTCACGCTGGAAACAAAAACGCTGATGTTCCTCTAACAACACTGAAAAATGTCGGCTTGCTAAATTGATCGCTTGTTTTCCTCAACGGATTATTAGGATTCGTGAAACTGTTCACTTCAATTCCAAAGATCGCTGATCCAATGATATCGATTGCATATCTGTAGACAGTGAAATTATTGATACAAATGCTGACATCTTTTATCAAGAAAGTCTTTCATACCTTGAAAAGAACTCCTTCATTTCCATAACAACCTCACCTTCCTCTGGAATGGTTTTGTCCAAATACTTCATCATCTCATTGCCAACATCGTCGACAATACTAAATATCGACTTCAGCTTGCCCGATGTAAAAGATGGTGCCAATTTGGTGCGTAGACTTCTCCAACGTTCACCGGGCAAATTAAACAGATTACCCGAATAGGGATCGTTCTTTTCGTCACAATAAATCCCACGATCATGGAAGCTGCTGAAGTCTTGAACCAATATTTGTCGCGCCAATTCAGCGTCACGCACTAAAATTGCCGGTCGAAAAAACAAATAGATTCCAAGAAATCTTTTCGAGCTATTAAGATAGACATCGTTGATGGCCATTCCAAATGATTTTTGACGTTTGACAACCGATTCCATTGCTCCGAAAGGAAATCCACTGGCGGTATCGTAGGGGAAGCCTTGACGTTGCCAATATGTATAAACATGGTGGATATAATAGGCTAAAGCACCAAGAACTCCTAAAAGTATCAGGAGGAACATTTTACTAAACGATCTTACTTGACTTGAGGTTCGCGTTGAACTGAATGTTCTCTAAGTTCAGAACACAAAACACAAGAGTGATTAATGTGTTTATAGATTTAACGGACAGTCAGCGTGAGCTTCTCGCATTGGTGTGACCATTCTTTGTTAAAAAAAATAAATATTTAAATTGATAATTTATTTTTGTCTTTCTTATTTACTTAACACAATGGTGAAGCTGGACCCTGTTTTATTGATTTTATACGAATTACAAAAACAATATCTGCAGTATGAATACTACCGATAAAAGTTAAAGAAGAATCTTACTACGGATGGGTTTTTGACATTTATACGAATCTCGAATGGATCTTATGTGATTTCGTTCTCAAATGTACTTACGATTGATATTGCATTTGTATCTCGATGGCTGTGTTCGTTGAGTAGATGTGCATTTAGAATCATGTGTTTTCCATTGGCGAAAAAAAAAACAATCTGTTATTGTTGATATTATTTAGTTTTGTTAATGAAAATGAACTAACTGGGCTTATTTTGCAGGAATAGAAAAGATACTTATGTTTTGCTTTGTTTCCACTAAAGGATTATCTCAGTTAAGATTAAATAAATTTTTGTTGGATTAATGATTAAGTTTGACAGCACTTTCTTTTTTGCAAATGGTGTTTCGATGTTTCTTATGAAGTATAAGTGAGATAGTTTGATTCATGTTAAACACTGAAAACTGATGCGCTATCTACTCCATGTGCAATTTTTTTTAATTTGATTAAAACAAAACCATATTTTTTGTACAGAAACATGCAAATAAACAAAAAAACAGACAATTATCTGTCAAACCAAATCCTCCAAACATGGTTTTTCTACACAAATTTTGAATCGATTCTAATCCCCGACTGGAATCGAGTAAACCAAGCTCATTTCAATTTGATTCGGTTTTATAAAGAATTGAGACAAGCTTCAAGCTCGCTTCAGTACCATATGTTAATGTAGTAGTCTACGAACAAACCCCCTTTTTAAAGTTTTTATTTTATGTCAAAGCTGCAATTGTTAAATGAACTTTTTTTTTATAGAATCTCAATTTTCAGATGTTTTCTTACCATTTCTTCTTGAAAATTGTCCATTTTTATGAGTTTCAGTTCGTTTTTTTTTAACTTTTGATTTTCACAAAACTTTCTTCTATTTGTGTGTTTTTTTATTATTATTATTCTGACAGATCTTCTTTTAGTTGTACCAATTTTTAAATACAAAAAGAGGCTGGGATGTGACCCACACTGATAACTTCCCACCCCGTCTGTCGATTTGTCTTGCTTAAAAGTTTGTCGATACGTGCTCGTATCAGTTTTTACCAAATTTGCGTACTATTTTTTGTAGATTTTATTGTTATATGAAAAAATTACTGAATATCGAAAACAATAAAAATAAATAAAAGAAGTTTCAAGCCAATATTTGTAATTTTTTCAAAGCTATTTGAGTCGAAAGTAAATTTGTAGCAATTTTTAATATTGTTTTTTCTAGAGTTTTATTTTTTGTAAAAAAATTGTCAATTCGATTTTTTTCAAAATTTTATCTTATATTGAAAACAATATTTCTTATAAGATAAAATTAGTTTGAATCCAAAATTCCAAACTTTTGAAAAGATATTTGAGTCGAAAATCAATTTATACCAACTTTTGTTAATTTTTTTTCGGTTTTTAATTTTTTGTAAAGAAACTGTCAATTCGATTTTTTTTTTCAAAATTTGACTGAATGTTGACAGCAATATTTTTTGAAAGATAAGAGTAGTTTAAAGCCAATATCTGAATGTTTTGAAAAGATATTTGAGTCGAAAATCAATTTTTACCAACATTGAGTAATTTTTTTTTTAAGATTTTTTTAAACTGTCAATTGGATTTTTTTTCAAAATTTTATCAGATGTCAAAAACATTATTCTTCGTTGCACAAAATTGTTTTGGAGATGAAATCATATTTTAGTCGAAAAATTTTGGAGGTGATTTTTTCAAAAAGTATATTTCTTTGATATCACGTTACACTTTATTATATCAATTTTAATTCAAGTCTGTAGCGTTTTTGGTTCGTAAGATATTTAGGGTTAACCAAAATTTTCACCTTTTTTTTAAACTGCTATCGTAAAAAAACCACGCACGCAATTTTCATGAGAGCCCTTTCTGCATCTTTCTGCCTTAATATCTGTATAACAAAATTTATTTTAAGTCTTTATCTCTTCTTGTTCTTGGGCTATGGAGGACGAAAAAAACGTCGCGAACGTACGGACGTACAAACGACATCTTTCTAAAAATCTTTTATTTCGACTCTAGGATCCTTGAAACGCCGAGAAATGTTAAAATTTTCAATGTGACAAATCGGACCCATTACAATAACTTCCTATGGGAAGTTAAAAATCTATCTACTGCCGATGGGTTTTCTTGAAAATTGTCTACTATACTTTTTATAGAATGCCTAAAAAACACGTTTAATTACAATACAAGTGGTTGTAGTGTTTACCATTCCATTCTTAGTTGTTTCGTGCCAAATGTCAAATGTTGACAGCTGACTATTCAAATTGAAACTTTGCATTAAAAATCGGTGTTTAGTGACTTACCAGGAAATGCTTTAATATTCAGAGTTAATTTGAAACTTTGCATTAAAAATCGGTTTTTAGTGACTTACCAGGGAATGCTTTAATATTCAGAGATAATTTGTAAATTCATAAATGAAATTACATTTCCTAAAATAGGTCGAAAATTTTGAAATTCATGTTTGTAAAAAAACATATTCTATAACCATTTTATAGAAAATCATATAATCTACAAGTTTTAAAGTGTTAAGCATTAATATTCAGGTTGCGTTTATTTTTAAAAAAATCATTTAAGTTTATAAAAGAACTTTGAAATGGTCACACCATATTTTTATACAATCAGTTAAGTCTATTATCGAGACGCAGTTGTTAAACTTGGTGATGAAATAGGGAGTGTTGCTTTAAAACAAATGTTTTCAAGTCGTCATTAACATATGTCTATGGATGTATAAGATTTAAATAATAACCTTCTCAATATTATTTGTTTAAAACTTAATCTTAAATATTGACAATATATTTTGTTGTTGTCTTTGATTGATCTTGTACGTTAAAACCTATGATATGTACCTCCTAAGAGCTTAGGTTAAGTATTTAAAATGTTATCAAAAAGTTCAATAACGACAAACCTTTTAAATAATTGTCTTTCAATTTTTATTAAGTAAGGTTCTAAAAAGAACCAACAAATTAAACCTTAACTGGAAGTAAAGAGACAAAGAATAAGAGATTAGCTATATTTTGTTTAAAGAAAGAGAAAAATAACGTTTGTTTGATTTTGTGTTAACATTATCTTGGTATAGATATGGACTCACTTTTGTGATTACAGTGGGGTTTTATAGATTATTTTGCAACCAAAAAACGAAATATGTAAACATTTAGATTCGTAATACAAAAAGTCTTTTAATTTGTTGGTCAGAATTTTTTAAATATTTTGTTTTCGATTTTATTTTAAGTGAAAGCGAAATGAAAAAAAAGAGGCTGGGATGCGACCCACACTTCCCATCCCATAACTTCTCATCCTGTCTATCGATTTTTCTTGCTTAAAAGCTTTGTAGGTTTTCGTGTTTTGTTAAAAAGGTCGTCACTTGAATTATTCTTAAAAAAAATAAAAAGTAATAACAATATTTTGCATATGATGAAATAGTTAGAATTCAAAATCTATTTTTGCTAACCAAATTTCTTAGTCGTTACTAATTTTTACCAATTTTAGTACCATTTCTTAAAAGTTTTTATTTCTTATATAAACAAATACAAAATTAGATGAATGCAATTAATTTGAAGTCAAAACCTTTTATTGTTCACAAGATATCGAGAGTCGAACATCAATTTTTACCAAATATTCGTGCTGTTTTTTGTATATTTTATTTGTTTATGAAAAAAAGGACTGTTGGATTTTTATCAAAAACTAACTGAATGTCCAAAACAATATTTTATGTGAGATAAAATAAGTTTTAAACCAATATTTTCAATTTTTGAAAAGCTGTTTGAGTCGAAAGCACATTTTTAGCAAGTTTTAGTATTTTTTTTTGTTAAAAAATTGTCAAATTTGAAGCCAACATCTTAAAGTTTTAAAAAGATATTGAAGTGGAAAATCAATTTTTACAAACTTTTTTGAATTTTGTTTCGATTTTTCTCAAAATTTTTCCGAATGTTGCAAACAATATTTCTTATAAGCTTAAATTAGTTGGAAGTCATAATCTAAAATTTTTAAAAAGATTTTTAGTCGAAAATTAATTTTAACAACTTTTGTTAAATTTTGTTTGGATTTTAATTTTTTGTAACAAAGCTGTCAATTCGATTTTTCAAAAAATTGTATCGAATGTTCAAAACAATATTTCTCATAAGATAAAATTCGATTTAAGCCAAAATCTAAAAGTTTTGAAATGATATTTAAGTCGAAAATCACTTTTTACCAACTTTTATTAATTCTTATGTTGAGGTTTTTAATCCTTTGTAAAAAAAAAAACAATTCGATTTTTTTCAAAATGTTACTCAATGTTGACAACAATATTTGAAAAAAAAAATTAAATCAGTTAAACGCCAATGTCTTGAAGGTTTGAAAAGTTATTTGAGTTGAAAAACAAATTTTATTAAATTTTGTTTAGTTTTTTATTTTTTTGTAAAAAAAAAAAACAGTTAATTTGGTTTTTCTCAAAATTTTACCGAATGTTGCAAACAATATTTCTTATAAGATAAAATAAGTTGGAAGTCATAATTCCTAATTTTAGAAAAAATATTTTAGTTGAAATTCAACTTTTAACAACTTTTGTTAAATTTTCTTTTAATTGTTATTGTTTGTAAAAAAAACTGTCAATTAATTTTTTTTCAAAATTTGACAATAATATTTTTTAAAAGGTAAAAGTAGGTTAAAGCCAATATCTTTAGTTTTTGAATCGATATTTGAGTCGAAAATCAATTTTTACCAACTTTTATTAATTTTTTTTGTTTAGGTTTTTATTTTTTATAACAAAATTGACAATTTAATTTTTCTAAAAAATTTACCAGATGTTAAAAACGTTATTTTTTGTTGCACAAAATTGTTTTGGAGATGAAATCATTTTTTATTCGTAAAATTTTCGAAACCCTTTCTGCATTTTTCTGCGTCATTAACTGTATAACAATATTCATTAACTTCCCATAGAAAATTTTGACATTTCTCGACGTTTCAAGGTCCCTACGTCCGCACGTTTTTTTCGTCATCCATAGCTCAAGAACCAGAAGAGATATCGACTTCAAATACATTTTGTTATACAGATAAGGCAGAAAGACCCAGAAAGTTTTCTCAAGAAAATTGAGTGAATGGTTTTTTTACCATAGCAGTTTAAAAAAAAAGGTGAACATTTTTGTTAACTCCAAATATCTTACGAACCAAAAACACTAGAGACTTGAATAAAATTTTATATTATATATTGTAACGTGATATCAAAGAAGTAGTATAATAATAATATAATATATATAGTATAATCCATCTAACGATTTTTTTATAAATCAAAAACACTGAAAAAAAAAATTTCTCACCTCCAAAATTTTACGACTAAAATATGATTTCATCTCCAAAACAATTTTGTGCAACGAAAAATAATGTTTTTGACATCTGATAAAATTTTGAGAAAAATAGAATTGACAGTTTTTTTACAAAAAATAAAAACTTAAAAAAAATTAATAAAAGTTGGTAAAAATTGATTTTCAATTCAAATATCTTTTCAAAACTTTGAAATATTTGCTTTAATTGACTTTTATCTTTCAAAAAATTTTGTTGTCAACATTCAGTAAAATTTTTAATAAAATCGAACTGACAGTTTTTTTTACAAAAAATTAAAAACCGACAAAAAAAAATTACAAAAGATGGTAAAAAATGATTTTCGACTTAAATATCTTTTCAAAAATTTCAGATAATAGCTTCTTACTAATTTTTATTTATAAGAAATATAGTTTTCAACATTAAGACAAATTTTGAGAAAATCAAATTGACAGTTTTTTTTACAAAAAATAAAAACCTAAAAAAAATTTATAAAAGTTGGTAAAAACTGATTTTCGACTCAAATAACTTTTCAAATATTGTAGATATTGGCTTTAAACTGCTTTTATTTTTTAAAAATTATTGTTGTTAACATTCAGTAAAATTTTGAAAAAAATCGAATGGACAAATTTTGTACAAAAAATTATAAACCTAAAAAAAATTTAACAAAAGTTGGTAAAAATTGATTTTCGACTCAAATATCTTTTCAAAAATTTGAAATATTGGCATCTAACTAATTTTATCTTATTAGAAAAATTGTTTTCAACATTAGACAAAATTTTGAAAAAAGATCTAATTGATAGTTTTTTTTTACAAAAAAAAAAAACAAAACAATACTAAAACTTGGTAAAAATTAACTTTCTACTCAAATAGCTTTTCAAAAATTAAAAGTATTGGCTTCAAGCTTCTTTATTTAACAGAAAATATTGTTTTCGATATACAGTAATTTTTATATAAAAATCCAATAGTTCGTTTTTTTCATAAAAAATAAAATCTACAAAAAATAGTACGCAAATTTGATAAAAATTGATACGAGTACATATAGACAAACTTTTAAGCAAGACAAATCGACAGTCGGGATGGAAAGTTATCAGTGTGGGTCGCATCCCAGCCTCTTTTTTAAACTGCTATGGTAAAAAACCACCCACGCAATTTTCTTGAGAGCCCTTTCTCCATCTTTCTGCCTTATTATCTGTATAACAAATTTTATTTGAAGTCGATATCTCTTCTGGTTCTTGAGCTATGGACAACGAAAAACCGTCGCGACACACGTACGCACATACGTCTTTTTAAAAATCTTTTATTTCGACTCTAGGGACCTTGAAACGTCGAGAAATGTCAAAATTTTCAATTTTACAAATCGGACCCATTACAATAACTTCCTATGGGAAGTTAATAATCTTAGTTTTCAGACCAAATAAAATTTACTGTGTCCCAAGAGAATCCTTCTCATTAGTTTGTTTCTAACGTCAGAAGAACTGTCATTTCAATTTGTTTTCCTTCTTATTCGTTGAGTCGGTTGTACATTTTTAATTGAAATTTGACATTTCATTGCATTTAGAAAATTTTAAATTTTTAAGGAACCTATGTTTAGAGCTTAAAATTTTATTAAGTAGCAATTTTCTCAATATTAAGCAATTTACTAATGGCTGAAACACAAACTCGTTTCAGCTTGAGCTTCGGCTTCGCCTGACGGTTACGAGTTCAGCCTTAGGAATTCCATGCACGCTATGACAATGAAGCTTCAATCTCACGTTTCATTTGACAATCGTATAAGGAAATAACGTAATGTTACGTAAATTGACTTCAAACGGAAGCTGTAGTTCAAATTTGCTGAACATTTGCTTTGTCTGACAGCTCAACAGCTGCAAAAAATGTCAACAATCTTAATATTTCCTCTTTGGAGCGATGAAATATTAGAAATGTCATTCAAGGCAACCTCTAAGCAGGCCCACCGTAACGCAGACGTAGCCGAAGCTGAAGCGTGTTTGTGATTCAGCCATAAGCGACTCTAAAACTTTACACTTCTTTCTTCGTTTTGCTAACTTGAACATTCCTAATTCTCTTTTAAAGCTGGCATCCGAACTTGTCTAAATAGTGACAGTTCGTGAAAGTAAACAGCTAACAAGCTTAAACGGACCTATTAATTGAAATTCCCAATGGTAGACTGGATCATTCCATCCATTGTTCTTATATGATTAATTATACAGAATATCATATGGATTTGTCAAATTGCTGAAAGTTAAGGTAGCCATTACGTAATTTTAACTTTAGCAAATTGTTAAGAGATATTAAGAAGATAAATTTGTTTTAAATTAGGTAAATCATTTTTTAAACTTAGTAAAGTGCTAAAAATGACTTTAATGTCTTGTGTGCCAAGAATATCAGCTTCTTAGGTACTTTGGGAATGACAAATGTCAAAAAAGGTTCGTTTGTAAAATATTTAAGCATAAATTTCAATCAGCACTTGATGACCTTCAGCAGCTTTTTTTTCAATAAAATAAAATAAGTGCTTTGGGAATGACAAATGTCAAAAAAGGTTCGTTTGTAAACTATTTTAGGTGAATTCACATGTGTTAAGTAAAACTGTTGCTTATCATAATATATTGAAATTTAATAAGCGACTCCAAGATTTTAAACTTTTTTTTTGCGTTTAAAACTGTTCGTCGATAATATCAGATTTTAAGGTACTTTGAGAATGACAAATGTCAAAAAAGGTTCGTTGAATTGACATGTGTTTAGCGAAATAGTTTGTTTTTTAACCTATAACTCAAATTTGTTTTATTAAAAACCGATTAAAAATTAAGTTTTAATAAATATAATTCACTTGCAATTTGAAGTGTTTGTAAAACTTGTTAAAAGCGTAATAAGTAAATATTTACTGCTACTCTTTCCCAGAATTTCAATTAAAATGACTTTGCATGTTTTTTCAAGTATTTCAAAAATAAATATTGTGATAATATTTCAATATACGGATTATTTAGAACAAAATTTAAAATACCTATTATTAAATTGTTATCACTTTTTGCTTATTTTGTTTGTTAATTCCTGTGCTAAAAATGTGTTGCACGTGTTTCATCATCGTCAAATTAATATTGATAAGAGCACTTAGCAATTTTTAATAATATATTTATAAATAACTTTTTTAAAGAGTAGTTGTTTACAAGTTGTGAAAATTAGTTTTACTTTCAGTGGGGTTTATAGGAAAGTTGTAAATAAAACTCGAACTATTTTAGAACGCACGGAATATGGTAAGGTTGTGTTCAAAAATGAGAAAGTAATAAATGTTATGTCATTTAAAATGTCAGAAACTCAAAAGTCATATCGATTTAAAAAAATATTTAGGGAGATAGCAAGATGCTTGCAATCAGGAAAATAGTTTTTTAAACTTAGAAAAAAAAAATTAGGTGGCGCAACAGTCCGTTGGGAACTTAGGCCTAGTGACTTACAACTCTCAACAATTCCTCTGTGCGAGTACTGTTGTCAGGGATGGAAGGGACCTACAGTTTTAAGCCGAATCCGAACGGCCAATTTAAGAAAGCACTATTCATGGCAAGAATTACTCTTGGAGGATTTCTCAGTTCCTCGCAAGAGGCAGTAGCCGTGTAAAAAGTTAGGTGGCACTACGGGCAGGAATTGACAGTCCAACGCACGAACCATCTCGCTACGGGTACTACAGTTTTTAAAACTTAGTAACTTAAATTACAAATTTTCTTTTTAATGTTGATCTTTAAAACAGTGATTTATATCCTTAAAGATGAGCAAGGGCTTGGAGTCTTACTGAACTTACTCTATCAAGAAATTGCATTCTAAATCATTACTCGTTTGTTTAAACGGCGTTATTAGCCATTGGAGTAATTTCATTACCTTCATCACCAAGAAGTATTGTTGATGAAATATTATTTCTATGACTAAATAAGAAAGAGTTTTTCAATAAAGTGGAGGCATGAACGGATTCTGGCAAGCTAACTTCAAGACTTGTGAACTTTTCTTCGACATTGCATGAAGTTTAAAGCTTAATGGAGTAGTATTCTTTTCGATTAATTTACTGCTCAAGATGGCTCGAAGGTTTTATGAGTGCAATCTAGGGCACCAATCGTACAAGGGAACTTCTTGTATTTCTTCCATAGAATGTGGGGATACTATCCAATATATTTGAATTTTAGCAGAAACTTGCTGCATCACTTTAGACACTATTGATTGATGAACTCCAATGTCCTCCTCGCCGACTCCAATTTGGAATTCAGGGTCTCTTACGTATTAGCCAAAAGATTCCTATTTTTTCTTGATTAGTTAAGGTACCATTGCGTGTTTCTAAGCTCGGACCCAACAATTCTTCCATCAATAACCTCACAATTTCTTCACTAAAACGATACGACTCAAGAAAATATTCCTCAATTTGACACTTTATAAATTCTTTGTCTAACTAATTTACAAGAAACTCGACCATATTTACGGTTTTTTGCGAACTGAGTCCGAGAAATACCATGCTTAATGATTTGTGAAATCGATCTTATATCAAGTCTTCTCTCATCTTTTTACATATAAAGATGAACTCTATCTCGTGGAGAGATTTTATTGCTATATCGATTCATCCCTCTAAGATTAAACTTACACTCTGAGATCTACCTCAGACAGAAAATATTTCTTTGAATGCAACCTTAATAAAGTTCTAAAAAAAGCGAATAAAGTGTCTGATATTAACTTTTTGCATATGACCCAATGACAGTTCATGAAAAAGGCAAAGCAAACAAATCTAATTTTCGGAATTAACTTTAATTTAAAATGTCAGAAACTCAGAAGCTTGATACTTAAAATCAGCAAAATTATTTCGTTTACTTAGTTACTAACTAAAATAATATTTTACTTAATTCGTTGTGACAGCTTTTTAAGTATCAGTGGTCGAATTCGATTATTTTGACTGTCATTTATCAACAATCACCTAAGCAGACTCCACCCCTGTTATCAGTTGAAAGTTGAAAAATATTGAAATTCAGTCTTTTAAAACTGCATTTATGAAGAAATCAGGCAATTTTAAATTTAAGTGTAAAAAAATTATATTTAGCCCAATAAATGGATATCAATTTTTCCAAAAAAGAACAACAAAAAAATATTGTTCTTCGGGCAACTCTGCTTTAAACTTCAAACGATACGAGTTCCAAAGACATTGTTATTTTATTCTGATGATTTGGGGGCGTATTTTTGTCTGTTGAAGAATTGGAACTACTCGTATCATCTAGTAGTGTGTACAAATTTGACAAGAGTGATTCATCGATATCATCGCTTTCAAATAAGAACTACAAATATGAAAGTTTTTTATAAAAAGACAAAAAAATAAAAATAAATACTTACATCAACCACAGCAGCTTCTATTTTGGGGTTTTGTTTGTTTTTTGCTTTTGCTTTATTTTGAAATGTCACTTTCGAAGTATGAATTTGACATAGCTATCAATCTTTAAATAATAAAAAATATGATGATCCAAAGCTATTTTATTATCATGTACTGATTCGGATCAGATCATAGTGATAATAAAACGTGGCTATTGTTAACATCATCCGTGTTTACAATACAATATTTTAAGTATGAATACTAGCGATAAAAGTTAAAGTAGAATCTTACTACTGATGAGTTTTTGACATTTATACCAGTCTCGAATGGATTTTATGTGATTTCGTTCCCAAATGTTGGTATAATTAATTGATTGCATTCGTATCCCGATGGCTGTGTTCGTTGAGTAGTTGTGCATTTGGAGTCATGTGTTTTCCATTGGGGAAAAAATCAATCTGTTACTGTTGATATTGTTTAGTTTTATTAATGGATTAATTGGGCTTATTTTGCAAGAATTAATGATTAAGTTTGACAGCACATTCTAAAATGCAAATGGTGTTTCGATGTTTCTTAATAAGTGCAAGTGAGAAAGTTTGATTCGTGTTAAACAATGAAGAACTGAATAGTTCAGCGCCACATAAGAATATGCCACCTGCTTCATTTTTTTATACACAAATATGCAAATAAACAGACCATAATGCATTATCTGTAAAACCAATTCCTCCACACAGGTTTTACTTCACAAATTTTGAATCGACTCCCCGACCGGAATCAAGTCAAATCAAGCTCATTTCAACTCGATTTAGTTATGAAAAGAATTGAGACGAGCTTCAAGCTCGCTTCATCACCACATGTTAATGTAGTAGTCTACGAACAAACCCCCTTCTTGGAGTTTTTATTTTATGTCAAAGCTGCAATTGTTAAACTTTGTTTTATAGAATCTCAATTTCCAGATGTTTTCTTACCATTTCTTCTTAAAAATTGTCCATTTTATTAGTTTTATTTATTTATTTTTTTTTGCTGAAGTTAATTTTAACTTTTGATTTTCACAAAACTTTCTTTTATTTGTGTTTTTTTTACATTATTATTCTGACAAATCTTTCTTCAGTAGTACCAACTTCTAAATACAAAAGTCTGGGTACTGCTGATGCGTTTTCGTATGATTTTTTTACTATACTATTTATAGAATGCCAAAAAACACGGGTTTATGACTAAAAGAAGTCAATCTTAAAGCTTGCCTTCAGAAAACATTTTTAATAATAACAGAAATCGTATTTTAAAAATAAGTGTTTCAAAAATATGATATGTTACGGATGTGACACGTTTATTTAAGTAAAATTTCAGGCTTAATTTAAGTTTTAGACTGTTCACATTAATTTGCAATGCATTTCTGTTATTTTGTGACACAAACAAAATTTTGAGATTTTGACTTTTAATTCTAAAAATTGTTTATCTATCAAGTAAAAACTTTAAAACTAAATATTTCTTGCATGTAATTTAATAGTATCTGGTAAATTATATCCCAACAAAGTATTTTAAAAATCACTGCTTCCAGAAAATTTCGGTATCATTTTTTTTTCGAGTTCTTTATTATTGCATAGTCGGGCAGGGCGGTGTCTAAAGAGTACGTCGTCTGCTATAATATTTCCCCAAATTCATTGATTTTAATTTGTTATTCACCACTTTAGCAGACGGTGCGTTATCATGTTGTAGGATAATTTGTCCATGTCTCGGTTCCATTCCGACCGTTTTTCCATGAACTCATGATTCAAATCAATAATTTGTGGTCGTTAACGATCAGTATTCACCTGACAACCAGGTTTTAATAACTCGAAGTTCACCACAACACAATGATACCACCAAACTCAGAACATTGTCTTACGACCAAAGCGATCTATGCTTGGAGTCGATATGCCGGTGGCCACGAAACCCTGGTTCACATGTTCTAATCACTTGAGAATGTGCCCCATAAGTTTCAATCAATAACCGATGATCTTTAGCAGCTTTTTGCATTTGATAGATTAAAATAGCAACGAATTCCTAAAATGCGATTACTTGCAACAAAACTTGACACATTCCCTGAGGTAAAGAACCTTGACGCTATTATTTTGGCAAAGTTTAACTTGTTAATTTTTGAAGGTTAAACTCAAAAGAAAAATATGGCATAGGTGCTAAATCATAGAAATGTATACAAATCACTATTCAGAAAACCGACAAATTCAACCAACAACTCTGGATTATAACAGAAACAGTGTTGGCCCTAGTACACTTCCTTGTGGTACATCAGATTCAATTTTCTTAAGTTCCACGTAAATTTGATCGTACCATACTCCAAAGAGTCAGTTCTTTCAGTATTTTGTAGGTTGGGAAGGCCACTGTGCACCTTGTACTCAAGTTCAACTTTTAAAACCCTTTCAAAGACTTGAACAACATCTAAGAAAAGAACATAGAACTTGTTCCATCGTGAAATGTTTTTATTCCAAATCCAAACTGATAGCCTTGAAACAGTCTGTAAGATGATATTTTTGTTGGTTGCTTGGTTTACCTTGTCCAAGAATAACAAAGACTTCTGCATCTGCATTTTTCATGAGTTATGTTAATTGGGTGACACTACCTTACCTACGAGACCAAATTTTAACATTATGGCTATGGCACATTTTTGTCTTAAACAATTCCAAACGTCTGGCACCAAGTTCGTCCTTTGTCTTCCTTTATCCCTTTTCGAAAAACAGAAAAGGATCCCTGGTTTATAATTTTCCCAAAACAAATTAACTTACACCGTATTTTTAATAGGATTTAGTAGAATAGGTTGGTATGTTACTTCGGTCCCTTTTTGTATTTTAGGTCAAATCGTGCAGTCAATTCTCCTGATGATAACCATCAAAGAATTAGTATCGTCCTTAATGATTGTGTCCTCATATTCATTCTGACCGCCAGCACTCGCTCCTACTCCCGCTCCCGTCCCTCCCACCGACCAGCTACCAACTGAAACCCAACAAAGTAGGACATTGGAAGGTTGTGTATAGTAATTAAAAGTAAAAGCATTCCCTTCTTATAACATACTGCTGGATGGATATGGTATTATAGATACTTATTTATGTGTACCCTCATTATAGAAGACCTGGCGTCGTAGTCATCGTCGTCGACGTTCTCGTTGTTGTCGCTCACCGCTCGACGCTAGTTCGTCGTTCGCTAACTTAGTCGCAGCAGGTAAAGCAGGTTGGTTCGAAGGTATACCTGTGCACTGTGCAATGCCTGATGTCGATGAGTATTGTCCCTGAGTGACACCAAATAAAAACGAAAATGACAGAAAATAGGTAAAATAAAACATTTCAAGTAAATTAAGGCCATCATCGATTTGGAGTATGATATATGTGGAACATTACCTTCGTTCGTCGCTCGTTCCTTGCTTTATGGATACCTTGCATAGCCTAGAATCCGAAAGAGCAGCAGTAGTAGTAACACACTCTTATGTGCTCCAGCTCATGCTCCTTCTCCTGCTCCCTCATCCTCATGGTCTATGCGCAGGTATATATGTACATATGTTCTGCGTCCAAAAGGGAATTTTTACTTTTATGTAGGTCTATGTGTACTCAAAGCGATATGATGATGACACGCTTGTATGCACACAGCCATATCTTACGACGCCTGCCGTCTTCACCGCCACCGCCGCGGCAGATAAGGTTTTGATATCAAAAATATAGGTATGTAACCTACCGACTACATACCCTATCATCAATTACAATTGTGGGTGACCTGAATGTTAGCATACGCTGCTGGCACAGTGGCACCTCTTAAAGGAGATAGCAACACCACATTTATTATCCCATGCATGTAGTTTCTGGGTTTTCCTATGATACGAAGGTATATAATATGTCATGGGAAAACGCACGCACGCCCAAGTGGAAAAAATGAGGTATAAATTCGGAAAGAGAAGTTAAAAGGGACAGTCGTCGTCATCGTCGTATTCGTCGACGACAAATCGACAACCATGAAGACGGAGTCGATATTGTTTCTTTTTGTCGTTGTTGTTGCCAAGTGATATCCACTTTTCCAATATAGCTTCGAGTCTATAAATTTTTATTGAGGACATCAGGCATTTTTTTTTGTTATTATAATTTGTTGAAAGCAGCCTTGGCACAGCCAGAGCCACAGCTCTATCGAAGTGCGAGGGAGGGACGTATGCTATTAAAAATTAATTTTGATGGCAGTCCAACACCTTGGTGAGAAGGGATAACATATGCCATTAAATAATTTTACCACCGAAATGAACCTTCATAAGTTCCATGCAAAATGGGCCATATGGAAATAGTTTATTAGCCGATTTGACACACAGTTAATGTATTGCTGGTTTTTCCTCCATCGTGGATTTTAGCAATTTTTCTGCTGTTTCGCAACATTCATTAAGGTCTTCTTTTAATCGCTTAAATTATCTAACTAACTTTCTGGGAAAGATCAAAATGCTAAAGCAATATGCGTCTTTAAGCCAAATCAGTCCGAAGTAAGCTTTCGCCAGTTTTGCTTCCCAAAACTCTTTCGGATCTCCTTGGTAAATTTGTAGGTTTCCTTAGTGTGAATGGTTTTAAGGAATCTCTTTTCCTTAAAATCATGTTCAATGTTTGTGTTTTAATTGGCGAGAACAAATGTTTTTGTAGAAATCAACTTTAGAAAAAACCATCGGAAACATGTGCTATTTAGTACCGTTGGCTTAGGTAAACTTGAAATTTAATCTAACTATTTTAATTTCGCTGGCTTCAGCTTAATCGAATTATTGACCAAAATTTCTTTGGATTAATGGTGCAGCATGCATGAGATCAGAAGTCAGTTCGTTGATACATTCAGAAATGTTGTTTTTTTTTTCAATTTGATTTCTTTACTATAATCGAGTATTAAGCGCTTTCTTAGGCCAGTATGACTTTGGCAGAGCTTCCCACACTTTATATTGTTACTTTGTCTGATTCAATTACAATGTGCCTTAAAAATTTGTCATTTCAAAGAATTTTCTTTCCTGCAGATTGGTAAAATAGTTTTATCGACAAGACCAAATGAGATAGTGGAACCCAAATAAAATCAAAACTATCGCAAACTGGAGTTTATCATTGCCGTTTATCGTCATTTCGCTGAGTTCGTTAAAAGATTCTAACATATTTCTCTTTCTTAATATGCACTTCTAGTTTTTACCTAAAAATTGACTACTGTCAAAAAGATCAAAGATCTTAATTAACAAGGAACCCAGTCCCACTCATTTACTTTACGTCCATTTTTGACAAAGGACATCAATTGCAGAGCTGCCAATAATTTTAATCTATCTAATTTTAATAAAAAACACTGATAAATTGGTAAATATTGTCATAAAACCAAATCAGCTAGAAAATATCCACTAAAATCAAAACCATCGAGAACAATGGCTTTTAAGTATCGTTGGCTTAGCTAAATAAAAGTTCTAGTTTTACTATCTTTATTTCGCTGGTATCACATAAACAGTATTATCGACCGAAATCGCCTTGGATTAATGGTACAAAAGGTATGATAGCAGAAGTCAGTTCGTTGATACATTCAAAAAAAGGTTTTTCTTTCAATTTTTTATCCTTTCAAGAAATTTGAACAAAATTTATTACTTTTTTTTTCTTTAGTGCTTTGGCAGAGCTCCCAACACTTGGCATAGTTTCATACTAACAAAATATGCTAAGAAATTGTATGTTCTTTTAGAGAATCTCCTTTCCTGAAGTATGGTCGGTTTTATCGGCAGAGCCAAATGAGCTAGTAGAAATGGAATATAATGGAAACTACCAGAAACAAGAGCTTGTCAGTACGATTAGTTTAGTAGAAAGTAAGTTAAAATCTTGCTATCGTAATTTCGCTGAGTTCAGGTAAACAGAATTATCGTTCAAAATCGTTTTACTATTAGGGTACAACGTTCATGAAACTAAAAGTCAGTTCGTTGATACATAAAAAAATTAATTTTTTGTGCCTTAATCTTTTTCCTTACGGAATTTTGACGTGCACTTCTAGTGGAATAAAACTTTACCACCGGAAAAGATCAAAGTTCTTTACTTTCAAGAATCCTCTTCTAGTCAACCCAGTCCTTAGCAAGCAATGTGCATTTCACGTCCATTTTCGGCAAAGAAAATGACTGTGAAGAGCTTAATGCACTTGATATTGTAGATCTGTCTGATTCTAATACAAATCATTGAAAAAGATACAAATTGTCAAGACCCTGGAAGATATCAAATGAAATCATAACCATTCAAAACAAGGGCTTACCAGTACCGTTAGTTTGGCTAAAGGTAAGTCAAAACTTTGCTATCGTCATTTCGTTGAGTTTATGTAAAAATAATTACTAACAAAAACCGTCTAAGCTTAAAGGTAGCACATGCATAAGAGCAAAAGTGAGTTCGTTGATGAATTAAAAAATTAGTTTTTTGTGCCTTAATCTTTTTCCTTACGGAATTTTGACGTGCACTTCTAGTATAATAAAACTTTACCACCGGAAAAGATCAAAGTTTTTTACAATCAACAAACTTCTCCCAGTCAACTTAGTCCTTAACAAGCAATTTGCATATTACGTCTAATTTTGGCAAAGGATATGAGTGGCAGAGCTTAAAGCACTTGATATTGTAGATCTGTCTGATTCTATTACAAAGCGTTGAAAAAGGGGATACAAATTGTCAAGACCCTGGAAAATATCGAATCATTCGAAACAAGGGCTTACCAGTACCGTTAGTTCGACTTAAGTTAAGTCAAAACTTTGCCATGGTCATTTCGTTGAGTTTATATAAACAGAATTATCAGCAAAAATCGTCTAAGCTTAAAGGTACAACATGCATAAGCGCTAAAGTCAGTTCGTTAATAAATTCAAAAACAATTTTTTAATGTCTTTTATCGCTTTTTTACGGAATCTCAACCTAAAATCAACCAGCGCCAAGAAAGTTTGAAATTCTTAACTAACAGCAATAAGCATCTTCTAGCTAGCTCGGTCCTTAGTAAGTTATTTTCTTTTTACTCCCATTTTTGGCAAAAGACGTTTCATTAGCAGAGCTCTCAACACTTGTCATTGTGGATCTCAATACCAAATCGACTTGGAAGATAGCAACTAAAGTCAATTCCATCGAAACAAGGGGCTGTCGGTACTTGTACTTTGGCTGAAATTAAGTTAAATTATTGCTATCTTCCTTTCGTTGAGTTAAGGTAAAAAGGATTATAGTCCAAAGCCGTCTTAGTTGAATGGTACAAAATGCATGAGAGCAGAAATCAGTTCGTTGATGAATTTAAGAATTAAAATTAAATTAAATGGGGTGGCGCAACAGTCCGTTGTGAACCAGGGCCTAGTGACTTACAACTCTCAACCATTCCTGTGTGCGAGTACTGTCAGGAATGGAAGGGACCTACAATTTAAGGCCGAATCCGAACGGCTAGTTTGAGAAAGCACTTTTTCATGACAAGAATTACTCTTGAAGGATTTGTCAATTCCTCGCAAGAGGCAGTACCCGCGAAAATTCTTTTTTTTTTTTTTTATATTATGGTGGCACAGGCAGGGATTGAAATTAAGAATAGTTGTTTTATTTTCTGATGCTGTTTTACTAACTAACATCACGTTGACTTAATCATCTCTATCTTTCGTTTTGACCTTGGGGTCTTATAGACTTCTCCTAAGGCAATTTATATTGCAAGAATCCTATAGAAAACTTGCTCAATTCACCTTGTGAACTCTTGAAGATAGCTTGCTAAGAACATTGAATGAAGACCATTTCCACATACCTCATCTTATTACAGTTGCATCTCTCGTTCTACATTTCACCATTTGACTGCTGTGTAAATAAATAATTAACTATGCCGAAAATGTTGACCGAGTTTCTTCTCCGTATTGTTCTGTAAAGTAAGATAAACTCGTTGTTTTTAATAATAAATCGTTTCCTGCCACAAGTCATTGAATTCCTTAAGAACAAATCAACTAGTCATGGCTTCCAAGAATTGTTGACTGGGTTATGTATATTTGATTTCCATATCAATTTTGTCCTTCTAAACACAATTTCCATCATCACAACACTTTGCCATAAGCCCTTTTCTTGAATAACTATTATTAAAATTATAATCATTACGCCTCTAGTGGTGAGAGGGTATACTAGAGTACGAGTACGATGTGGTGATGGCTGGTATTTAGAGTGCTTTTGGGATCAGGGTTTTCATTTCCATGTCATAATATTCTTTGTTTCTATAAACAACAAAGTATATTATCATCATCTCCTGCTCCTCCCCCAACCTCTCTCAACCTCCTTACTCCATTGTGTATGCAAACAAAATTAAAAAGGAAAAAATACACGATAGCCTAAGGCATATGTCAGTTATATGGATTAGTGGATATTTATGTCAAATTATATTGAGTTAACCTCATTAAGGCCATCAACGAAGGGGGTTGTGGCTCCAAACCCTACCCAACCAAACCAAACCAACATCCTCCACCTACTTTAACCTATCTACCCCCGACCCACACCCTCCAGTATAATGGAGTCATTGAAACTCATTCGCATGCATGAATAGATAAATCCATATGCAAAGAGTCATTTATTAGCTATGTCGTGTATGCCAGAAAATTGGGACACGTATTTATGGATGTGTATGTTCTGTTCACTTTATATGTTATCAGGACGACTGGATGTGAAAAAAAGTACAAATAATAAAAGGAGCACCAAACAACCAACCAACGATGGCGATAATGACGATAATGGAGTCGACAAAGGCAACATACAAAAAACGTACAAATCATTCTGTGAACCAAGCACTTAATTGAAATTACATTAATGGAGGTGTTAAACAAGTGAGGAAGGAAGGGGGGTACAAGAGCGAAAATGATAAGCATGAAAAAATGATTATTCAATTAGAGTACAGTCAGCAACAGAAATACTAGTTGAGGACTATATTTGAAGAACAGGTACATTTTAGGAATGAGCTCCTATCATACTCGTTTCCTAAGACCGCATGCCTCCCAACCTTTGTATATTTTCATAACAACTCGAACGTCGAGTAAATAATCCCTTGAAGCTTTGTGTTGATTTTCTTCGTCCACAACTTTTATATGTTTTCCGACTGGGACAGAAAGCAATTTGTCCAAATTTGTTTAGTGGTTTTATATTCAAGTCATCCCAGACTGCTTTTAAAAGTTCAGCTTGTAAGTCTTGTGTGTCAGAAGACTTTTTTGGTACTTTTTGTTTCGATATCTCTGGTCGCACTTTATGTTAGTCAATTGGGCACAAAATGTGATCATTTGAGCGAGAATTGAATCAAGTGTTTCGCTAAATAGTAGAATGTTGAAATTCTTTTGCGTTTCAACCAATAAGAAGTTTCAATTTGACATTTAAAAAAAACGGAAATTTTCATGAAAAATCAATAAGTGTTTCTTTTATTGGAAAGTGAAAGGTATGATATTAACAGTGGAAACAGATATTAGATAAATGGATCGCAAGGCTACGGTTTTAGGCCCCTGTTCTTCGAATATGTACATTTGCAGCGATTACTTCACGAATTTCATTTTTAAGACCTAGAATCTATTGTGGTGTTAAATCACAAGATCTCTCCAATCCTTCTCCAATTGTAGTATCCTCTTCTGGAAATTACACGCTCAGGAAACTTTTATTGTAAAGTTGTCATAGAAAGTCTATTGTAACACAATCCATTGTAGCATTTGGCCCACTTTAGTTTTTCAATAAATGTAATCCAATAAAATTGTCTTATACTGAGAGCCATAATTTTTAAGCATCTGATTTACAATAATCATGTCAAGGACCCACTTAGCAGAGATACGAGATTGCTGATGATCGACCGGCTTGAGTTTTCATGTAAACTGATTTACTGTTTTTTACAGGCCTTAAGATCTATTGTTGCAAATTTTCCCACCACTTGATGACCCGACTGAAGAAGCGAATTAAATTCCTTTTTTTTAATTATTTTAAATTAAACAAAATCAAAATTGCACAAACAAAAAGAAAAGGACTTTGAATATAATAAAACTGATAAAGGAAATCACTCTAAGAAAAAAAATTCTTCAAGCGATTTTCGATCGTCTTTTAGCTTTTGGGGCAATCCAAAAATCCGGCTTCTTGCCCTCAGGCAATCCTCTCTGATCTTATGCGTGGTGAACGCTGTCTCGGTCCCGCAACTTTCTCCATACATAAGATTGGGGTGTGCGACCTAGAAGCCAGGTATCTTTCCTCGCACGCGATCTCTGTAAAGAGGTGATGCGATCACCCAGTAGCTCAGTGAATAAGTTCAGCTCTTCACCTTCGAACCCATTCCAGCCAAGACTTTATGGAAAGTTGTGTGGAATTCCTCGCATTACCGAGTACCTACCTACACGCGCTCGATTTCCGTTGAAGAAAAACGTGTTGAAAAAAGTCGGTAGCCAAGCCTAAAATTAAAATGAAAGTTATTAAAATAGTTTTGGAGTGATTTTCTATCGTAAATATTTTATGATGGGCCCTCGGCCATGCTAAGTTAAGTTTGAGTGACATTCCTACACGCATTGTCGGGCATGGGTATCGTATCGTCTTCATGCCTTTGACGAGTGAACCAACCGTCGCACAGTTCGTTGGTGTGAAATCCTTTCACACACTTCGGTAAAACCTGTTAAATTTCCTTTCTCAAAATACAAGAAGAGCAGGTTACTGGCTGATGGCCAGGTTTCTACTACACTCTTTCAGAATTTTGGGGCCTCATTAAGAATTCGTTAGGTTAGCAAAAAAGGAAATAAAACTTGTCGTGGTAAAATTTACCGAAATGGACAATTCCTCCAAGCGTAATTTTTGTCATGAAAATTGTTTTCTTAAGTTAGTTGTTCGGCATTTCCATCCCTGAAATGACTCGGACACAAGAATGGTTAAGAGTTGTAAGTCACTGGGCCCTGGTTATCTACGGGCTGTTGCGTAACCTATAATTTTTATGCAAAATACGGTGCAATTTCGTTTCTGAAATACTTAATTACAAAGATCAAAGAGGTTAAGTCAACCTTAGCCTTACTTCTGCTAGCTGAGAAGGTGCCTCACCACGACCTAAGTTTTGAGAATTTTTACTGCAAAAATATGTTCTAACAAATAACCATCAATTTTATCCATGTTTAGCAATGGCTAATTTTTCCTTGCTAAATGTCAAAAGATGACAGATTGAAAAGTGACAGCTGGCTTAATAGTAAATTATTCAAAATGGAACCTTATTTGTTTTATAAATATAAAATTCTAAGGAAAATCTTGAAGAAAAACACTTACTCTGTAACTGCTAGAGCGGTTTTGGCATACGAGTATAATTTGATTGGTAAACACAATTTCTCAAGAAATCATAATCCTAGAAGTGAGTTTATTTAATAAATGCACACACTTTACCTACTCAAAGCTTATTTCATGAAAACGCAATTACCAGTCCGATCAAGTGTGACGTACCCATCAAAAGAGCACACTTCAAGAACTCACTATTTTATGTGATGTCTTAAAATATGACATAAAAGCTCACAAGTTACTACGAGTACAACATACATAAATCAAATCATATGTGGACATGAAAGCCATATCATAAAGTATCTGAAAGATACTTCATATTTCAAAATGCTTTATAATAATAATAAAAATAATCACGATAATGATGAAGATGACGATGATGATCATCATCTTTATAGTCATTGCAATGCAACCTTGAGGTATATTTTCAAGGTGCTCACGCTCACGTCAAACGAAGACGACACAGACCAAACGAGTATAGGTAGCAGCAGCCAAAGTCAAACAGTAGAAGCGAAGAAGTAGAAGCAGCAGATAACAAAGCATTTGTCAAGTGAAATGGATTGTCGATTCTTCTTTATACAGGGTGTAGCAAAAGTTTCTTCCTAATTTGAAAAAAATCATTATAAAAATAAAACATAAAACATGATATTGCTTTCTTTGATGCATAGAATTAGACGCTTATTAAAACTTTTTTTTAGGATCGCGTTTGTATATAAAATCGCTTAGGGCAATGAAAGATGACAATTTATATGAGATGAAATAACATTATTCGGGTTAAATATACGTCAAGACAAGGTGTAATGGTCATCTTCTGATGAGCCCAACCATTATATCGGGACGAAACGCATATATGAACACTTTTATGCTGGTTTAAATTTATATTCGTGATTTTAAATCATATTTATTAAAATAAACAGTGTTCAGGAAAAAAACAATTCGACTTTTAACAGTCAAATATGTCATCTTCAATCCTTTTATGTTTCCGATCGACACTAAGCTGCTGCTATCCAAATAGCCCACTTAGTACTTCAAGATAGTTTCCTTCTTGGCCCAATTGCAAAGTTTATGCCCAACAATAGATTTAATGCAACAAAAGATTTTAAAATCATACGCAAACATTAAACAGAGTAATAAAAACAGGAATAGAAGGGGCCCTAAGTGACTGCCTTGAGGTGCACCATAACCATAGGTAAGTAGGTAGGTAGAAATGGCGATCTTAAGGCAACCTAGCCTGAGATCCAATTAGCTGTTTTGATACCAATAACTCGTTTGAAAGGGAAAGTTTTATAGAGAAGCTTCATAGCGATTATGTTAGAGCCATTTTGTCGCATTGAGAAAAAAGATTAGGTCTCTAATCTTTGTCTCAGATAGCTCATCGAGTTCTTGAAAGAATGCTTTTCCAAAGCATTTCATTCTGGTGTTTGCCAAAGCAGGACATTTGGAGAGGAAATGGATTATGGTTTCAGTTTCTCTTTGGTCACTACAACTACGGCAAAAGGTGTTGTAAGAGATACCCAACTTCTCTGCATGAACTCCTATAGGCTAATGCCCGGTACAAACCGCAACAATCCTGGCTATGTCTATGATAATATTCAGGGTCGTAAGCTCATCGCGACATTGCTGGACCAATTTAAATGAGGATGTGGCCGAGTTAATGGCTTTGATAGCCGCATTTCGGTTTTGGTTTGGTCTTTGTTTCAGTATCTTACATGCCTCCCTTATTGCCAGCAGTTCTGCTTGAAAAACGCTAGCAAAGTCAGGATGCCTAAAGGATTTAGCTACATTTAGGGACCCAAAAGAGATCCCAGAACCAACTCCGCACTCCATCTTTGAGCCGTCAGTAAAGATGGTTGTGTCGAAACCTATCGACACGATGTCAAATCAAATAGTTTCCAGTTTAGTTTAGGGTCGAGTATAACTCCCAAATATTTTGCACTGGAAGACAATGATAGGATTTGACTGTTGAGTCAAGGTAGCGTGAAGGGCGGTACTTTAGTTTTGGTGGTAAAAAGCAACAGTTCAGTTTTACTTTGCTTAACTCCTAGTCCACAAGTCGTGGCCCAGCTGCTAACTTTCTTCAAAGCCGACTCCGTGATTTCACTAATCACAGAGGTGTACTTTCCTGACAACAATAGCACCAAATCATTCGCATAGGCTACCGCCTTCACTCCACATCTCTCTAATTAAACGAGAATTGTATCCATGACCAGAAGCCATAGAAGAGGCGAAAGGACACCTGGGGTGGTAAACTTTAGAGTAAATGGCCTGGAAAGACCAACAGTATAGTTTCGCAAAACAATTGTTGGAATATCATCAGTTTCCGGTTGATTATCAACCTTGAGATCACTTAAGGCTGATTGAACATCATTGCAACTGTTAAATTAACCTTCCAAATTGATACAAAAATTATGGGGAATTACGCCACTAATGCCACAATTTCTTCAACAAGGAGCTTGCCTTGATCTTCCTAAAGTTGGAGGAAGGCCTAGAACTGCGTCAACTGAAGTGAATTTGGAAAAAATTCTCGCAAGTGTTACGAAAAGTTCAGAAACATCGACAGGAATGTGCTCTTATCAATTCCATTGCTAAAAGTTCTAAGAACCGAATTATAGCAGTTTTTATACCTCTATGTCTTCACTCCACATCTCTCTAATTTAACTAGAATTGTATCCATGACCAGAAGCCATAGAAGAGGCGAAAGGACACCACCCTGGGGTGGTAAACTTTAGAGTAAATGGCCTGGAAAGACCAACAGCATAGTTTCGCAAAACAATTGTTGGAATATCATCAGTTTCCGGTTGATTATCAACCTTGAGATCACTTAAGGATGACTGAACATCATTGCAACTGTTAAATTAACCTTCCAAATTGATACAAAATTATAAGGAATTACGCCACTAATGCCACAATTTTTTCAACAAGGAGCTTCCCTTGATCTTCCTAAAGTTGGAAGAAGGCCTAGAACTGCGTCAACTGAAGTGAATTTGGAACAAATTCTCGCAAGTGTTACGAAAAGTTCAGAAACATCGACAGGAATGTGCTCTGGTCAATTCCATTGCTAAAAGTTCTAAGAACCGAATTAAAGCAGTTTTTATACAAAACCCAATTTGGGTAAGAATTAAAGCCTAGAGAACCACAGGAAGGTTTTTTTTTGTGCAGTTCACTTACATGAAAAATGGCAACAGTCGGTCATTTTTTTGAAGCCATTGTTTGCTGATAGTCTAGATAATCTCGTAGTACTAAAGGGTTTTTGTTGGCGGGTAGATGTTGTGTGTAGATGTCTTGATGTGTGCTGTGTGGCACGTAGCGCTGTCCTGTTGAACCTTAAATATCTTCTAGGCCCATGTGCTTCAATGTAGGCCTTAAGAAATTAGTTATCATCGTTATTTAGTGCTCGCTGTTGACGGTGACTGGTGTACCTCACGTGGGTTCGTGACGTCTTAGGCCTCGGCCACGCAGTAAGCGGCTGAGCGGCTAAGCGGCTGAGCGGCAAGCGGCTGAGCGGCAACTCTAAGCGACGTATGGCCATGCACTAAGCGGCTGAGCGGCTAAGCGGCAATTCTTGCGACGTATGGCCAGGCACTGAGCGACTGTTTTTGAGCGATTAGTATTAGTAGTTAAAATGCCGTTGTCAAGAACAGTTCGCCGTATTTTACTGTCGGAAAATCGTTTGTTTGTGTACAAATTACTTAAACGTATGCTAAAAAGAAGACGATTTGGTGTTCATCCAATTAACCAATTAAGATCGGAGTTTGGAGAATTTAATCATTTATTTTTAAATCTACGAAAATTTCCAGATAGATTCTGGCAATATCTACGTATGTCTATCGAATCTTTTGATTTGCTGCTTGAAAAAGTGCGTCCTAGATTAATAAAACAAAGAATTGCTATTGCTCCAGAGCAGAGATTAGTTTTAACTTTAAGGTATGTATATTTTTTATTTCAACTTTGTTTATTGGTTTTAAGTTTTTCCAAAATAATCTTTTGGATGTCTCCCCTTACTTCCAGTTTTTCCAATAATGGAATTTTTTTCATAAACGGCAATAAACTTTTAAAAAATTGTAAATCGTCGCAGTCTTCCTCCTTTTCCATTTCTGTTTTTAACAACTTAAGCCTTTCCCTTTCCAAATTTAAAAATTCGGAATCCACATCCATGGCTGAGCTCTTCCTTTTTTTTTGGCTAATGTGGCGGATGGGCGTGGGCTATCGTGTTGTGTTTTTAGTACTTCTTCTTCATCGCCCAGCAAATCACCCAATACAGCAGTGAGGTTAAGGTCATCAGCAGCATCCACAGGTCCCGACAAATTTCCCTCAGTTGGATCCGGCACAATGGTATCTTTAATGAATGCCATGGATTCGAAGAATGGCCATTTTATTTTAATGGAAGTTGCTTCAGATCCAGATAATGGTCTTGGTATTTTTTGGAGGTTTTTACGATACGTGTCTTTAACGTTCTTCCACTTGTTTTTTGCGTCCACTCCTAAAAAAAAACGATATTTTTTATATTATTTTTTATTATATAATATTTTCAGGTTTCTTGCTACTGGCCATTCTTTTAGGGATTTGGCATTTGCTTTTCGTATGGGCAGAAGCACAGTCAGTGCAATCGTTTCGGAGACTTCTGTTATTATATGGAAAGAACTTGTTAATGAATATATTATGCCTGCTCCAACATCAGATCATCTTAAAACAGTGATCAACGATTACTATACGCGATGGAAGTTCCCTAACTGTTTTGGCAGTATTGATGGCAAACATTGTCAAATTAAATGTCCAGCAAGCTCTGGATCACATTATTTCAATTATATGCATTATTTCTCCATTGTTCTGCAAGCTGTAGCTGATGCTGACAAAAAGTTTCTCACAATAGAAGTTGGTGGAAGAGGAAAACAAAGTGATGGCGGAACTTTTGCAGGTTCCAAATTATTTACGTTGCTTGAAACTGAGAAGTTCAATGTGCCTCCTCCACAAGCACTGCCCGAATCAAATATTGTACTACCGAATTTTTTGATAGGTGATGAAGCTTATCCTTTGAAACCTTATTTGTTAAGACCGTACCCACGGAGGGATTTAAATGCACGAAATGAACATTTTAACGATCGACTTTCAACGGCAAGAAAATGTATAGAATGTGCATTTGGAATAATGGGGTCAAAATGGCGTTTTTTGCAAAAAAAACATTGAAACGAAACCGAGAACGGCGATAAATTTGATAAAATGTGCTTGCATACTGCACAATTTTGTGAGAGAGTGCGATGGAGACAGTGATTTGGATTATATACAAGTAACATCAGCAATGCCAAACGACGCAGTACGAACAAGCAATGCAGCAGCAGCAGGTTACCGTTTTAATAGAAGTACCCATACAGCTCTGGATGTTCGAAGTAAAATAACGGAGTATTTTTTTGATTTTGCACACTAAACCACAGGCGTTAACTTGCTTTGCACTAAACTATGTATCACATAAACTTTAAATAAAAACTTACCACTTAAACCACAAATTTCACCAACTTCCTTCCATAATTTGTCAGTAATATTTTTATTTTTAAAATTGGCATTTCTATGTTGCCATAAATCTGTTCGAGATTGCACACATGAAATTAACAACTCAATGTTTACTTTCGCCATCTTAACTTCTTGCCGCTCAGAACATTACTGAAAATTAAAACAGGTTTGGTTGCTGATCGGCGCCGCTTAGCATTAAAACAGGTTTGGTTGCTGATCGGCGCCGCTTAGCATTAAAACAGGTTTGGTTGCTGAGCGGCGCCGCTTAGCCGCTCAGAATTTTATTTCGCCGCTCGCTCATTGCGTGGCCGCTTCTATGTGATTTCATATGTTTTATATTTTTTTTTTCCGCTCAGCCGCTCAGCCGCTCAGCCGCTTACTGCGTGGCCGCGGCCTTAGTCAGCGAATAAACAGCGTTGTCTATGGTCATGAACTTTGAGCTCCTGGGTTAGTTGGAACTTGTACGGGTGTAGGCCCAAGTCCCGACGTAGAATTCGCAGAGTTAAAGTCTGCGAAAGTAGTACCCGTAGCGTGATTGTTATTGCGCTGAACTGTCATGCAAGGGGTCTTGGGTTCAATCCCTGCCTGTGCCACCTAACTTTTTTCACTGGTACTACCTCTTGCGAAAAATTGGCAAATTCCCCAAGAGTAATTCTTGTCATGAAAAGTGCTTTCTCAAATTAGCAGCTCGTAATTCTTGTGCACGCCGAGGAATAGACTGCATCAGGTTCTGCTGTACACTTTTACAGACCGCGGGGAATCTTGCGTTCCTCGAACGTACGGATTTTGGCTGATTGTTAACTGTGAAGGGCCACCACGTCAATCGTAAAATGGACCCTTTGCGTTTACAAGCACTCATTTTGATAATAAAGTCTTATCATTTGAACGTGACGTTCAATCGTGTAACTCTCCATAATGATTTGGCAAAAACAACTGAATAATAAAGAAAAGATTTGACAGATGTCACCAAAACAAAATGGCCGCTAAGGGGCGCCAAAATCTACCCTCGTAAATTGAAAACCCTTTAAATGAAATTAATAGCGAACAAATAATTTCCAAAAAATTAAGAATTTAACTGCCCTCCACGTTCTCCGGATTTTACTACAACAGATTTGTTTTTGTGGAGTTTCCCAGTAGCTGAAGAAGAACATTCCTGCTGAAATACAAACTCTTAGCCATATTTATCCCGAAAAATCTCCATAAAACATTCATTGTGATTCAAAAATTCATAATTATTAATACAAATTTAAATCTATAAAAGTTCTTTAAGTTAGGAATTTACTTATGACTCACCCTGTAAAAGTGGAACCTCCTATCTATTTTAACACATCATACTTCTACCTGCTTATGTTTTATAATACACATAGTTTACGTAGTTTATGTATCTTTAAGCTGCTATAGCTTAAGAATAACGATGAAGCTTGGATTTTCCTCATCTTTAAGGAAAAAAATACAATAATTCCGTGTTTACACTCACTTAAGCTGAGTCGAACGCCTTCAGCTATCAACGAGCTGCGTCATGTAAACTCTCATTTAATAATTTTTCTATCATATATCTTCCTCTTTTTTTCGTTGTTGTTGAGTTATTAGCTGTAGTTTTGTTGTCCCGCTTAGTGAGGAGGAAATAAGATTTAACTAATGAGATTATTACAGTAGGAAAATTTGTAATTTGTTAAAGCGAAAAAACAAGAGAGGTTGAGATGAGGATGATGATGAGGAGGAAAGAGACTGCGTGTGTACGAACTGAACAAGGCTCTTTTTCTTGTTAGGATTTTCCCGGCAATTAACTTGACTTGAAGGACATTTTTCTTTTATTTTTCTCCGCTTACATAAAAAAAACTACACTAAGACTAAACTAAACTCTCCTTGAACTGTTTTTTGTTTTTAGGTAAAGCAAGCTCCTATTTTGTGCGGTGTACGGGGGCAGAGTCAATTAGGATAATTTGGTGAATAAAATATATTTGTTTTTCTCCTTTTCCTTTGCTCATGTACGAGAAAGTACATTATATGCCTATTTGTGTGTAAAAAGGAAACGATTCTTCTCTTTGTTTTTTTTTGGGACAAGGATCATTGCAGCACCAGTGTGATAGAGAGAGAAGCATGATTCGACAGAAAGAATAGATTCAGTTCAAGGGCGTCGCACCTTTATTTAAACTTTCGGCATTTGGGGGCAAACGTTACGTTATTGACGAAAAAAAAAACAAAACAAAAAAGAACAGAAAAACAATTAATGACAGAACAAATACAAATTTGTATTCCGATATGTGTCTGTCCAAGTTCGTCGGTTGGTTGGTTGGTTGGATCGGCTGACAGGTACTGTGCGGGAGGCACACGCGATGGAATATATAAATACGCGCGTGCTGTTCATCATTTTTGAAAAAGGTATCTTCAATAAAATGTTAAGAACTTACCTTGAACGTGACTGTTGACCCAGGCCAGGCGTTCTTCTAAATTATACTCGTTATAATGTTGTTCTTTTTTTCGTTTACCTTCAAAATTTGAAGAAAAAAAAATATAGAAAGAAAATAATACGATTTATTGACTTTTTTGAAATTCTATTAACTGTCTTTTTTATGACAAAGTGCAGTAAGATTTTGACAGATTATATACTCGTATAATAGATGAGAGCAGAATTTAGAAAAATGATGGGTAATTCATTAGAAATTGAAGGGCAGGGTTGATTTTTTCGGGTTTCGAGACGTATAAATCAAACTCTTTTCAAAATTTAATATATGCCCAAGTTTATTTAGGGTTTGTAGGAGATATCTGATCCTGTGTAGAAATTTAGTAGGACCTTTAAGAGAACAGTCTTTTCAAGATTATGAGAAGACAGCATAGGGAAAAGTTTGCTTTTAGTTGAAAATAAAACCGAATATGAGACTCTTTACTTCGTTTTGAAGAAAAGTAAGATTTTTGTGCTTGATATTTCAAAGCATTTGATAAGGTTTGGCATCACTTCAATCTACAGTACTGTGCAAAACATTCGCTACTAGAACCTCCAACATTTTTTCATTAAAAAAATTGTTTAGAAAATCAAACAGCAAAACTATTTCTGTAGTTATCTAAACTTTTTTGATATTACGTTATAATTGTTTGAAAAAAATGAATACTCTTTATTAAACAAAAAATAAATAACAAAATACTTTTATAGTTTGAAAATTGCTGTGCAAAACATTTGCAACTTAATCTTCACAACTAAATTTCAAACTATTTTCTTACTTCAAGGCAAGGAAATGTCAATATTTAATTGCGTACCCTTTAATTTTTAAAACGGCTGTATATCTTCTGGGCATATAAATTTATTAATAAACGTTTTTGGAATGTCAGTCCACTGCCTCTGAATTCTAGCGAATAGGTCACTTTTGTGCTTAAAATTTTGCTCCCAATTGGGATTAGGCTCTCCATGATAAAACTTCAATCTTTTTTTTCTGTAATCCACTTTGTGGAAAACTTCGAATTGTGTTTCGGATCATTGTCGTGTTGGAACGTTCATTTTCCAATGGGTATAAGGCGGCCGGCATGGTGTAACAAGGGACGTCTACATAGTCTTCCGACCTCATTATGTCCTTCACTTGTCGAATTGTCCCGATTCTTCGGCCAGAGAAGCAGCCCACGACCAAAATTGAACCAACTCCATGTTTGACCGTCTCTTTAGTGTATTTTTGATTTAGCCTCTCACCTCTTGGCCTCCTGGCATATTGTTTTCCACCCAATTCGTGCATATTGAACTTTGATTCTTAAGAAAACAAGACCGTTTCCCATTGTTGGGAACTCCAATTGAGAAGAGTTTTTGCAAACGCCAATATAGCTTTCACATTTTTTTTAAATGAATGGCTCTTTTGCTATCCAAAACCACGCAATCCGGCCTGCAGTGCGTGACGTCTTATAGTTGATTGGTCAATGGGTAACCTTAGTACAATTTTTGCTTCCCTGGATGATGCCGTGGAGTTTCTTCGGAAGAAATTTGTTGTTTTTCAATAATCTTCTGCTGTGGTGCTTCGAGACCTTTCTCCTCTATGATAGCATAACGCATGATTCTACATATACTTGATTCGTGAATGGGATATTTCTTTGAAATTTCTTTTTGTGATGCCTTTTTTTTTGGAATCACTCAAAATTCTCGATTTTACATCCGGTGAATATTTATTTCCCGCCGTTTTTAAAAGAAAACCTTTTTTTTTTCAATTTAAAAAGAATTTTTAAAAAAATCTTAAAATAAATCAGATTAACAGTTATCAAAATGAAACGAAAATATAAATGGCCACTAGTTTTGAACAATAAGATGACACATAAAAGTCAATTGGTCTAAGACTTCCAGGAGAAAGATAAAGATTGGAATTTGGATACATTTAAAAAGACCAATGAGTTAAGAGGCTTAAGATCACTTTGAGGTAAAAGACAATTGATTTGTGTTTCCGGTCGACACTTGCTGCTCCTATCCAAATAACCCACTGCACATTTCAAGGTCGTTTCCCTCTTGGCCTAATTGCTAAAGTGAAACATTATTGATGAGTAAGAATTTGTCCAGCAATAAATTTAATGCAACAGAAAATTTCGAAATCATACTCAAACATTAAAAAAAAAAAAATATTGCTCATAAAAGTTGATTTACATGACACATTAACAACAGGAAAAGATGCAGTCCAAAGTGACTGCCTAACATTCATTCATTTTAACAATGCATTTCATTTTGTTTAACATCAGTTTGAAAACCATTTTCAAGATTTCTAGAGATGTAGTTACAATAAATTGCTAGGTTAGTCGTAGTGGATCTTCCAGTTATAAATTCATGTTGATATGGTGTGATATTATTTATTTCAAATACTACGGCACTGATGTCACAATTTCATCAACAAGGAGCTTTAGTTTATCTTCTTAGAAGTTAGTTAGAGTTGGAAGAAGACCTCGCACTACCCCCAACTAAAGTGAATGTGGAATGCATTCTTGCAAGTGTTACAAAGAGTTCAGGAACATCGACACGAAGAAGCTCTTGTCAATTGGGTGTTCTCCGCCAAAAGTTTTAAGAACCAATTTACAACAATACAAATAATTTGATTGGAACAACTTTTATATATACGAATATTGGTTTTTTATTGTAGACTGTGACAGTTGCAAAAGTTTTGCCCAGTACTGTATGTACAATGTATATAAGTAGTATTGGATGGGTTCAAGTCTGATGACCACAAAATAAATGCTGGTGTGCCTCAGGGCTCTATTTTATCTCCAACACACTTCCTTATTTTTATTAATGTTCTCTTGTCTGCAACTTCTAATCCAATAAATTGTTACGCTGACGACAGAACTCTTAGTTTTTCAATATTTGTGTTAAGGCTCACATTACTCTTCTTCGGATTTAGAACTGCAACGACAAACTATTTTAATGACCTACACAACATTATATTATATAGTAGGAAATACAAAATGGAGTCCAGTTTAATGCTTCGAGAATGTAATGTTGTCTTGTATAGTTGATGTGAGATTCACCGTACTTGCCTTTATCCCTCGATTCAATCAAAATTATGATTGCTTGTTTATTAAGTCAAGTCAAAAGCCAAGTATGGTCTCCCTTTCATGAAAGCCATTAACTCAGAATTGAAAATGTTTAAAGACATTTCTTCGATTTGCCTTACGTGGCCTTTCCTGGTATGATACATCCAACTTGCCTCCTTATGACGCAAAACCGCTGATATATTACTTGCTCACCAAATGTAAACGGGCAATATTGATTCTCCGCCACTCCTGAGTGATATTCATCTTAACACCAACTCTCGAAATCTCTGTCTCCCTTTTGTTGATCCCTCATCACCGCGCTAATTACGGACATTTTGAACCAATTTCCAGAATTCTTCGATTTTCATACAGGAACCTACGGCAAAAGCTCTAAAAAGAATTTTTCCACAAATCGTTGGAAATTTACATAGAGACAAACTGATCTAGGTCTGGGTCCATAGTCGAATTTCGTGTGGTTTAAATAACATGTCATCAAGGATGTATTAAAGCTTGGTCTATATGACTTAAGGCATAAGGTACCTAATGTTAAGGTACCTAATGTTAGTGATTAAGCCTTTTTTTGAGTTGAATGCCCTACAATCATCGTGTGATTGCTTACTCGGGATTGTATAGAACTCTTAAAGTGGCGAAACATCGATTTTTTAATGGTCAATCCAAACGGCAAAACCAAACAATCTGGTTGAAGACAAAGACACTTCTTCTCTGGAATCATAGAAATTTCAAATCCAATTTCTAAAACTGACAAAAAAGGCACAATTTTCAGTTAAGAAACGAAGCTTGTAATAAAGATTTTTAAACACCTGGCTAAAGCTATCACAGCTGCCAAACGACATAATCAGCTCTATCGGAAATTCCGTGAGTAATATTTCTCCCACGGAATTTTGCTATTCTCGAGAATACATTGCTCCTATGGGGAAATCTTCGCGGAATGCTTTTCCCTGAGGAAAACATGTGGTCTTATTAACGAAATACTAAGACGAAAGAAAACAAATTACGGAGAAACATTAGAAACAAATTTTAAAATACTATCAATGGAACTGTCTGGGTTTTTCCCTTCTCAGACAGAAGAAATAATCCGTTGGACTGTCATGCAAGGGGTCTTGGGTTCAATCCCTGCCTGTGCCACCTAACTTTTTTCACGGGTACTACCTCTTGCGAGGAATTCACATAACGTCTTAGAGTAATTCTTGTCATGAAAAAGTGCTTTCTCAAATTAGCCGTTCGGATTCGGCATCTCTGACAACATTCCTACTCGCACACAGATATGGTTGAGAGTTGTAAGTCACTAGGCCCTGGTTCTTCATGGACTGTTGCGCCACCTAATTTATTTATTTATTTTTAACTAATGTCACTGAGATTGAAAACATTTTAGATACACTTGGAGAATCTCCAAGATCTGATGGATGTCTTTGCTCCTATTCTATGCAAATCAATTAATTTGAGTATAATTCAATCAAAAATTTCATCTACGTTAAAAACAGCAGTTGTAAGGCCGATTTACAAAGGAGGAGCAAAGGACCAACTGAACAACTAAAGGACTATATCAATTCTTTCAGTTATTGAAAAATGTTTGGAAGGTGTGATTGCCAACATAAAAGGTTTTGTTGACAAACATGCATTGATTCATAGAAGTCAGTACGGTTTTCAGAAGGGTAAAAATACAGGAAAGTTACTTGGTGAGTTTGCCAATTGTGTCAACGAAAGTTCAGATAAGAGACAGTAATCTGGACTTCAGTAAGGCGTTTGACACATTAAATCACTCAAATCTTATTGAAGCTTTAAGAAGAATTGGAATTCGTGGCTCTATGGCAGATTGGCTGACAGCATATCTCTAAAACAGAACATTTTGTGTTAAAATCGAAGATGCTGTGAGTGAGAAAAATGTGATGGGATATGGAGTTCCGCAAGGATCTCAACTGGGTCCAATTTTGTTTGTCTAACGAAATGCTACGACACTTCAAACAGAGTATTCCCTTCATTTTTGCTGATGATACGGCTATTGTCGTTCGCAATAGTAGGTACTCTTGATACGGCAACAAAGATAATTGAAGAAGAATACAACATTGCAGTTAGATGGTGTCACGACAACGCCTTGGTAATAAATGCATCAACAACAAAAATGATGCATATCAGAAGTCCACAGTTTAAACCGACAAGACGAAAGATTTATTTACAGAAAACTAAATAATATCAACAGTGACAGATTGATTTTTTTCTCGCCAAAGAAAAACACTTGATTCCTGATGCACACCTACTCAACGAACACAGCCCCCGAAATACAAATGCAATATCAATCGTACCAACATTTGAGAACGAAACCACATAAGATCCATTCGAGACTCGTATAAATGTCAAAAACCCATCCCTTGTAAGATTCTACTGTAACTTTTATGGCTAGTATTCATACTGTGGATATTGTTTTTGTTATTCGTGTAAAATCCTACTATACTATGGATAGATTTTCCAACAAAACACGCGTATTGTAACGGAATATTCCACGAGAAAGAGAAGAACATTTCCCATAAGAAAATAGTTCACGATAGGTAAATATTTCTCGCTTAATTCTTTCCTAATCTCGAAATTAGTTCACGGTAGCTATTTTTCGAATAAGGGAAACATTTTCTTGGGAAATGTGATTCACGATAGCCCTGAATAACTAGAACTGGAAGAAGTGTTCTTTAAAAATCGCAAAAATGGAGAGCCTCAACTTTATAAACTTAATGGTAGAAAGTCATTTGAAGCAATCTCGATGCCTGCCTTTCCCAAAGAGTATCTTTCCAGTTCTTTTCAAACTACAATCCCTCTTTTACATCGCTTCCCAGTACCTTCGGTTCTCAATAGATAGCTCTGTCAAAATTTATTACCACTTCCTAATGTGTGTTCTATTCCAGAAAAAAACAAATCAACTCTTTTTCAGAAATTAATAATCCTAATTCCAATTAGAAGTCTTATAAACAACAGTTGTGTCTTCTATTGACTGCCACACACGACCACGATGACGACTGTCTGATCTGCCATGGCTTCCCGCCGCCACCGGCTCCGTCTTAGTCAAATAGTATCTTCGAATAGGCATACCTACCATACAGTTATTTATATGCCTCCCTATATTCCTCCATCGCGTCGGTCTTACGAGATTCGCCCATGATGATGATGATGGCAAACATTGAATCCTTTCTCACAATTTTTAAAGATGTTTACTTATCTTAAGGAATTCTATGGAAGAACCAACATACTTGTTCCTTTATAGACATGAGTTGGAGTACGTATACTTTAAGCTATAAGAATATTAGCCATTCGTTTTAGATGCGTTTTGGTCTTCGTCTTGGTTTTGGTTTTCGTTTTGGTCTTGGTCTATTGACAGACCGCAAAAATAAAAAGATAAGTTTCATCATATCGGTGTATCTGAGAATATGGTGGTGTTTTGGTTTTCCATCATCAACACTGTGGTGCTCTCCGATGCGGTGGTGGTGGCGCAAGGTGAAAGATAAACCAAACCAAGGAATTCTTTCAAAGAAAATCGGAATCATGACGAACCACCATCATCATCATCGTCTTCAGTCGCAGTCTTCCGTCGTCGTCGTGGTCGTAGTTGCCGCCACCAAAAGGAACATTGATGTCGCCTTGGGTGGTCGGTAACGTCATCGTTGTCAGATAGTTATAGACCGCCGGCCGTCACATCACCATCAGTCTTCGTTTCGTTCACCCTGCAGGTCCCTGCCCGATCAGTCTCAATGTCGGTGGCAGTGGCAGCAAGACAACGGCAACCAAATCGAATTGAAATTGAAACTGGAGACTAAATATCGAAAAGGAGAAAAGGAAGAGAACCTTTTCCTTTTTGTTGTTCGTCTTGTGTATTTGCTTTCTTACCACCTACCAGGATATTAAACACTGTTTCGATGTTTCGACATATTTTTGTCTTATTGTTGTCTGTCGTTTTGGTTGGGTTGTAAATTTGTCCAGCAGCGATATGTGCTGCTTCTTGGATGCACCCATTTCCTCTTCTTTATCTTTGGCTATGGGCTATGGCCATGGCCACACATATGATCATCATCATGATGAAGTGCTGTATGGAGCGTGAAGCCTGATTCTTACGACTCCTATAGCTACTTGCTGTTTGTATGGTGTTTTCCAAAATGTACTTGTTTTGCTCTTTGATGATGATGATGAGGGTTTATCGTCTTCGTCGTCGTAGTCGTCGTTTGCTTGGTAGTTGAATTTTTATTTAGTTTTTTCAATTTTCAATATTGGCTCATAAAGTTCCCAAGTGAAGCCTATAGGGCGTAGATAGTGCAGTAGATTGAGGCGACATAATAATATTAAATGCAGAAATGCTGGCGACAACGACAAAGGCTACAACGACGACTACGACGACGATGCATGGAGGTTGATGATGAGCAGAGTAGAGCATTATTATATAAAAGGGGAGAATGCTGGTTGTGATAATGACGATGACGACGACGATGAGGAGAGGATATGGTGCTCTTTGTATAAACATAATATCTTGGTCTGTCCTATGGGCTTGTTTTCCCTTTTTGAAAATTAATTAAATTAGCGATTCAGGCCATTGCGTTCCGGGCACAATTGCTTAAAGAGCAAAAACAAACAAAATTGAGAAAAAAACGGAAGACTAATATGTAATCAAACTATCATAGACGACAATTTTGCCTTCGGAGTTGCATTTTTCCTCGATAAGTCGAAGTTATGTTATTGCTATGTATGTCCTTATATTTGCTGTAATGGTTTAAATTAATTAAGAATTTATAGATGCAACAATAATAAAATGCCTGCATATCGTTTTAGGTATTATTGGTTATAGAATTCTAGACAAAGAAATAAAATACAAACACTGGTTGACAAAATACCAACTGTCAGCGATCAATAGTTTGATAAGTCGGTAAGGCAGTTCAAGAATGTTACATTCGTAGCACTTTTAGAAAGTGACTGATATTTCGATCGAATTTGGAAGTATGTATTTATGTTGAACGAAATATTAAGAAAAATAAACTCACTAAGTTGCCTTTCAAACAAGTTATGAAGATGAGAAATGGCTAAACGCCAAATATACAAACGTCAAGGATACATTACTTCTAACGTTTTCAATCAAATATTGGATGAAGCATAGTATAGTTTGTTGACGTCCAAAAATCAAAATCGTCTTAAAAAACACAACAAGCACCTGTTTGAAAATATGGATTGAATATAGGAACTTCAGAAGCTTTCCTTATAAATGTAAAATTTCAATGTTCTTTAATTGAAGCGTTGAGAAGACGTAGGGGTTAAGTGACATTTCTGGAACGTTAGTATATGCTTAGTGCATATACTGCGTATCAGCATTTCTTTACGACCTTCAGCAGTTATGTTTTCGGTAAAAGATGGTTTAACGAAACAACTTTTTTAAATTAGTGGAAGAAGGCGTTAAAATCAATCAAACTCCTTTTAGCAAACAAGAAATAAAAGCTACAAATATATTGTTTGCTTGATGAAGTTAAATGCATACTTGCACCGTTCTTTCGATTTACAAGACTAATGTAAGAAAATTGACACATGATAATGAAATACCAAATGTAACTTTTGGAAGCTATTTCCCTTGATCATTGCTCCGTAGAAAACAAAGATCCCGAACTTCTTGTCAGCTAATCGCATTTAACATTTTAAATACTCATTTTAAATTGTCCTTCCGCCTTCCTGGAATCGGTACATGTAGCACCTTTGTCGCTGGCAAAAAATCAACTAAACGTCGTATAAGCTACAAGACTACGTTCGAAGGTCAGCAAATTGAGCGAAAAAAGTTTTGATCTGATTCAAAAACTGCTTCGTGATACTTTTGGTTTCCAACAAATTCTGCCCTTGCAAAACCTGTAAGGAGCAGGTTATAGCTATCAGTAAAAATTGAAACATTAACGATTTGAAATATTTTACTGATGGGCGTTTATGTGTCGCAATCAATAAATTTACGTTATTAAAATAGAGGAATTAGAATAGCAGGAGCTTCTTACTTCCTTTTTGCTGTTGATTTCATCTATAATTTTTTTTACTTATATTATCGAAACAGGAAAAAATTGTTTAGTAAACATTAAATTTCTTTATTAAAATGTATTTGGGAAATAAATTTAGCTTCAAATGCATTGTTTCCTATTGAAACCACTTGAAATTAGAGTTCGTCTTATTGCATTTATCTTTTGCTGAAAGTATAGTTCCAACATTGTCTAAAATTCAAAACAAAAATTTTACTGAAAGCTATAATCTGTCCCTAACAACATCAAATGCATCCTATATATGTCACTTCTTAGGATGTTGAAATGAGTTTTAAGATGGAGTAGACTGAACCCATAGCAAACAGAAGAACCACTGAGTTGTTGAGCACTTTTTTCACAATTTTTCAGCTGTTCAAATTTGTCCATTTTTTTGCTGTGGGATTTCTGAAGCATAGAATAGAAATTACGGGAGCAAGAACATATCTTCACTGCTGAACAATATAGGCATTTAATAAGAAGTACCACCAAAGAAAGATAGTTTTCGTCACAAAGAAAATGGATATGAATTTACAAAATATAGGCCCCATGCTTTTAAGGAATGCTTCAATCTAGAACCTTCATTTTCAAAGGTATTTATATCAAAGTCAAAAACAATTCCCGACAAACCTTAACTACCAACTTAAAACTGAAATATCAAAAATTTTAAGTATCAAATGCAGATCAATCCCCAGGAACATATCTACTTTCATAATAAAGAAATTTCAAATTCTCGGGGAAAAATTAATAAGGAAACTTTCGTTTTGCTTACCAATTAAAATGATTTTATTTGGATTTAGAAGTGTTAAGTACAATTTATGTTAGAATACGTTTAAAAATTAGTACTGAACTATTTAAATGAATCGAAGTTTATATTTTAATAAAGTCAGTTTTGTGTTTTATTTATAAATAATAGCCTTAGTTCTTAACCAAAAGAAAGTTATCATCGCCTAACTTTGAAGCCTTGTATTTCGAAACTTTTAATTTGTCACTTAACTCCTTCTTTCTCTCAAATCTTCAGTTAAATATGCTTGTGGTAGGTTATGGAATATTTCTCAGCTAAAATTAAAGGAACTTGCAAGAGGTTTAAAATAACTCTAGGCAACAGCCTAGTCAGCTACAAAGTATTGGCTACTTTCGATGACCGAAATGAAACAATAATCAGTGCGATAAGTTGAAACAAAGAGAACTACATTTATACTTGAATGCTTCATTATTGTTTCTGCTCCCAGTTTTTTTTGAACTCAATTCTACAAATTGGTATTCTAAGCATTTTTAAAAAGAGTATACACTATGCTGATAAAATAAATAAAACTTATGTGTAAATCGATGAGAGTCCTTACTCTCTAGTGTTTTGATTGCGGTACTGTAGTCACTCGGTATGAATTATGACGATTTTGTATGACTTGGACATTCAGCTCTATGGCTGGCTGTCAAATCATTAAAAAGGGACTTTTTATGAAGCCCGTCATTAAGCTTTAAAAAATCTGTAAAATAACAAAATTACCTTTGCTAGGTCTACCCTATGAAACCTTTCAAAATCGGGTTGGAATCTCAATTGACAATTTTAGCAGTAGCTCAATTTAAGGGTTTCCAATAAGAACTTCCATATTTAAATGAACTGCTTTTTAGGCAGCTGTGCAGTTTAAAAAAGTCATCTTTTGTTATTGGAAAGTGAAAACTTCGTCATTATTTAAAAGAGAACTTTATATTCTTCAACGCATTGACATTTTTTTAAATTAACGGTACACATTTTTTGAGAAGTGTAAGTCAATTAACTCCTCTCCTCCTTCTTACTTGATTGCACTTACTCTCTTTTTTCCTCTGTTAAAAACTAAAATATCCTACGTCAAAATCTCGCCTTTAAATATTTTTATCACAACAGGTTTTAAAATACGCCCCTTTATAAATACCAAAAACGGTGTTTTTAAGCCTTATTCAAAATTCAAAATATGTCTTGACAATGAATTATTTTGTGTTGATTTTGAAAAAAAAAATTCATAGTTTTAAAAAAGAAGGTTTGTAGTTTTTAGTACTGATTTCGAATCCAAACTTAAATTTTAAATATTTAGGGGAGAGAGGGGTAAGATGGGGTACTTAACGTTTCAGTCTCAATAAAACGTAACATTTGTATGTCTTAATTTTTTCTAGTTTGGAACATAAATTAAATAATTAAATAGAAAATTGACAAAAAGTAGACAAGGTCAGATCTGCCCATCATGCCTCCACCGACGGGTCAGATTGGGTACCCTGAGGGGCAAGATGGGGTTGACAAAAATCGAATTTATTTTTGCTGACAAAATTCGGAAGTAAACGTTGCATCTTCATCATCTATACCATCACAAGTACAGTGAGCCCATTTGCTGCACGCAGAACAGGCAGCCCACCCTTTATTCGACTTCAAATAAAAACCATTTTTTTTTTTTTTTTTTTTTAAATTCATTTTTATTAATTCATTCTTAAACCTATCTTAAAGCTAGACGAAAATTCATAAAACTAGCCTACTTATCCATAACTTACAACTAACTTAATGGTCCCATACGGACACTCTAAGCTAAACTATAACACTTAATACTAATGCCTTTCGGCCCTTAGATCTATTTTACTTCAATTTAAATTTTATTTATTTTTGTATTTATTAGAAAAGTTTGAGAAAAAAAACTAATATCAATATCCTTTTTTACTTTTGCTTACAAACTACTTAAAATAAGGTCCTTAAATAAAACTTAAAACTAACTTAAACTACCTATTCTACCTATAAACTACTTAAAACTAGAACAACCACAGCAGCAAATCTAACTATCTAACATTTTTGTTTTTCATATTTCGTTGTCTATTTTTTTGTATTTTTTTTTAATCCATGTTTTTTTTTTTATTTTAATGTTTTTTTTTTTTAAATTTTTTTTTTGTATTTTTTTTTTTCTATTTATTTTCGTGCCACCATGCCTATTCTACTTAAAACTAAACCCTAATACTATTAAACAAGTATGTAAGCCGGCCAAGGCTTAAAACCCCATCCCGACTACCCACTATCAAGTGCCGATTGAAGCCACCAAAACTGGTTCTCCTGCTTCACCCTATCAGTTCGGTCCCGTTCGGACACAGCCCTACTGAACCGAAGGAGCTCTGCTCCACCTTGTGCCATGACGTCCCGATTGTACAGGAGTCGCCTATCCACGGTTCTTCGTCTGACGTGGTAGATTAACGGAACTGCCAATCTATCCTGTATCAGACCGCATTTGTCTAAAAAGAGGAATGCCTCTGGTGGAATGAAGCCGCTCAAGCGTGCACTTTCAAAATACTCGTCGTTCGGATAGAACGCCCCGAAAATTAAATTGTTGGTCGAAGACATAGCTCTTGCCATGTGACCTCGAACGAGTTTTATCACGAAATTGTCAATTCTGTTGATTCGAGCCCCGTTGTATAGGACCGCGTTGGAATAGTAATGCACATAAGAAGATTCGGCTGTTCGATATAAGCCGGTACAGCGTCGTAAACACTGCCACTCGAACACCCGAAACTTCTCCATCTGGGAAGGGGCAACGTTGAACCACACAGGACAACCATAAACGATCATTGGCCGTATGAGGGCCATGTAGCAAATTACCTTCACTCTGGGGTCAAGCCGACTGCTAAAAAACAGCCGTTTCGTCAGAGCAAAGGCTCCTCTGGCCCTGGTCAGAGCAGCATTTATATGTCTGTCGAAATATAAATACTGATCTAACCAGATACCGAGGTACTTCACTACACTTTTGCTCGCTAATGGCTGCCCATGAAGATCAACGATGACCATCTTGCGCCAATTCTTGCACGTATCCCTCGTGGCCCTAGCTAACGGAGTCCGGAACAGAATTGTCTCCGACTTCTGGACATTTATTTTCAGTTTCCAGTCGTCGCAATATCGCTGAATCTTGTCGAAATCACGCTGCAAGAGAATTCTAATGACCTCAACCTTTCGGGCCGTTCTGTACGCAATTGCCTTTGTAAGACTACCTATCAGATCGCTGGTGTAAATGCTGAAGAGAATCGGCGAATTCACCGCTCCCTGTTGAAGACCATTTTTAATTGAGAATGTTGTGGTAGAAGTTACATTGCTACTTTTGACAACAAACTTTCTACCGTTAAGCATATCATAAAGTATATACAACAATGGCTTGCTTATGCCAAGCCTGCTCAGTTTTAGGTAAAGACCCTCTAACCATACGGTGTCAAAATAAAAAAAAAAAAAAAAAAAAAAAAACCATTACAAAACAAACATGGTGTATTTTCAACATCACTATCCCTGCTCTATGTTGATTTGACATATTTAGATCCTGTTTTCTTTTTGGCCACTTTTTTTTATTTGCCGCAGATTTTTTGTTTTATTTTTGTTAGTTCTCCACCTGCTTTTTTTGAATGGCGATGAAGTCATAATTGCGGTTTTCAATCGTTTTCTAAGAACGCGAGAAGTTTTGCTTGTTGCTGGAAAGGGCGTTATTTACTGGTTACCGTTAAAGATTTTTTTTTTGAAGAACTTGGTGTCTTGTTTATTCCAGTGTCATTTAACCAACTAGAAGAACTAGGCAGAAACGATCCTGATTGGTCAAACGGTTCCAGATATAAAACGGGTACCCGTCTTACCCCCTCTCCCCTACTTATGTCTTAAAAATATCCGTTCCTAACATTATTTTTATGTTTTTTTTTTTAAATATATTTTAAAAACTTGATATAATAGAATTCTTAAGACAACAGATAAGATACCAGAATAAATTTACTTTCAACCGGTTTGCTTTTTTCTGTTGAAAACCGTTAAAGCATTCAGATTTTTGCAAGAAAGGTAAAAACTAATAACTTATTAAGATTTTTCGAATATTATATGAAATAATGTATTTGAATTGAATATTGAGAAGAGGGATTATAAATTTGGAGAATCATCATCATCATTTATTGAAAAAAATCTAATTCTTCAATTTAGACAGCCTCAAAAAACTTATACACATGTTTTTTCGAATTAAAAAAAAGTAATATCTCAAAAACCTGACGTGATACATTAATTTTGAAGTCGGGTTTGATTTAAGCCCACCAAAACCTATTGGCAAAGTGTAATTTTATTACTAGTAGTAAAATTTGTCGACCAGGTTTATCAGCTTAAAACTATCTTCAAAAAAAAAGCTACTTAATGACTGGAAGTTGGTGAAAGCCGTTAGTCCAAGCCTTTAATCTTTTTTGAATATTGTGGCCAAGCAAAAATCTCTAATCGAAAATGTATGCTTTTAGCATCGAAGAAACTCTTTTTCGCTTGACAAGAAAGAACTAAAAAACAATAGCTGGTGTTCCTCAGGGCTCTGTTTTGACTCCGACACTCTTCCTTATACATCTAAATGATTTAATTTTGTCTTCAACTTCTTATTCGTTGTAGTGTTTTGCTGACGAAAGTATTAACTCTGGGTTCAATATTAATTTTGAGATTTGAACCCTTGTTTATTAGACGTACAATTTCGAAGTTTCTCAAATTTGTTCGGTTAAAATTTAACGCTTCAAGAACTCAATACTATTTCTGTCCTAACCAATTCTTCAAATCTCGGTGTCTAAAAGCACCAACATTCTCAATATTTGAAATGTTCATCACATTAAATGACGTATTGTGGTATTATTAGGGTCCATTACACGATTGCGACAATTTTGACAATTAACGAAATCATCAAAATGAAAATCGGCTTAATTTTAATAATAATAAAAATGCGTTGTTCTTTTGCATTCCATTCCACTTTTACTAATACTGAACTGTCAGCTGTCAGATTAGTATATTTTTGCGTTGGCAGCTCTGCTATTAATAAAATGGCGCAAAATCTTAATTTAGACTGGGACAACTTTTATTAATACAAAAAAGTAGATTAAATTGTTTCTAAAATGATCTTGAAATATTGATTATTTAAATATCAATCATAAATATTCTAAAATATGTTTTTTCATTTCTTTTCAGGTAACTTTGGATTATTTAATACTTTTGCATTAACAATACAAAATTATTATTTTGAAAAATTAAAGTAAGTTTTAACTAATTTCACATTAATTTACAATTAAAAGTGTCAACTGTCTAGTTGAGATTTATCATTATGATCATAAAAGGGCCTTTCGTTTAAACAAGTAGCAAAATAGGTACGAGACTTCTGTATGTACAACATTATCATTTTTAATGACCTTTGTACGTTTTTTGTTTTTGGTTCAAAACGTTCATTGGTCAAATGTAAGTTTATTCAAACAAGTCCCATCACTGCCATCTGCCTTGAAGCTATATATTTTGTATAATAAAAACAAGTCAAGTCTTTTATGAAAATCTAGACTAGACTAGACTGACCATGTGAATTACAAAAAAAGAAAAAAAGTGCAATGCAAAATTCAATAAAGTAACTTGAAACAATAAAAATAAAATATATAATAATTGTCTAAACCATGAATTGGCACGAATATGAACTTCAACTTTATATAATGACACGAACAGGTATCGCTCTAAAGTACGTTGTAATTTGTGCTGTTTTTCTATTAAAAAAAAAAACGAACATATAATAAAATTTAATACCTGACATTAAAATGTTAAAATTTGTTTCGAGTCAGGGATATAACATCATTGTTTTTAGAATTGTGTTTTTGAACGATTATTTGATGTTTTGTCATTCAAATTATAAATTTTTAAATACGTAATACGAACTTGTAAGCAAGTGTTTAGTTTTTATTTTTTAGCGGAAGAGAAAAAAAAAATGTTTCTAAGGGAATTTGTTGTTTCGATCTTTCGTGTTTCTGACACGTTATGGCCTTCAAAACTAGCAGCTAACTAGCTAGAAGTTTAATATTAAAAACTAGAGTATGATCACCACAAGATAAAGGTCCAACTAAAAAACGGTCACTCTATAAAATTTTGCACTCATCTCATGTTAATAAATTAAATTTCATTAACATTGAAAAACCTGCACGACTACTTTTGTGGAACTTTTTCTTTTTCATGAAATCTTGCAGAACCGAACTTCACGAATTCTATCGTTAAGCTTTTGATTCGTTTACTGCCATTGAAAAGACACTGTTGAGAAATCTTTCTTGCTAGCATTTCTCGCGGCAATGAATTCCAAATTCTTACTGAGTTGACAAAGAACTGACGTTCAGATGTTAGACAATGAAAACACGGAATTACTAGAGCACGACATCTGTTAGAGTTGAAAAAGGTTAATTCAGTGTAAAGATCCTCAGGTTGGCGGGTTAGAAGTATGTCAGAAAACAAGGTTATTGTGCGGAATTTTATAAAATTCTCAAACCATATCCCAAGAAGTTGGGATGTATACTGCGAAACTCTATCATAACGTCGCAACCCGTGAATATATCATATTGCTCTGTTAAATGCAACCATTAATTTCCTTTTACTCTCGAAGACTAACTTACAAAATATTTCACAGCCGTAAGTAAGCAGCGTTTTCACTAGCAGAATTCTAATTGTTAAAGGAATAAAGTTCTGTGTTGACCAAAGCATGCGTAGGACACCATATGATTTCCCAATTGTGTCCAGGTAAGCCTGCGGTTAAAAACTGCACCTAAATTTTTAGCTGAGTCGACATAAGCAATGGGACAATTATTCAAAAGGATTGCTGGAAAGTAAGACACATCAATTTTGTTTTTTGAAACCACGAGACACTTTGATTTCTTTGGGTTAAGAAGTAAGCAGTTATTAACCGACAAACGCTCAACCAAGCTTAAGTCCTCATTTATACAATTTGCAGAGTGTTCAATACGTCCCAATGGGCAGCTCAAATAGAGTTGGGTGTCATCAGCATACAGGCGTATTGAACATTGTCTTACAATTGAAGGAAGTTCGTTAACATAAATTGAAAACAACTACGGGTCAAGAATCGAACCTTGTGGAACACCCCTAACGACAGGTAAGAAGTTGGAAAGAAATCTGTTAACCTCTACTACTTGCATTCCATCGGCAAGGTATGAAAATAAGAGCCTAAATGAGTATCATGTGATTTACCATGTCAAACGGTTTTGAGAAATCGAGAACTATTAAAAATGTGACATTATCCTAAACTAAAGCTTTCCTTTTATCTTCCGAGACACTTAACAAAGCTGTAATGCAGCTGTTTTTCTTTCGAAAGCCTGATTGCTTGGGGGTAAATAGACTGAACAGATTAAGAAACTCATTCATTTGTTTTTTGAATAATTTTCTCAAAAACTTTTGATCAAAATGGCAATATTGAGATTGGCCTAAATTCGTCTCCTTTTGAAGTTTTTGGGAATGGGTAAAACTTTTGCCCTTTTCTATTGTGTTGGGAATTCATTTTGTATCAAGATGGAATAAAAATATGGGTAATAACGGGCAAGAGCGTTGGTAAAAACTTTTTCAAAATGAAGGGTGCTTATTATTAAGCATTGGACTTATAGAAAGGAGTGCTTCAACAACATCCTCCGCAGTTATTTCAGAAAACATAAATGAATTTGGGTTTGAGGTATACGATGAAAAAATCTCTTCAAAATATTGTAGGGGATCTAACGATTGGTGGTTGATAGCGTTGATGTCTATGTCTTCAGCCTTCCACAAGATACTTTTCCAACACAGATAAACAATAATTACAAAATTGTTTTGGCTACTTCCTCTGTGTGCCTCTGTCAACCTTATATCATCCGAAAGTATTGAATGCTACCAACATATTCCAAAAATGTCAATCTTATCCGAAGCTAGACCCTATCGACGATTTTTAGAGTAATTTGAAGCAAACGACTTCTGTACAACGAATTATCTCGAAATACAGTTTATAAAACAAAATAGAAGATATTTTTTAGACACCACATCTTTTCAAATGTATTTTGACGCGATAAACTCGAATCTTTCAGTTTTTGAAAATATAACACTGATATGTCCAACCCTAATGGTTCTGCTAAGTTTTCGCATAATTTTCGTTATCAAATGACGTTCCTTGTGATCTAAACTTCCCCTTTCCATAGACTCGTAACAAACCGATTGAATCTTATTTACTTTTCTTTAGTTGGCGCTACAGCGCATTGTGCTCTTGGGCCTCAAGTAATAACTTTCGCCAGCTTACTCGATCTCTTCCTTCCTCCAGTTTCGAATACCAAGTTGATGTGCGTGGGCCTTAACTTGATCACTCCACCGGAGATGAGGCCTGCCTCTGTTTCTTGTTTCCTCTGACTTGGCGTTGAATACCTTACGGGCTGGAGCTTCGATGTTTATTCGCTCGACATGACCTAGCCATCTTAAGCGTTAAATACGCAGTTTTTTGCCCAGTGGTAAGTCGCTGTACAGCTCGTATAAAAAAATAAATTGGGTGGAGCAACAGTCCGTTGGGAACTAGGGCCTAGTGACTTACAACTCTCACCCATTCCTGTGTGCGAGTAATGTTGTCAGGAATGGAGGGGACCTACAGTTTATATGCCGAATCCGAACGGCTTATTTGAGAAAGCACTTTTTCATGACAAGAGTTACTCTTGAAGAATTTGACAATTCCTCGCAAGAGGCAGTACCCAAGAAAAACTTTAGATGGCATAGGCATGGATCGAACCCAAGACCTCTGGCATGACAGTCCAACGCACTAACCATCATGCCACGGTTACAGCTCGTACAGCTCATGATTATATCTTCTCCGCCAGATGTTACTTTGCCTGTCGGACAGAACCTTCCTCTCGAAGATACCAAGAGATCCTTCATCCGTGAGAGGACCCTCAACTGCTTGCTTAGGTCAAAGAAACAGCGATTAGCGAGGGTAATTCTACGCTTGATCTCCTCGCTGAATTCATTTGCAGAACTAACAGCAGTGCCCAGATATACAAATTCGTTTACCACCTCGATGTTATACCTGTCAATTGTCACGTTTTGACCAAGTCAAGACCCATTTTCTTCGCTTCAGACTCGATATTAGAGAAAGCACTCATCACTGCTCGTTTGGTTCTTCCCATAATGTCGATGTCATCTGCATATCCACGATATTGTGTGGATTTTGGAAAGATGGTGTCACTTGTATTGGCGTTGGTGTTGGGCACCACTCTTTCAAGAACAATATTGAAGCAGCTACATGACAGCGCATCGAATAGTCGAAGTCCTCTGGTGGTTTCAAAGGTTTCCGACTATTGAATCTTACAAGCACTAAAAATGTACCAAATGTCCTAAGTTTACTTATTTTTGTTGACTGGGCTTAGTTGACTTGCAGAAAGAGTAAAAGTTAGCAATTTTCAATACAATTTGCTCAGCAATCAAAGTAAATTTAGACTAAATAAAAATGCTTGAAATGTAGATGGCGTGGAATGGTTGGTACTGACATCTGTTCTGGAATGCTTAATTTTTTACTTAGAGATTTTATGTCATGCATAGAATCTCAAATTTTGATTAATTGAAAATAATGGATCGAGGCACTCCCCAAGGTGGAGTCCTTTCGCCTCTTTTATGGAACATGGTAGTAAACGACCTACTTACATCATTGGAAGCAGAGGGTTTCAAGGTGATTGCCTATGCTGACGACGCACGTTGCAATATCCGTATCTGGGAAGCACCCCCAAGTTCTCTTGGAACTCCTACAAAATGCCCTAAACAGGCTAACTAAATGGGCTAAGCAATGTGGATTGGACATCAACCCACACAAAACAGAATTAACCCCCTTTTAGAGAAGATATAAAATTGCTCAGATTAGCACACCCAAGATTAGAGGAATACCATTAGGCTTATCCGACCAAGCTTAATATTTGGGCTCATTTTAGACAAAAAACTAAATTTGAAGGCAAATATTGATGAAAGAGTAAAAAAGGCTACTGTAGCGCTTTTTACTTGTAAAAGGGCCAAAGAATCAAAATGGGGCTTCTCCCCAAAAATAACCCACTGGCTATACACTTCGGTGTCGTATGGTGGACCGCACTGGACAAGATGGTAAATCTAAATAAGCTCATCAAAGTCCAGCGGTCAGCAGGTATGTGCATCACAGGAGCATTTCGCTCAACACCAACCGCAGCACTGGAAGTGCTTTTAAACCTAACACCACTTGACATCTTCTCTAAAAAGGTGTCTGCCAACTCATGTGTAAGGCTTAGAGCCACCTCTCAATGGACCAGTAACAATACTGGACATACTCAGTTTCAGATCTATCCCAGATCGCTTAGATTATACCACCCCAAAAATGGTATTCGGTAAAAGCTTCCATGTGTCCATCCCTTCAAGATTCTCCTGGGAAGAAGAGAGAGCCCGGGAAGACGATGCGGTACACTTCTATACTGACGGTTCAAAGAGCGATCACGGAGTTGAAAGTGGTATTTTTTCGGAACAACTGAATCTCAGTCTATCCTATAGACTTCCCAATAAATGTAGTGTATTCCAGGCAGAAGTAATGGCAATTAAAGAAGCACTATCCTGGCTCAAAGAAAACGTTATATCTTGTATTGTAAGGATATACGAATCTTCTCAGACAGCCAAGCCGCTCTTAAATCTCTTGCGTCTGTCTCCACACACTCTCTAACAGTCCACGTTTTTCGATCATCTCTAAATGAGATGACGGAACAGTTTAACATTCACCTCATTTGGGCGCCGGGCCATAGAGACATTCCGGGAAATTGCAAAGCCGATGAGCTCACCAAAAACGGAACACTTCTGCCTCATGTTAGACAAAAACATAGCATAGGAACACCACTTGCTATATGCAAATATCTTCTCAAGCAATATGCTCTAGAAACAATAAATGATAGATGGTCACAGAGTACCATCTGCCTAGCAACCAAGCAAATATGGCCAAGTATTGACTTAAAACGGTCAAAAGGCTTGATATCACTGAGCAGGCAAAGTATAAGCTCTACAACTGGAGTAATAACGGGACACTGCCTCATAGGAAGACATGCTCTGAGGCTAGGGGTCTACACAAATGACTTCTGTAGTAGCTGCATGGACGAGGACGAAGAGGAAACGGTCCAACACCTTCTATGTACATGTCCAGCACTCTCCATTAGAAGGAATAACTTTCTCGGTAATCCCTTCTTCGATAACACCAGTGAACTGGCAACGATTGACACAAAACGTCTCTCTAACTTTATTAAAAGTACAAAATGGTTTGTTAAAGTTCATTACTCTCCCATGAGTAACCTCATTAGTGGTGTCACAATGGACCCTTGAGGTCTACGTGCGTCATTGACATCTGGACAGCCGCTCCAACCTAACCTTACTAAGTGGCCCTTAGTTTTCCATACAACACGGCTACTGATAGGTCCTAAAAAGTGGGTTAAAGAACTAACTTCTTCAATCTTTCAGCTTTTATACGTTTGTAGCTTTCAAATTGGAATCGTTTGTGCCTTTTGACAAAAATCAAAATTAATTTTGAACGAGTTTTAAAATGTATCAGTAGATCACTGAAAAAAGTGACAGAAGTCTTATGACACTGCTGTCACTTTTGCTCTCCGATAGATTCAAAAAAAAGAAACACCCTCTTCTTGATGCATCTCATTTCTAAAATGCAAATAACTTTTGCTAATTAAAGTTCAAGACGATAATTTCATTTAAATGTAATCATATGCCACAAGTTAAGCTCCTCACTCTCTTCAAATGGAATTTGTTTTACTTAATCTGTGACTACCATAAATTATAATGACGTGTAGTTGGTTCATATTATTCACAATAGAAAGTTAAACTTTCAATTCGAATTCATTTGACTATCTTTCCGAGTGAAGGTACGAGCATATAGTATAGGAAGGTACCTATTGTGAGGTGTGGGGAGTATTTTTTTACATACCATTCCAACCAAACCAACAACTATAACAAACTAATAGATCAAGGAACTTATAAAATGATTAATGTGATGAAAAGTCGTGCTCATGCTTAGCTGTTGAATACTGAAAATGAAAACAACTCCCACCTACCTTCAAAACTAAACATCAAGACCGCAAATTCAGCTTAAATGGGGTTTCATATTATTTGAACAAATTGTGAATGCATGAAAACCCCCCAAAAAAAAACTAAAATAAAACGAGACTTTATCAATTTGACTAAAATTTTTAACCCAGGGATAAACAAAAACAACAAACAAGGCGAAAAGACTCATTAAACTCGTAGTTACTTACTTTTAAAAGCGGTAACCAGTCATTCCGGTCGAATGAATAAGTTATGCATGGTGGCGCCTTTTTGTAAACCCATAACATACCCTATAACCAAACCATATTGGCTTCGACTTGAGGTTCTATATGTTTAGTATAATGTGGACGACTGACCGACACGAGTTTATCTCTTTTTGCAAATCTTAACGAATAGCCCAAATTAAAAGATTCAAATTTTTCGGTTCTGTCGGAAATTTTTACCTGATATCACTCAAATGTTTAAATCATTTTATTTTTTGCTTTTTGGTTAAAGTGAGGCGAAAAATTACAGAAATGCATGACTGATTTTTATAGTAACCTAACCTAGAAAAATAACAACTCACAACTGGTGTTTGAAATTATATATCGTGCCAAGTAATAAATTAAAAGTCACTGGCCAAATAGTCATTTAACGTTAGTAAGTAGTTCTTGTTAAATACATTTTAAATTCTATTGTGGTCTAACGTTTAAACTATAATGACGTATGAGTTGAGCTTAAGCTTCTGTTTTTTTTTGTGGGTTTGACATAAAATTGTAGGTCTCCCCGATTTGAAGATTAAAAACTAGGCTCTGATATTTCTCTAATTGCTATGTGTCACTTATGCCAGTGCTTTCAAATATTGAGAAGCTAATATTACAAAGTCCAACATTTGACATAAAAGGTGAATAAAATATAAGCTTTTTCTAATAAAATTACTTTGTTTTAAAAGTACTATAGTTTTTTTTTAAGAGCAAACTTTCTAATACATTTTTAATTCGAGGCTGTTTCGGCTTGTATTGCTGTAGCGTCACTCCAATTTTCTAAGACCTATTGGATTTTTAGAAAAGAAGCTGTCAAATTCTTAGATGATATTGGCTCTAATTGTATAAATACTTTCTAGATTGTTGACATAACATCGTTCCTTTACGATTCCCTCAAATGAAAAGTTCAAAACGGTCGAATTGACTGCTGAAGGAGCGAACTGTCATCACCAAGATGGCATCGATTTTGTTTGTTGACGTTTATTTTCATGTCATTTATTATTAATTCCGAATCTTTTTTTTCTGTTTTGATACCAAAAACTCGTTTGACCTGTGATAGAAAGAAGGAAAGATTTATAGAGAAGCTTCATAGCGATTATGTTAGAGCCATTTTATCGCATTGAAAAAAAGTTTAGGTCTCTAATCTTTGTCTCAGATAGCTCATCAAGTTCTTAAAAAAATGCTTTTCCAAAGTATTTCATTCTAGTGTTTTCCAAAGCAGGACATTTGCAGAGGAAATGGATTATAGTTTCACTTTCTCTTTGGTCACTACAGCTACGGCAAAAGGTGTTGTAAGAGATACCCAACTTCTCTGCTTGAACTCCTATAGGCCCATGTCCGGTACAAACCGCAACAATCCTGGCTATGTCTATGTTAATATTCAGGGTCGCAAGCTCATCGCGACATTGCTGGACCAATTTAGATGAGGATGTGGCCGAGTAAATGGCTTTGACAGCTGCCTCACTGTTTGTAAAGATAGTCGCATTTCGGTTTTGGTTTGGGCCTTGTTTAAGTATCTTACATGCCTCCCTTATTGCCAGCAGTTCAGCCTGAAAAACGCTAGTAAAGTCAACAAGCCTAAAGAATTTGGCTACATTTAGGGACTCAGAAAAGATCCCAGAACCAACTCCGCACTCCATCTTTGAGCCGTCAGTAAAGATGGTTGTGTCGAAACCTATCGACACGATGTCATCATCCCAATCTTCTCTGGATGGGAAAATATCCTTAAAACCCTTACTAAGGCTCAAAGTAGGAGTGCAGTAGTCAGTGTCTACCGAGATAATATCTGAGGGAATCAATTTCGTTGTGTTGCTGTGACCATAAGGTTTTGACAACCAGCTTGTTAATTCCTTCAGCCTAATAGCGCTGCAGGAAACTATGTATTTAATAAAAACTTTAATAACTTTTTGCCGAAAATTTTGCTACAGGCGTAGAAGGCAAAACAAGCCTTCTTAACCCGTTCTTCAATATTTAGTTTCCAGTTTAGTTTAGGGTCGAGTATAACTGCAAAATATTTTACACTGGAAGACAATGATAGGATTTGACCATTGAGTCGAGGTAGCGTGAAGGGCGGTACTTTAGTTTTGGTGGTAAAGAGCAACAGTTCGGTTTTACTTTGGTTAACTCCTAGTCCAAAACTCGTGGCCCAGCAGCTAACTTTCTTCAAAGCTGACTACTTGATTTCACTAATCACAGAGGTATACTTTCCTGACACCAATAGCACACAATCATCCGCATAGGGTACCGCCTTCATTCCCCATCTCTCTAATTTAACGAGAATTGTATCCATGACGAGAAGCCATAGAAGAGGCGAAAGGACACCACCCTGGGGTGTTCCCCTACTCACGTGTTTTGTTGCGATTGTATTGCCTAGAGTGGCTCGAATCTTCCTACCACTGAGCATGGAAATAATCCATTCTCGAATGAAGTCTTTTACACCGAGCTTAAATAGCGATTCTTCTATGGATTTTGTAAGGACGTTGTTAAAAGCACCTTCTATGTCTAGGAAGGTGGCAAGAGTAAATTCTTTATAATGGATTGTTTGTTCTACAGTACGCACTACCTCATGGAGGGCAGTATCCGTAGCCTTTAAGATAAGTATGCTGAGAGCTTTCGAGAGGTGTTCCAGCTAGGATTTCTCTAATATGGTAATCAAGAATGTGCTCCAATGTTTTAAGCACAAAAGATGTTAAGCTTATTGGTCTGAAATCCTTCGCGGATTCGTGACCTCGCCTATCCACTTTCAGGATAAAGACTACCTTGACCTGTCTGCACGACATGGGCACATGTTTGAGAAGGAGACATCCTTTGAAAATTTGTTACAGCCATGGAGCTTTTGAAGCATAACTGTCAGTACGCCATCCATGCCTGGGGATTTATATGGATAACAAGTATTGATTGCCCATAAAATATTTTCTCTGGTTATAACAGAATTGACTTGCTGAAATACTAGTTTTGGGATTACCTTGGTTTTGATGTGCGGTTTTATAAAAGAGGTCGTATTGGAGGCCTCGCACCATGACGCCGTTTATCCACGGTTCTTGGATAACGCCAATATCGAAATTTTCCTCCCTAAGGAAAACTCTCAGATTATCTGAAGCACACTTAGAGTGCTTCAGATTAATCTGGATGACAGAGCTGGGGCCCGGCAACTCGTTGGGGACCCCGACTCCGCCAACAACATCGTCAACCTCAACGCTGTCATAAGCTTTGTCGGTGTCTGTTCCCCGAATCTGCAGAATTTGAATTTTGGCATTAATTATGCCCCTAGACTTTCCTCGCTAATCCTTAGAAGGTAAGATGCGCTGGTCTACTCCGGTTCTTCTGCCTTAAGTACAGCCCAATCGTGCATGAGGACCAGCGGATTTTGCCTCTGCAGACCGCGGATCAGATCCTGTTCGCTTGGCTTTATGCTCATTATCGTCAACCAAATGCGAGCCTTCGGTTGTCTAGGGATATCCTTAGCTGGGATAAGCTTGAGCGCATCACTTGTCTAAAACCTTTATTGACATCGAAAGGTTCTGTTAAGTTGTTTCCAACCTTTATGGAGCAGCTTGAATTCTCCATGGTCATCCTGCACGAACGGACGAGTTTGACAAGGAATCCAAAACTAGACATGGCTCTTGTAAACTCGTCTCTGTAGATTCTGTCATATGCGGCCTATAGAACGAAGAAAAGATGGTGGGTGTCGATTTGGTGTTCTTGGGTTTTTTTTCCAGGATCCGCCGTAATGTGAATATTTGATCGACTGTGGACTTTCCTGGTCTTAAACCACGATTGGTTTTAGACCTTCACTTATTACAGCAGCGAAGATTTTGTAAGCAATGTTAAGTATACTGATGCCTCTATAGTTGGGGCAGTTTAGTTGGTCTACTTTTTTTCAGAATCGGGCAAACAATACTGAGGTTCCATTCATCAGACAGGCTTTCTTCCGCCCATATCTTACAGATAAGTTGGTGCATACACCTAATCCAATTATCTCCAGCCGTTTAAAAAAGCTTGTCTTTCAAGCCATCTGCTGCAACGACTTCGTTAGACTTCATTTTAGATATGGCAATCTTTACTTTGTCTAAGTCGGGAAGACGGGATTGTTGGCTTTCGTTGTCTATGTTGAATAGATCATCCCGCCTGACAGCGGAATTCGGTTCGTCTTCGACGGTATACAGTCTGCAGAAGTGGTCCTCCAATAGCCTCATCATTGTAAATTAGCTTCCTTATTACTTTCAGGGAGGTCATTTAGAAATATTGTAAAAAGCATATGACCCAATATAGATCCCTGAGGAACTCCACTAAATATACTTTTGAACTTTGATCTAGAAGCTTTTTTCAAAAATACTTCCCTATAAAAACGATTGTACCACACTAGGAGAACTATCTGTTTTAAGTTTTGGAGCA